>NC_140580.1:915740144-916340144 GCF_964204655.1 Triturus cristatus | reverse complement strand
CCTACCACCTTGTGTTCTCTAACTTGTCCCAATAAAAATGCTACCTCACTTGTGTGGCTGGGCCTACAAAACATCTATCTTCCCCCAATGGGGGACAGAAAGACTTCAGGGTGTTATGTGGGTGGAGGCAAGGCCCAATGCCTAGGAGGGCTGCCACAACCCATTGTGCCATTAAAAAAACAATCCCTGGGGTCTAGTGGGCTTCCCACCCCCCGGGCAGATTGGAGGTAAGAACCTCCTATCTGCTTGAGGACATGGGGTGTTGGAAATACTTTTGGGCCTGGGGAGGGGGGGGGGGAAGAACTAGCCTGTTGCAAGGGGTCCGCTCACCTTTCAAATAAAATGCCTGGTCGTCTAGTGGGCTTTCGGGGGAAGAAAGATTGCTGGGGGTTATTTGGGAGGGTGGGGGCTAGGCCCAATGCCCGTGAAGGCCACCCCACCCATTTTGCCTTCAAAAAATCAAATCCCTGGTGTCTAGTGGGCTTTTTGCTGTGAGTGCACAAAATCTGGTACTGCAAATAAGAAAGCAAAACCGTCGCAGTTGGGGAGACTGTTTATTGCAAGTTCAAACTGAGAATGTAAAGCCAGATGTTTAGAACAAGCTCTTCTGGATGCAACCAGCTCACCTTATTTATAGCCTTTCACAAAATATTTCAAGCTGTGGAATTTCCCATTATTCATACATAGCACGTCAGAAAGTGCAGTCATCACCTACACGGTTGGCAGCAGCTCATATTCACATAAGCATGTGGTTAAAAATGTTCTGCTTCCCTTGACAGGTGCAGATAACTTATACTGGGTGTGGCACAAAGATAGAAACAGTTCTCACAGTTTCTCACGTCTCAAAGGAGACATGAAAACAAGATTTATTACACAAAGTGCAAGACAAGAGTAAACGACTGAAAGTGATGCAAAATGGTTGTGCAGCTGTTCCCAGCGGTGTCCCTTTTTATTTGCTTTCTCAATCCGCCCTTTGATCACTTGTTCAACCATTCACCTTTCATCCCTCTCCCCATCCATCTGTGTCCGTATTCATCATTTGCATAACTGATTCATCCTTCATGATAATTGCTTTAGTCTGAACACTTGTTGCAGGCATAGGTCAACACATTGACAGACACATCTGGCAGCATGTCGGTGTTATATTAATGCACAAACAGCTCAAAATAATTCACAATGAATACTATGCCTTTCAGTGTAGCCCAAACCACGGATAGGGAAGAAATATCATCCCACAAGTGCGTTCAGCAAAATTATGCACTTGTTCTCCTGTATCATGTAAATTTTCTATTGCTTTGTAAACACTGGGGGCGTTATCGGGGTTAAATGTACAACATTGCATATGTATCATTGTGCATACGCCCCTTTTTCAGCTGGAAGCATATTGAGCACCATACAACTTTGACGTGTTACCTGCCTCATGGCTAGCATTTCTACTGTTATGTTTCCTAGGGCACTTGTTTTATTTATTGTTGCTTCCAACAGATGGCCTAATTGTCTTATTCTTCTAGAACTAATTGCTACCCCTAGCATATGTTGTACTCCTAGTGCCAAATCACGAGCTCCTGAGCAGAGGCATCTGCTTGATCTATTTCCCTTCTACCTCTAACTACACTGTTTTTTAACAGATATTTGCAGACATGTTCTTTAGGATGGTGTCGGATACAGGGCAGCACTAGGCACAAATGAGACAGTCCCCAACTTTTAGGCAGACAAAAGTATGCTTTCTGTCCACAGATGAAATAAATGCTTGCTCCTGCTAGTGGTAGCGTGGGCTAGGCAGCATTGGCCAAACTAAATACATGGGTTCAGTTACTTTGTCGCATCTCTTGTGATCAATTTGCTAAAATACATAATTGCTTGTTCCCTCTCGTTACCCATAAGCACGGGGCTGAAGGAAGTGTTAGATGCATTCATTTTCTGGGTGAATTTCCTATGTCGTTTAGTCATAACACTATCATTGAAAGCGTCCCTATAGGTTGAATTCTCCCTACTGATGGTGCAATTTAACAGTACCACTATTTCATATCTGTATTTGCGTCTGACATCAGTACCCATCTGACCAGAAAACCAGATGATCACTGCTTTAAATAGATTAACAAGAGAGTATTGCTGGTCGTTCAGCGTCCTCATGTGGTGTTGCAGATGAAGGAAGCACAGGTGGAAGGGGCTCTTTTCACTTGTGTGGTATGTATTCAGTTCTTGTAACCAGCACACTTTACACCAGTCTGTGTTGTCAGCAGGTCTTGCACTGGTCCCTTCCACCGAGGTTGCAGGCAGTTTTTCCCTAGGAAATATTTTTTCATTACCTACTTGCCCGGTTGGGTACTGTGTCCGGAAGCCTGCAGAGGGAGTGGTAGAGCATCCTTCACCTGTTAACATCAGAAATGTGCTTCATTAGTTTAATACAATAGTCATAAAGCAAAGTATCATTTACTTGAGTGGTGAGCACGGATCTGGGCACCTCCCAACAAAATCAATGGTCTTCCAATTTCAAGTGTATTGAGGCCAGTGGTGGTGTTCGGTGTAGCACGTATACTCATAAGGGCTATAGGCAAAGCAAAGCATCGACCAAAGTCATTGTGGATTCAGCACACAGTTTTGCTATTTTTGTTTCAATATGCCATTACGAAGTTGCACAGTTCCTGCTGCCTGTGGGTGATAAATGAACACCATTGCCACTGAAAATTATTTTGGGCAAACCAAAACGAATAGTTATTTTGATTATACATTTAGCCATAGTCTGTACATCATTTGTTTTTGTCGGATAGCCCTCTATCCATTTACTAAAAAGGCACACCTTAGTCAAAATAGATCTGTACTTATTAGTTGGGGGTAGTTCAACAAAATTCATCTGAAGGTGCTCGAACAGCACTTCCGCTGGTTCAAAATGCCATGTTGGCATTGGTATACTCTTTCCTGCATTATTTTGAGCACATACCATCCAGCCTTTACAAATTCTGTCTGCCATTTCCCTAATTTTGTTGTTATTCCAAAACAGTCTCATTCTATTCACTATGCCATCTTGCTCTATATGTGAGGGTCCATGCATCATCAACTTGTCTGATAACATATGCCTGGTACCCGTTTTGTCTTTCCAGCATTCATTTACCTAGATACCTTGCTCCTTCCATTGTTGCATTTCTTCTGATGTAGCTTGTTTTTATAAATCGGCATTCATATAATTGCACATTTGACCTATCCACATAAGTCTATTATTAAATATTCTATGTGGTTGGCTTTGCCACCCTGTGAGCAAGTGCCATCCACTATTTTCTTGTGGGCATTGCATTTCACAAGAGCAACTTTAGCTGTTAGAGACAATGCACTATAAAGTCGTACAATTCATGTTGAATTTGTTTCTTGAGATGTGATCAATCCTCTTTCGGCCCACAATTTCCCAAAGTTGGGGGCCACACCAAAACCGTACTAACTATTAGTATAAATATTAATAGGCAAACCAATACTCCATTCACACGCTCCCGTGGGAGTTATCAGTTCTGCAGCTTAGGCAGACAATTGTGTCAACATACATGTTTCTACTATTGTCTGAGGTGTTCTATGCTGCTGTTGTGGGGCCATCTTTTAACTTAAAACATGAATAATCCACTCATAGATCTCCTTCTTTCTTCCATGGCAGTATCCTGGAAATCTATACGACCCTTGGTGTGTTCCTTTGTTAGTAATACACAATCATGTGTGGTAGTGTCCGTTCTTGCTGAGACTGGCAGTAGGGTTGCTGTGTTGTGTTACATCTGTGTATTGTGACTTGTGGGCTAAATAAACATAACTTCATACTGAGTTAGCCATGCGTTGGTCAGATGTGTCTGCGTCCTATTTAATAGGAGGCCTACAGAATGTGGCACATGTAGATAGACATGATGTCTAAATCTCGGCTTGCTTTAACACTGTAGTAGTTGCACGTTGGCATTCTGGCAGTCGCTTGGCTACTGCATCAAGTGTCGGGGGGGGGGGGGGGGGGGAGTGGGCGGAAATATGCTCATGGTCTCTTCTAGTCTCCCTGATACTGTGTAAGGACCCTCCAGGCACCACCCATCCTGTTCATGCATCAGTAGGTGGAAGTCTGTTGTATAATCTGGCATGGCTAATGCCGGGGCATTACAAAGGCCTATATTATTGTCTCAAAACTATTCTGATGAACATCTGACCAAGACAGTGGTATTGCAGTATCTTCTTTGGTCAATTGTAACAAGGGCTTAGATATTAGGGAAATATTTGTTATCTATTGTCTGCAATTTCCTTCCGTTCCTAGAAATGCACGCACCAGCAGCTGTTTGTGGAGGTTGTAGTTGCAATATTATTTGTATTCTCCAAGGGTCCAGACATGTCCGCCCTTTCGACAGAGGGTTTCCCAAATAAGCACCTCCTGTTGAACAAATTGTAATTTTTCAGGTGAAACATTATGTCCATGTTCTGCTAGGAAAATCAGTATATATTTACAGTATCTGTAATATATGCATCTTCAGAGGTGCCAGCAATCATAATAGTGTCAATATACTGTATGACAGTAGTGTAGGGTGAAAATTGTTTAACGGTGTTTTAAGTGCTTGTGAGTATTTACTAACATTCTTTGTACCCTTGTGAAATTCTTGTAAAACAATAGCTCTTATTCACGAATGTGAAATTGAATAGATATTGTGAATCTTCATGCAAAGGTATAGAAAAGAAAGCATTCTTTAAATGAAAAATAAATGAATGGATGAAAAAAGACTTTTTAGAGCGAAGCACTTGCCCAAAGGTGTCAATTGATCCCACTGCCTGACCTTAGAGTAAAAAGCCAAGTTTTCAGGGCCTTGCAAAATGATACGTGAAATTGAAGACTAGAAATGGAGTAAATTTCACATCTGCTAGAGACTACTAACCGCAGATTCCTTCACGTAGAATTATCCCCAGACGTGAGACTGGATCTGGAAAACTTTTTGCCCAGCATCCCTGCGCGCCGGGGGGAACGACATTACGTGACTTCGTAACTGAACTCCTGCCCTCAAAGTAAAATGTACTCTGGCAATATTCATCCCCTCAGTACTGGCCTACACCTCTGACCACCTTGTAAATGAGGGCACCCCCAATACCCAATGGTCGGGAGACTTAGAGTGGTGACATCCGTTATCAATGGGGCCACCCTTCCACCCGGACCACCTAGTCATACTGCAACCGGAGATGGCAGCACTTCTGCTGAAAGGAGCAGAGGAGTTAGTGCCCGATCAGGAAGAGGGCCAGAGATGTTATGCATTTTAATTCCTGGTACCCAAGAAGGACCGCGGTCTGTATCCAGTCCTGGATCTCAGAAATTTTAACTTGTACCTCCAAAAGGAAAAGTTGAAGATGCTGTCCATTGCTCAATGGATGCTGGTTTCGGAATTTGGAGACAGGATGGTGTCCCTTGACTTTCAGGATGCGTGCTTCAACATTCCTATCCTGCAGTCTCACTGTAACTATTTATGTTTTATACTGGGTTCTATGCACTACCAGTTTGAGGTGCTTCCCTTTGGCTTAACTGCAGCACCTCTAGTGTTCACGAAGATTATAAGCTGTGGTTGCGGCCCCCCCACAGAAGATTGGGCATCCCAAGCTGCTCGTACCTGGACGACTGATTGATTAAAGCCAGATTGTCAGAGTGATATTGTGCCATCTGCAGTCAACAGGGTCCTTGCTATTCGACTTGAACTTTCAATCAACTAGCCCATTTCTCACCTGTGGTCCTCCTGACAAATCCAGTTTATAGCGTCCGTACTGGAAACTACTCTGAGCATCAAGGAGATTGTTTCATCATTCTAACAAGAGACTATTACTTCTGAAGGTCTTGAGGTTTCTAGGTCTGCTAACTTCCTGCATTGTCCTAGTCACGCATGTACTTTGGCACATAAGGGTTATGCAGTAGTGCCTTTGCATGTAGTGGTTATAGTATGGGTGGACCTGTTGGACGTGATTTGGTAGGGAAACTAGGCGAACTTGAGTTGAGGGGTGGCCTTGACTCCCTCTCCAACAGTGGCAACAATAGTGACTGTTGCCTCTACCTTATGGTAGGATGCTCACCTGTAGCTCAGAGGCCCCTGGTCTCTGGAAGAAAAGATTCTTCACATCAGCTACAGGTGATTCGACTGGCACTCAAGGCCTTCCTCGGCTCCATTCAAGTTTAGTCAGTTCAGATCTTGATAGACAACCTTTAGGTGATGTGGTACATCAACAAGCAAAGGAAGTAGGGTCTCTCCTCCTTTGTCAGATACATTAAGACTCTTGTCTTGGGCTTAGCACCAAGAGATCTGGTTAACTTTCAATCACCTAGCAGGGTCTCTGAATGTCAGTCGACAGCCTGACCTCATGGTATCTTGCCGATCATGAATGGTATCTCCTACTGGAGGTAGCCCAGAACATATTCGTCCAGTGGGACACCTGTCCAGTGGACTTGTTTGAATGCTCAAAGGCAGCATTTCTGTGCCCTCCTGTGTGTGCTGAAGGAAGTCTTGGGGACGCATTTCAGTTGAGTTTGAACTTTCGGCTGCATTGTGTGCCACCCCATGATCTTGATTTCTCTGTTCTGAGGAAGCTTTGCCAACACTGCTACCAAGTCCTTCTCATTGCCCCTGATTGGCCAAGTATGGTGTGGGGACCTTCACTTCTCTACAAGCTCCCTACTCAAGCTGCCATTCAGAAGGGACCTCCTCTCCTAGACGGAGAGAATGATGCTGCATCCCAGTCTGAGATCTCTACCTACGTGCCTGAGGATTAAGCAGGCACATCTGAGTTACTTTTAACTGCTACTGGAGGTGGTTGATATAATTTGTTTCTGTCCATTGTCCCTCTACCTAAACAATTCACTCTGGCAGGTAGAGCAACTTTGTTGAATGATGCACAGAAAAGGATGTGGATTCCTTGCATGCCAAATTGTCACAGATCCTTCAATATGCACTTTCCCTTGCCCAGAGGGGTTGTGGGAAGCAATGTCAAGGGATATTTGGCAGCGTTAATAGTGTTCTTCTGCCTGTCACACCAGCCTTCCCTGTTTAAATCCCCCATTGTACTATGTTTTTTGAAGAAGTTGACTAACATATATCCCCCAAACCTCTTTGTTATACGCCAGTGGTATATTAATCTAGTTATGACTTTTCCAATGGGGACTTCATTTGAGCCTCTGCATAGTTATCCCTTTAGGATGTTGACATTGAAATCGATATGTTCAGATGTGTTACCAAGCTCTGAGACCATACGTTGCGGTGACTTCTTTGGGCCTTCTCGGTTCCTCTAATGATCCCTCAGTATTATCTTTGTTTTTCCCTGTTTCCCATCGATGCATGTAAACTTGTTCGGTTTGGCGATTAAGAAGACTTTGATGCCTGAGCAGGAACCTTGCCCTTAAAGGCCTTTCCTGCTTTCTCCACACCTTACATGTCTCCTCTGTGATGGAACGGGCGCTGTTCCGCTACTGTTCTCTGTGTTGTGCCAGATATCCATGGGCCTATCTCCACCAGGTCTCTCTCTCCGGAGCACGACAAGGCCTCCTGTGACGCCTGCTGCTCTTTCAATTAGAAGAAAACTCTGTGCTACCATTGGGCTTGAAGCGTTGAAATGTTGCAGAGATGTGGCAATGACACCCCAGACATATTCTGCGCAGGAGCCCCATCCGGAGCCTGGGGCTCACAGAGTAAGAGTCCTTCCTGCCAGAATCCAGCTCGGGTTCAGACCTGGAAATTGAGGACTTGTCTCTTGCCCAGTAGCCTGGGAGTACTAATCCACGTCTGCATTCCCAGCACTGATCGCAGTCTGAGCAACCCCATCCGAGGGGTCAGGCATCCAGCCTCAAAGTCTACCAGCAGGCTCCTGGTTCGGTGCTGCCTCTCGGGCATGATTAACAGAGAGAACATACTTCTGACACCACACTCCGCTTCAGCACCAAACAAGATCCTGAAGACGAGTCACTCTGTGTTGCCCACCTCCATTGGAGCTGACTGCCTCCTCAAAGCAGCTTTTGGAGCCGAAGCCTTTGGCATCCAAACCTCGTCGGCGTCGACAACATGCTTGCACCAAAAGCACTTTCAAGACCTGCCTCCTCTTCTGGCGTTGCCGAACCCTTTCTTCAGAGGCTACAAGAACAACACTATGCCCGTCAGCATTGCATCATGATCCACCTGCACATGGAATGGATCCTCGCCCAGCCACCATAACTGACCAAAGATGGCTCTAGGCATAAGCTCATCTTCGAGGAAACCCTTGACCTGCTGCCATAGCCCAAGAGGATACACAACAAGACAACAAATCCACTACCATTGACTCATTCTCCTCCTCACTCACCTCCCTCACCTGCTGACCCTCTACTTTACTGTCCTTTGAGGTCACCACACTCAGGGTTTGGGGGGGCATAGCCCAATGGACCCTTATGAACTACAACCCCAGGTTAACCTGTGGGATGACTATGATGCAGATCCTCTGGGTGATGCGGGTCATGACCTCTATTTCGACTGCCCTCCCCCCCCACTAAATGAGACCACTTCATATTATGAGCATCATCTTCAAACCCAGTCTGCATTAGAGGCCAACTCCCACCTGACTCATTGGTAGTCCATACCGTTCTCAAACATGCCCTGCTTAGGGCACCGGTGACGCACTGCCGACAGACGAGGAAAGTAAGATTGATGCTGCTGGCAAAAGCATTGCTGCTCCATCTGCCACCCACTGGTGCATTGCTTATTCAATCAGCTTACTTTCCAGATACGATAGGGCACATGGAATTGGGTGATATGGAGGAGCTCCTCCAACACCTCCCTGATGAGTACTGCAAAAGAGGTCAAAATTTGGTCTCCGAAGGTCCACTCTTCTCGCCATATGCTATGCCCTTGATGCTGCTAACAGTGCAGCAGTTGACATTATGTGTAGGCTCGCCTGGCTCTTTGTCTCCGGCTTCAAGCCAGATATCCAACAGAATCTCTTCAACCTTCGCAGAGATGGGCACATCTGATCAGACCCAAGGGTTGATCAGATGCAGTAAAAGTAAAAATTAAAAATAAAAGTAGGAGACTGCCAAGGTCATGGTCGTCCTCCAAACACCCTCCCCATGTGGTTCCTTTTGGCAGCTTGCCTACCGTAGTGGTTCTAAAGCTACTCTTCTTTTGAGCCTCTAAATGTATTCAAACATGTTATGCAAAAGCCAAAAGACTTTTGCCTGTCCCTCCGAATGCCCACTTCACCAGTAAAAAAGGGGCCTCTATGGCCATCCTAGGAAACATTCCTACAGCTGATATCTGCAAACTACCTCCCTGGTCAACACCAGACACCTTCACTGAACACTATTAGGTGGATGTACTTGCACTTCAAGAAGCTATCGTTGGGCAGACTGTACTCTTTTTCAATCCTCTGCAGCATCCTCCGGTTAGCTACCGCTTTTGGGAGGAGTACTTTGCAGTCTATGCACAACATGTGTATCTGCGGCCAGAGCCATACCTAGAATGGAATATTTTACTACGCCTGTAAGCATCTTTTTGTTGGCATGTTTTTCTTATCCTTTAAGCATCTGTTCATGGCATGTAGTGCTGTAGATTCACATGTGCCCACTTTGCCCCCCCCCCCCTCCCCCCCCCCCCCGTTTGGTTGTTGCAGATGTCATGTACTTTTTCTGTCCTTTTTGTTCTTGCATGTTCACCTCTCGTGTATCGCTACTCTCCATCCACACACTGTGTGGAAAAAACCTAGCAGTGGAGCTGATGGGGAGGCGTGGGCAACAGCTATGGCTTTAAAGCGTGTTTTTTGTGAGCTCAGGCCCACCATCCATGCAATAATCCATCTGAAAAATAACTTTTCACCCAGATAATTGCCTTTTTCAAGTGTGCCATGGACAGATGAGGCACAGCAGTGAAGAAATCATCAGCCCGACTGTCGGAGATGCAACCAATGAAGCCCAGAGATGACATGCAAGATTGATCGGCACCCTTGACTAGAGCGGGCGCAGAGAATGCAAGAAGGGTCTGCTGCCTGAGAGGAGAGGCTGTGAGGGTGGCTATGCCTAACCGACAAGTAACCTACACTAGCAGGTGGCCTGCATAGTGGTGCTTGGAGAGAGAGCGGCGAGGGCGATTGGATCCCTGGCAGCTGCAGTGGCATTGGGGAGATTGTGCATAGTAGAAATGGAGCGGCCCCAACTGGAGGCGGTTGAGAGGGACGGCCGGGCCTTGGAGACCTCTGGAGTGGAGCTGCGGAGATTCGCCACTGTGCAGGATCGCGGAGTGGCCTCTGTAACCGGGAGAGGCCTACTGGACTGTACCCCCTGACTCTAGACTGTGTGCTGGTGGGGAGTGGGGGGGGGGAGGGGGGCTAGGAGAATGTGGCGCACAGTAAGGTAACAAGCCTAAGAAATGTTGTCCCTTGCAGACATGCCTGCCCCGTGGGAGCCAGGGCGGACCTGGGGAGCTTGACTTGGAGGCTGAAGGTGTGTGCACCAATGGAATTGACAGAGGACCCCAGCAAAACAATTCCACGCACACACCATAAGCCCTTCCCCAGATACACATTCAAGCTGACCAACATGGACAAAACAACTTGAATTAGAGGGGCTTATAACATCGCAGGAAATAAAAGGGGCAATAAAATAACTGAACTGGGCAAAGGCACCAGGTCTGGATAAGTTGCTGGCAGAATAGTATGAAATGTTTGCAGGTGTGCTGGCGGGCAAACTGCTCCAGGTTGATCAGGAGGCACTAAAGGTAGAGGAACTGTTCAAATCCATGAGAGAGGCCGCCATTACTTTCTTCCTCAAATCGGGGAAGGTACACCATGAATGTAAATCCTACCGCATCCTGTCTCTACTCAATACAAATAATAAAATACTAAGCAAGATACTGGCAATGCGCCTCAAGAGAGTAATTCGTTCACTGGTGCACTCAGACCAGAATGGTTCTATTTTGCGCAGGAGAAAGACAGTAAATATAAGGCCAGTGTGCTTGGGGCTGTGAGGTGCGGGGACCCAGAAATGGCAGAAATATTGAACTACTTGTTTGAGACTCTCACGGCAATGGGATTTGGACTGTGCTTCATTGCAATTGTCTCCTTATTGTACACCAAGCCTTTGGCACGGGTCCGCACCAATGACATGTGTTCGGTGGAGTGGGCCGACATATATGTTGATGGCAGTCTGCTGTTTGGGCACCAGGCTATGGACCTTTTCCATGTGGGGGATAGACAATTTTTACCGTCATGCAATATGTTGGGTGGCCCAAAAAAACATGGTGCTCACAGGATACAGAGCCACACATTTCGTAGACAATTGACACTATTCTTGCAAGCAGATGAGGGCACAGGAGTTATAACTCGCCTTTACCAGGCGATCCATGCAGATACAACCAAACCACTGTTACATACAAGTCGCAAGTGGGAGACTGACAGTAGTGGGCGGTTCAAGATAAACAGCAGTAGGAGGCGCGCACACATCAAAATTGCATTTAGTAATAGCAGATTACAGCTCGTACAATTTAATTTTGTGCATTGTACATATATAACCCCAGCTATACTCCATAGGCTGGACAATACAAAGTCACTTCAATACCCTAAGTACGACCAAAATGGAGACACATGTCCCCACCTGACATGGGAATGTACACAGATACGGAGATACTGGGAGCAGGTAGCGAGCATATATTGACAGGCTAATCCTGGAACTGCATTCAACCCCTCCGCTCTTCCTACTGGGTATTGAGGGTCCCACCTGTCGAAAAAAGTTTCTTGACTTTACCCTACTGTTGACCAGACGGCAACTGGTGAACCACTGGTTGAGCAATAGAGCTCTGACAGTGGAGAGCTAGTTGAAAGAAGCAGCAGAGTGATGCGTAGCCAAAGAGGCTAGGATGAGACTGGTTTGGATGGACTCCAAGCATGCAAATGATTTGTACCTGTGGCGCGGACTATTCCTCGTGTTGCAGTACCCCCAGATGAGAGTCCCCGGTGAGTGAAGTAGGAGATACCTGAACTTGATTGGAAATACCCCCTCACCACGGCAATTGTATGAAGTTATACATCCCTATGCCCTAGCACTGTGCATCATGTACAAATATCCTTAGCTTCAGGGTCAACCCAGGTACAAGATGTGTGTGATTAGTTTAAGGTTGGGACATGTTCTGTTTTGTTTAGGTTGCTATTCTAGTAGCCATATATCTGAAAGAGACTGTTAGTTGTAGATTCCTTACCTTAGAATTTCCTCCAGGCGTCAGTGTATCCGGAGATTTTTTTTTTCTTTTTCTTTTTACCTCTGTGCGTCGTTAAGTGGCGTCGGTCACCTCCGCATCCGTCGTCGGCGCCGGGATGAAGCCGCGGGACCTACATAGACGCAGCACATGTGCACTGACGTCGGTTCTTTCTTTTTCTGCGCCAACCTAGTGCAGATCCGGAGTGAGCTATCCATAGCCACTTTTTTGCTAACTTTTTAAAACTTTTTGTCAAAATGTTTTATTGAGTTGTAGACTTCTGGTGCGTTGAGGATGTCACAGCGAAGGACCGGCTTCAAGCCCTGCGGTTCCTGCCACCAGATGATGTCCGTGACGGATCCGCACCTCATGTGCCTTTTGGTTTGTGGAGCGCGACCATGACCCGAAGTGGTGCTCCAAGTGCCGGGCCATGAACCCCAAGGATATGCGGGAGCAGTCTCGAAAGCTTCTGGAGGCACGGCACTCTGCTCTGTGTCATCCCGGTCTTGTTCGAGGGGAAGGTTTCAAACGGTTGCGGAGCCCTCACTCCTAGCTCTCGAAGTTATCAGGGAGATCTTCGACTAAGTCAGGGAAGCACAAGAATAAGTCAAAGAAGCACAGGCGTTCTTCAACTTCTCCCTGTCGGTCAGCGCGGGATCCCTAGTGTCGTTGCTCCATGGCTCAGTTTCCGTAGTCTACTTCTGAGACTGCTCCGTTCCT
Source organism: Triturus cristatus (assembly GCF_964204655.1). Taxonomy (NCBI): domain Eukaryota; kingdom Metazoa; phylum Chordata; class Amphibia; order Caudata; family Salamandridae; genus Triturus; species Triturus cristatus. The sequence goes on along the minus strand of NC_140580.1, from coordinate 916,327,239 downwards.
CTCTCCCTTTCCAGGAGCTGGAGCATCTCCTGCCCAGATCCAGAAGTTCTGTGAGGGCTTGTACCTCATATTTGGGTAGCTCGGCTCTGCCAGTGGGCCTTGAGGACCTGCGGAGTAGGTCGGGGGCCCTGGGACTACAACGCCGGCTGTTCCAGCCACGGAGGGTCCTTGTGGTTCCAGGCCCAGATCTGGATCGATGCCGGTTAATCTTACTCGACCTTCCCCAGCGTCGATCCTTACGATCCCAGTTGCTGATACCAGCATCGACTGTGCCCCCGGTCGGCGCCGAACCCTTCCTCATCCCTGAAGTGAACACTGAGCCGGACCGATGCCGATTCCAACACCGGAAGGGACTTTCGGTCCTGTGTTTATTGCTGGCGTTTCTTTAGGCCAGAAGGTGAGGAAGAGGACCGGGAGGTTCTGCTGGACCCTTTAATTGCCAGCTTGAGGAACCAGACTGGCGAATGGACCTTGGTGATGCCAGTGGTCTGGACACTTCCCCTGCACTGGCTTGCTTTCTCCGCCTACCGTGGCTACGGAGAATGAAGCTTCCTATGCTGTGGTGGTGAAGGGGGCAGCCGAGGTCCTCGGCCTCAAGCTCCCTACAGTGGCAGTCAGGACAAACCTACTGACAGGTGATTCAGCCTGCGGCTTCCTCTTTTGCCTTTCAATGAAGCCCTCACGGACGTCCTTTTGGGCACTTGGTCCAAGCCCGGCGGCGCCTGTGTATTGGACGATTGCCTGCCGCCAGCGACCCAGGGTCCCTGACTAAACACCCCTCCTCCGAGAGCTTGGTGGTCCCAGCCTCTTCATCAAAAGGTGCATTTCCTTCTGCTCCCCCAGATAGGGAATCCAAGCTGGACCATCTTGGGAAGATGTTCTCTTCCTTCAGCTTGGCGTTGCAGTTGGTGAATATCGCACGACTCTTAGGCGGATACTCCCACTATCTGGGATATGGCCGCGCAGGTGATGCCTCAGTGCCTCTAGGAGGCCCGGGCCGTTTTCTCTCAAGCTGTTGCAGACAGGCGAGACATCCAAATTCACCATACAATGTGGACTGGATACCACCAACTCACTGGGCAGAACGATTGCCACGTCGGTAGCTGTTAGACGCTACGTCTGGTTGAGTACTTCTGGCTTCTCAGGGAATGCCCAGTCTTCCTTGATGGATATGCCCTTTGATGGAACTCGCCCTTTTCACAAGGCAGACTCGGCGCTTGAATGCTTCAAGGTTTCTCGAGCTATGGCCAGATCATTGGGCCTCGCGGCCACCGCACATCCACCTCAGTTTTCCTTTCGCAACCATGTCCTACCCAGCCACAGTCATGCAAACTGTCCAGCCTCTGCATGGTCGTGGATGTCGGACCCAGCATCCTCGTGGGGCAGGGAGTCCATCCCCCCACCCCTCATCATTGCATCCTCCAAACCTTCCTAGTCCGGCGTTTTAGGCCCTTAAACGGCCAGTTGGAGGCAGGATCTGCCATCACCACCTCCACTGGCAATCCATCACGTCGGACAGGTGGATTGGGTTCTGCAAATAGTCCGAAGTGGCTGCTCCCTCCCCTTCGAAACCACCCCTCCCTCCATGCCAGCTTTTTAAGATCGCATGGTGGAGGATCATTTGGCACTTCTCCGCCAGGAAGTATCAGCTGTCTTGGCCATGGGAGCTATAGAGAGGGTCCCTGTGCTAGAAGTAGGTCTGGTGGTTGTGCTCGCTACTTTCTGGTACCCAAGAAGGTCAAAGGCCCATCGTCTTATCTTAGACCTCCGGGCCCTCATTTTCTTCCTCCAGGAGTAGAAGCTAAAAATGCTCACCCCCGCCCAAGTTCTGTCTGCACTCGACCTAGGAGACTGGCTGGTGGCGTTAGACTTGCAGGATGCTTATTTTCATATCCTTATCCTGCCGGCCCACAGACGTTACCTTCGGTTCACGATGAGCCACTAGCACTTTCAATTCACTGTGCTCCCCTTTGGCCTTATCAGTGCTCCTCGGGTGTTCACAAAGGTGATGACGGTGGTCGCAGCTCATCTGCGCAGACCAGGGGTTCCAGTGTTCCCCTATCTCGATGTCTGGCTGTTAAAGGTGGGCTCGCCCCAGGCTGTCCTCTCCCACCTTCCAGACTACGGCGGACCTCCTGCATTCGCTGGACTTCACTATCAACATGCTGAAGTCGCACCTGACTCCCTCTCATTTGCTTGTTTATTTGATGGCTTGCTTTCCTCTTCTTGTGTTTGACCCTCCCCTGGAACATACCATATTTACGATCCTTTTCATTGGCTGATTTGAGTCCTTCCACTGCCCACATTTAGCAAACTACTTTTTTTCCTTCAGCAATGAGTGTGTGTGTGTGTGTGTTCTGTCTTTCTCCCTCCTTACCCCTGCTTTAAACAAGCATTTACAATGCAACGGTCTCGGCATTGTTAAAGTTTGAGCTATTGGCATTGCTCATGACAATGCCGTTTCTTTAAATGTTTTAAAAACAAAAACATAAACATAAACAATGTCATGAGCAATGCCAATAGCTCTAACTTTACCAATGCCGAGACCATTGCATTGTAAATGCTTGTTCATCCTACTTAAAGCCCTGACTGAATGTATAAAGATTCTACCAATCGGGTGAGCATGGTTTGTCTCCTGGAGCTGGACTGTGGCAGATGCCGAGAAAAAACAGGGGGGAGCAAACCCACTAGCAGTGCCCCACAGTCAGTGCTTAATATGTGCCGGCATTTGACAGTAGTGGGCAACGTCTCATTTTTGGGGGCCGAGACTTCTGTTATAATCATCAGATTTTGACCCGGGGGAAGAGAGAAACAGAAAAGGGATGAAGGAGAAGGATGGGGGAGATTACAAAATAGAAGCAAATGGAAAAAGCTTGGACATAAAAGAACTGACAAGAGTGAGAACTAGTCTTCAAGCCGGAAGTCAGGCGCCCTTGCCCGGGACGTGGGCGGGTCCTGCTCCAGCAAAAACAGAAACCGGCGTGCCGTGCTAACGCGGGGCTCCCATGCTGAAGGGACAGCCCCGCGATGGCGGCCGGAGTGAAGAGAAGCCCCGGGTCCCAGGAGGGGGCCCGGGTGAAGACTGCGGCGGCCGAGGATGACCACAGCAGCGCGGGGCTCCCAGGAGTGCAGGGAAGCCCCGCAACAGAAGTGCTGCAGCCCCCCCCCCCCCCCCAGAAGAGCAGCCCGGTGAGTGAAGAAGGGTTGGAGGGGCTCCGTGTGGGCTATTATTGGCTAAAGTGTACTTTTGCAATTCTGAGCATCCCCATCTTGCAGCGGGCCGCTCCAACAGGTCTGGCATGTGGTCGGAAGCGGGACAGGAGATGTGCACATCGCGTGTGTGCACGTGCGTGTTCACGTGCGTGTACACCGGCTCAAATCCGCAAAAAGCCTTGCGCGTGCCCCTCTCCTGTCCCACTTCCGAGGCATGTCAGCAACAATAGATCTCGCTGGCGGACAGCAGCACTTCGCGCTGCGTTCGCAGGCAAGACCTAAAAATAAACAACTCTCGAAACCAACACTAGTTCCTCATAATGTACCCCAAGGCTCAACTCTATCCCCAGCCCTTTTCAATCTCTTCATGGAACGTCTTATGGTTATCCTGAACCACGCAGGGGTCAAATAAACCCTATATGCTGATAACACCCAACTTCATAACTAAATTAAATCATCCAGTGACATCCAACATCTAAACACCACACTAATCAAGATACAAACTTGGCTTAATATCACTTAAAGCTGAACCCCAACAAAACTACTTATTTTCTCCCCGAAAAACAACCTGCTACCAATCCAAGACTAGCGCAAGAATTTGGACGCTCTAAACTGTTCTCTAACACTGTCCACACCGTTAAGTCCTTAGGCATCACCCTGGATGGAAACATGCCATTGAAAGACCACATCAACAACCCAGCCAAAGGAGCACTAGTCACACTAAAACACCTCAAGAACATTCAAACTTTCATTCCACTGAAGATTTTAAAACAGTAGTGCAATGACTAGTCTTCTCAAAACTGTATTATGGTAACACCATCATCACAGGAACTCTGACAACTCACCTTGCCCCCTTAGGTTCAATTCTCAACATGGCAGCCCTGCTAACAACAGGTTGCAAACGGTTTAAGCACATCACACAGGCCCTCAAGAGCCTCAATTGGCTTCTAATTGAAGGATAATGTTTCTACAAGACTGCTTGCATCATCTTTCTCTGGAAATGCTCCCACGATTTTAAACTCACTCCCTAGAGACCTGCGCTGCAACCCCTCATTTTCCTGTTTCAAACATGACCTTAAATACATACTACTAATACTTTAACACGCACCCTAACTGATCTATGTCCCAAAGCTCACACTCACTCTGCCTTGACCAGTTGCAGCGGTTAAATTAGTGCGTCTGCTCTCTACTATGTTTTGTACGTTTTTAGCTCAAGCAGTTCATATGTCTGCATACTGTAACTACCGCTGCAGCCGATCGATTTTCTTGGTCTATATTTTAACATGTACTTCAATATAATGATCTTGCATTATATGTAAAGGGCTGTGATACCTTCTGGTCTAGCTTAGCGCTGTTAAAAAACGTAACACTACTTACATGTGTCTAAAACATCCTTGGGCTCAAAGTCTACGAGCGAGAATGCTTGGGATTGGTCATTACTTTGAGCAATTTTTTGTTGCATATTTATATAGCGCGAACTCGACCCGAAGGAATTGGAGCGCTTTACATAGCACCGTATTTACATTACACATCCAGGCACGGGGAGATTAAGTGATTTGCCCAGAATCACAGATGTGGACGCGACCTCGAGGCTCGAACCCTGGCTTCCTGCACCAAAGTCTGCAGCGTAGCAGACGGACCACATCCTCTCCCCAATGTCTGCAACTGCTCACTACAGGTGGTCCTGCTGCTTCCCACGAATTCAAGTCAGAGGCAAGTTCTGAGAAACACTACCACGTGGGACCGCCATCCCCACTTAACTCATGAAACTACTCATGGCGACAACCCTCCCCCACAAAACAGCTGTCTCTGAGACAATCAGAGGGACATACTGTCGAATAAATGTGTGTATATCACCAAACTGAATAAGAATCATGCACTAGTGGGATCGCATATAAGATGGTTAAGTCCTGGGTTAGCAACAAATAAAATCCCCGAAACAGCACCTACTGTGTCATCGTGGGGGAAAGCAGCAGCGACTGTGAAAGAGCGAACTATACCCATCCAATCTGGAAATGTACAACTTCGGTGTCTTACATCAACTTAAGAGGCAAACCCTATACATCCGAATGTAGAGGACAAAACTCAGTCATTAAGCAAATATGTGTTAACTTTCAAGTTAAGATTTTTGTAAAAGAGTAGCTTTTGGGTAGGCCAACATAGTCAACTATTTTTTTACACAAACGCTTGTTTAAAATAATTTCAAATGGGTGCAATCACACCTAAGTGACTCTGCCGTTGTTTCAAATACAACAACCAATAATTATTCCCGAGCTATGGTGTATATGTGGCCATAGAGTCGCACAGACCTGCCCTATCCCCATGGACGCGTTTGAAAACCCCGGGAGGTGGCCTTGTCACGGACCTAGGCAAAAGCGGGCCGAGCCAGAATGTTTTTACTCACCACAATCATGGAAGCGGGTCAGATACGGTGAGGTGGTCGGAGAGGCACCTTCCAGGTAACGGACTTCAACCATGCGTACAGAGAGCTCAACCCACACCGATAGCACAGAATGGGGCCTAGGCCCAGGCGGGGAACAGCCGTGAGGTGAAACGGAGAAGGCGTGACACAGGAGATGACGCAACTTGAGGCACGAAGATGCCGGGTGACGCTCGGCAGCAGAAGGCGTCGCAGATGCTGCTGAGGGGCGGATCCAGGCCTGGCTGCAGCGAGGACGAGAGTACACAGCTCGCCTGCGTAACAGAGGTCTAAGCCCCAACGAGACTGAAAGTTGGAGGCAGTCATCAAATAGAATCAGTGACTGAGTCACACCTCTGGAGTCCGCCGTCACTCAGGTTTTACAACCAGGATCGGATTGGGGCCAAAATTAGTCCCTGGCACCCAAAGAACAAGAAGACCCTTGGAGAGGAGACCAGAGCAGCAGCCGGACGCAGGGGGGGCGGACGAGCACACGACTGCCTTTCTCCGAGGCAGAGCAGAAATGCCTCGGAGAAAGGCAGCGGCATTTTCGGATTCGGGGGCGTGTTTTGCTGTTGTCTCCTCCTTGAGACTTCTTGCAAAAAACACGCCCCCCGATCCGAAAAGGACGGGGCCTAATCTGAATGACTGACCTCTTCTCCAATGGCTGGCCAGCATTCAAGAGGCCAGCCAATGGAGAACAGGGGAGAAGAGGGGCGGGTTCAAGCCCCTCTTCTCCAAGTCATTAAATCTCGGAGCGAGACTGCGCAAGCGCAGCCTTCGCAGCCGAGACCTAAAAAACACCTGGTGTGTTGCTCCCCAACACTCCCAGTTGTTTTGTAAAAGCACAGCAATAGGGGTATTTTTGATGAGGTATAACTGAAAAGGCAGACTTAAAGGGTTGTTTTTGTTTTATCTCCTGCCTTCCAGATATTGCGTGAAAGCACTTGCTTTGCCACACATTGGATTTCATGGGACTGGGGGAAACGCCATCTTCTGCATTCACTCAGATGGTGCCTGAAGGAGAAGGTGTAATTAGTGTGATACTTCTCCTGGAGCTCAATACATATGCTCACTGAGCTACTACAGAGGACCAAAAGGCTGAATCCTGAGATTAGTAAATTAGGCATTGGACTTAGTTTCCTTTTACATCCTGACACTGCCTTATTCTTTTGTTTTCAAATTATTTTCAAAGTTTCCTGTATGAAAAGTATTTAAAAAAGCAATAAACTGTCAGTTAAAAAGATTTAAAACATTGAGTTCAGCGTTGAGTTCTTTGATACCTTAAGATTTGTTGTCATTTGCGCCAGTATTTTTAAAGTTTTTTTCTTTTCTAAGCTATACTTTACTGACAAACATTGGCAAAGCTAACTGCTCAGCACTTGCAATATAGAATTGAGACCTACTGGCTTTGCCAATGCTTGTTTTAAAAATTATTCGAATAGGGGTCTGGCTTGGTTTTTTTTGTTTTCTTTAACATCTTGAGTATTTTACATGAAGTGCCTTTCAGAGCATTCAGGTTTTATCCTTCTCAGGTTAACCTTGTTCTGAAAATGAAACGTGTCTTAGTTATTTCAATGGTTTTTTGCAGTGGTAGATGAATCCTGCTCAGCCACCTTGAAGGAAGTTACTGCACTGTATCACTTGGTGCAATTCACTGTGGGTATTTATGCCCCAACGGTTTCAAAGTCCAAAAACCAACAATGTTTGGCTTACCATCCTTTATCTGACCCTTGTGGGTTGGTTTGGAGCAGGCAGCTGTGAGTTTTGAAAGTAGCAGGCGCGATTGGGTTTTGTGGTCCAACATTAACTGGTTAGATCACTTTCTTTAGTATGTAGACTATCGTCTACTAGTTGTGGCTTACTCCAGCGGCTGGATGGACCGAATGGCAGCGGAGGGGGGTGGAGGGGGCTGCTCCAGTTAACTACCACCAAATAAGTGCATGTGGTGTGTCTTGCGTTTTGTATGTATTTTGCATGTCAGTGTCTTTCAAGACCATCTTTGATATACTGTCAGTCTTTGTGGGATGTTATCTTATTAACAAAATGCTGTTTATCAATCTATGGGGCATATCCCCACCATGTGCCTTTTAGCCCTAGGTTAGTAAAACTCTGACTGTCCCTCCACCCCTTATGGATTAGTGTATTTTCATAGCTAGAAATTGCAGCTTTCTCCTTTGAAATTGCTGAAAGACTGGGCAGATATCCTAGTTAAATTTGGTATTATTACGCTGAGGAGAACCTGGAACTAGTATCTAGCTCTTCAGCTACATGAAACCTTATACAGCCTGTAAGCCAGTGTTATTGCCTGCTGATTGAAACGGCCTCATGACCTAGTCAGAAGATGAATGGAGTTGCTCCCGGTTTTGGTGGAAACCATCTGCAACTCTGTTTAGTGAAATTTGTCATGTTGATTTCCTTGAAAATATAATGTGCGTCCCAACTATGACAATTTATTAGATGAAGAAAAGAAGTGTGATACCATATTAGAGGTATAAGTAAGATAAATTTTAACCTTTATAAAGTCATATAGTGAGCTACAAATGCAGAACTCTCCAGAACATGGGTCTTTAATCATTAGGTTTAAAATAACAATTTCCTCATCGTTCCTCCTGAAATCTATGACTGGTGACAGTGGGTAAAATCTTACCAACCACATGGCTTGCCTCAGGGTTAGAGAACTGACTAAATGGTCAATATGAGATGGAGGATATGAGATTGGTGAAAGCAGAAGTCCTTATGGAAATTTGGTTTAAAGTAATAGATTGTCACCAACTTTTTGAGGTGAAGAATTGTGTGTTTATGGTAATTTCAACATCATTGTCTACTTGTAAAAATACACTCTTGCAAGAAATCTGCTTTTGCCCTGAAATCCCATAATTCGTTTTCAAAAGAAATTGTTTTATGAAAATCATGATCAATCCAAATACTCATCCCAAGTGATGGAAACCTCTGGTCTAAGAAATAGACATGAGTACCTTTACCTGGGTTTTTAACAAACAGGGCAGTTCGATGAAAATCAAGAAACCACAACAACTTGATAACCTAACTTCTGAATGGATCAAGCACAATAAAGCCAAATACTGTTTAATTCAATTCTCCTTGAACTAGAGATGAAGGGCCACCATGTCACGGGGAACATTGCTATATAAACTTATTGAAATTAAATGAAAATGATTTTACTGAATGGGAGTCTCTTTTGGGCATTGTGTTTAGAACAGTTAAGAAATAACAGGAAAAGCTTTTTGGTAATGTGGTAAATATTTCTCCTTTACCGGGACTGAATTTGATACAGAAACATTATAAAATAGCTCAGTAAAATGAGAGGCAGAATCCGTGATATTAGAGTTTCGGAATGGGCTTTATTCCGGTGGTCGATTATAATCGGATGCTTCAAGTTCCATCACCACGGGGGTTCAGGAAGTGAAGTACACACTTTATTGACAAGAAGTAACTTTTATAGTACATACATTATAATGAAGTGAATACAGTAGGCGTAACAATTGATAAGGACATTGACGTTTGGTCTGCGTAACCGAAAATGGGTGTAATAATGAGTAAAAAGGAACATGATTGGTTATGATGTAATACATAGGTGGATCTATAAGATAATACTTGGCATTGATGCGCGCGCAGCAGTATGACGTGTAATTGACGTGTAACTAGGGGGTGACGGGGACTTGACATTTAGCTCTATATGTGGAGACGAGAAGTCTGGGGGGTCAAGTCAACCTAATCCCAAATCATATCTAACATCCTATGTTTAAAGAACTATGTTATCCATAAAAGAAGGACTCTCGGACAGAATCTATTCTATACTGACTGTGCGTGCATGTACAAGCGTCTAAGTGTCTACACTAAATGCGAGGGGGTAGGAATATTCCATGGTAACAGGGCTATGAATTACTTGCATGAGGACAGAGAAGATGGGCCTTTTTTGCTTGGTAACTGGAAGAATGTTTACTTAACCCCTTCGACGCTTATGACGGAACGGTTCCGTCATGCACGTCGGTTGGGCTGTGCTTATGACGGAACCGTTCCGTCATGGCCCCGCCCGCGCTCAGAACCTTCAGCACTGTGCGGAAATCCGCGCAGCGCTGAAGGGGTTAAGCTACTAGGCAGGAATGCGTCGGCTGAGGGGGAAGCAGATAATTCGAAGGTGAAATACAGTTCTTGGCAGAGAATAGGCTGATGTCAGGCTTCGTGAGCCGCGCAGAGAATGAGACAAAGTTCATGGTCACAGATGCAGGCTCAGACTGGAGCTTTCAGAGGCCGAAGGCAAGAGGAGTTTTGATGACAGAATCAGGGCCTACTTGCCTGGACTGAAAAGTGGCATAAGTGAACCATATAAAGCCGATGGCCTTTCATATTTAGGAATGGGATATCCGGCCTATACATGGCGGATCTGTCAAAGGACATGTTGACGGTGGACGCACATGTATTTGCGTCTTCATAACTGGAACTGGAGGGAACATACATGTACTTGTGATATGCACATGGAACCGTTGGGGTCCAAGATAGGGGACATAACTGACCAGGAAAATCCATATTTCCACATTCCCTCCTTGTCCCCTACTTGCCCTTCAAGAGATATCAATCTTCATCAATCCATTGATCTGTTCATATAGCATCATTTGTTCTTCTTTCTTCTTCCGGGATCTTGAATGAAAATCTTGATGTGGAATGCACGATGTGGCACACAGACCACAAATTGCTGGTCCACATTGTAGACATAGACAGCAACTGAATAGTATGAGAAGGCCAATACCTAGGAAGGATAAAACTCTCCATCCCCAGGCTGATACCGCATTCCAAAACCAACTGGACCAAGTCCAAGTGCCTGGGTTCTGGTGTATCTGGCTTACAATCTTATGAAGGCGAGTGATGGCTTTATATACAGATGGCGAATTTTCTGGTATGAATACGCAGCAGCTTGATCCGATGACCCTACAAGCTCCGCCTCTATCAGCCAGGATGACGTCAAGGACAAGACGATTTTGAAGCACAACAATCCGCATAGCAGACTGCTCTTCTGTTAAATTGCCTAAGGCGGAAATAGTTTCATTCACTACTGCTTCAAGGGTTCTAGTTAATCTACGTATCAGCTTACTATTAGTAACAGTACCTATATAGGGAAAGATGCCTTTATTAAAATCTACATACTTGTCCCATGCCGTCTCAGTGTAATCGACAATGGGGAGATCTCTCCGTTCTCTGTTGTGTACTAAATGAATATTTCTGTAATAATCAGGAGGAGCTAGGAAAACAGGTGGCAAAAGGAATGCAATGTAGCAGGTACCATCCCAATCTAGAGGTAGACGCATATATGCAGTCTGACCACATATAAAGTAGGAGTGGTGATATGCTCTGAATGAAGATTTGCCTTGGTCACTGAATTCTACTGTAGTAGTGCATTGACTATGGCCCATATGTATGGAACCAACCTTTCTTACACATAATTCACCTTTTGCTGGGAATACTGACATGGTGGGTAAGACTAGCTCAACTTCGGATACGACATTTAGAATCATGAGATTAGGTGTAAAATTACCTAATCCATATACTTCATTTTCTAGATCAATTCCTGTTCTTTTGGGGCGACCCTCCTTGTCAGGGTAGCAGACTTTGAGTAAAACTAGGTTCAGGTTTCCCCATATCCAATGGTCTTGGTAAACTGTTGTGTCTGAGTCTATGGAATTAATTAAACTAAACCATGCTCCACAGGAGCCATTATGTGTAAATGGATGTGGAAAGAAAGGCAGGACTCCTTCATAATTCTGGTAGGGAGGGAGTCGGCCACACACCCAACAATTGGTGGCGTTACTAGTCTGATGGGAATGATGTAACATACTAATGAAAGTGTTATTGCGCAGCGCAAGTCTATAAGACAATTCATGCGGAGGTAAGTCACTAAAAGAATGTTCAGCAGCAACATTATAAACATGTCTAGAAATAGGGTAATATATGTGCAACAACATACTTGTAATAATTATTAAAAGACTCAATAAAAACAAAATTAATAATGTCACTATGCAGTGGCTACGCAGTGATTTACAATACGCCTGTCGTTTCAACATTTTTCGGGTATTTTCTCTACTCAGGTCCAAGGGATACATGTCAGAGACAATTCAACCGCTTCACCTTGGAGAGGACTTAAACAATCAAATTGCTCGACTGGTTGGGCCTAAGCTTTAGTTTGTAATTTTCAGATTTGTTAGGTTCAACAAAAGGGAGTTTTGTATCAGTCTGTGAGGGAGTGCAGGGCACAGTGTCTATATCCGAAGATAGTCCATGAAATTTCTTGATGTGGCTTGAATGAATCCAGCCCTTGCGGCCCTCGATCTTCACGGCTGTTCTTGTGGTCAGCAGAACCAACTTGGGTGTTTTCCACCTGGGCTCCAGCTGAGTCTTTCGGTCGAAATTCCTCACAAATACAAGATTACCCGGAACAACGTCATGGGGTTTCACCTCAGTGTTGTCGGGAAAGGCTGCAGCTACCTGTGAACGAGAAGATTGTAGTGCAGACATCAAGGAAGCCAAGTAATCTGTCAGCATGTTACAGTCAATATCAGTTATTTTGCGTGGTATAGGCGTCCCCCACATATTCGGTGGTCTACCGAAGATCACCTCATACGGGGATAGCCCTGTTCGAGAGTGTGCTACCATTCTCATGTAAAAGAGTGCAACTGGTAACGCTACTATCCAGTCGACCCCTTTCTCTCTGCATATTTTGGACAGTCTGATTTTCAGTGTCTGATTATGTCTTTCTACGAGACCTGCTGCCTCGGGGTGTCGGACACAGTGGAATTTCCACTGATATCCTAACAGAAGTGAAACGTGTTTCATTAATTCGGATGAGAACGGCTGGCCGTTATCTGAGTAGACAACACGTGGTAAACCGTATCGTGGGAAGAATTCTCGAACCAACTGTTTGGCAGTAGTCGGGGCAGTGTAATCTGAAACCGGGTACGCCTCTGTCCAACGGGACAGAGCGCAGATAACTACAAGAACATATTTGAATCCTCGACATCGTTCCATCTGGATATAATCCATCTGTAGGACTTCAAAAGGGTGATCAGGAGGATGAAATCCACCCTGTTCTACGGGAACACTTTTTCCTGGGTTGAACTGGCAACAGATCATACAGGTACGGACCTTTTGTTTGGCTGCTGCTCGTAAATGTTTATTAAACCAAATGTGTTGAATGCTGTCTAGCATAGCTTTTTCTCCTAGATGTGCCGGACTATGTATAGTGTTAATTACAACTTGGACCATTGAATCAGGAAGGAACCATACAGACCTTTCCTTCATCATCCATCCTTGGTCCGTTTGGATCCCTCCTAATTCAGTCCATTTCTTTATTTCGTCTGGTGTAGCATGTGTCTGTATGTCAATTACGTCAAGAGTAGGATCTTTAACTGTCATACAATGTGTCGGTGTCGGGACTATTGTCTTTGTCATGTCGGGGGTTTGAGTTTGAGCAGTCAGTTTAGCTGTTCTGTCGGCTAGATCATTGCCTTGGGAAATGATATCAGTAACCTTTGTATGGGCCTTACATTTCATAATTGATATTGCAGTGGGTAGATGTATTGCATCTAATAATGCATGAATGAGGGGTCCGTGCTGAATGTGGGCACCGTGGGAAGTTAAATAACCTCTCTCTCGCCACAGCACGCCGAAGTCATGTACAACTCCGAATGCATAACGTGAGTCAGTGTATATGTTGACTTTTTTATTCGTGGCTTGAATACAGGCTTGTGTCAGAGCGATAAGTTCTGCGGCTTGAGCTGACAAAGTATTTATACGATTAGTTTCAATGACTTCAGTATCTGTTGTGACTGCATAAGCGGCTACTAACTCTCCTGTACTTGTTCTCATGCATGAACCATCGACATAAAATGTCAAGTCTGGATCTGACAATGGGACATCGGTCAAGTCTTGTCTGGGTTTTGTCGTTACAGTAATAACTTCAATACAGTCATGGGCTAGTGGGTCTGTTCCGGTTACTGGCAAAAGTGTGGCAGGATTCAATGTGTTACAGCGTCTTATTTCTATATGTGGCTGAAACAATGTAAGTTCATACCCTGTAAGTCGTGCTACGGTCAAGTGTTGTGTTTGTGTTCTATTTACAAGAACCTCTACTGCGTGGGGTACTTGAACTGTCAATGGATGTCCTAACACTATGGCATCGCTTTGTCTGATTGCTAAAGCTGTTGCTGCCACTGATTTCAGACATGCAGGCAAAGCCTGAGCTACGGGATCTAATGTACTAGAAAAATAAGCACATGGTTTGTGTGCTCCTGCTTGTTCCTGTGTGAGTACTGACAAAGCAGTACCTTCGCGTTCTGTAACAAAGAGTGTAAACTGTTTTCTGTAACATGGTGTTGCTAAAACAGGTGCTTGACATAAAGCTTTCTTTAGGTTTTCAAAAGCTTGTGTATGTTCTTGAGTCCAAGGGAGAACAGTCGATGTGGCTGCCTCCTGTGTTGTCAACTGAATGAGTGGTTTTGCTAGAAATGCATATTGCGGGATCCACTGTCTACAGTATGAAGTGAGGCCTATGAAAGCCCGCACCTCCTTTTGTGTCTTGGGTATTGGCATGTTAGCTATCAACTGAATGCGGTCGGGTGTAAGCTGCCTTCCCTCCTTGTCCAGCGAGTGTCCAAGATAAACAACTCGCTGGACACAGAATTGCAGCTTAGAAGGGGACACCTTGTGCCCTTTTTCGGCTAGAAATTGTAAAACTGTCAGTGATGCTTTCTCACATTCAGGTTCGCTTCTTGCGGTGATCAGCAGATCATCGACATATTGAAGCAAGGCAGTGTTAACTGGCATGTGGATACTGTCAAGTTCTCGTTTCAGTGCTTGGCTATAGATGCTGGGGCTTTCTGTAAATCCTTGAGGTGCGCGGGTGAATTTAAAGCTACGCCCATTTAAACTAAATCCGAACAAATATTGACTTTCCGGATCTATTGGGACGCTGAAAAAGGCATTCTTGAGATCGATTACAGTAAAGAATGTTGCTTCGGAATCAATAGCTGTCAATAATGACGAGATATCTGGGACCACAGGGAATTGTGGCACAATGCATTTGTTTAACTCGCGCAGATCAATAACCAATCGATATACTGGCGGCGCTGTAGGATCTGTTCGTTTAAGAATCGGTATTATCGGTGAATTACATATATTGGAGTCCGTTTCTACAACTACTCCTTGGGCAATGAGCTCGTCAATGATTTGTAGTAAAGCCGCTACAGCATCTGGTGGTAGCTTGTATTGTCGCATTCGTGGTAGCACCACTCCTGTCTTTAATGTGACTCGATATGGTGTAATATTCATGCATCCAACATCAGTAGGGCCTTGTGCCCATAGACGTGTAGGTAAAATCTGTAATCGGGGATCCATGTCTCTAGACACATAGTGACCTTTAAAATCACGTAAAAACAATCTTACTCCTTCCGGAGAACAACATATTATAGCTCCTAGAGCTTTTAACGTTTTTATTCCTAATAGATTTTCTGGACATGATTTAGTAAGCAATAAATCTGTAGTTCGGGTCAAAGGTCCTATCGTAAGTGGCAGAGGTTGTGACACTTCATTAACAATAGGTTTTCCTGAAAAACCAAGGGAAATATTCTGTGAGCCTGAGAGGGGTGCCCCTGGAACTTCACTACGTTTTATGGTCGTTCGACTTGCCCCTGTGTCGAGTAGAAATTTTCTATCTTGGCCTAATAATTCACTATGTACATAAGGTCCTTCTTGGTCTACTGGGATTTCAATAAGGGGTAAGTCAACTTCCCTCTCGAGGCTTGTTCATGCGTAACGCTGATACTCGGGATATTCATACTGTGCGGTCTGATACATTTGTCGTGTTGTTGTTTGTGTGGCAGCAACAGGCAATGGGGGTGCAGCTGGCACAAACTGTATTGGCTGTTGTGCGGCTGGCATGGCCTGGGCATGCTGCATAGCTCCTTGTTCATTCTGATCTTGTCTGAGTGGCCGTGATCTTTCTTGTGTTTTACCTATGGCGATATTATGTTTTAGCACTGGACAATCGTGTACGTAATGACCTGGCTTTTTACAATAATTGCATGTCCCTTTTACAGGTCCTGCTGAATCGGAATGTGTCATACCCCTTTTATGTCCTTCAGCTGGAACTGTCTGGGAAACTAACATTTTCATCTTCGTGTCTTTCATGCGTCTGTGTTCATGTTCTTGTTCCTCTCTAATTCTATTGTGATGGTACTGTAACATTTGTAACATTTGTGATGGAGTGTTACCTTGCCAGGTACTCTCGAATTTTAATACTCTATTCTTTACTGGGGGCAGGGCATTTTCCACTAATTTTGTTACAAACAGATGTGGGTATGATTCGCTACTTGCTTTTATGCCACTATTTATACCAAAACATTTTTCAAAACGGGCATAGTAATCACTAGTGTCTTCATCTTGCTTCTGTTTACAGGCTGAAATTGTACCCCAATCTTCCTTTTTCGTAGTTAATAAACGCGGCAGTACCTGTACTAGTAGTCCTGGTAATGCCTTAGTTTTGTCCCCAAGCCCTGCACCTGGACCTCGGGCCCTTTCTTCTGCTTCTAATGCTGACCATTCTATCTTTTGATCACCTACCTCCCACTCTTTTTCCTTGAGTTTCTCATAAATGCCAGCAGGCATCAACACCTTTAATATTGTCATGATGTCGGGGTAGGTATACTCTCCCATGAGTAACATGTCTTTAATTTCTCGGTGAAAACCCGCTGGGTCTTTGTCATGACTGGGTACCACTTTCTTCATTTGTAACAATTCTATTTTCGATATAGGCGTGTATACAAATACGCGTTTAAACTCATTGTCCTCACCCTTTATTGGGTGCACTTCTCGTAAGGGATTCTGTCTATCTATGTGATACGTAGTTCTTTCCTTGACGGACAATGGAACATGTTCTGAACATACAAAAAGAATATACTGCTTTCTTGATTCTAGAATTTCTTTAATTAATTCAGTACCTGGACCTCTCCATTTATTCATAAGCAATTCAGTCAATATGTCAGGTAAGGGACCAGGGTCCGAATGCTGACTCTGATATAGTATAATGAGTTGTTGAATCATATAAATCCCAGCTAACCTCTGCTCATCTGGGGTGAGATTCAAAAATGTGCGTACTACTGTCTCATCACTATATTTTCCGGGACTGTCCACCCAATGAACAGCTGCCCTGGCTAAATCTTGTTCATCCATAGAATCGAGGAAATGATAACCCCTTCGTTCTCGGAGTAGTTTGTCGGCGGTTTGGAACGAATGCTCGTTAGACCTTATGTTAATTATAGGTATTTGAAAATTCCTGTTATTATCTGGACATATCGGATGTATTGAGTCAGTATGATATCTAGTCTTATTCCTATTACAAGATCTTCCTCTACCTACATAGGCTATGGTGTCCGACTGTCCTGTGGGCAGTCCTGACCCTTCTTCCTCGTTTTGTTCGAACTCGTCTACCTCTAATCGCTCTTCGTGTAGGCGTTCTATTTCTTTACGGATCTTTCGGCACATGGCTATTATACAATTTTGTTTATCATGTCTCCCTTCTGATATATTCTGGCTCCATCTTGTAAGAATTTTCATGGCTTCCGGGTCTACCCCCGGTCGGTCTTGATTTCTGATCACACAGTTTATGAGGAAACGTAACAGTTCCCCCTGTATCTCTACTTTCTGGTATTCCATAGCTCTGTAAATACATTCTGGATCTCGCCCTGTTTGGACAAAATGATATATATTATCTAGATGCGCAGTCATTCCTGGTAACTTCGCTAAATACACTGCGGCTCGTCTGATACGCAATGATGCTAGGGTCATTTCGTCCTCCTTTCCAGGCACCGGGTCATATCTACAATCTATAAGAAGTTCCTTAAGCGCACGGGCACTAAGGAGTTTGGGTGTACGTGAATGCGCTGACTCTTGAAAAGTAAGTTTATTTATTCTGGGTGGCGTAGAAAAGACATTGGTAGCTCCTCCCGCGGCCCCATCTGGGGCGTCGGGTGTAAAAGGATTCGTCGAACGTGACACAGCAACTATAGGTGTGGACTCAGCTATAGAAGTACTTGTAGGAACAGATGCAGAAACAGATGTGCTTGCCGGAACTTGTGACTCGATTTGTTGCTGCAGGGATACGGGTGCTGGATCTTGGCGTTGGACCTCCCTGGTATGCGGTCTACGTGGGGCGGAATTAGCATACTCGGGAGCTGCGTCATCTAAATATGAGGAAAGAAAAACATCTTCTGCGGTTCTAGGATGCCCCTTAGGATGTACCTTTATTGGGAACAATGGGGTTGGCAAGTCTTTTGGTGTTTCTGGAGTAGCCTTAGGTAATCCTTCGGCCAGAAGGGGATACATACCATTCATAAGGGCATTTCTTTGTCTGTCTACTTGTTCTGATTTCACTCGGATACCTTCCTCAATTAATAGATTCTCTCGAACTTTGCTTGAACTTTCTTTACTCTTCTCTTCCTGTCTACGTGCTTTTTCTGTTCGCCTATGTGATTCTTTACGCCATAATTCAACGGCGTCTTTCTGTGACTGTCTGACTTTCCTTTTCCATAACTCTTCCTCGACTTTCATGATGCACTCTGCATCCCAGGTCCCCACTGTGGGCCACCTCTGACTTTCTGGTAATCCCTTGGTATAGTCTACCCATAAATCAAGAAATAATATAGCGTCTAAGCCATGTTTGTGATACATAAAGTGCCCTGGGGTGTCCCTAGGAGGAATAGGGACGGCTTCTTCGAGAACCCCTTTTCTGGTAGTGATCTGTCTTAATTTCGAAAAGAGCGGCATATTGAGAACTGACCTTATACTTGATTTTGACCTGATACTTGAATTTGAACAGACTTAATACAATAAACACGATAATGAACAGTCATTCATACCACGCTATACAGAACATACTTAAACACTTTAAACATTTAACATTAAACCTTTAACTGAAAACAACAATGATGATCGTCTGCATAACTAATCACCAAGCTTAATTCTCGACAATAACTAGACAATAACTAGATACTTCGGAATACTTCGGAATACTTGATATACTGCTAAACAGTACAGATACACTGCTAAAACAGTGCAGACCGGATTTGTGTACCCAAACCAGTCTTGACCGGCACAACCTATGTGCACGTCAGAAATGCCTCCCCAGCAATGGTACTCACCGGGTAGCTTCGGAAACGGAAGGCCTCAGTAACTTGAACCGGACTGGACTCGACTCGACTCGACTCGTCGGACACTGGGCTTGACTTCGGACTGGTGGGTCTCTGTATACCTCGGATCTTGCTCTCTCAGCTAGGCTCTGGTCGGGATACTTCGCACTTCTCACCGCCTCGTCTGGGTGTTGATCGCAGTCTCAGTCGCCCCCGCTTGACCGGAGGGAGATACAGGAAATCCTGCTGGTACGCGTTATTGTCCGTCCAGCTGTGGCAGGAGACCGGGCCTGCAACGCACCGCCGGCGCGTGAGATGAGAAAGTGTCCCTGTTCGGGCGCCATCATGTGGTAAATATTTCTCCTTTACCGGGACTGAATTTGATACAGAAACATTATAAAATAGCTCAGTAAAATGAGAGGCAGAATCCGTGATATTAGAGTTTCGGAATGGGCTTTATTCCGGTGGTCGATTATAATCGGATGCTTCAAGTTCCATCACCACGGGGGTTCAGGAAGTGAAGTACACACTTTATTGACAAGAAGTAACTTTTATAGTACATACATTATAATGAAGTGAATACAGTAGGCGTAACAATTGATAAGGACATTGACGTTTGGTCTGCGTAACCGAAAATGGGTGTAATAATGAGTAAAAAGGAACATGATTGGTTATGATGTAATACATAGGTGGATCTATAAGATAATACTTGGCATTGATGCGCGCGCAGCAGTATGACGTGTAATTGACGTGTAACTAGGGGGTGACGGGGACTTGACATTTAGCTCTATATGTGGAGACGAGAAGTCTGGGGGGTCAAGTCAACCTAATCCCAAATCATATCTAACATCCTATGTTTAAAGAACTATGTTATCCATAAAAGAAGGACTCTCGGACAGAATCTATTCTATACTGACTGTGCGTGCATGTACAAGCGTCTAAGTGTCTACACTAAATGCGAGGGGGTAGGAATATTCCATGGTAACAGGGCTATGAATTACTTGCATGAGGACAGAGAAGATGGGCCTTTTTTGCTTGGTAACTGGAAGAATGTTTACTTAAGCTACTAGGCAGGAATGCGTCGGCTGAGGGGGAAGCAGATAATTCGAAGGTGAAATACAGTTCTTGGCAGAGAATAGGCTGATGTCAGGCTTCGTGAGCCGCGCAGAGAATGAGACAAAGTTCATGGTCACAGATGCAGGCTCAGACTGGAGCTTTCAGAGGCCGAAGGCAAGAGGAGTTTTGATGACAGAATCAGGGCCTACTTGCCTGGACTGAAAAGTGGCATAAGTGAACCATATAAAGCCGATGGCCTTTCATATTTAGGAATGGGATATCCGGCCTATACATGGCGGATCTGTCAAAGGACATGTTGACGGTGGACGCACATGTATTTGCGTCTTCATAACTGGAACTGGAGGGAACATACATGTACTTGTGATATGCACATGGAACCGTTGGGGTCCAAGATAGGGGACATAACTGACCAGGAAAATCCATATTTCCACAGTAATGGTAGTAAAGAAAAGTCGTGTGACGCCCCCATCTATGCGAGTGTGGTTCTCAATGCCAGTCTCATTATGAATTGTCGAAGAAGCTCTCATTACATAAGGGGTGAATCAACCTAAAAAAGACTGTTTAAGACATCTTAGTCTCCCTCTGCTGTCTTGAGACCATCAACCTCAACTATGGATTAAAATCACAGTAGGGATAATATCCGTTTTAAAAGTTTGGTGCTACCGCTGCAACCTTCACCAACCCAAGTACAGAGTTGCTGGCGACATCTTTTTATACTGGATGTTGCGTTCCAATATTTTTGTCTTGCTGAGCTTGGTTATAAATTGTTCGAGTCCCCACCATGTTTTGGTGCGCTGGTCAGACTTGAGTTGTTTCTCATCTAACACAGCATATCCCTTAAACAGTATTTGAGAAACTGAAACCTGGGGGGAAAAAATCTGGATTCCTCTGAATGTTGTAGTACTTGTCTAGCTGATATTCTCTTGGACAATCAGTTTAGCGTGTTAGGCCCACTGATGGAGGGCCTCAGAAGTGAAGGCAGCATTCTAATGTGTGGTAACAGGTTTCCCTCTCACTAGACAGATGCACCCACAGCTCTCTGCAAACATGTCCGAGCAGCGCCACTCCACTAACCTGAAGATTTAGATCGTGCACTCAGTGCTAGAAAGGACAGGGGAGGTCATGCAGTTGGTGTTAAAGCAGGGTCCTCTTGCTCACAGTGAACCACTCCCCTGCCCTTCCACTCCTTGCTGAACTCTAGCGGAGCTAGAAAAGAGGAGAGAAAAAATGTGAGCTGGTGTGCCGTTTTTTGTCTCATCTCAAGAGTTGGATCGTTTTCTTTCCAGGAACAAGCCGAATATTGTGCGTGAAGGCTGCCTTTTAAACCTGATTTTCAATCCTGCTTTTAAAGTATAAAACGTGCATGCCTGTAGCTCCTCCTGAAATGCTTCAAAAATGAAGCAAATGCATAATTTTAATTGAAAAGTGCCTAGAATTGGGAGAACTGCTTTAACATCTGCCGTGGGACAAGTGGATCCTTTTGTGACATGGCAGTGCATCAATTTACATAAAACTATCTGTGTTCCTTGTTCTTACTGATCTGGATCGCGGTGTAGTGGAAGCATTCTTTTACAAAGTAATAACATTGGTAGCAGTTTACTTCATGCCCAAACAATTCTGTAGTTTTCTTCTAGTGGTTCTAGAGTACCACTTCGCAGATACTCAAAAAGAACGTAGTTCAGGTTCTTTGTCAGATAAAATATTCTGCAGTGGTATATGACCTTTTAAGGTATTATAATTTTTCATCAAATTAATCATAAAGAGTGAAGAACGCTGTTCTGCTATATAGGACTCATTTCATTGCAAATGGATGTTGGTTGTGCAGCATAGACCCTGCAGATGGCTACACACTGTGACTTTACAACTTGACCGTGCATATGCTCTGTTTGAGCATTAAAAAAGTACATTTTAGTAAATTAGTTGATTATTTAACTTACCTCCTGCTTATTGAACTAAATATATGCCTGTTAATTTTGAATTAAACTTGGAGACCTTTGAAATCTTATTTAGCAATATCTGCTATTTCATACACTCAGTTACACTATTACATTTTTAAAAGTTAAAGCATATTATTGCACGCTTTTATTAATGTTACTACTTCATTCATACATTCTACAACAGGTTAGGAATACTGCTAAAGTAAAGAAAGTTGTGTTTTGCATTGTATTCAGGGTTGAACAAAATCATGGCACATCTCCTTTTCCGTAGTCATAAAGCAACGTGGAATTTACTTAAAACTGACCGGTAATAACTTGTACTACTGCTGTACATATTGCATTACCTATTGATATTTTAGCACATTTTGTGATTGCGCTCAGTTGAGAGGGAGTTTGATTTTACTTGCGACAGAAAAGGGAATGAGCTTTCCCTTAGTTCGTGCAGTTATGTTTGATCCTCGTTGGAATGAAATTTTCAATGTAGAGCCATTGAACGATTTGAATTTATATGCCTGGGTTTGACTTGCGATGCAGCGTCATTTCATTTTTTGGGTGTACTTGATTGATGTGCTGCAACAGCATGCCCTTAGGATTGCATCCACTGCATAACTAGTATCTCTTCTTTTTCTAGGTTCTGAGAGCATGAAGACTTGTAGAAGATTATGAATTATTAATAGTTTTTAACGTGGGTACAGACCATTTAATTGGTTTGGACGACCTCATGTCCTCGGATCTCTCCCCCCCCCCCGCCCCCCACACAAAAAAGGTGCACTATGTACAGAGAGTGTGATTTGGGTCCTTTCTCTTGAGCCTCTGGCTTTCATGTTTTTTTATCTGTTTTTCCTTATTTGACTTCGCTTGGACAGAAAGTCAATGAAGACCATGGCATTTTGAGAATGGTTTGTGTGTCCAATTCGTGTTCCCATTAGATTTCAGTAATAGGGAAGTAGTCCGTTTGTTTAAACTGTGAGTGTATGCTCTTTGTGATTAACTAGATGGCACAATATTTTAATTGATTTATGGTTTTTTTGTTTAGGAAGTGCGTAATGTTTGGTTCCCTTTTGATGTAATAGAGACAGTGCTGCTCAGTAATCATCCTTTTATGCTCATCTGTTTACTTTGATGCATTGATAACACATTTACAGATTTTTTTTTTACGTACAGGCACATTGGGTTTCTTAAAGATGTGACAAAAATACTGCCACTTTAATCAAAAGTATTGAATGCAAAATATTGGTATGTCTTGCTGCAAAATGATAAACCTCTTTATTTTTGTCTGAATGGTTTTTCAGAGAAAATATCTCTCTAACCATTCAATATGTTTGTGGCATATAGATTATATCACAGTGATTAATTTTATTGTTTTTCTGCAATGATACCTTGATGGACACTGTTCTGTATAGAAAAACTCATTTCCACCTAAGGGATACATATTGCTCCTGTTGTTTCTTTTGTTAGCTCCAGCACATATGGCAGTAATCTCTTGTCTGGGCCCCCGATATATACAGGTAGATGACTGGACATTTTTAGTTAACACCAAGAAATCAAAAACTGGAAGGCAGAGAGATGACTGTGTAGCTGTATTGTGTAGTTAATCATAAGTACTGACAATTTTACCGTCTGAGGGACTACATGAACATCAAGTCTATTGAAGGGCAGGTGGTGTTCAGGCATGCAGATGGGCCTATACCTAATAAGATTCCAATGTTTGGCAGTCCTGCACCAATCACTGGCACAAGCTGTGCTTTTCAAGGGATCCAGTTCTGATTCCTTGCATATAGGCGCAGCTGCAAGGGTTCACAGTGAGGAGGGATAATAACAGGTGGTGGCAGCCTATAACTTACCAGACCTGTGTGGGGCACGACTTAGCTTAGTAGTTAGCTTAGTAGTCCTCCCACAGCACCTCCACGCACTACCTCTCCCTCGCCGGTGCCTACTTTAGCATTCTGTCTCAACAGGATTCAAGAGCAGCAAAAGGAAGGTCTGGCACATTGATCATCCCTACATGAGCAGTGTGGAGAAGTGACCTGCTAGAGAGCGGTGGTTCAAAGGCATACAGATGACAAATACCGACTTCGAGTGGCGCTGCAACTCTGGCGTGATATTGGGGCAGCAGATCACTACAGTAAAAGACTGATTGGCAAGACAGGCCACATCTGTCATAGTGGTGATTCAGCAAAGAGTCAATGTCTGGACAACTTCGGGGAGGAAAAGCCTAGTAGCTGACATTGCGACGCTGTGATAGCTTGTAAGACGGATGGGACAGTAGTAGTAGTAATCTGGTCTGAGTTATCTCAAGCTGTGGGCTGGAGATGCCTAATGGCAGGGCCAGCTAGCATATAAAGAAATGGGGTTACCTATGAATGACAGCACCTGCAGCCCATGCCGGTAATTGGCCGGCTAACAAGAATTCGCAAAGGTAGAGCTTTAAGCCTACCCTTCGGCTGGGCGGTCACCCCACCAGAAGAATTGCTTATTCTAAGGTAGTAGAGGTCCTGCGGAGTAATTGATTATCGCCAGTTGCTAAAGAATGGTGACTGAAGTTTTGAATAATATCGGCAGCTTGTGATCAATCAGTGTTTTAACAAAGTAAATAACCTGTTTCAACTCAAGTAGATGTCTGCTTGGAGTACATGCATTTTAAATGCTTAAGCATGGGTCAGAGTGGGATGTCCAGGCAGAGTGGCTCGTGCGCAAGTGTTGATTGTGTGCTACGGTCTGTTGTGGTGCGGTCGACTTGTGCGAGTTTCTGCGTTGGATGGGCCCCATACGCCTGTCTCCATCACTGCAGGTCGTACTCACACTATGCATTGCGAAGCATTGTGCCCCGTGTTCTGTCGCACTCTCCACACTATCAGCGCTGCGTGATGCTTTGTGGTGGCTTGCTGGCTGGCCGTACTCCGGTCCCTTGTGTCGCCGGTCACAGTCCCCCTGGCCTGGCCCCGTCTCCTCTGCACACTAGCTTGGTATGCTGTGCGAGGCTCTGTACTGGGCTTTATTTACGGAAACAGCAGGCTGGAGATTGATTGCCTGGCTGGGCTCGCTGTGGATGAGGCAGGCTGAAGGAGGAGGAGGAGGAGGAGGGGGGGGTCACAGCACATGCTCAGTGCTGTCAGACTGAGGGGGAAGTTTCTGCGCTGAGCGTGAAAGCTTAGGTCACAGCACAGGCTCGGGAGAGCTCTCCGAGGGCTTGCAGCCTGCATGTGCCACCATTTTGAGTTGTTGGACTCGAAAAAGGAGAGTTTTGGCAGTGTGTCCTATCGACGGAGCCCGCAGGAGCCATGGATGACCCGTTCAGCCCCTGCAGGTAGGCGGCTGTTTGGCCGCACCTCAACGCCTCTGCGTTTCGGTTCTATTTACGTCTTCGGGAGGGTTTCATATAACACTGTCTCGTTCAGATGGTGCTGTCGTTTCCGTGCTTTCGTAGACATGGTGATTCCGTTCTATCTGATGTGCGCAGTTATGCCCCGTAGCCAGCAGAGCCCTTCTCGGTACGCTCTCCGTTCTTGCGCAACTACAGACATCCATTTCGCGATGCGCACAGCGTATAACAGGGAAGCGCTGCCTGTCGCAGCTTCGTGCCTGCGCTGTTCAGAGAAGATTCGTTCGTGGGGACTTGGCTGGGAGCTCCAGTAACACGAGCGCAGCGTATTGGCTTCTCCGTTCGTTCCTACAGGGCAGGGCGCCACAGATTCCCCGCTCGTTATCCTATAGCGGTCTGCCCTACCTCCTCTTCCCGCCGCTTCATAGCCTTGCACTTGAGCGAGGCAGAGCCGCAGCACGGACCTCCAGCGTGCGGAGGTACATGCCGATGTGGCCAGCAGGAAATGTTTGGGCCTGCAGGGACGGTGTTTAGATAATGTTTTCGGGAGGGCTGGAGAAACTCAGCCATTGGCTGCTTCCACGGTGGGTGGGTCTTGCCTTGATTGAGGGCCGTGGATCTCGGGGTTAATCGTGGGAGTTGCAAGGATTTAGGTTTCTAGTGTCTAGCATCGGAAGGGAAATTATGCAAGGCCAATACAGGTTTGTTTATTATCAGTGTTATTGGGTGGAAACCCTTAAACTGCCCCCCCCCCCACCCTCATCTATTCCCGCCGCCACGTCGAGTTGGCCGAATCCCAAAGGAATGTTTTTGAAACCGTACGCATGGAATTGGGCTACTGTGGAGCCCTGGCTGGGGATGCTATTTAAAACCAGGCTTCCGTGTTGATGTCTTGGGATCAAGTGCCTGGGCCTCTTCGGGTTCTGGCTGAGTTGCCATGGAGATAGGTTTGAAATATTCATTTTGCTGTTTATGAGCGGGGTTTACTGCTTGATCTGACAACCTATGCTACCAGCTGTTCTTAACCGTGCCCTTTCATTTTTCACTCGTTTCGCGAAAAGTCCGAAGCTATTATTATGAAGAGAAGTGTTTGAATGGTTTTCCTGGAAAATCGTATAGTGGCAATCAGTTTACCCAATGTAGCGTCAGTTTGTACCACATATGAATGTTCTCTCTAAAATATATATATTTTCATCATGTCTGACTCCTAACATCGTGTCAGCTCGGAGCTGATAGCTAGGTCCCTTTATATATTCAAGTTTCGTGCTAAGTCATCTTAACCTCGGAGACTTCATCGCTCCAGATGTTGCTAGTGCCTCTTCCACGTAAACAAAACAAACGTATCAAGTCACAGTCTGCAAAAAACGTCAGCCTGATCTCGGGGAGTTACTTAATTGCACAATTCGAGTTTGCCAAATAGAGTACTAGAGGCCAAAACATTTAATTGGCACAGTTGCCATGCTAGTCTCAACTTCATCATTTAACATTTCACTTCTGAAACTGAAAATTCACACATTTTCAAAGTCACCTCAACTTTCGTAAAATGCTTCTCCCTGCATTTTGGGCGTCTTGATGCTCTCAGATGAACGATGCAACAGTATTTGTTTAAGGGCTTCTAACATTATTCTGTGCCGTCTGGTGGTGAAGAAAGATCCAGACAAATCCACTGTGGTGCTAGAGATACCAGTCTGATCTAACTTCTGGTCCAGTTTTGAATGTTTAACATGCATCCATGAGGATTATCATTATTGTTGGAAAGATCCGATTTGTGTCCTAAGTTAAAGTGTTATAGGTAGCATGCCCATCCATATGTTGCTGGAGTTTTGTCAGCTTGGAGTGCCTGGCTTATCGGTGGTAGTTTGCTAATGTTGGAGCTCCTTTTTTGTTTCAAATTGTTTATCATTGGAGAGGAAGTAGGTTAATTCTAAAGTCTCAAATGACTTGGGTTGATCCCAGGGGCAACATTTTGATGATAGTGGATGGGAGACTGGGCAAAGACCAGTCTTATTGTGTCTGTGATTTGGACCTTCCTTTGGACTAAAGAGTAATTTAGGCCCACACCTCTGGGTGCAGTTGGGTCAACTCCGACCTCCCATTCTCCAATGGGTTTACTGTCTTGTGGTGACCTTCTCGTGTGTATGGCACTAGACATACATTCAAAGTGCAATGTCCTGAATGTATGGTATAGCTGGTCTCACTATCACAGTTTGTGCTTAGCCATGTGTTTTTGTGTCAGTTGTGCATGGAGGAACATAGCCCTTCCATAGGGTTCAGTCTACCTGTTATGCTTGCTTTTTAACAGTGGTTTGGCAATCTAATTGCTTATTGGACGAGAAGGGGTCTTGAGACACTGACTACTACCTTGATTGCTTTTTGTCTGTTTACACAGGCTTGTTCACTTTGTGATAGGCCCTTGGGAGAATACCCATATTTAGGTCACTCTTGCTATTTATTTCCTAGTGCTTGGGGGAAGGTGGAGAAGCTATTGGGTAGAGTGCTATAGAGAAGTAGTTGAGGAAGCTTTGCTGGATGGTTGGAAGTTATGACAACACTGACTGAACTTTCGTGGTATTTGCACATACCTAGTCCTTGGTGTTTACTTTCTAACTCTAAGTGATACTTCAAAGTCCTGCTAGTATGAGTCACATCAGCTCCCTAGATCTAATAGACTCAGTGGGAAGCTCCAATACTTCTAAAGGTCAGATATAGGGAGATATGCCTCCGTCAAAAATATGTCTTTTGGAACAGGTGGTTTGCTGGTCCCCAAAGGTGCTGTCCCAGAGCTGGTGGCCATTCTGTCGAAGCTTTTTTCACCTGTGATGGAGCGATTTGAACTAACAACCCCTTTCACATTAACCAATTGTTAATTAAAATTGACAGATTTTGTTGAACTGTTCTTGGAGGAATTATTTTGTTTGCTTCATTAGCTCTGCCTGACTTATTTGAGGCAGAAATTCAAGTATGTTTAGGATTATTCATTTGTAGTTGTAAAACAATTTAGAGAGGGTTTAGGGTGGCCTGAGACACCTTTTGTACAGTGCTGTCTCTCAAGAGGGAAAAGGTCCAAACGTCAGGAAATTCTACATGAAGATGCAGTTTGATGGCTGTTGCGTAACAATTGGGGTGAGTCAGAAGACAACAAACTTGAAGCTGTTTGCTTTGTTAGTTTTTTTTGCCGCTGGAAGTTGGTGTGGTATAGTGTCTAGGCGTAAGTAGTAGTCATTGAGTGTTTTTATTCAGTATCAGATGGGTTGAGGTTAACTGCATTTTTTTTGACTGGAGAGGCTACCTGATATTGCTAACTTTAGTAATGCGGATGGGGGTCTTTGAGGTGGAATTTTGAGTTTGGGTGCTCTTTTAGTGAGACACTTTCTTCGGTCTGAATGGTGTGTATAAGGCGGTGCCACTGGTGATGGGTTATGGTCTAATTTGGTGTCCAGGTCATCCTAAACTTCTATAGTAGACTGTTGAGTAGTTTTATACCTTTGTCAGTCACACCATTCCGGTCACCGGGTTATAAATAGTTTTTTTGGTTATCCAAAAACATGCGCCAGCCAGAACAAACCACCGAGCTGCAGCTTATAATAATTCATTGTGTTAAGACCTGCAGCAATTCATATGGTGAAATCGAATTAATTTAAAATGTGTATGAAAAAAACCTGTGCGTTTTTGTCATACATGCGTAAAAAAAAGATTGAGTTAAGGGGTCGTGGTTATTTGTACAACTCTGAATTGCGATTCCCGGTGCTGTCTTAAGTCAGAGTGCATTTCACAAGATGTCTCTTTTATGGACGACTGGGCGTACATTTAAAATCCAAAGATGGAGAGAAATTCAATTAAACACTTCTTTTGATTAAAATGGTACCCACGCTTCACTGGCTGGCCTATCGCCTGCAACAGCCCATGCATGAGAGCACATCTCCCTCCCTTTTATATTATGGGTGGGTCCCTGCTTGGGATTGCAGTTCTGCAGGGATTGCAGTTCTGCAGTGATTCCCCAGCAGGGATCCAGTAGGATGAGCTGCTGCTGGAAAGGGGACAATGTTGGGTCGAGCCTAGGCAGCGCGCATGCGCTGTCTGAAAGACATGGTGTAAACAGTATACACAGTGTTATCCCGCCTGCTGCTTGTCATTGGTTAACTCCTCCATTGCTCTGTTTTTCTGGTTCTTTATTGGTTTGCACTACTTATTTATCACTTCATTTGTATCGCAAGGAGCACCGGCCAACTACTGTTTTGTTACGCTGGAAGTGTTTGTGTTTCGTTTAGGGACTAATATTTTTGTTTTGTCCTAGAGCTATTCAATCCCCACGGTGCCACGCATGGCATCTGTTTTTATGTATTTTGTTTTTAATTACCATGGTGCCCTCTTCACAGGCCGCCATGCACATAACTTAAATATGCACGGGCCCCGCGCTTTTATATTTTAGCACGACGCCTGCTATTATCAGTCTTTTTTTAATTGCTGTGAATGTGCGCCACGCTTTTAGTATGGCGCCCGCCTTTATATGTACAACACTAGCACCACACTTTTTTTTGAGCACAGCTCCCGCTTTTATTTTTAAGAAAGCAATAGCTTAAGTCTTGCAAATGCGAGACCTATTGCATTGCAAATGATTTTCCTTTTTGCAGTTCTCCTGCTCTGATAAAGGTTTTACAGTGGGAGGAGGGGGTGGGAGGAGGGTGTGGCAGAGTAAACCCCCAAGCACTTCTGGAAGTGAAAGCAGTCAATGTTAATTGGTGCTGACTGCTTTCGCTTTTTAGGTCTGGCCTCGCAGCGCGCATGCGCTGCTCTGCGAGACTTATTGTAAGGGCTTCAAAAAGCTCACCACACACACGCTCGTGCGTGTGTGGCCTATTGCTTGCGGTTACCCGCACAGCGCCTTATGTTTTGAATTATCGTGCACAGACATGGGCGCGATAATTCAAAACATATGGCCTGGTGCTCGCTCTCACGCTCACCACTCACGGGACGCTGCGTTCCTTGAATTCCTTGTTAGATCTTTGTGAACGTTATAGCCACATTTAACGTTTGCTGACGGCGAGCGGTTGCTTAATGTATTCGTTGGGTTTATTTTATATCTAAGGGCAGCGTTTTGCTGGTACTCTGTGTTCTACGTGCTTGCCTTGGGGAAGTTGGGTACTCTTAATCGCGGTGGGAAAACCGAGCCACAGGCAGCCGGTGACACAGACTTCACCATGAACAGACTATGGAGCGTGTGCGCCTTGTCAAGGAGGATTTGCCTTTTGTTCTTTAGGTGGAATTAAGATAAAACAGCTGTACCT
The DNA here is from genome assembly GCF_964204655.1 of Triturus cristatus. Lineage (NCBI taxonomy): Eukaryota > Metazoa > Chordata > Amphibia > Caudata > Salamandridae > Triturus > Triturus cristatus. The sequence continues at coordinate 916,296,793 of NC_140580.1, read as the reverse complement.
TTAAGCTAGGTTTCCCGACTCCTGCTGCGGATTACTTAATGCTCTTAAGCGTCTAATCAGAGGAAGAGTAACTTCGGTAAAGTACTAGTTTGGTGTTTTAGTTATTTATGCCACTCGCGCTGCCTAGTGGTTATATCTTGAATAGTTTTCACAGGTCTGATGAATAATCCTTTGGTCGGACACTTTTGTTTCTGGTCTCTAAGAATAGCTCTGTAGAGTGTGGTGACACAGCCCAAGTGTATTCAGTGTTTCTGAGTTCATAAAATATTTTCGAACAATAGAGTTTAGCAAACCGTTGCGCCCGACTCTGATTTGTAGGGGTGTGCTAAGCTTTTCTTACGTGCTCGTAGTTTTGTGCACTTCTCCATGCAGTTTCTAATGTTTCATAGGCCTATCTATGTATGCACTATGCCAACGTATAACTTTGTCTTGATTATTAGATGCCAGCCAATCACTTGTGAACATTGTGTATACAAGTGAGTGCAGCTTGCAGGCATTTTGATGCAAGTAGATAGCTTGTTTTCACCTTTTGACCACTATCCTTTCTCCTGTATTGACTATACTGCCTTTTCTTGCCTGCTTTCTCCCACTTGCTTTTCTCCCACCAGACCACTGGGGGCATCAACACGATGAAGGAAGTGTTCAAGGACTACAAGGAGGTTGGGATCCGGGTGCTTCTATCTCAGTGCAACGCTTTTGTCTTGGAGTCATTGCACCGTGGAGAGTACTTCAGCAAAGGGGAGGACAATCGGTCCTCCTCCCACAGTTTAAGACAGGCAGTGAGTTTTGCCCTTAAGGAAGAGTGATTACCTCATTTAGCAAGGAGAATGCTAGCTCTGTTCATAATGTGCTGCACGGCTAAACACTTATGCGGTCCCAAAGGCGAGACCAATTGGCTATGCCAATGCTTGTTTCACTCTTACTCTTCAGAGACAAAAAAAAGTTGAGGACGATCGGGAAGATAAACCTCACATTCTGAATTTCTTGTATTAAGTTGCATTTTTAATTGAATTTTTGAAATCGTTGTACCAGAAGGAATTTTCTGTTAGTGTGGTAGACAAGCAAAGGGTTCTTTTACTGAATTTAAAAGGTTAAAGGAGGCACAAAAATGCATATCAACGAAGAATGAAGTACATTATTTGATGAGCAGTTGCAGACTTTAACACTTTGATGTATTTGCTTCATCCATATAGAAATTAGAAAATAATTGCAATTGAGGCTGAAACGCCTTCAGTGACATCCAAGACTAACACCTATTGTCCACCAGGATGGTTCTGAGCCATTTACATGCACATTAGTGCAACAGAGATATTCTTCACAGTCATGTGCTTTTGCACTGTTAGTGCTTTTTTTGGAGATCTGAGACCTTTTTTTTTGGGTCCTGGAAAGACCCTTGGAAGTGGATTTGAATAATTCCTGTCTGTAAGGTTCCTTAAGGAACAGGGCAGTTGCGAATTAGTCTGTAGTCGATAAAACAGGTAGCGTTGGAACTGCGAGGCAGTCTACAACTCGGTCTGTGTTGGTTCAAGGGTCGGAAAAATTGGGATCTGTTGAGCAGCTCGTGTAACGTGGAGATCTTGTTGCATAATCAGGAGGGAGTAGTGGAAAGGAATGGGAAATTGAGTACAATGAAGATGTAGCAGTGATCTGAGTCCAGAGAGTAAATCACTCAGTATCTTGACCTGGCCAGTTGGGGGTGATTGCAAGTTTAGTTCGTATGCACTCATAAGCATGGCAGGATGTTTTAATTTCACATTGTGCTTGACTCGTTGGTGTTATATCATTTATTTTCACCATGTATGATTGGGATGCTCAATAGGAGTGCAGTGAATAATTAGAATTGGTATTTTACAGGAATTGAGTTCTGGTGCTTGATCTCAAATGCCTCCTTTGGTGTGTGATCTAGCTTATTGCTTGGCGCTTTTGTATGATGGAGCAATGTATGCGAGTTGTTTGAACAACAAAATAAATAAAGTGAGTTGATTCCGAGACTCATATTTGAGGTAATGGGACCCACGCCATCATTTGTCTCTGTAGACCAATGCTGGAATTGTCTCATTACTTCACTAAAAACCACGGTCTTATAATTGTAGAATACAACTAGAGGTCTTGCAGTCTTGAAACTCAATACCGTATTCATGGACGGAGTACAATTTTTGTACCTACGCATAGGTAACATCAGCGACCTATGTCTAGATTTTTTTAATCCTTGCTCGAGATACTCATAAGTGTGCCGATTCCACATTTAACCATGTCCCGTTGTCAGCACTGTCTTCTTACAGGTGATGTTGATTGTGCTGTTTGGCAATGCAGGTCGTGGCGCATTGTTTTGTGCCTATGATAATTTACCTGCCACTCAGGTGAGCGCCGTTCCTGTGCGCATCTTGACAGAGCATTTTGTTCCAAGATCCAAGTTGTGAGGTTTTAAGTCCTGCTTCACCAACGAGTTTGATTACAATTTCATCAGACATCAGTGTTTCTTTAACTCCGAGGTCTGTACTGTCTGTTGTTGCTATTGCACTGTTCAGCCACATGAGTAATTGAAAAGGTAGTTTAGCTGAAACCCTCACAGTCCTGGAAAGAGACTGTGAACCCGAATGTATTTAATAAAGTTGCTAGTGCTGTATCTTATGAGTGATCCAAGCCCACGTTGGTCAGTTAAATTGATCTTCAAGAGAGGCCCAGTTTCTTTTTGGAAATGGTTTGACACTAGCAGAATGGTTAGTGTCTGATCTGTGGTAACTGGAGAATTCAGGACATGTAATTGCATTTGGAAATGGAGTAGTGATAATTAGATGTAGCTTATCCTGAGATAGCAGAACACTAGAATTGGTTTACTGCTTGAAAATCTTGGTGATCCTAACAGTTGCTTTTTAGGTCGAGCCTAGTGCAGCGCACATGCGCTGCTCTAGGAAATCGTCCTCCTGGAATCACTTCAGCTTTTCTACAAGCTCGTGCGTGTGGTGCTCATATGCTATTAGCTTTTGTGTCTGGCTTTCAAAATTGAAAGCACGCAATTGGCCAAAGGCATGTGGATGTCCCAGCTTTTTGGGAAATGTTTACTCCCAGAGCGTTTTGCTCTTGGGAGCCAGCAGCGGCGTGCAGGCTGCCATCTGTTTTGGGTCCGGTTTCATCCTGTGAACGCCGCTCCTTGTCCCCGACCCCCAATTTCGCGGCCCCGCTTTTTAAAAAATCAGGCTTCGACCCCTTCTTGCAAAGTACCCCTTCTCCCCACCCGGGAGCGCTGTGCCTTCCCGATTGGATGGGATGCACATGAACGCTCCTCATGATTCGAGCTGAACTTGTTTTTATTTTTGATTACATTACATGATTTTATTTACTCTTTAGTTTGTAACCTTAGGGAGTGGCGTAGCTACTTGCTGTCTTATTGCTTTCTAAGGTTTTTGCGCGTGTTGCCGGTTTTCCGTGATTTATTTACATGTTCGGTCGCCGCCAGTGCCTGCTGCGGACCCCGCAGCGCGCTCCGCGCATCTCACTGTCTGGAGAGCTGTGAATCCGGCGAGGGCTGGAGTCTGCTGCTGTGGTGTGGGGGATGGGCGACGCCGCACTAGAAAGTGGCAGTGGTGCAGCGCATTTGGAAGCACTGCTTTCCTTCCCCCTCCCCTGGCAATAAGGCATGAAAAGTTGCTGTGCTGGCTTCATGGACGGGCTTTCAGAGAGCTGCAGCTTGCAGGAAAGCGCTTATGGTAGAGTCCTGGTAATCCTATCCGAGCCGCCCAGTAATTTGAGCAGTGTATTCCTCATCCAAGTTGCAGAGTGATAGCACAAAAAAATAGCAACATCTCACGATCATGCACGCCTGGGTTTTTGTGTTGTTTCCCAGTAATATTGTCTTTTATTTTGGCTCCAGAATCCAAGCTAAGATTAATGTTTACCAGTCTTAATGCTGATTGAGCAGGCAAGCTGCCTCGGCGTATTTTGGGACTAAGGCAGGTGCAGTGGCACCAGGCTCAGATGCATGGAGCCAACTGAACCTTAATTATTGCTGTAGTTTACTACCCATCCAGCGGTCAGTGGGCGGTGATGGTGACGAGCCCCGGAAAGCACCGGCTCAAATTAAGCACAGCACCCTTGCTACTCCACTGGGTGGATAGTGGGTTTGTGGTGTCACTGCTTCACAAGGGGTGCAATTTGACATTGTCTGCCCCTGGTCAAAATACAATGTTTATCACAAATGAAAGTCTGATTATGAACGCGTTAGCAATTCTGCCCCATAACTTTCCTACAACCATACAGCCTTCTACCCTGTGTTCTTCTTTGTGCCCCTAGTATTCCTGCCTTGAATGTGTGCTTCTCCTCATTTGCCACTTTGCTTCAATCCCTCCCCTACCCACCCGTTTTACATTTAAAACTTTATGTAAAAAAAAAAGTAAAAAAGTGTCTCTGGAAACGTACACTCACTATGCGTTTCTTGGCTCACATGTTTCTTTTCACAGAATTACTGCAAGGGAATACAGTGCAGCTCAACATAAATGCGCGTTTGGGATTTTTCACAGTACAAATAGCTTTTACTGCTCGGGCATAAAAAAACGTATCTAGGTGTATTTGCTACAAGCAGGGCTTTATGTGGTGCGGGTCCGGCCGTTGCTCTGCACCGTACATCGGCCACGCCCCTTTGAGAGACCCCCCAGTTTTGTCATCCTACTTAAAGCCCTGCCTACAAGGATGACACTTTCGAAGCCCCTAAAAAATGCCCTACATTGAGTGACCATATTGCCATTTTAGTCATCAGCACACAAATTATATTTTTAAAATGACAACTCATAGTTGCCTGTTTAATACAGCTGTTGAAGTTCTGATAGGTTTGTGCAAGGCTTCTCCGTTTTCCCTAATGGATTATTTGTGTTAGTTACTAAACAGTTGTAAAAAGGAACTTACCACACCAACACCACCAGCCCTTCTAAGAAACATTGTTGTGCATATTATACACACTATCCCATTTTTCTTTGGATTTTAATCATTATATATATTTTTTTCATTAAAACATGTATCTCCATTTGAAAACGTGAGCTACATTATAATAACACCTCATCTGCCACTGAAAACACACAACCATAAAAATAAATCTTAATTTCACTGGCGACGTAGTAGGACAATAATCACAAAACTAGAAAACATTTTTATGTTAATTCTTTTTTAATAGGGTCGTTAAGTTGTACATAATATCTTCTTGTTTACATATAAGTTAATAAATATGCTTATAACACTTTTTTATACTAACTTTTCGATATGCTGCACAGCAGCCACAATACTCTACGACATAGCTTGAACACAATGGCAAAGCCAAAAGCGCTGCCTAAACACTTATAAGGTTCCAATGGCGAGACCTATTGGCTTTGCCAATGCTTGTTTCTGTGGCCACGTGTACTAGTTGAAGTTCCTTCTTACCAGTGTTGTTCTGTGCTGTATTGGTTACTTGTTAAATGCATACTTGGAAGTGAATGTCTGTTGCAGCAGCTCTCAAGAGGCGACAGTGGAAGAAGAGTAAAGGAAGATGATGATTCAGCCTCGACAATGAAAGAGAAATTACCCACTATGTAATTCCCTGTGGGACTTAGTAGACAGATTCCTCCAGTACAGTGGCACTCAAAGTATAGCCTGAAAGACCTTTCCTTGTGACCCTTAGATCGTCTTCTGGGACTCCTGGAAACCGAGAGATGCAGGATAGAAAGCTGCTCGAGTTCCTTTTCTTATGCTAATTCTGCTAGCCAACATCGTTTTGTGATTATGGGCTTAATTTCTTTAGTCGTTTCAGTGTCTTTCATGAGCAGGGCTGCTTTTATCGTAGAACACGCTAAAATGACTTGAAACAAAGTCCAGAATAAATATAAATGTTGCAAGGGTGCGTTTTTGTGCTCTTCTGGTTATGGACTTAGTTTCTACAGCCAGTTCAACTTGTACATTCAACAAGGCGGCCCAGCTCATAGGAGAAAGCTTAGTTGAAGACTGTGGAAGGAGGGCCAGTGAGCGCGAGGAGTGGTGAGGTGAGACGGCTAAATAGAGTAAAAGAATATGAATCTGTTTTGTTGATCTTTAGCCTAGATTTAGCTCGACATAAAATGTAATGCTGACACCTTAAATGAGAAGTGAATGAAAGTTAAACTAATCTCTGGAAATGCCTTGTTTTCCTAGGAAAGCTCAGTTGGTTAATGCAAACACTACAGGATTCAGATGTCCATGTTTGTAATTGGAGGGTCACCGTTTTTAATCCTGATTTGTGCACTGGGAAATGTGATGTGTATTTATAATATTAGGTCCCACCCCGAGTTAGTACGCACTGTGAACACGCAAGTAATTAGTTTAAAAAGTATTGCGCCGAGCATAACATAGGATACACAAAAAAGTCTAGGCTACACACGGCATAATATAGGCTGCTGCAAGATGTGCAAACAATTGAAAGAAAGCATTTTTAAATCTAATTCGTGATTTTCTGTCTCTATAATCTCTCACCCTACCCAGTCTCCCCGCCGAATGCCACAGTACCGGTACTTCCCTCAGGCTCACCCCACCCAGTCTGTACTTTGTGGTCACTGTTCCCTCTATTTTTTTTTCTTGTCTGTTGCAATGAACGTTCTGTGTGCACTACAGCCAAGGCCATGTGCATTGGAGACGTGACCAATCACTATGCAAGCAAGCACGTGCCTTCCTTGTGTTGCTTGCCCCACCCGCCCTTCTCCCGCCGTCTGTTATAAAATGGCTAACTTTACAAGATGTAACTTTACCACGCATGTACAGTTAAGGTAAGTTAAACCCCTGTCTATCTATATTAATGTAGTTTAATTTTGGGGGGGGAGATGGCGCCCCCCCTTTTTAAAATTATACGTTTTTAATCTTTATTGGATGGGACCCCCCAAAAAACCCAATTTTTAATTACCTGTACTACCCCATTCCCTTACCACCCCTGAACCCTAAAAATACCCTTCCCGACAACTAAACCATAAAAATACCCTAAACCATAAAAATACCCTTCCCACCCAATACCATTACCCAAACTATAAATTATATATATTGATGTGTATGTCTGTATTTACCTTTACTACACTTACCTTGCGTGGTAAAGGCTATTTCCCTCTGTTATGTTGAATCCTCCCAAACCCCCACAATTCCCCCTGCCACCCCAACCTCCTGTCTGCCACAAAACATTAAACAAAGCAAAATAGCACTCGCATACCCAAGAGTTATTGGGCTTTGTCAGTTTAGACCTATTGCTCAGCAGTGTGGGCTGCTATGCAATATGGCTTATAGCGAAATTGCTATGATGTGGTCCATGCTGGCTGCTTCATAGCTTTTTTTTTTTTTCCTTTCTTTACATTAAGCCCGTGTTGCTGTGCAACATGTTTAATAAACCATTGACAAAGCCAATAGATCTTGCGTAGGCGAAACCTACACCAATACAGTGCCATGTCCTCTGCATAACATCACAGAGCAGCTTGCCCTTCCAAAACCAGTTTCGATCCCATGATTCCTTCCTGAGTGCATTTTCCGCCTCTGTGGCCTGGCCCTCACTCCCTTTTTTGTGAGCAGTTTTATCCAGCAACATGCAGTATCTTTCCTATGTCAGCAGCGTCCCATTCCTCCTTTCTTGGTCTGTGGAAACTGTGCTCCTGTCCCCAGATAGGTTTCACGCCTGAAGCATCTTTCCAACAAGTGACTGTGAAAAGAGTAACACCTTATTTTTCTATGCTTAGTTGCATCCCCCCATCCAAAACATCAACGCTGTGCCTCAAAGCACCACATGGTATCCCACTGCTTTCTTCGCACCACCATAGACCACCACAGTGCCCCCCCCCCTCCCCCCCCCCCCCGATTACTCCAATGTCATAGCAGTTTCCTCCAGTCATTTCCACTGAACGCAGTGCACTAATAAGTTTAGATTTGGGTTTGATACCATTGTGGCTTACTTCGTGACCTAAATAAGTTACACTACGTTCAGCAAATTTGCACTTCGCAATTTCACCAGTCAGACCTTTGGACGTTAAAACCTGCAAAACTTTTCTTAATCTGTCATTATGTTCAGGTTTGTCAGGACCCATTACGAGAATGTCGTCCTGAAAGAAAGTAATTCCCGGCATATCACCAAATAACTGAATCATTAACCTCTGAAATACCACGGCTGCAGAAGCCAAACCAAAAGGCATTCTGCGAAATTGGTAAGAACCAAAAGGGGTACAAAAGGAAGTGACATTTCTGCATGATGGATGTAAGACAATTTGGTGATATGTCGCGGAGTGGTCGATGGTGGAAAACCACTTGGAACCTCTGTTCATGGAAAGCATTTCTTCGTTTCTCGGAAGAGGAAACTGATCCATAGTTATGTTCTCATTGAGACTTCTGAGGTCAACACGTAAACAAATTTTTCCGTTGGCTTATCTAGCGACAACCACTCAGAAGCCTTGATAGGCTCCATAATACCTGCATCTTATAATTTTTTTAACTCAAGTTTAACTTCCTCTCTTGCAATTAACGGAATGCTGCGCACTTTGTGGATTTTTGGGAATAGCTGAAGGTTTGACCCTAATTAGATGGGTGAAACCTTTAAGTTTACTAATTTTTCCATTAAACACTTCTTTGAACTCATCCAAAACCCATTTTTTTGTTTCTTTACTGTCACAAGCTACTATCACTTGTTCTGGACTATTTGGATCTAGAATAATACTTAATGCTCTCTGGTCCTTCCACCCCAAAACTGAGGGACTATCAAATGTTATATAAAGTTTACATCATGCTTGTCTCCATTTAAACTGAAAATTAAGTAAGCGATACCCCAACATATTCATTTTTTCGCCTGTAAAGCTTTCAGGATTGATGTCCGTGGGCTCTAAATGTGGACCTAAAACACACAAACTTGTCATCCCAAATGGAATGAGCAATTATTGTGAATGGGGGTCCTGAATCGGCAGCAACCTGTAAAGGAATACCTCCAAAATTAATAATACACAAAGGTTTGCTTTTATCAGTATCACTGATATTAAGAACAATGTTTTTCATATTGGAAATAGGGATGGAACCTAAATTAGAGTTTTCGGAATCTTCCGAATCAATTTCAGAAGAATCTGAATTCTCAGTGAGACAAGCAACTCGGTTAAACGTATTTTTTTTTCTTCTACAAACTTTTGCAAGATGGCCTACAATGCCACAATTAAGACATTTTGTAGATCTAGCATAACATTTGTCTGAACTAGCATTGTGCCTAGTGCTGCCACATCTATAACATGCAAAACTAGATGCATTTCCTTGAGATCTTGGAGTAATTCGTCAGGAAACTTGTGGTTAACAGTACGTTTTTCTACAGGAACACTAAAGTTAGACTTGCCTTTAGACTTGGAGGAAACTAAACTGACAGATGTTTTTTCTGTATTGCCAGAGATGGCCTTTGCACTTCTTTCAGAAAGTTCCGCCTTTTTAATTAGAGTAATGATATCTTTAAGGCATGAGTCTCCTTCAATCCTAACCTTGTCTTGAATACTTTTATTTTTTTTGTCAAACAACTAGTTGATCTCTTATGTCATCATGAAGTATTCCAAATTTGCAAGGAACTGCTAGGGTTTTTAAACTAGAAATATAATCTTCGATGGATTCATTCAGCTGTTCCTTTTGTAAAATGTGCGTCTAGAAATGGCTATGCAAACAATAGGAGAGAAATGATTATCCAAATCTAGAATTGCACACTTGAAAACATCAACATCTCCTGCTCTTTCTGCTTTCTGCATTTGGTTATAGACTCTTAGACCTTCAGGACCAAGGCAGTGCATGAGAATTCTTTTTTTTCTGTCAGGGGAAAGAGTACCACTATTATCTTCTAACGTGGCAATATAATTAAGGACATACTCCTTCCACTCTGTCCATTTGACAACAGGCTCACCAGGATTGGTGAGGAACTCTTTCGGCGTATTCAAATTAATGCCCACCATCAAGTTATTAATGACGTTAGGAGAAGAAGCTGTGCTTCCTGAACTTCTCTCCATGTTGTCAAACACACATGCACAAATAAAATGAAAGAGTCAAAATTATAAAAAGGAACCAATCAGTACTTAGTAGTTGCAGGATGATGTTGAATGCGCTAATATCAAACCGTTGATATTGAAGTAAATAAAGTAGTAGTACTTCTCGTCTAGAAACTGATGCAATTTAGCAGTAGCGTAAACAACGAGAAATGCAGGAGAAAATGAAAAAACAAAATGGTGGCACGTAATGGTCGCGTAGCGTGACCTGCGTAGGTATCCCAGGATACCGTACATATGCGTCAAATCGGCATCCAGTTGAAGAAGTCGTCATCGGAACGCTCGAGGAGTAGCTCCGCTCCAAATGTAAAATGATGGTGAGTGCGAGGCACTTTCAAAGGATGTGGGCAACAGCACTGTAGCAACGGCAATTGAGAAAGTTGAAATTTATGAAAACGAGGAAAAATATGTTTTACCCGACTTTGTAGGCACTCACTTCGGCCATTTTGAGCAGTGGAGCAACCCGTAGCGAAAATGTCAGTAACAATTCGCCGCAGGAACGAAGAGTAGAATAGCCAAATTTCAGAAATGCCATGGGTCTTGGATTGGCAGTCACGATCCCAAGTCATCGCCAAAACTCTGTTGTATCTTAACATGCAGAATCAAGTAGCCTTATAGTTAGAACTTTGTCTTTATTGCCAACCCACAGGACTTAGGTTAACTCTCCAAGGCAGCGTAGCATCTAACCAGAACATTCCATAAACAGGTTAATAAGGCTGGAACATAGAATGAACAGGTGGAAGTTATAACTTCCAAGACTAAACTATATTCTAATAAAGCATACCTATAAATACTGTATAATAAAAGCATTAACACAATTATTACCATTTACTACATCGCCCCATACCAAGGTGTCACTAACCTGCTCAAGGTAGCATCCCACACAGCCGAGTTTTGTGGTGCAGACTTAGACCAGCAAGGTAAACCGGAATGCTTTTCCTAGTGCTCCCACTGAAACAGAACCTAAGCACATTGATACACTTGGCAAGAAGTATTTTCCTCTGCCAGCTTGCCTTACACTCCTTGAATATGGTCTGTCTATGAGTCAGATTCACCCACAGCGTCTGTGATATCGCTGTAGTGTTGGCAATCGCAAGCAAGATAGATCCAGTTCTCTGAAGAGGTTCAGAACACTTTCACCTGGACAGCCCTTTCTGGGATTACAGGGTCTTGGTGGAGGTATAGAATGGGGCCAACAGCAGCATGGCCTGTCCTTGACTTCGTCTTCTCTTGGAACCACCAAGCTGCTTTGATTTACTCTTACGGAGCCACTTGTGGTCAGGTGTAGGGCAGAATCCGCCCAACTGTCATGCTGTTATCTCAGATCAGTTGGTTCTGCAGGTTATCTGTCTAGGTTGTGCCTTTCGCTTTTTGCCAACAACCCCATTTCCCACTTCCTGCTGTTTTTGCATAGACTTTGGCAGAATAATATCCCCAAACATGCTAGAGTTTGTTGTTACTAGCCAAACAGGCAATAGTGAAGATGTCTGAGGAGATAGCGGGTGTCACTCCCGGCATTTACAGGTGCCCAAAAAGGATGGGGGACTCGGGCCAATTTTTAACCATTGTTTCTTGAACACTTCCTTTGGAAAGGGCAAATTATAAATGCTTACTTTAGCCCAAGTTCAATCCGCTCTTGACCCGGGGACTGGATTGTGTCCTTGGACGTGCAGGATGTGTACTTTTATGAGCCTGTCCTGCAGTCCCACAGACATTTGCGCAAATTTGTTGTGGGGATGGACTACTTTCAGTTTACCGTCTGCCTCGCCTCAACCCTATCAATGCCCCCTCTTTCCACCTGACCGCAGGTATTCACAAAGGTGATGCGTTCATGGCCCATCTTCGCAGGTTGGTAGCGTGTCTTCCGATTCCTGGACCCCTGGTTGTTGAAAGTAGATTCTTTACAGCCAGTTGCTGACTATACGTGAACAACCATCTCACTGCATTTGTCCGCCGTGAGATTCTCCATCACCAAGCCAAAATCCCAGCTCCTGCCAAGTGCAGCAGATTATCTTTATATGGACAGTTCAGGACACAGTGGTGTTCCAAGCCTCCTTACCCTCATAGTGTGACAGGGCATTCGGAATATGATACTAACACATCAGGCTCAGTCCTGCTTTCCGGCCCAGACAGTTAATGGACTCCTGCCCTTGTGTAACCTGCTGGTGTGTCGTAGCCAGTATCCATATGTCAGATAAGGTAGCAAAGGACCTTCAATTGTGATTAAAGAAGGCCAACCTGACATATGGCAGGTCATTCTCTATTCCCCACCCAAGGCTCATGATGGTGACAGATGGCATCTTCTGTGGACTGGAGAGGTCACATGGACAAGGTGGAGATCAGAGGCCTTTGGCTTAGTTTGAATGAGAGGCATCAGAGCATCCTTCTGGAACTGCTTGCCTTCTGGTTGGCTCTCGAGTTCCTTCTGCTTTGCATAAAGTTCAAGTTGTGAAGGACATCCTGACCCGGCATATGACACTGCAACTAGCATTGTGATGTAGAGTTCTGTGTTCTAGGATGCACTAAGACTGACACTGGCTTTATCGTCAAGGGATCTCGCTGACTGTCAGCCATCTGACAGAGTCCCTTAATGCCCCAGCAGACAAGCTCAGCAGATGCCACATAGTTGACCAAGATGACACTTAAAATCGTCTTCACCCTGTGGGGCATGCCCTAAGTAGAGCTTCTCGCTACCACCAAGAAAGCTTACTGTCGAGCCTTTTGAGTACAGTATCCACCTCATGGTTCACTAGGAGACTTGTACCTCCTCCCATGGGTCCCTTATGTCCTCTGCGTTTTAACACCTCTGCTGCTACTTTCCAGAGTCCGGAAGCTGGTAAGGAATGTCCAGGTTCAGATCATCCCGACACCCGCGAACAGAGCTCAGAGAATAAGGTACTCCAATTTGCTCAGCATGAGCATTTATCCGTTACTCAATCTACCTCTGCTGGCAAATCAGCTGTCCCAGCAGCTGGGATTTCTTTTTTCCCCCGAGTCTTCACACCCTACATCTCGATGCTTAGAGATTGATCCAAACGGCTGTTATCTACCCCTGTGGGCTATAGATATCAATTCGGAGGTGCACTGCTGGTACATGAAGTCTATTTACTCTGGGCATTAGGTGACGTTTAAGACCTCCTGCGAGGACAGTCTGGTAGCTATGGTGCAGGCTAAGCTGTCTGGTATACTACTTTTTGTCCTTTGGTCCAGAAACCCTTGCTCTGGACACTTGAAGCATATATGTCATCCCTTTATGCCTTTCTATATTTGCCTGACCCGTCCTGCCTGTTTAAGTCACCTTTTATGATGCGTTTTTCAAGAGGTCATGCACATGTTTTCTCTTGCACATTTTATTCCACGTTGGGGCTTTAACTTGGTTTACTAATGTGCATGCCTTTTGAGCCTGGGCACAGCTGTTCTTTGAGACTTACAACTCCTAAGATGATCTTAGTCATGGCTTCTGTGTGGCATATCAGTGAACCTTCGTTATGGACAACTTAGTGCTCTTGACCCGAGTACCCTTACTACTAGAAGCGGAATCTACCTTCCATGTGGGGAAGTGGATTGTGCTCCACACCTTTTCCTTTCCACCACTACTGCTAGAAGCGGAATCTACCTTCCATTTGAGGAAGTGTATTGTGCTCCATACCTTTTCCTTTCCACAACACCCCTTTATCGAGGAGAGGCTTCATCATTTGGAGCCAGAGAGAGCATTAGCTTTTACATTGATAACATTTATGCACCTCCAAATGGATGACACTCTTTGAATGATTTTCTGGTGCAAAGAAGGGGGAAGCAGTCCCGAAATGGACCTTACCCAGGTGGATTGTCCTCTCTGTCTTGATTAAGAAGATGCTTCTGGAGGGCCTTTGAGATCATTGTTCTAGAGTTTAGGCTGTCACTGCACCCTTCCATTGCTGAACATCTGCAAATCAGCGACATGGGTGTCCGTCCACTCCTTCACCAGGCATTAATGCCTTGATTTACAGGAAGGGATATTTTGTATGCTCGTACCTCTAGGATTTGCTGGTGTTCAGTTCAGTCCACTCCTCAGACTACTATTTTCGGAAGTACTGCTTTGGTATCTTTTCCAAATCTGAGGAATATACAGTTAAAAGTATCCATTATAACAATATTTTACATACTGTCTGTAACGCTCTTTCTGGTGCACACACTATCCAACCCCAGAATCCTCATTGCTCATTATCCTCCCTGTTATGTGGAGTGGACCTCTACATTTAATAAGGATCCAAGATAGATTGTATATTCTGTGATGGTTATTGATTTGTCTAATCTTGCCACTTATCAGTATTTGGGAGCAGTGGCTGGAAAATAGCTTCTGGATCCAGTCTGGTACCTGGGTGAATTCAGCGAGTGAGAAATCTGCAGTTAGATGAAGTATCTACCTAAAAACGTTAAAGTAAAATAACTGGTTATTCAATGCCTTGTCATTTTTACCTAGAAGTGCTGTTCATCATGCTGGGGCACACTTTCCAGCAGTACTCTTATTTACTGTGTATGATAAGTGATGGCAACCACAAAATCGGTTTTAATTTAAGGTCAGGTGGTATATTTCAAGTCATTGGCTTAAAGGAGGGCCTGTCAACTGCTTGTGAATCCCCAACCAAAAACTTGAATCAGATGTTGATTCCGCACTTAAATCCTTTGAGGACCTGTCTAGAGCATCACAGAAAGCGCATAATCACTAAATATCAGACCCAGTGCCACATATCGGAATCTTCCAGATTCAGCAAAACATTTTCGAACCACCAGAGAAGGTTCTTTTTCGCTTCAACTTTGTCAGGTGTCTGCAAGTGACATCCATAACAGCCACAGAAATCCATGGAGCTGGACACGTCTTCATTCCTTTGAACGACATCTTCTGTATTTCCGTGCATTGGGAACATTCTCCTTAAGCAGGCGGTCCCGTCTCAGTATAGCAGAGAAGGCTTTATTTTGTTTGTCATGCTATTGATCAAGGGTGACCTTAAAACTACAGAGCCACAGCATCTGAGAACTTTTCCTCTCCGCTTTAAATGAAAGTAGCGATACTGCATACCTGAGAGACTAATAAGTAGGGAATCAGAATGCAATGTGGTTGATAAATGATTGACAAGCTGTATGTGAACGTTATAAGTAACCAGCATGGCGTTAATACCCCTTGAGGAACGTTTTTGAGTGCTCTAAATGTTGGTATTTGATATGGTCCTTTGACGAGTCTGACCAATCCAACAAAGTACTATGCTAAGAAAATGACAGATGAAATAACGGTATTGAAGGCATGCATAAGTCTAATTAAGAATAACGTTGGTATGTCTTGCACAAATTAATCATTGTTTATGTACAGTAATTCCATGTCTAAAGTGTAGGATATCTGTGCTTTAGATAATAAGCAGTCGCATGTTAAACTCACTTGACCACTAAGCTGCATTTGTGTCCAAAAGATACCAGCTTTGGTTATGCAGTCCGATTTCGAGCTACACCACATAGTCCCTATAGCCACACACAGGAGCCATTTATACAAATGCTAAGATATTAGAAGGTAATTTCGGAAACTAACGTTTTTTGTTGCTGTTCTCAACTCAAGCAGAGGGCTAGATGCTACTGTTGATGTGCGTTTTTTGATGAACACTAACCGCAAAATAAATGGTTTATGTACGAAACTAACTTCAACTAGAATGTGCCGTCAGCCCAATACAGTAATTGACCTGGCAACAGCAAGAGGCAGTGTAGAGAAATTACCATATTAGATGTACTTTACGATGCTTCTGTAGTCACCTTCTATACGCTTTTCATTTTAATGTGCCACCCTACAAATGAGCAAATAAACAAAATGTAAGAAAACGCTACATGGTATGGAGACAAAGCTGGGACTTACACACTGACAACCGTTATTTTTTGTTCTTTTACCTTGAGGCTGTGATTTCAAATGTTGGATCGGTGCAACTCCAAAAATGCATTATTTTGTACCTGAAGAATTATTTGCTCGCCTCTTGCCCACATAAACTCACCCTTTCACAAAGTTTATGCAAGTAGTATATATGATGTCCTTGGAAGCAGTCTTACGATAGTGGATGTATAGAGTACTTGAAAGAGCTATTTACTGTCCACTTTCAGGTGAAAGATAATTTGGCAGCAATAAAATGTAACTGAGAGTATTGGACTGGCTCTTGCTACCCTAATCTAAATGTCCGATGAAGACTGGATAAATAATAAATGTGCAACTACTACCCAGTGATTCACATTAATCAAGATAAAGTAACTTTTTCAAAACATAGATACATATTAATGGAGCAGATTGGGGAGCTTTGATTATAGGCGAGTCTTGTTTTTAGGTTTTGGCTTAAGACCGCGTCTTGGTAGTTTGAAAAGCATTTGTGCTTTTGTCGAGCTTCATCACTACTAGTACTGGGATTCTGTACTATTTAAGCATTGTTGCCACTGCCCTTGGCGTCTGTCTCAATGGATACGAGGGTTTGTGGTGCTTAGGTAAGCAGAGTGGTTATTATCCAAGTAATATTTGCTTGCCACCTTGGCTTTTTATGGCGAATATCCTCTTGGTTGGAAGTGTTTGTTCTGACAGCCCAACAGACAGGCTGGTGCTATTGTGACTGTACAGTTTTAAAGTGGGTCATTTGTCCTTGTATCTTGAGGAGGACTTGTTTCTGTTACGCACCCAGTAAAAATAACGTTTTATAATTCAAGACCTGAAACACATGAAGAATGTTTGATCTCAGTGTTTTCCATGAACTGATTGCTGGTAAAATGCTGAATGTTTACTTCATCAAAGTGAAGGGTTTGGAAAGAGTAAAAAGCAAAACTGATAAGTGAAGAAGTTGCTCTAACACTACTTTTCACCTCCTTTCCACCCCCCCCCCCCACCTTTCATGTTTCCCGCAAGTACATGCACAGTAAGTAGGTATATTATATAAAAAAGCTTGTGATTTAAAACCAGGGTTGTAGGGGGTAGATGAGAGGCCATTTGTCGCCACATCTGTCAACTTCTAGTCGTACATACTAGAACAGGCCATTGAATATTTTTTTAATTAGTCTTTATTGGCAGTTATATCATTCAATTAATAATGCATGAAAACGGTACAGGAATCCTCGACCACAGACGGTTGTATAGATTCCTGCTCTTTGTAAGTATTGACTGCATTTTCAGGATGTGCATTACGTCTCAACCTACTACCGACAGAGAGCAAACATAAACATAACCCAAACAAATCTTCCACCCCCAACCCCAATTAAGGTTACAAGCCGACATATGCACATAGTCTCTTATCTTTGTAGAGCTGGAACACGAAGACTAAGGACAAGACAAAAGTGACTGTGTGCTTATAAAATCCATAGCAGCACTTTGCTGGGTCAATAAGCACCAAGGGTTAAAGGACTATCAGACACATGTGAGGTGTGATCATTTATCTATACCAGATAGATTTGCAGAAATGCCCCTCTAGGGCGGCTTTTAATCAAATTTAGGGTTGATGGCCTATAAAAGTAATTCAGAGTTGAGTTCCAGTGCAGGCTTAGTTGTGGTGCTGATGAGGTGAGAGTTTGCATCAGACTCAGCCTTGGCATATTTATACAGATCATTTTGGGCTAGCCAATGTCTTTTCCCCCCATCCACCCTGATTGATTTGTTGTAAGATCATCCCTTCAATGCTCTTTAACCCTGCAGGACCCAACCAGATGTCCAAATATGGCCCGACTTTGTTACACCGAGGACATATCCATTGATATCTTAGGATACATAACTGGAAGATGTACAGGGTGCGGCTGAAATGAAATTGAATGAATTTAAGGCAGGTATTTTTAAGACCTGGTGTACATATTGCAAGGCCCGGTTCAATTCAGTGAACTACTCAGATCTTTGTCCCATTTAGCTCTGATAGAAGTCAATGCTTTGAGTCTGGAGGCTTGCAAACTAATGTTGGAAAATGTCTTCCATTTCCCAGTGTCCACAATGTCTGAATAAATACATCTGTTGGCGGCTCCATCTCACCCTCTCCCCATGTAAGTGAGAGATCATATGTTTGCTGTAATGTGGGAAAGGACATGATGTGGCCAGTATCCTACAGGGCTCACAATGCGGTTTTCCCCGTCCAGGGCCAGAGGAGTCTGTTCCTGTCTTTTGCCAGCCTTGCAAAACAGGGAAATGACCACAGCTAGACTCCCGAGCGTATGGGGTTGAGCCTGATATACGGTGCCAGTAACAATGCCAGTTCTATAGCGCTGCTTGTTATAAAATGGACACAGGTCTATCACCATACAACTTTTCAGTACATATTCCCCTACCCTTCAAGTAGGCGTGTTCAAAAGACTTGTCCGAGGGTAACTATCCCACCACACTTTCCTTTGAAATCGCATGTTCTTCATTATAAGCCATCTACCCTTAGCCTTGGAGCCTCAAAGGATCATCATACACAAAAGGTTATTTAGTGTGGATATTTGGCATATTAATGTGACCTGCAGGGTCATGCCCTTTATAGCTCTGTTATTTATGTATTGTATTAGTTAATGTATTTATACTGCATGTGGTTTCCCAAAGGGTGCCCTGTTCTCTTCGCTGCTTTGAGAAAGAGAGAAGATTCATAGGTGGCCTTTTTGTTGCCTTTTGCCTCCTGGGTTATTTAGAACAATAAGACTTGTCAGCTGCAGCCATTCTAAAGTAAAACTAATTATTTAGTAACTAATTGTTGACTTGACAGACTGGGTGTATACTCACTTAGCAACTTTAGAGGAGTTGAGTGATGATGAGGTATGCAAATAAAGTCCAAAGTGGTTTAAGTAGGTGTTAAAAAAACACTAATTGTCAGTAAAGGGCCACATTAGTACAGAGAAGGAAGATTGATAAAAGAATGGAAGAGAGTACTAACAAAGGAAGGCACATATGTTTTTTTGTGTGAAGTGTGCTAATGTTTGCAATCTGAGCAATATAACCGAAGTAAATAATTGTTGAGAACACCTTTGATATTATTGTCATTTCTCTGGTATGATGGAAATGGCTCATAATGTTGATATAACCATGCCATTATAGGTTTGTTCACAAAGACGTTTGGCTAGACAAGGTAGTGATGCCGCCCTTTATGTCTAGAATGGCATTATAACAGAGGTAGAGGGAGTTCTCTTATTAAGGTGTTACTGGAACACCCTTGACATTGCTGTACTTATGCAGATCACCTTCATAAAGGTGGAGGCTGGATTTAGAATACGGGTAGGAGTCTTGGCTTTAAAACAAACAAAAACTGTATGATTTTGCCCGTTCCTTGGTGCACGCTATTTGCATCTGGGGCTAGGTTGGGGAACGACTTCAGTCCTCACTAGAAACACGGATACCCAACTTTGGAAAAATGTTTTTTAGGTCGAGCCTAGGCCCCGCCGTGCTGTATTGGAGTATGTACTTAAAGCTCTGCCCATATTTGTCATTGCTTGTGTCATTGTCCTTCGTAAATGCTGGCTTCTGATTTATTAGGATTGTTAGTCCCTCCTTAGTACTGCCTTGTCTTCATTTGTAACCTCCCATGAGGACTAGCCCTTTTACTTCGGTTGTTACACGGTATGTCGTCTTTAGTCTCTATTTTCTTTAAAGAGTTTCTCTTACTGCAAGAGGGTCTCTTGTGTGCAGTTGTGACCACCGCCTTATTTAACTCGTAGCAAACGATGAGCTCTTCCGGGGCCATAGGAGACAGAGGGGTCAACTCAGCAATGCCATCAACCATTTGAAGTTTTAAAAGCCAAAACCTAAATAAAAGGCATTGTCATTTACAGTGCTAATAGCTCAAACTCGTGTAAATGCAAGACCTATTGCATTGCAGATGCTTGTTCTAAAAATAAGTACAATGGGGAGGGTACAACCTAGATGATCGACAAACATGAAAAGAAAGGGAACATAAAGAGTCCATATAGGGAGGGGAAAACAGGTCTCTTTAGCCAGTCCTGCATCACTAAAGCATTTCCGAAAATTGCTTTGTTTGATGTCTGTTCTTGATATGGAATGGTGCACCGGTAATAATCTTATTCAGAATGACAAACCAAGCAGTTTTTTTGTGATAGTTATTCCTTTTTATTTTATTTTCTGGTCTTTTTCCATATAAAACATCCAGCCAACACGTTTCGTTCAATTTTGTTACTTGAACTTCATCAGGGCTTCCACATATAAATTATTGGGGTATTTCCACTAAATCAAAATACATGGAATAGTTGTGAAACTAGGATTCCTCCTCTTTGTAAATTAGAGAATATATCAATAAATCCTTATTTTATAATCAATCCATACTTATGGCCACGGGTTGAATGTCCCTGTCAATGATGCCTCCGAAATGAAAATACCGTCTACACCCCAAATATCGCCAACGCTGTCTGCTTGGATTCTAAGATATATTGTGACCTAATTAACCTGGTGGCCATATTACTAAATAAGTTACTTGATTCAAGTGGGTGAAAACATATTGTAGGGGACGAAAGGACAGCATTTTAAAGGAACTAGAAGTCAACGTAACAAATGAACAATGAAGCCCATACGAAGTCTGGCAAGATGGTCAGGAGTCAGAACATACTAATGAGAAAATTCCAAAGTCCCATCAATGTGGACTCAAAATGTTAATTTAGATGTAAGAAAAAATCATAGAATATCCTGAAAGTGTAATGTCTAGTGTTGACATCAGAAAATAATCCCACAGATGAATTAGAATAGCACATTTGCAGACTGTGTGTTTGATCCGGCAAATCTATATAAGTAGGAAGCAAGGGTAAAACAAGACACCCTTGAGCATTAGATACACATAGAAGTATTGGCAACATTACCAGCAACCCTGTTGACCCAGCCACTGGTCATTTACTGGTACTTTCCTTGAAGGAGTTGAAGATTTTGAATATATATGTACATCAGAGGAAAGTAGGGATAGCAGTAAGGCTTGGATGCCTGAAGGAATTATAATATAGAGAAAAGTGGTCCCAGCATACAGTTCATTCAAAACAAAACATTAAAGGGACACAATTAGACGAACAACTCAAAATAGTTCGAATGCCATTTAATCACATCGAACATGTTAAGATGTTTCAAATGGAATCAGCAAATTTAAGCAACAATTTGAAGAAGTAAAACACGTGCCCAAGGAAAGGATGGGGGAGTGAGTGAAATAGTGCGGAATTTGGAAGGAAGTGAACACAGTAGTAAAATTACTAAATTGCACTCAAATTGGACGGCATACATAAGTCTCTGCCGTATTTAGAACACAGATTCAATCATAATCACAATATCGACAATTCTCAGTAATGCCATATAGAAACAATCACAGTGCATCATGTACTGTTGACGATATTGGCCAAAGACGTTGAGTCGACGTTTCGACCCCTTGAGTGTTGTAGGTGTTGGATGCAACCTTACGAAGTGGGGTCTTCATCAGGACTGGGATAAACACAAAGGGAGGGTGGGCACCATGTCTGTCGGAGGACAGGCCTCTAAGACGTCCGAAGGTCGTCAGAGAGAGAGGGATTCAAAACTCCTCGGCGGTAACGAACGGTCGTAGAGAGTGGTGAACACTATAGACCGCAACTCTTGGGGGTTGAGTCTTAAACTTCGTGAAAAAACATTGCCTGGAGATCAAGCCAGGTAATCTGGATGGTCGAACTGCTGGAAACAAATCACCGCTAGTTCACCAACAGGGAACGAATCCTACGTCTCAGCGTCTGCTGCATCAGTTAATGGGCCATTAACTGATGCAGCAGACGCTAGTTGGTGAACTAGCGGTGATTTGTTTCCAGCAGTTCGACCATCCAGATTACCTGGCTTGATCTCCAGGCAATGTTTTTTCACGAAGTTTAAGACGCAACCCCCAAGAGTTGCGGTCTATGGTGTTCACCACTCTCTACGACCGTTCGTTACCGCCGAGGAGTTTTGAATCCCTCTCTCTCTGACGACCTTCGGACGTCTTAGAGGCCTGTCCTCCGACAGACATGGTGCCCACCCTCCCTTTGTGTTTATCCCAGTCCTGATGAAGACCCCACTTCGTAAGGTTGCATCCAACACCTACAACACTCAAGGGGTCGAAACGTCGACTCAACGTCTTTGGCCAATATCGTCAACAGTACATGATGCACTGTGATTGTTTCTATATGGCATTACTGAGAATTGTCGATATTGTGATTATGATTGAATCTGTGTTCTAAATACGGCAGAGACTTATGTATGCCGTCCAATTTGAGTGCAATTTAGTAATTTTACTACTGTGTTCACTTCCTTCCAAATTCCGCACTATTTCACTCACTCCCCCATCCTTTCCTTGGGCACGTGTTTTACTTCTTCAAATTGTTGCTTAAATTTGCTGATTCCATTTGAAACATCTTAACATGTTCGATGTGATTAAATGGCATTCGAACTATTTTGAGTTGTTCGTCTAATTGTGTCCCTTTAATGTTTTGTTTTGAATGAACTGTATGCTGGGACCACTTTTCTCTATACTGTTCCCTACCCAGGTCCCAGTGACTTCATATGGGTTGACCCTTTTTATTTACTACTGAAGGAATTATAAGACACTGCATGTTCTGAGGCAGAGCATGTTTGTTTAAAAAAAAAAAAAGCTCATATTAAGATGTTGTGGTGTTAGTTGTCTCTTTTTCCATTCTGTCTACCAGAGACACAAGAAGATCCTTCTCATTCTCTTCCATTGGCCTTCCAGTGCAAAATCTCTTACGAGTTTAATTAGTCCTTTGCTTACTTAATGGCAAAATTCCTTATTAACATAAACTGAAAGAAAAGATTATTAATAAAAAGTTTGCAAAATGAAAAAGGATTTGGTAGGTAAATAAGCTGGTAGATGAATTGTAAGGAAATATGCTTCTAGAGACTACAAATCATAATTAATGTTGACTTACTGACTGCATACCAAGGATAGACCTTGGTTGGGTCTCTCCCTATACACTGCATGGCTTTCCAACTTAGCCTGGAGTTAAGTTCCTTAGCTAGCCCGTTTTAACTTGCCTTTACTGCTTACGGTCCTCACGTTGTGCATGTGGGCCTGCATAGGGAGACTGTGGTGACCAATCCCTGTGGGCTATAGGGATTCCAAAACTGAATCTAATTTGTTCGTTTATTAGCTGCCTACTTTTCCTGTGGCTCAACTCCCATTGCTCATCTTTGGCTCAGGCAGATTCTGCAAATGTCCAAGTTAAGACCTGAAAGTAGTAGATTTAGTACGAACATATCTCTTTGAGCTTCCTTGAGACCCATTTGATTGCTGACTGGAGGATGCATATCTAGCATCATAAGTATTCTGGCTAATCCTTAGACTAGTCCTCTTCCATATACAGAGGGCTTAGGCAAAGTCATTTCAACCAGAAATGTTTTACTATTTTTATGTACTCTTAAGAAATTAAGTTGACACCATTCAAGATATAAGCTTCAAGTGGTAGCATTTCATGGGCATATGCCCATCGACGTTGTTAGCAAGACCGTCACATTGCTACATACACCTGTTATCTATAACAAACTGTGTTCCATTGCGTCTGGATAGCCGATGTCTGTCAAAAGCATAGATAATAGTCGACAGGGATCTATATGGTCATTGTTTCCACAGTCCCTACAAGATATGAAATCGAGCATCCTCATTTGTAGTTTTAACGGGGGGAGGGGGTTGTTGGCGGGACTCATGCTGCAGTCTCCATTTTGACATCTGTAATGGTGGGGTGAGGGTTCTGAAGAGTCAATTACCAGTATACTTGCCTGAAGTACACCACCTATGAGTTGTCAGTTACAATAAAGCTTTCATTTGCTTCATCTCGGGGGGGCCTGTGGTCATCACTTCATACTTTTCAGCGCAGCACGAGCAGTTGGAGGCACTGACATCTACTAAGAAAAGAGAACCATCAAATTGTATCCCTTTCAAGCTAAGTTGTCGTCTCCTGTTAACCCATAAAGACCATTTGCAGTCTTTTTTTTTTTTTTTAAAGAAAAGTCTGATAGATAATCGAACACCGTTTTATAATGTCCACTACACACATGCTGCTGCAGATTTTATGCCTGCGTTCATTACTTCATTGTAGCAATAAGGATGGGAGCCAGCTGCCCCTTGGCTACAAGTGTGTAAAGACTAAAGTGGGTCCATGCAAAGCATACCAGTTCAAAGACGTTTTCAGTCATGATGATGGCTGTGTGTAGCAGGAGGCTGGAAGTAGATAACTTTCACTACTATGAAATCCTTGAGACTATTTGTAAAGAAGAGTGTGCCTTATGTATCTCCCTATTGGTAATGAGACCCAACTGCCCTCTGGTGAGAGAAACGATTTGTTAGAGTAGAATGGGGTTGATACGCTGCAGGACTGCTGTTTATAACCCACAAGCCAGATGTCTATTGCTCACTGTGCCATCGGATTGGAGCTGTACCCTGCTGAAGTGGTCCAAGAAGGCTGAAACCGGTCTGAGGTTGTTTGTATTACCTTCTGGGGCGAACCTCGCCTGTTAGTTCAGGATTGACTATTCCTATTGGAGCAGGACTAAAGCGGATTTGTGTACTGCTGGTTCTGTTGGACATGGCACGTGGGCAAAAAATGAACTGGATTGCAGCCTATAATTATTACCAGTTTCTGATATCAATTCAAGCAATCCATCCTTTACCCTTTTGTTTTCCTCAGTGGAAGGACTGTTTTTTGTTACCCATGAACCAAACTTATATGCGTTGTGCTGCAATTATTCATGTATGCGGTTATGTTTTGGTTTTTTTGTATATGTTGAGCCCATTGGCAGTTGTTCCCATCAAATAAAAGTTTGAAGCAATGCAGCAAACCACGCAGCACAATGTTTTGAAGCTTAATTTTAGAAAAATCAAATGCTTCTTTTTAATGACAACCTATAGACACAAGATTTCTGGCGGGGTGCCCTTTGTTCATTCCCGGCCCTTTTTGAAAATGTCTGTAATATAAAGTGTTAAGCCTGATTGAAGATCTTACTTTTGAATCCCAGAACAGTGCCTTTTCTATGTATTCTCATAAGAAACCTTTTTTTTCTTTATTTTGTTATTATTATAGTAGGGCACCAGCCACTCTGGGAGAATGGGCCTAACTTTCTCCTCAGTCTTTTGCACTGGTATTTTATGCGTCTTCATTTTGAGGTCGAGCCTAGCGCAGCGCGCAGGCGCTGCTCTAGGAGATGACCGTTTGGAGTCGGTCTGCTCTTTTCAAGCACTTCTGCTAGTGACAGCATCCACCTTGTGGGAGCGAGCAGCGGCACGCAGGGGCCATCTGTTTTCAATTAGCGTGGCTGCGCTCGCTTGTTTACATTTGCCTGCTTGCGCTCGCTTTCACTTTCTTGCTGGTTCTTCACTTCCGCTTCTTTTCTTTTCCTTTTGTCTTGTTCGATTTCCGCCTCCTACTCGCATCACTAAAGCTTTTCGGACCCTTCTGACAGCTGTTTTCAACCACCGTAGTCTCCCCTGCTCTTTTCGGGTTTTCAGTGGTGTTGTCACTGCTAACGGCTGTTATGTGTACCCTCAGTTAGCTGCATATGTTCCCTTGGCTTAAAGTGGTCTGATGTTATGCATAACTGCAATATGAGCTTCTGGAAAAGAAAACTGTGAATCAAAGTAGCCACCGCTCCCCAAACAGCATTGTTGCAAAGCCAGCTCTATTGTTCAGAGGGCTACACTGTTCAGGGGCCGGCTCTGCTGTTGCGAGATGGCGCTGTATACAACTAGCAGCAGAACATCCGGTGGGTGTATCTGAAGGGACGAAGACTTGAGCTCCCGGAAGGGTAGCGGAAGCCCTCGAATAGAACGCACTCGCTTTAACTTTCTTGCCGGTTCTTCACTTTTCTTCCGCTTTTCTTTTCCTTTTGCTTGTTTTCTATTACAAATGTAACAACTGCGGTCTCCCTGTGCCTCGGTTCAGTCATGTGAGTACTTCGGAATCGGCTCAGTGCGAGTAATACGTGCTATGTAAAACCGCAGGGGTTTAAAAAATGTTGGTAGCCAGAGGTAGAACGTTGTACTCTGAATCATGCGTTTCCCTCATCACAGTTTAATGTATTCTGTTAGCATTTCTGGATTGAACAACCAAAGACCAGGAAACATACACAGTTGTCTGGTGGTACTCCAAGGTCTGTTCGAAAAGGCGCCCAGACAGAGATAGTGCTACGATGCCACAGCGAAGATGGGGAATGCTATACAAATGCCAGCCGCAGCATTGCCTCTTATTCGCTCAGTAGCAATGGGATACTGTCCACTTCTGTATGAAGCTGTCTAAGGTGATGTGGAAAACCTATTCTGTCTCTCTGCAACTTTCTTCAGAAAATTTGTAGAAGGCAATCAATCAATTATGACATTTGTAAAGCGCACTACTCATCCGTGAGGGTCTCAAGGGGCTGGGGAGGGAGGGGGGTGCTACTGCTCGAAGAGCCAGGTCTTGAGAAGCCTCCTGAAGGTAAGTAGGTCCTGGGTTTGCCGTAGGAGGATGGGGAGGGTGCTCCAGGTCTTGGCGGCGAGGTGGAAGAACGATCTGCCGCCGGAGGTCGTTCTTCAGATGCGGGGGACGGTGGCAAGGTCGGCGGAGGTTGGCGGTTTGGGGTGTTGAGGTATGCTGGTCCGGTGTCGTGGAGTGCCTTGTGTGCGTGGGTGAGGAGCTTGAAGGTGATCCTCTTGTTGACGGGGAGCCAGTGCAGGTCTCTCGGGTGGGGGGTGATATGGCTGTGTCGGGGGATGTCGAGGATCAGGCGGGCAGAGGCGTTCTGTATGCGTTGTAGTTGTTTCAGCAGTTTGGCCGGGGCTCCCGCGTAGAGGGCGTTTCCGTAGTCCAGCCTGCTGCTGACGAGGGCCTGGGTGACCGTTCTTCTTGTGTTGGTGGGGATCCACCTGTAGATCTTGCGGAGCATGCGGAGGGTGTTGAAGCAGGACGAGGAGACGGCGTTGACTTGTTTGGTCATGGAGAGCATTGAGTCGAGGATGAACCCCAGGTTGCATGCATGGTTGGTGGGTGTCGGTGCTGCTCCCAGGGCGGTCGGCCACCAGGAGTCATCCAAGGCTGAGGGGGTGGAGCCGAGTATGAGGACCTCCGTCTTGTCCAAGTTCAGCTTCAGATGGCTGTTCTTCATCCATTCGGCGACGGCTTTCATCCCTTCGTGGAGGTTGGTTTTGGCGGTGTGGGGGTCCTTGGTGAGGGAGAGAATCAGCTGTGTGTTTTCAGCGTAGGAGATGATGTTGAGGTCGTGCTGTCTGGCGATGTGGGCGAGCGGGGCCATGTAGATGTTGAACAATGTCGGGCTGAGGGATGATCCTTGGGGTACGCCGCAGATGATCTCGGAGGCTTTGGAGCAGAAAGGGGGAGGCGGATGCTCTGGGTTCTGCCGGAGAGGAAGGAGGTGGTCTATTCCTGAGCCTTGTCACGGATGCCTGCGTTGTGGAGGCGTGTGCGTAGGGCGCGGTGGCAGACAGTGTCGAAGGCGGCTGAGAGGTCCAGGAGGATGAGGGCCGCGGTTTCTCTGTTGTCCAGCAGGGCTCTGATGTCATCGGTGGCGGCGATGAGGGCAGTTTCGGTGCTGTGGTTTCTGCGGAACCCGTACTGCGACGGGTCCAGGATGTTGTTCTTCTCGAGGTAGCGGGTCAGCTGTTTGTTGTCGGTTTTCTTGATGACCTTCGCCGGTAACGGGAGCAGTGAGATGGGCCGTAAGTTCTTGAGGTCCCTTGTATCCGCCTTGGGTTTCTTGAGCAGGGCGTTGATCTCAGCATGCTTCCAGCTCTCTGGGAAGGTCGCGGTCTTGAAGGAGATGTTGATGGCCTTTCGGAGATGGGGTGCGATGGTGGCGCTGGCTTTGTTGAAGATGTGGTGAGGGCACGGGTCTGACGGGGGCCGAAGTGGATGGTGTTCATGATTTTGATTGTGTCCTCGTCGTTGATGTTGGTCCAGGCGTGCAGGAGGTCGCTGTGGGTGGTGGCCGTGGGGTCTGTGATGTTGTTGGCTGTAGGGGTGGTAAGGATGTCGAAGCTGTCGTGGATGTCTGCGATCTTGCGATGGAAGAAGGTGGCGAGGGAGTCGCACAGGTCTTGCGATGGTGGGATGTCGTTGGTGTTGGAGCTAGGGTTGGAGAGTTCCTTCACGATGTTGAAGAGCTCTTTGCTGTTGTGTGCGTTGTTGTCGAAGCGGTCCTTGAAGGAGGTCCTTTTGGCGGATCTGATGATGTGGTGGATGTTGGCAAATGGCGTCCTTGTGGGCTGAGTGGTTCTCCGGTGTTTGCTCGCATTGCCATTTCTTCTCTAGTTTTCGACAGGTTTGCTTGGAGGTCTGCTTTGAACCAGCTGGCATTCTTGTTGGTGCGTCTGTTGGAGGGTTTCTTGATCGGGCAAGGGTGTTGGTGCAGTCGTCGATCCAGCGTCTGAGGTGGCTGGTGGCGTGGGTGGGGTCGGCGGGTGGGTTTCGGGCAAGGGTGGCGCTAAGCTGGTCTTCGGTGATTTTGCTCCAGCTGCGGTTGGGGATCTGGTGGGTGCCATGCTGTGTGGTGGGTTTCCGGAAGGTGAAGTGGATGCAGCGATGTTTGGTCCAGTGAAGTTAGGTAGCGTGGCTGAAGGAGACGTGGGAGCTTAGAAGATGGGGTTGAGCGTGTGGCGGGCGGAGCGGGTGGGCGTTGTGATGAGCTGTCTGAGTCCGAGGTTGGCGAGGTTGTCAATCAGGGTAGTGGAGTTGGTGCAAACCCCCCAAAGGAACTTTGCCCTTATTCCGACTTCCGAAGTGTAAAAAAGCAACCCGTAACATAATGGTTATCTGACGAAGCTCACATGGTTTGTCAAAGGGAAGCCAATATATACATGCAGGGCTCTTTATATCAATCAACAACCAACCATCTCCAGTGTGGCTTATTACATTTATGAATGTTTCTTCTGTCACTAGAAATTAGCAACAACAAAAAACATTATACAGAGCCGAAAAAAACACAAACGCATGAAAGCCAGAAACAAGACGGGACATTTACCCTTGGACTGCATGTGGGCTGTAAAGGAGATCACAAAAGAGCAACTATTTAAACTAGGGAGAAAGAAGAAATTACAAATCGTTGCGGAAGTTGAAAGGATACAAGAGCCGACATCCTTCAGTGGCCCATTTTGGTTCAGCTCTCGCGGTGTGATTTTTCCACCTTATCGTTAAACGGTCCTGGTGGACTCCTTGGGCCGGAAAGACGAGTGACAACACAGGCCCTGTGGAAAACAGTGGAGGCCGGCTGTCCGCACGCAGACGCACTCGGATAATGAACAGCATGCCAGTAGCGTAGGCCGTGGGTCATGGGCCCCGGAGTAAGAGAGCCCTCGGGCCTTTGAGCCCCGGTGCAGCTGTAACTGCTTCACCAACGGAAGCTTGTAGCACACATAGTTACATCATAAAACGTCATGTATTTGAATCAGTTTCCTTTATTATGCCGTGGACTTACACCACAGCACAAATGATTTTGCACAATTCCCTTCTAATTCGTTTGACAAACGTCAATTATTTTTTAAACTGTGAGGTTTGACATTCCTCCCACACTTTTTTCCTTATCCGCTCTGGCAATGCTACATTTTAAAACATAAAAAAACCTTCCTGGCTCCCTATATGGTCAACACATCATGCCTACTTCCCAGCCAGTCTTCAAACCCCCTCTCCTCGGCCACCTCTCTCAACTCTTCAACTGTTCACTGCAAAGTCCACAATAAGTGCCTGACAGTCTCCTCTTGTACCCCCTCCCAACTCCAGTACGTACATCCCCCAAAAGTGGGTGTCCACAGACCAAACACTCCGACTTCCTCCCTTCTGCTCATGCAAACCACCTCCTCTAGCTAGGAAAAACCGGGGCTGTCCGGGCAAATCCGGGACACCTGGTCACCCTAATCATAAGGGATATCCCTCCCATTGTTAACCCAGCCACGTTGTTTTCAGGAATGTCGGTTAATAGGGTGCACTTTGTGATTATTGTTGGCTCGGTGTTGATGGTTTTCTCATTTGAACCGGTTTTTAGGAATGGAGAATTGTTGTTCTTAAGGTATTTTCAGTTGGCAGCCACTCATTCTTTAATGTGGCAGACGTTTGTCCAGTATCTATACAAGTTATGTTAACATTGATTGTGAAATGTAGAACCTAATTTGTAAAGCAATTTACACATTTAAGTTAAACTTGGGTGTGCACTTAAATACATTTACATGGGAAAATTTCCTATCCAGTCATAGAATGACGATTGGCACGGAACAGCACCCAGCATAATATGCTGCATGGCTACACACTTAAAAGGTCCAAAAGGCGAGACCTATTGGCTTTGCCAATGCTAGTTTATTATGGGGCATCAGCCACTTCTGCAGATTAGGCCGACCTTCGTGGTCAATCTTCTGCATCTTCATACTTGATTAGTGGGGTTGTATTGAAAGTTAATGGTGCTTGAGTGCTTGGCAGAGACTACAACCCTTGGACGTTGATGCTGCAGATCCCTGGAACTTCAGTGTAAACTCCCTGTAGAACGAGGCAATCCTTCGAGCTCTCATAAAGAGGTGGCTGTTCATGCAATGATTTCCTCTATTACTTAATATTGACAGCGTCTTTCATTCTTTCTCCGCCTGTGATTGAAGCCTTATTCGGAGTAAGTGTGTTTTTTAAAAGACAATCAAAAAGTAAGCAGGCAGTATTGTATGCTGGTGGCCTAGAAACCATTTATGCAGCAAGGAGAGCAAATCGGTTCCTTCTCAGGGGGAAATAAAGGACGGTAGCCCTGGCCACGGGTTCCATAGGGACATGCTGGTACTCTTCTTTCGGAAGAGACACCCACCACGAACCACGAGCTGTTCCCCTTAAAGTGTCCCCAGTGTGCCATTGGTTGCATTCAGTCCCTGCCATGTCCTGTCGTCACAGGCAGCCTGCACACCTCAAGAGTCCGACTTGGAGAACAGAAATGACAATAGCAATCACACTGGTCCTGTTAACACTGGGGCTCTGGAAAGAAACGTGGCGAGGACAGTTTGTTTATATGGTCATTGAAAAATCAATCTTTAGGACAGCCTGATAGTACGGGCACCTTCCTCTTGTACTATTTAGTCCTGCTCTTCGCCGCTACCTGAATGTCGCGTTTAATGAGGATTCGGACAAGAGGGAGGTGTGTGTGTCGGGGGAGGGGGCAGCTATGAGTGTTCTTTATTTTGGGATTTAGATTGTGGAATCGGATTCCTGTAGCGATTAGGCAGGAATACACAATTATTGCATTGAAAAGATATTTTTTTGTTGTTGCGGATTTGTGTTGTTTTTTGTTGAACTTTTCTTTTCTTTCCTAGCCTAATTTCTTTCTTTAAGCTCTGACGCCGAAGACGGCTCAGATGATTTTGCGCGCGCAGTATGTTTCATTGCAGACTGTAAAACCTATCCTCCACCCACACCATATCCTTACCTCTTTATTCCGCTGTTAGAAATGGCTCCCTGGGCATTCATTACTCGCTATATGCCAAGTGATTTGAAGTGACCAGTACGTGATATTTAACGCCTATAGGAAACACTGTAATAACACTCATTCTCCGTAGGTTTCTAAAGCTTCTAAGCAGACACAAGGGGTATAAGTTAAATCTTGGGCACTGTGTGATTTCGTTTGGGCGGTGGGAAAGTGTAGGTGGGCCTGGTGGGCCCAATATGTCATCAAATGTTACGTTGTGTCTATTTGGATGGTGTTAAGAGCGCCTGATCTGCTCATTGCATGATGGACGAGTCCAAAGGCCTGTGCTTCTCTTAAGCTCAGCCTGTAGACAAGCTTTCATCCAGGGACGAGGTTTGGAAAGCAACGGGCCTGTTTTCCAGCCCCTCTCCCTTTGGAAATGCATCTTGTTTACTTGCGTCCTCCTACCCTTTTGAGTAGACACCCATTTACTTCACAGAAAGCCGCGTTTCCATAACAACATGGCCCGTTTCACAGGGACGATTTTGCCATTTAATGCGCTGCAGCTGAGGTGGACTGAAATATGAAGTTGATGTTGCCATGGATACTACATTGTGTGACGCTTCCTAGTCCTTTTCACTGGCACGCTGTCTGCCCACGGCATCTTGTCATGTGCAGCCTCGGTTTTAGTTCATGGAAGATCCAAAGATTAGATTTTCTGGATTGCACGACTCAGACCACAGCGCGTTGCTGCGGTGGTTCTGTCATGACCTGTAACATCCCTTAGCTGTTCCTGTTTTGTGAGTCGCACAGCTCTCTGCCAATGCCCCTCCATTCTGAATTGATTGAGTTCCCAGCGTTCAGACCCACCCACACCTGCCAGTGTTTCAACATTTAATTATGTCACACATTTAATTATGTCACACTGTTCAGTACCATGATTCACAGAAAGCCCTACACAGCACCAAAATTGCACTTGACATGCCACACCCACTGTTTTTAGAGTGTTGAAATTCACGCACAGCTTCACCAGCGCCCGTCATTGAAAAGGAACGAACATAGAGCAGAATCAATCCCAATCGTGCGACCCACATTTGCTCTGCCATTGCACCCTCTGCCTTGTTCTTTAGCACCTGCACCCCGTGCTATTCGACTACTAGTTGAGTCTCACATGGACTATTTGCTGGAAAGATCTCCTTCTTCCTAACACCCTATACTTTAAGGCCGCTTGTCGAGTGGAACTTGACTAAAAAAATAGTGGGTAGTTAGCAATGG
This sequence comes from Triturus cristatus, assembly GCF_964204655.1. Taxonomy (NCBI): domain Eukaryota; kingdom Metazoa; phylum Chordata; class Amphibia; order Caudata; family Salamandridae; genus Triturus; species Triturus cristatus. The sequence continues at coordinate 916,264,138 of NC_140580.1, read as the reverse complement.
TGTTTCCGACTTTACCATATCTGTTAGTTAAAAACATTGATGCGCATTGTCTGCTTCAAAAGCCTTGGTGGAAAGAATAGTTCCATTTTGCCTTACTTTCTACCTACAAGGCAACACAATAGTTTAACTTTTACACATTATGGCCAGCTTGTAGGAAATGAATGTTTTCTCAAACCTTTCCAACACAAAATGAGAAGTCTGAATTGCAGGATATTGTGGGACGTTGAAGTTCTACTAAGGGTGACCATAGAATCTAAAAGCAATCATTTGGACTTGGCCTTTGGACAAAAAAAATCCTACACTTTACACAAGTTCTCTGATACGGCAATCGCTCTATTGTGACCTGTGTTCATACCTCAATCGCTCTAAATCAAATTGCCCTGGCATCAAAATCTGGCACACTCTGAAGCAATCTTCCATTGGTACGTGTGCAATTTACAACTCCTGTGAAATCTGAGCAGATGTAAAACCTCTGTACCTATTGGCACAGATTCTTCCATGATCCTACAGAATTAATCACTACATATTTAAATGCCATGCAGATCTAAATCAACTATAGTGATGTACCTTATTCAGTGCAAGAAGTATCTATCCTGCTAGTGAGACTTTTAAAAAGCTGCAGTAGAATAAACCAACATAGATTTACCATTTACAACAACAAAATTGAAACACTAGTAGGTATTTTCTCACGCAAAAGAGACATAAGTAACTTTCTGTCAGGGGTTACACTCACCCACACTATCACTCTGTCACACCCTTCCTTTCTTGTAAGTACTGGACCAGAAAAAAACTTCAATTAAGATGTTGGATTCATGTTCTATTATGGTGAGATTTAAAGCCGACAACATGATTGTTGTATCTGGCTTATGGTATGATGCATCTTTCCTGCTTCTCTGCCCTTGCTGCTCAGCCAGTGTGCATGTGCTGTGGAATGTTGGTGTGCACGGTGATGTAATGGACTGTGAGGATGCCTGGATGTGGAGTGTCAGTTGGAGTAAGGGCTGAGCAGCAAGGAGGCTGCTCCTTGTGGGGCTGAATACAGATCTACTTCAAGACCATCTAAGAACTGTTACCAATAAACCTTAATCTTTATTCTACACCTCGGCTACTGGACTTATTACATTACAACAATCATCTCCATATTGGCAAATATGAGAACTACTTTACCATAACATCCGCATTAGCACAGCTGCCGATAAACTCCTATCTATCCACCCACCGACTAATATTTGGGGAATTCAACCACTCCTCCATTAGGATCCTTTTTAGGTCTCGCCTGACCCAGCGCATGCGCTGGTCTGGCGAGACTTTTTGTGAGGGCTCAAAAAAGTGCTTCCACTGTAGCCTAGAGCTACAGTGCATGTGCGCGCGCACGCTTCACTTTCGCGGCCCACACGGCCGCTTTGATGTTTGATCGCTAACACTTTCGCGGCGCACGGCCGCTTTGATGTTCTCTTCGCTATTTTTTCCTGTTTATTACTTCTATGTAGTAATTGTGGCACCTGTGCGCCGCCATTACTACAGAGCAGTAATAAACAGAAACAAGCATTGGCATAGCCAATAGGTCTCGCTTTTGGGAACTTATAAGTATTTAGTTATGCAACTGTTGCATGGCTAAACACTTATAAGGTCCCAAAAGCGAGACCTATTGGCTATGCCAATGCTTGTTGTCGCTTATAACCTAAACTCTCCTTCAAGGACATAACTTGATAATATGGTAGGAAGACTAAATGGCCTGATTATCACCGTTTTGAACAAAAACCCTGGTGACAATGTAGCCGATGCGATTCAACTGTTCATCATATATTCCCCAGATGCTTCTCAAGTGTGCTCAGTGTATTTTCTAATATTAATGATACCAGGTTGTATAAATAAAGTTCTTGGACAGCAACCAAATGATTTCTACAACACTTGATTTGACATGAGCCAAGTCTAGTAATGTCTGAAAGCTTGGTGTGTTTGTTGGAGAGGGTAGTGGTAGGATTAGATATGCTGCAAAAAATAGTTTACATACTAATTGTACACATGCACCCGCATTTATCCATTCTCATTTTTCTTGATACCAAGGATTTCACATGCCACAAACATGGGCTACCGAAACAAAGATTTCAAGACACTGTCTCCTGATACATGTTAATGACACGTTCAGCCTCATTCTGTCACTGCAAGAACATTGTCGAGTTGAATCAAATTGGACTGGAGTGCCCTCATTCTTGTATCTAAACTTAGTTTTACTTACTAAGCTTTAGATAAACGTATGCGTTCTAAACGAGTGTCACAGAAGAATTACTGTCTGCAGCTGATCTGTTTATGTGTTTCTCTATATCTGTTGGTCTCAATGCTTAGTTTAAATGTCATTTGTTGAAGAGGTCTATGGAACCTCAAGTTAATGTGTTATGTGCCGCAGTTTTCAGTTAGGCTAATTAAGCTATTAGGCACGACTAAAACTGTATTCTCTCTTTGATGTTATCACCACCACCAGGTCTTTGATGTGACTCACCATGTGTTATCAACACTTAAAACCTTGTGAATGAGTAGCACGGTTACGGATCCAAGTACACCATAGAGCACAGCCTACTCTAAAACCACCACACATGTGCACTAAAGTCAGTAGTTTATACCCCTATGGAGCTGATTGTTCAGAAGTACATTCAGTCCTCTGTGACCATATTAACTCTTGTTTAACTATAAATGCCATTAGTGAGACTGTTGCATTTCGTGGCCTTTCGAATATGTCCCCCTGGCCTATTTAACCCTCCAGATCTATCCACCAAAGCTCTTTTCTTTTAGGTCTGTCTTGATTCGACTGCTGTCCTTTACCGTATGTGATCATGTAGTATTGTGTATCCTTGTGCGTCTATGTAGCGCGAGGATGCTCTGTGATACTTTGAATGTCATTCTGTAATCAGGAGTTGAACGATTCATGCGAGCTGTTCTAGCAACGTTATTCAGTTGCTGGGGTTTCCTCGCAGGCATCACGTGGTCTTGGTTGTGGGTGTACCATTTGGAATAAACCTCTTTACGCCTCTTCATACTACATATTGGCAACGCACGCTCCTGGTTGTAGGTGTACCATTTGGAATAAACCTTTAGAAATCTGCTTAAAATCACATGTAAAATAGTTATAAGAATCAGTTTTGAGAGAGGGCTTAGCCTCCACCCACGTACCGATCTTTTTTCTATAACCTTTTTATTGGGCAGAAGGTGTGTTCTACTGAAAGAGTGCTTGAGTTGCACTTTTTGCTTTGCACAAAAGGCTATTTCTTAATCCAGTAGGCAAGAGTTGGTTATGGTGACAAGCCATTGATCAAGACTGCTCTGCTTATTGTGGAATGTTATGACAAAGGCAGTAGGTCTGACTTATTGATTTATTGATGGATTATTATTACACTGTGTTAGAACCTATTAATAGGTATTGTGTTACATAGAATCTCAGATTATGGTAGTAATAGGCAAGCAATTTGATGTTGGTTACTCCCTCGGACAAACCCTAGGGGTTGGACTTTTTTCACTGAGAATCCTAGTTACATCCTTTTAAGAAAGATGTAAATTGTGAAAAGAGTAGTGGTTTTGCGGTGTACGTATAAACTTTCTATTAATGCTATCAACATAGACTCCAAATGACTATTTGAAAGCTCCATGCTTTACACTGACACCACTGTTGGAGCAAAACCGTACCCCAAAATGTAGACATCTCAAAAATCCGACCTGTTGGGTTTTCCAATGTTTTTAATGGGCTTCTTTTTTTAATGGCGGAGGAGGATGTTTAATTAAGCAGGCTTCTTTGAATAAGATTTACGATCTGATCTGTTGTGATAAGGCAGCAATTTTCACCAGAATACCGAAGTATGTTCTGCTCTGGAGAAGGCGTGCCCGGCCTCTGTTCTGTCATTTCCACCTTTAACGTAAAAAAATCATGTGACGTGTCAGCACACAGAGGCTAACATTATGCAAATCTCGTTTATTGCCCGCTCACAGCAGCAACAATTGAAGAATATAGAACTTCAAGAACATTCTAACAAGTTAGAAAGCCCATAAAGTCGCAGCCATCATCCTTCTTTGTTGCTGCTGCTCACAAGATAAGTACTCTACTCTTTAATTTCTTATGTTCCGTTGGTATACCTTTTTAGCAGTCCCCCACCACTCCTGCGAAGGAGACACTACTTCCTGCTCTTTTTTCTGTTCTTTGCACTGTATTTTCTATTGTGTGTGTTTTTTAATTGACACGTTTTCTAAGTAGTATTATTTTCATAGTTAGCTTTTATTTACAAATTACCCTGTATGCCCCCGCTGCCAGCGTACCTTTAAAGGCTGCTAACAAGTCCCTCTGTTTACCAGGTTTTTTTTTTAAGCGGGTCTGGCGGTTGCTTAGGTAGCGAATGCTTCAGGGTGGACCTGCCATGTGCTTCCTTCCGACTCAACATTCTGTTGCCTGGTGGTGGAGTCGCTGACCCGGCTGCTGCACGCTTTCTACAGGCCGGCCAAGCGTTCTGTCCTCAGCGGAGGGCTTGGAGCAGCGTGTTGCTGTATGTTCGCTCTCCGCAGGCCCCCACGCTTTTCCAACTTCCTTGGTGCAGCACGCCATCGTGGCTGCACTGACAATTGGGCTTATTGCTTAAATAAAAAAAAAAGTAAAGGAGGCAACTTAGACAAATCTGACGAGCTAGAGGAAATTACCTTGGCGGCTGCATAGTACGTGTGCATTGGTCGCCATGTTAATAAATTGGGAATACCTCATTTAGAGCAATGGGGCGGCCAGTTAATAAGATTAGTAATTTTGTATGTTACATTCTGTCACTTGTAGTCCGTTTCTTGTTTGGAACACAACTGCTTTTCAGCTGCCTCATTCCTGGCTTTATCCTGACCCTTCTTAGGAAGTGGTGACCTATTCACCCAGACAGGCTTTGGTACCTACCAAGGCTTCTACCCCTAGAGACAAAGGTTCTGTGGGAGAGCCTCCAGAGGAGAATGAAGGCAGAGAAGCTTTTCTGCAGGTGCCATTTAGACTATCTTTGGACTAAAGGGCCATATATATCATTAGCAAGGCCTATCAGCCTGAGTGAGTCTGTTTTTATATTAAGAGAAGAACAAAGACTCTGTCAACCTCTTTTTATCTACCCTTAGAAATGTTTCAAAGAGTGCGAAAGACCCTTCATGTACCCCTATGAAGGTGGGAGGGAAGGGGTACAAGCTTGAGTTTGGAGGCCCCCCAGTTCAAGTGAAGATACCTCTGGAAATGGTGTTCTCAGGGGAAGACTCAAGACTGGTGTCACAAGCGGCAGAAGACTTATTGGCCAAAGGGGCTATTTGGGAAACATCAAATCCCAACTGGTTGATAAAGACAAGGGTATGAGACCGGTCATAAATGTAAAAGATCTAAACGAGTGGGCGGTCTATTACCCCTTCAAAATGGAAGGGATTTGCCTATTAAGGGACGTCCTGAGGAAAGGGGATTGGTCAACGAGACTAGCTCTCAGAGATGCATATTTGATTATTCCAATTTGGCCACCCCATCAGAAATTTCTTCAGTTTACCTGGAAGGACAATTTTGATAATGGGTCAGTCCAGGGAGGTGGTTTCCTATCATACACAGTTTTTAGGTTTTGTGCTGAGCACAGTTCATGCGTAATTGAAGTTGCTTGGAAAAAAATGAAGGAAGCTACGCAGATATCTAAGAATGGTGCTAACAAAAAGGTAATTTCTGCTAAGGGTTTTGGCAGGGATTCTGAGCCTGTTGTCCTCTTTCCTCTACAATCCAGGCAATATTTCCACACCCCTTGTACTACCAGACCCTCCAAAGACTCAAAGCTAAAACGTTATGATCCAATCAGTAGTTTTCCCAGATGTTTTCCTTATATCAGGACTCAAACAAAAGCTGCTGTGGTGGCTCAGGAATACAGATGCATGGAATGCCAGTGCCATTTTTGGGGAGGAGCCAGAGGTGGTAATAGAATCAGATGAGAGTTTAGAAGGATGGGAGCGAGATGTGGGAACTAGAAAGGATGGGGTGGGGGCGGTGTCAGTGGACAGACCAAGAAAGAAAATGTCACATCAACTGCTTGGAAGTCTTTGCAAGTTCTTTTGCAATTTGTTGCTTTACCCAAGATATAATGAAGTGCTGTGTGATGCTACGTATGGACCATGTGTCAGGTTTGAGGTGCGTCAACAAGATGGGAGGTCCTCATTCAAAGGTTTTTCTGGATTTAGCCAAAGAGTTTTGGGGGTACTGCTTGAGCAAGGGAATTTCTGTTGTGGCGGAACATGTTCCTGTGTTAAGCAATGGTGTGGTGGACTGGTTTTCTCAGAATTTCAAAGATTCAGGCAACTGGAGTTTGGACAGTAATGGGTTCTTGCGTACAGGCTGAACACGTAACTGGAGAGGTTCTTTAGTTTGAGATTGGATCCCCAGGCTTGAGGGATAGATGCCTTCCTCCAGGATTAGAGTGTTTGGCGCCCTATGCGTTCCCTCCGTTTGCCATGCTGCCTAGACTCCTCTTGCATGTACGCAGGTGCAGGGAAACTCTCAGTGTTGGTAGCACCTGTTTTGAGGTCACAGGCCTTGTTTCCATCATGCTGGAAATGGGAGTAGACTTCCCTATCCTAATATCGGCATTCATAACGGTAATCCAAGGCCCAGTAGAAGAGTTGCACACTCTCATGGAGCAGGGGCTGTTAGTTCTGATGAGCTAGAAGATTTCAGTATGTAGTGGCAAATCCCAGGGCTTTCGGCAGACGCTTCCCAACTCATATCCGAGTCTTGGGCTTCTGGGACAAGGAAAACCTATTGACTGCCTTGGGGAAAAAGTGTTTGGTAGAGTGGTAGACGGGGTTACGTTCCCGTTTCAGCTGATCCTATGGATGTAATTAACTATTTGTCAGAATTCTTTGCCTCGGGTTGGTCTTAAGGCAGTTAATGTTTACAGATCGGCTATAGCAGCGGGTCATTGCTTGGTAGAAGGCATGTTTGTTGGCCATAATTTACTGATGAAAATCAAGCGGCATATGTGGGTGCTGAACCATCCTACAGCGAAATACACTTCCTTGTGGGATGTTTGAGATGTCTTACAAGTTTTAACAAATTGTGATGAGAACTCTAGCCTGTGGTTAAAGTGCATCTCTTACAAACTGCTGGTTTTACTCTGTGGTGTTATTTAGTCCGACTTAAAAGGTAAGGGTCCTAGATCTCACTAGCAAGGCCTAGCAGAATGAGGGAGTCTGTTTTTATATTAAGAGAAGAACAAAGACTCAGTCAACATTTGGTTTCTACCCTTTGCGTTGAATGAAAGGCTTTGCATGGTGGAATGCTTGATAGAGTGCGAAAGGAGTACTGAAGGTTTGAGACCGTTGATTTTCACAGAGGTGGCCTCATAGGGCTGTTTCCTCCCCCACCTTAACAAGATGGGTGAAAGAGGTTATGAATGAAGCAGGAGTGGATACTTCTTGATTTGGCACTCACTCCCTTAATGGTGTATCGGCTTCAAAAGCTTTTATCTTGGGGGGGGGGGGGGGCATTGTGGGGTCTGCCGGATATTCTTAGAGCTGCAGATTGATCCAATGAGAATATGTTCAGTAGTTGCTACCTGAGTGTTAAATTCGTATTCATCAGCCATGGTAAAAGAGTTAGGAGTTTATTCGTGTACAACTCCAGTATCAACAGCACCAACGTTACGCCAGGCAACAGCACTTCCCCAAACCTTAACACTCCAGATTATAACACATCCTCCTTCCAAAAGATAACAAAGAAATATATTCTGTACTAAAACAATGAGGAAGAAAACGAAAAGAAAATAAGAATAAAGTTCCACAGAAAAGATAATACAAAAACCTCACTACAACAATATTGTGAAGCACTGTAAAAATAATTTGAATCACAAGAAAAATCACAACCTTAAAGAGCTAAATTTCTAAAACAGGTAAATTGTTCTTTCCTGCACTACTTTAAGTGCTGCATTAAGATAAGATATAGTCCTTGAACTTAACAGGCAGATTCTTGCTTCTTGCATTTCTACGATTGGTACCAAACTTAGAAAAGTGTGAGTTGGAAGCAAAAGATGATGAAGTGCTTAATGACTTCCCTGTACATTTCACAAGTCTGGACATACTCCACATAGCACCAGAGTCAACTCTCACCACATTCTTCCTTATTGCAACTATGGTGAAAGGACCCAAAAAGGTAGATCTACCTTTGAAAGTGTGATTAGGATTTTTGACCACAACCTTGTCGCCTAGATGCCATTTCTTCCGCTTCACACACATCTTGAAATCGAACCTGGATTTGTTCTTCTGTTGATAGTCAGAAATTCTGGCACGCCTGATCTCAACAGGAATACTACCATCCATACAAACAGGCAACCAAGCTGGGTTTAATTTGGAGATAGCCTTCCTTCCCTTCAGAGCCTCAAAAGGTGATATATGGGTGACAGCATTTGGAGTGGTGCGATGTGCCCACCAGGTGTCCCTCAGAACACTGTTGAAAGAAACCTTACATTCAAGAGCACGCTGAGCACAACTTTTTACAACTCGATTCATTCTCTCGGTTAATCCATTGCTTTGCGGTGAATACAAAGCTGTTTTTTGATGGACAATATTGTGGTCTTTAAGGAACTCACACATCTCATGGGAGACAAACTGCACGCCATTATCAGTTACCAAATATCTGGGCACACCCTCCATGGCAAAGATATCTTTAAGAAAATCAATTACCATTTTAGTACCCACCGAAGAAACACACTTAGTGACTACCCATTTTGAGGTATAATCAACCAACAGAATGACAAAACGTTCACAGGAAAGTAAAAGTTCAAAGGGACCAGCAATGTCTAACCCCAGTTTCGTCCACACAGCATCAGGAACTTCTACTGGAGACAAAGGAGCAACATTCGTTACTCGAGATTTATCATTGGCAGCACATGACACACAGTCCTTAACAACATCCTCAGTCATGTGATCCATACTGGGCCACCAATATCTATCTCTCACTCTTGCCTTGGTAAGACTCCTACCCAAGTGTCCTTCATGGGCAATATTAATTATTCTATTCCTGAATTCAATAGGAGGGTATGATCCTATCACCTCTCATGACATTTCCACCATAAAAAGATAACTCCTCTCTTACAAGCCAATACGACTTAATTTCTTGATCTATGGTCTTATAGTCAGGCCAACCTTGACTCGTCCACGTTTTGAGCGAAGAAAGGATTTTGTCCCTCTTTACACCCTCTAACCATTCTTCACCAGTCAGAGTTGATTCAGACATCCAACAAACACTCTCTATCTCAATCTCATTCTGTACATCACCAACAGGTAACCGCGAGAGACAATCAGCAGATCTGTTGCAATTCCCAGGTATGTACTGAACACGGAAATTAAACTCCTGAAGACCCTCACTCCAGCGCTTAAGCCTGGGCGTGAACTGTTCACTGTGACGGCATGAAAAAATCTGAACCAACGGTCGATGATCCGTCTTGACAAGAAAAGGAATACCCCATAAATAAAACTTGAAATGCTGTATGGCCCAAAATACACTTAACGCTTCTCTCTCCACACATGAGTAATTCACTTCAGCATCTCTAAGAGCCCTTGAGGCAAAAGCAACCGTCCTCTCTTCTCCATCTACAATTTGTGAGAGAACTGCCCCCAAACCTTTAAGACTGGCGTCAGTAGTTAAGACAGTCTTACGGTTGGCATCAAAATGTCCCAAGGTTGGTAACTTACCAACTTCAGTTTTGATCACAACAAAAGCTTCCTCACATTCATCCGACCACACAAAATGTGTACCTTTTTTTATCAAAGCCCTGATGGGTTCAGTCACGCTGGCAAATCCCTTCACAAATTTAGAATAAAACTCAGCTAATCCTAAAAATGACCTGACCTGATCTTTATCTTTAGGAGAAGGAGCTTTTAAAATGCTCTCTGCAAGTTCCAACTTGGGTTGAATCCCTTCTCCCGAGATCACATGACCTAAATAAGTGACTGATCTTACTCCTAATCGACATTTCTATTTCTTCAAAGTGAGTCCCCTGTCCTTTAACCTTTGTAAGACACATGTCAGGGTAGAATTGTGTTCATCTTCATCTTTCCCATATACTAAAATATCATCTTGGAAGAACATGATATTCAACAATCCCTTTAGAACTAGTTTCATCACCCTCTGAAAACATGCCGCTGCCGACGCCAACCCAAAGGGCATTCTAAGAAAGCGATAAGCTCCCAGAGGTGTAACAAAAGATGTCAAATGTCTAGAGTCTTTGTGAAGAAGGACTTGATGGTATGCAGAAGACAAATCCAGCACACTAAAGACCTGTGCCCCTTTGAGTAAGCTAAGAGACTCTGATATGTTAGGCAGGGGTTGCCGATCCACCCATATCCACTCATTGAGTCCTCTCAAGTCCACACACATCCTGACGCTGGCACCACCGTCCTTAGGGGCTAAAACAATGGGTGCCAACCACTCTGACCCTTCAATTTCTTCAATAATTCCTAGGTCTAAAAGTCTTTTAAGCTCTAGCTCTAGCGGTGCCATCATCATATTAGGCACTCTTCTGACCTTGTATACACAAGGTACAGCTCTCTCTTTCAGAACAATCCTATGTTCAAAACCTTTAAGACATCCTAAAGTGTCCGTAAAGACTTCTGGAAACTTGTCAAAGTAATCAGAGACTTGTCCCATCTCTGCACGATCCACCAACATGACCTGGTCCTTGGGGTCACGTGCACTAGCGTTAAGCATAATGCCTAGATCGCGTTGATGCCTCCATCCTAGGAGGTTATCCCCTCTCTCAGCTATATAAACTTTGCCTACTGTCTGTCTGTCCTTAAAATGGATATTGGCTACTACATATCCTAGAACATTTATCTTTGCACCACCATAACTGACTGGATTTATATCCGGAGGCAACAACATCATACTGTCTAACCCCACAATCTCATCCCATTGCTTATTGCCTACCATAGTGAAAGGTGAGCCAGAATCAGCCAAAACTACAAAACCATACCCATCAACAGAGATATTACACTCAGGCATAACAATCTTCCCATTGTCAACTTCATTGTCACTATCCCCAACATTGAGGATGATTGTTTGCACAGTTTCTGTTCCTTTCTCCGGATTCCGAGACTTGGCAGAAGATCTACAAACTCTGGCATAGTGTCCTTTTATACCGCACTTGTTGCAAATAGAGTCTTTGGCAAAGCAATGAGGATAGTTGGAGGAATGTGAAAAACTACCACATCTAAAACACTTTGGTTTGGATGCCTCTCCAGAAACTCTGTCACTATTGCAATTGTCATTAGAAGAACGACGTTCATGGTCTCCCTTAGAGTATACCATTTTCGTCGGGCAACGCGGCCGCACATCTTTATCAAAGGACTTTTGTTTCTCAACAGGGGAGACTTTGGCAATATTATCACAACTTTCTTGAGCAGGTTTATCAACTAAAGCATGGACATCATTCTTCCCTTCTTTCTTTTCTCCTCGGTCCATTTTCATCTCCTTCACCCACGTAGAAGTATTCTCCATGCCTTCTACGATAGCATTTGCTTCAGACAGAGACGGGTTTTTTGACAAAAGCTTCTCTTGGACTCGAGTGCTGTTGGTGCATCTCACAAGTTGATCTCTTACCAGAGACTCTAAAAGTTCACCAAACTCGCACGTTCGAGCTAAGGTCTTGAGAGAAGCTGCATAACTTTTAACTCGTTCCATGGGACCTTGTGTTCTAGTAAAAAACTTGTGCCTCTCAAGCACGACTTTAATTCGAGGACCAAAGTATCTCTCTAACATGGTCATGGACATCTCAAACACATCAGCAGGTTCACCATCTCCACCACCCATAGGTATAGGATCCATGCTATCATACACATTTCTTCCTTCTACCCCCAAATTATGTAACAGAATTGCTTGCTTCCTAATTGCAGAAAACTTTTCTCCTCCTATCGCTATAATGTAGGAGTCAAACAAATTCTTCCATCTTTTCCAGGGAAGAACAGGATCACCCTCTTCAGATAAAAAAGGTGGTGGTTGTGACATGCTAGATGCGGCAGCCATAACTGACAAGGTTGGGGCTAGAGTCAATAATCCAAGTGCTGAGATGTAATGGTGAAATCACCGTAACGTAAGCTATGTTAAAGGAAGAAAACAAAGCACAACTTGCTAAAATGTAAAAAAACAAAAAACAAAGACGTAAGCATAAAGTCAGTGCAATATTTCCACCTTGTGGCCCACATTTGAGAAGTTAAAAACCGAGTTACACTGATTAACTTGTGACAAAGTCAGTGCGAGATTCCTTCTTGTGGCCAATGTTTGAGAAAATGAAGGAAACGAGTTACACTGATTAACTTGTGAACCTTCACTGTGAAAAGCGGAAACATTAATAAGAAAAAGTCTCACCCTAATGTTTTGCAATCTCCGGTAGCCGAGCAGTGCAATCTCTAACTTGGACAAATATGGCCGCACGTAACGTGAGTTCTGTGTGAATGCGTTGATACATGCGTTCCAATGACGATAGAAAGCACTGGAGGATCACGGTAAAGACAACGAGGCATGCGCATTGAAACAAAACACAGCAGCAGGCGAGACGGTGCTTGAGACTGAGCCGTTAACGGTGAGTTAAAAGTCCTTTAAATTCCAAGGAATTCATTAAGCTTTAAATAACTCACAGGCTCTCAGTACGATTAGGGATTAGTCCGCAATAAAGTCTGAATGTCCTTTCTCTTTTTCTTGACACGAAGATTTTGATTGTTATCTACGATGAGGCGATAGTCTCGAAGGGGAGTTGGTGCAGTCTGGTACCTGTCCCCAATCAGGTCACAACAGCTCGTCGCCAGTGTTAAATTCGTATTCATCAGCCATGGTAAAAGAGTTAGGAGGTTTATTCGTGTACAACTCCAGTATCGACAGCACCAACGTTACGCCAGGCAACAGCACTTCCCCAAAATAAATCCGTCACTCACACATTCCAAATGACGGCCCCGCATTCTAAATTTGACATCAGCACATCTTAACACTCCAGATTATAACAATGAGACCGGTCACAAATGCTATTGATAATGTGTTATCAGCTCTTTAAACTTGCATAATGTTATTCTTCGTGTCCTTACAGAATTTTCACAGCCTGGTGGACAGAAAAGCTGGATCTTATTAATGACGCGGATGCTAAGATTGTCCCTCCGCATCAATACCCACCCTGGTGGAGTAAAGGAATGTTGTCTCAATCCTTTGTGCTCATTCAGATTGAGAAGTTGCCTCTGGTCGGGGATCCAGTTTGAGGAGGATCCGCTGTTGAAGTTTGTTCTCTCTTGGGGATATTTTGTTTGCAGTGCTGGAAGAAGAAAGATGGCTACACATTGATGGGCTTTGTACCTTGTTTGAATGCTCTTGAAGTGCTATATTCTTCAATTGTTGCTGCTGTGAGCGGGCAATAAAGGAGATTTGCATAATCTTAGCCTCCGTGTCATTATTAGAATCTAAATTTTCTGCCCACCAGGCTGTGAAAAATCTAAAGTTTTGTTACCTTCAGTGTCAGGCTTTTATAACCTTTCGGTTTTGTAAAGTTAAGTGCATTTTCTGGTATGTTTCTTCTCTGCCATCTTTAGCATCGGGCTTTTAGCTATTATGCCTATACTGTGTTAAAAAGAAAGGGGCATTATGCGTTCTGTTTTGTTGGCCTTCTAGACTGTCGCATTGTTGAGTAGAGGAGTATCCTTTTTGTACCACAAGATACTTCTAAGTGGTGCTTTGGAAATAGCAGAGCAGCAGTTTGAATGCAGACTAAGATGAGCCTGATTAACAGTTTGCAGTATCTCTCTTAAGTGCATTTCCCATTGATTCAGCAACCCAACCCGAAAAAGCTCGAGTATTGTTTCCTTTATTGCAGTAATCATCACTCCTTGCTTGCTGGTGATCTTGCTTAGTTCCAAGAGCTTACATTCGGAGAACACCTGCCTCAAAGAATTCACCAATGTACAGAATAAGTCAAAAGTAGGTTAGGTTCCACATTTTTTAAAATCCCTCCCTGATGAGACGAGAAAGACCCTGCTCGGTGTGACCACATAAACCCAAAGCATTGTCTGCTCTGATAGAAAAAACAGCTAAGATGAGCTGTTGTCTGAGGAAACCATCATAGCGTTCTTCTGCCTATTTTTGGGACTACATAATTTGGGGCAGAGTCGGGGGTAAAGCAACATCTTCAGAGTCCTACAATCATGATGTCATGACCGCTTGTCACATTAAGAGCAGGAATCTTAGAAACGAGAAAGTTTTATGCCCCAGAATGTAACTCTTTATTTCTTAAAGATTAATAACCGCATGATTCTGGCGTTGTTTTATTAGCGAGGAAACAAAAAGTTTCATATATGCATATGTAATATCTGTGATCAATAGTTTCTACAGGTCTTAAAAGATTTTGGAGCTACTATGAATTTCTAGTTACTTTCAAAAGACAGAAAACTGTAGGGGCATCAAACCCGTACCATAATCTAGCCTTTGAAACAGGTTTCAACCCATGATAGAAAATTAAGGCTGTGGTATTAAAGTGAGTTATTCAAAATCTAAAACACATTATTATGTTGATGATGGACTGTTTTTTTGTTATAAAGCTAGCCATTTCACTAACCAGCAAATTCTGCCTAGTTGTTTTACTCACCCCTTTGTGGAAATATCTACAAGTTGACTCAAAACATTTTGGTCGATGGAAATGTCTCTTGAAATTAGGTCAGATCTAATACCTTGCCATTTTGACACCTTGATCATAGAGCAGTATCCTTATTTTTGAGCTAGATTGGCTACAACTGCTGATTAGTAATATTAAAATCCACAAAAAATGACTATTGCAAGGTAGGGCATCTTCAGCCTTTCTCTATCCGCAAAAAGATAGACAATAACAATACCTATATTACCTCAGTTTTTTTGGAATCATCCGCAAAATCCCAATCTTAGGGTCTGCTAGACCATATCAAACCTAATACGGTTTTGCTAATTTTCTTTGGTGGAAGCAAATCCATCTATAACTTAAATGCCATTATTTAGGTTATTTGCTAAAATTGTTATTTTTAATTTTTATTTTACAAAGATTTAGAAACTATCACATGGCACAAGAAATCTGCACAAAATTGGCAGTTGGCTTAAAACTGTAAGTCTGCATTCTCATGCAAAGCGATAAACAGGGCATTTATCTTAGTGCCTTTTGAATTAAGAGAAGTAGTTATTCATGTTTGCATTTTTTTAATGTAAAATATACCCAGCTCAGGTGGAAGTATCGTGGGGTGGGGGCAATGCGTGCAGACATGGAATGGATGCAACACGTGAGGGCGTGGAGGAGAAGCAACTGGCACCTGAGTGGCAGGAAAGCAAGCCAATGAAAATGAAGCAGGGGGGCTCAAGGCCTCTGTATGTTCTTGGTAAGCCCACAATATGTCTCGCAACAGACAAAGCTAGCACTGTATAGTTGGCGAGACCTGCAAATGTAGACGGGATGAGAAGCCTCTTGTGACAATTAGGAGAATTTAGAATTTGTCTGCAGTTCTTAGTAATATAAGGGAGGTCTGTGGTATGAGATTTCTTCCCAATTTTGGAGTGGTCATTGCTTTTGTCTTCCGTTCCACAAGATTGTTCCAGGAATGACAGTTGCTGAATTGGTCATGATCTGTAAGTTGTGCCTTGGCCTAGCTCCACTCTTAACTTAATTGTAGAATTCATGTTATGCACTACTGTTGTGGGTATATTTAGTGCAGCCAACACATACCAGTTGAAATTCTACTCCTTATTTGTGTCTTGCCTAGCGTGTTGCCTAAGGCTTTTTACTTCTTGTTGGTGAGACCTTCACTTTTTTTCTTGTCTGTCTTCCAATTTAACCTCTTTTAGGTTTTCTCTTGACAGCACAATCTTTTGTATACTATAAGGGGCTTGGAGCCAATCTGTTGCTTACTCTTGGTTTGCTTCATTATCACTTGTATGTGCTGCCTCCTAATTGGCTAGCACTTGATGTCACTTTCTATTCTTTGGTTTGGAGCATGGACCAAGTACTAATTGATTTACTCTGATTATTGTTTTTTCATTATACTTCCTGTTCATATTGCTTCTTCCCCTCCCATCATACTTCTTCCCCTCCCACCATACTTCTTCCCCTCACACCACGTGTTGCTTCTTCCCCTCCCACACCACGTGTTGCTTCTTCCCCTCCCACCCCACTTTGCTTCTTCCCCTCCCACCCCACGTTGCTTCTTCCCCTCCCACCCCGCATTGCTTCTTCCCCTCCCACCCTGCATTGCTTCTTCCCCCTCCCACCCTGCATTGCTTCTTCCTTTCCCACTTCCACCCATTCTCCATCTTGCTTTTCCTCCCTCCCCTTACCCCCATCTGTGTTGCTTTTTTTACCCTCCAACACTCACCCTTGTCCATGTGCATCTTCCTTCTCGTCTCCCATGCTCCAGTTATCTGTTGACCCCCCTCCATCTGCCATTAGGAAAAAAAAACCGCTATGGCGTCGTAGCACTTTTTATTAACATTCCCATCATCACTTCTATTGTCTGTGCTGCCCACCCCATGCCTACTCCTGTTGTCCGGGTTGCCCACCCGACATAAGAAAAACAAATTGGTCTCGCATTTACGAGAGGTTATGCTATTGTCATTTACAATGGCAATAGCTTAAATTCTTGTAAATGCAAGACCTATTTCACTTCAAAGAAGCAGCCGCCATTGTCCGGGGCTGCTTGAAAGTGGAAATGCGCATGGGGAGGAAAGCACGTCGTGCCTGCAGTAGGAGAAACCGAGAAGAGTGCTTACAGACTAAATAAGACCTACCGTGTCCTAACAGAAGGGCCAGTCTCCATGGGAGGTTACAAATGCAGGCAAGGCGGTACGAAGGAGGGACTAACTAGCCTAATAACTACTCGCAAGCCAGCGTTTACGAAGGACAATGACACAAGGCAAGACAAATATGGGCGAAGAGTGGGCGAGACTTCAAAGCCATACTGCATGCCTCTCAGCAGTGCTTGTGCTGCCCAGGCTCGACCTAAAACATAATAGGGTGCAGTCAGTGCTGTTTGTGTCATAGTGCTTTTTTCAAATTTATCTTTTAGCCATGCTGCACACCCATGCTGCTGTACAACATGGCTAAAAGACTTTGGCAAAGCCAATAGCTTTTGCACAGGCAAGACCTGTTGACTTTGCCAGTGCTCTTTGCTCTTCCAATCTCTTTTCTTTTATTTTTAGTTCCTGTTTGCTTTATAAAGTTATAGCTAGTAGGTTATTCCACTGATAGTTAAATGCCTTTATTTAATTGTATTGCTCTGCCTTAATCTATTGTTTTTTGGTTTTGGAACCAGTTGAATAATTTTATTCTTGTTTGATCAAATATTAAAGTAAATTAAATTCTATGTAAAAAGGTGCGTGTGAAGAACCAACATCTGCCATAATTCTAATGTCCCACTTGCTCTTGGCGTTCACTGCATTTCAATAGGGCGCTCCAAAATAAGCTTGTCATGTAGTTATTCTAATTATCAATTCGAATCTTTTCTTTCTTAAGGGGGAGCAAGTGGTTTTGATTTGAAGTTCTGCTTTTTGTTCTTGTGAATTATTTTTAAGGTGCTTTTGGTTTTGTAAAAATCCTTGGCACGATGCAATTTGGTTCAGAATGCTTGGGGTGAGAAGCAACTGACTCTTCTGCTGTGTTATGGCAGTGTAATCCTAGATTCCTTGGGATCTCAGTGGTGCAGAAGGTCTTATTTATTAATGGCATGTTGCTGTTAAAATGTTCTCGCTCGTGCAGGTGATGAATGCTTTGTATCTTTTTTTATTTGAGCTCACAATCTGGTTGTATTGCAAGATGCTATTTATTGGGCTTCTCTGTATGCTGCTGAATGAACACCTTCCCAGGAAAGGGTAGTAAAATTCTGCAGTTGGAATGTTTCCATATCACTGTAGAAGTGACTGAACATCCTCAGAGCGTCTTGCACAGTATACTTTTCAATCAATATCTAAAATTCTCTGTGATCCAAGTTTGGAAAGAATGGCATTCATATTGGCACGTGGGTAAGCTTTTGCATGCTAAATTGTATTCTGACTGGATAGAAGCTATAAAAACCTGTAGTATGTGATCAGTTTGCCCTTTGGATATATGCCTGTATTCTCTCAAGTAATTTCATAGCCTTGAATGAATCCTTATTTCGTACAGTATAAAATGATTTTATTATTAATTTCCTATAAAACCTTAATATGCTTACGACTATACCCCCAGATAAAGTATCAGCACCATAAAGCTAATTCGGTAAACATCTTTTCGTTAAGAGTTAGAATGAATCCTATTCAAATTATCCAGTATTCAGGAATTCTTTATCATTATTAAAATGCATCATACTAATATTTCAGGAAAGTGACAGCAAATATATGTGCAGTTTAAATTAATTCCATAGCTCAAATTTACACTTTTGTTTATTTTTTCCTTCAAGGTTTTCATAAATGTAATCAGAAGTCTGTTGCATTGAAATCATTCATTTTATAAATTATATTTAATGCTTAAAGTGCTTGATTTGAATTTCTACATTGTTTGAGATCTACTAATAGCACAAAGTACATCCACATATACTCACACAACCTCTATTTTAGTTCTAGTGTATATGTGTGTGTGTGTGTGTGTGTGTGTGTGTGTGTGTGTGTATATTTTAATATTTTTATTTGATCTAGATGAAGTATAACCGGGCACAAACCGGTGTCCAATATAAATTAAAAACACAAAGCGGGAGTTCATTATCGCAATTAATAATTTGCCATCCATTGATGCAGTGAATTGAGGAAACAGTAAAAGCGGTACAGTAAATCGACGTATACAAGGAGTCCGCTTGGATTAATGATCCTGAGACAGTCGTATCATCTACATTATATTGCATATCCAGACCATTGTAATCAATCCAGCTACCTCATACTTTATGGAACTTACGTGGACGGCCCCATCTCTTGTAGGTAACACTTTACACGGCCATGTATAGGTCCATGCCTGTTTTCCATTCGGGCATTGTAGGTGTGTAAGGCCCCCCCTCACCCCATGTTTGGCCAGATCCCGCGTTGCAATCACTAATCTCAGGTTGCAAAATACTAGTTCCATCCACTGGAGATCTATGTCATTGGGTATGCCTAGGAGCACAAACTTATCGTCGGGTATAGTCGTCCCTACCACTTTGCTCAGTTCTAGGAATTTTTTTATGCCAGTATGTGTGTATGATGGGACCTGTCCACAGCATATGGAAAAATCTTAGTGGCTCACTGTATCTCAGACAGTCTGGGGAGGTCGCCATACCCATTATGTGAAGCTGAGTTCTGTCATAATAGATCCAGCGTAAAATTTTAAACTGGATAAGCCTCAGCCTGTATGTATTTTATCGCCACCTCCCATCTAAACATTAGTGCAGCGTCCTGGTCCACACCATCCAAGTGACCGATCGGTTTCTAAGTTTCAGAAGTGTGTCAGGGTTATTAATAATGGTTTTGTAAACCATGGAGACAGCTTTTTCTGTTATTTTCCCCATCCGATGTCTCCCCTCTAGTGGTGAGTATTTTGAAGGCGCTATGGGAATATTTTCTGCTCTCCCTTAATGAGTGAGTTGCAACTGTTTATAGCGTTGTTTCGCTAAGTTGGAAATCTCTCTGGAGGGATTGGAAAGGCATCAAGGTTCCCCCTTGAAGTAGGTCTCTCACCGGTCCAAGTCCTCAAAACCTCCAAGTTTCCCAATTTCCTTAACTAACACACCCATCCACAGTGGGTTTCCTGCGTGACTCTGCACTCCCATACCAGACATTTAGTGGTCTTATGCCATAGTTCTAGTATTTCTTAACATCTTCAACCTGGTGTTTATGCTCTTTTATTCAAGGATAAATAATTGCAGCATATGGGAAAACGTATGTTTTTTGTTGTTGTAGATCAGCAATTCTGGGACAGCGTAGCTGAATATGCTTTTCATTGTCATGGTTCACAATCTACAGACACCCTATGCAGCCAGTAATGGCAGGTGCCCTGTTAGAATGCACATATAAGCTCCACCACAAGTTATTAAAGGCTCAAAATATGCTTTCCTTTTAATCTTATGGCATACACAGTACAGTAATAATATTGATTTAGCTTGTAGCTCAGCACAGGTCTGCTTTTTTGTACATTCCATGATTCTATATTTGAGTTATTTTGATCATTGCCATATTCATCTCAAGCCACATTGGTCACTTGCTACCATCATGTGCCTTCACCTGCCCTAATCAAACATAGCGAAGTGTCAGATAGCTCTCCTAATTACTGAAGGGCAGTAGAATAGATATTTCAATAGTAAATATGAATATCTTGCGATAAGGCCAATTTCATGGTGAATTACTTCCTTTGGAGAAGTGTTTCTTATTGCTAGAGCTCCCCTTAAGAGTGACCCCTATGGTACTAATAGAATTAGAAATGTGGAGTAACCAGAGTGGTGGATCATTTAATAGCTGAGACCACCTTATCAGCATAGCCATCTTTATGGCCAATACTCTTTCAATAAAATCTTATTAGTGTGCTCATCAGTTGATTGGCAATATCTTTCTTTGATTCATGTTGTGACTTCCAAGATGCATTTATTTCTTACCAGATTACGCTACACCTCAACCACCTTGTATAAAGCCTCCTTCCAAGTACCATGACTTGCATTACTCTTACTTACCACCAGATGCGTTCCCATGGTATCAATAAGTATTTAAGAATTTAAAAGCTTGCTTAAGCCTATATGGGGAAAAGTTAAAGGCCAAGTTGTCTGCATAATAAAGTGCCTAGTCCTGGAGGAGTTAAGCCTATTTGGTGACAGTGTACTTTTACTCAGGTGTTAAAAGGTAGAAGGGTGAGTATACACTCCTATTGCATTCCAAACTTAATCTTTCATTTTTTTGGTCGAGCCTGGGCAGGGCATGTGATGCTCTGCGAGGGATGCTGTTTTCAGATATGGACTTGAAGCACACCCATTTTCTACCCATCTTTTCAATTGACTCCTGTTACTGTCCTTTCTAAATCGTTGTTTTTGATTCATGAATAGGCTTAGTACCTACTGCCTTGGCTGCATTTGTAACCTCCCATGAGTACTTTACTTTTTACTCTGTGAGCACTTTTTTCTTTAATGATTTTCCCCTATTCCACCCACAAAGTGTTTCCCTACAACTCAGCACGCCGCCCGCTTTTATATTTTTATTAGTAATGGCCGCCGGTCTGCTTTTACTATAGTGGCTGCGATTCTTTATTTTATTTGCCCACGCGGCCCTCTTTAACTAGAGCTTCCGCACTACGGAACCTTTTTTTTTTCCGTGGGTGAAAGCACCCCATACCGTGCTTTCACTTTAAGGGTGACCGCGCCTCTCTTTAGACACTGCTCACCTTAACCCCTTCGATGCTCATGACGGAACGGTTCCGTCATGAGCATCGGTTGAGCTGTGCTCATGACGGAACCGTTCCGTCATGGCCCCGCCCGCGCTAGAACCCTTCAGCACCGCGGGGGAATCCGCGCAGCGCTGAAGGGGTTAATCAGCTTACTGTGAGCCTCGTCTAAAGAAAAGGGCGTGGCTGCCATTAAAGTGAAAACATGGCATTGGACGCTTTGACAAAAAAAGTGTTTGTGAACTTACAAGCAATTTTTTGTTTTTGTTTGTCAAAGCACCCCAGGCCGTGCTTTCACTTTAATAGCGCTTTCTTTAGACGTGGCTCGCAGTAAGCTGAATAGGACGAGCACCGTCTAAACAAAGGGGAGAGGATGTAGCCTAACGGCTATTGCTGTCGAACTCCAATCCTGGGGAACCAGGTTCTAGCCTCTGCAAGGATGCTCAACATCCTGTTATTCTGGGCAAGTCACTTAATCTCCCTGTGCCTAACAAAAATGAATGTGTCCTTGTGTAAGCAAACTGGTGCTCATGTAAAGCGCTCTGATACCTGATACATTTGGGTCAAGTTTGCGCTATATAAAACTCCGAAGGGGGAAAAAAAAAATGAGGGGCACGGCCACCATTAAAGTGATAGTTTGTGCTATTGCCTTTATACATGACAATGCCTTTTATGTATGTGTTGGTTTTCAAAACACCTAAATAAAAGGCATTGTAATGCCAATAGCTTAAAACTCACCCAAATGCAAGACCTATTGCATTGCAAATGCTTGTATAGTCAAAGGGCAGATTTCAGCAATGACCAATCACCCGAGTATAAATTGCTATTCAAAGCAAGCATTGACCAAGGCTATAGTTCTGGCTTGCTTGTTGAGCCCTGGCTACAACAAATAAAAGAATTACCTTCAGCACTTAAAAACAAACTCGATTGCTTGCTGCATACAGTGCATCTATGAGAGAAATAATTAAATGTGTGATGATTCAGTACACTTTTAAGATCGAAAACCGTGCCTAATGAGTTGCAGTGCATGCTCCTTAATGGAGGTGGAATGATACTCCAAATAGTCACTCGCATGAGGTGAAACAAATATTCCTTTGGACGAAGCCAAAGCTCACTCTTTGTATATTTTAAAGAACAGGTATTGCATACAGCTGCACGAGTCGAGACAAACCTAATGGCCAGATGTCTTTAGCTTCCTACTGAAGGAGCTTGTCTCCTTTATTTCACTACCCCAGCCGAGGTGTATGGAGAGGATGAGTCACCCACGCTTTGTGTAGAAAGTGGTGGCATTGTAGCTTGTCCACAATGCACAAAACATTGATTTAACCTCTAGCGGACACGTCTAAGTGAAAGTAAGCAATGCCAAGGCGCCCCGCTACCAAATATTTGACTTTATGCACTGTTTGTGCATTCCTTGCTAATCGTTGTGCGAGGTCATAAAGTAGGTTTTTCCCTCTAATTAAAGTGAAGGGCTTTGAGTGTCAGTTATGTTACTGGCATCGCGGAATCATCTGATGGGTTCCTGCTGAACTGTAGAAACTCTGCTCATTCGACTTGTAACAGCAAAAATCCCTTCCGAGGCGGTGTTGAGCTGTAATTGATATGTTAGAAACCTCTTTCCAATTGGTTACTTTAATTTTAGGGCTCATCTGATGACGAAAGTACATATTTTGTATATTCCAAAGGTACTAGAATACTGTTGCTAATGGTGCTGTCTTCGGATAATTGGTAGCATCGTGTAAATTTTAATTTACTGTGCCACTAGCTGCCATTGGCTTACTGGTTCAGACACTTTAATGCAGTTGACTTTCAAGGTCCTTCCGTTGGTGCCACGAAAACGTTAGCCAGTTGGTGGTATTTCATTGCATAAGAAGTTGGAAATGTTGGCTAACTGAGAGGCTGTCAACCTCATGTAATTATTTGCTGCTGTTGTGCGCATTTCGTTATGATGTTGAGAACTGACCTGTTTGTTTCCCAACGTACTACATGTGCCCTTGTGTTCAGGTAAGCATTAGAAAATGTCTGTAAGAGTCTTATCAGTGTTGCAGTGTCGAAAGCAAATCTGGCGCATAGGCCCAAAGAATTCCTCGCTGAAAGATGAGTATATCAAACTCTGTAATAAACTTGGTACCATAAGTGTTGGGAAGACACAAGGTATAAAGATGGTGTTGAAGGAATCTTTGTATGCCGTCCAAGTATATATTGGGTTGCTTCCTACAGGCAATCTCAACCTCCCTCATTTGCTCTCCTTTCCTAAGCCTCGTCCGCTACTTGTTGGTGCATTGTTACAGAGGCAAAATATTCTCTCCGTCTAGGCATCCTCTTTTTCATAGCTGACTAACGTCAACTCTTTTCATTTTAGGCGGCTGAACAGCACACAGGGTGAAATCCGCGTTGGACCCAGCCACCAGGTAGTGTACTCCACTGTGGGGCCTGCATGTATTACTCTTTCACCCCTCTTCTCCTAAAAGCGGATGTGAGCCTGAAGTGCCTCGTGTTCTGACTGGTATGGCTTTATATGGTGGATGTTATCACTTCAAACTATCGTACTCTGGTAAAAAAACAAAAAACTGCGATGTGGAGTCTTAGAAGCATGTAGTCCTTTCATGTAACGTAAAGCTATACACTGCGTTGGTCTGTGCCATCAGGTTCTGCGGTAGTGAAGCATGGCTGCCCTTCTGCTGGCTAGCAGCCTCCGCAGTGCTCCCAAACCCCCACAGTTGGACAGCCTGCTGTCCTTCATTACAATGTTACCTCTTGGCTGGTTATCTTCTCTTAAAGTCTCCACCCCAGCCAGCCTCCCCTTCAGTCTCCCACCCACCAATCTGCCCCCTCCCAAAGCCTAACCCACGCAGATGTCAGAAATTCAAAAGCTGCCATGTTCAGTAATATTACAGCACACGTCGTCTATTGCAGGTGCTGACGTACAGGCTGTATTGAAGAAGCTCTTGCAAAAGAGCGCTACCTATTACTCACTTGTCTATTTAAACTGGCGCAAGTGTGTGAAGGAGTGGTTTGTTGGATTATTGGGAGGACAGTTGAGAAAACTTGTGAAATGAGGGACAAGTCTGGAATAGTGTTTGAGAGAACTCCTGCATTAGAGGCAGGGGGCTAGGATAGTGTGGAGTTTCTTTAGTGTAGGACTTAGGGATTGGTTTAATTACGTGGAATGCTGGTAAAGGAGTAGTGTGCTGGGGCAATATAGCTTATTCTAGTTCTGTAGAGTGAAAAAAGTTATTTGTGTGTCCCTAGGCTGTGGTATTGAGAAGGAGTATTGGTGTAGTTGTGTGACGAAATCAGGGGGTGGGGGGCGGTTGGTTTTAAAGTAATGGAGCGAGAGAGGGCTCTGAGTGGACTTGAACTGTGGGGACATATGCCCGTAGCGTGGATCTGTCTATTGATTGCCATGAAGATTGTGATAGTGCTATTTTATTGACTTGAGTAAGTGATAATCTTCTAATTTAAACTTTATTAGTAAATGCAAACTCACACGTGGTGGCACATGAAGAGTGAGATGGTCATTGCAGCTGCAATTCTTCCATCTTGCAATCTTCTGTGAGATAGTATTCAAGGAGTTGCTCGTTTGCCAACCTTTCTGATCCCTGTAATTGTCTGTGATGGAGAGTAAAGCAACCCTTGAATGCAAGATCTTTCTTGGAACTTGCTATAACTTAAACCCATTTTTCACACTTGTCAGAGTTAATACACCAAACTGAGATGTAAAAGGGAGTCAGGTAGTCTTTCTTTGCACGTCAGTATCTCTATTCCTTGTTACGTTATAGGGGACTTGACTTGGCCTCAAGGTTGGGAATACAGGGCTTAGGAGATGAGTAAGTCCATGCAGCAAGCCCTCATTCTGGATGTTCCACAAAGAGAAACAAGGCTATGAGGCAGTCTGCAATAGTGCAGTTGAAAATTAATTTTGGGTCTCCTACTGTATCTAGCTCGCTTTTTGATTTCTCACCCCCATATTGCTAAATTACTTTTACAAGTGTGGAATGTTCCCTCTGAAGTTTCTCGGCATTATCAAGGTCAGTGTAGGTGGACGGAATAATCTAAAATATGTTGGTAGGGAAGAGCATCAGAATTTTTCGACCCACTTAAGTCTTTTCATTGTCCGCGCTCAATGGACTAGCAGCTGAGTTTGTAGCCTGGCATCCTGACAGCCGAGCAGCAATACATGTTTGGAAACCAAAGCTTTATATGTTTATTTTATGCTTTATATGGTCCTCACCAAATGGATATATGGTCTATGCTGTATGTAGATGCTGCAGGGAGGACTTTGTGATATATTCAAAGCCGAGGTCTTCAAACTGTAGGGTGGGCCCCTGGGAGGGGCCGTGGAGTCCTGGTGAGGGGGTCGCCCATTCCTCCACTTCGCTTGTGCATTTAATGCAAAACGCTTGCTTTTGTTTTGTAAAAAGACAACTGTCCCATGACAGCTAATATCGATCGAATGCTTCAGCTGAAAGTTCATTAATTGAGACTCGTGTGCTGCGAAAAGCCTTCGTGCAAGGGTGCCTGCTTGCCTGAATGAAATACAAATTTGTGCTATTGATTAATCTGCAATTGTAAAGGGTGCTTGGGAGCAGGTTCTGACTTTAATTGATCAAATCACTGTAAGCTTTGTAATGACAAAGATTTGGTCTTTTTGAGTGTTAGTGCAAGGAGTAGTCAACTGGGCTGTGAAGTGCGTGCTTTTAATCATAATTGTATTTACACAGCCCTTAGTACCCCTAAGGAGGCATTGAGGGGACAGTTATGTTAAAAAAAAAAAAAAAAAAAAAAAATGTTGCACTACATACTCTATTATTACTAAAATCTACATTTTGGAAGCACCATTTTATCGTAAAACAATTTGTATTAGTCTATCTTATACTGTGTGTAATGCAAGTATAAAATAATGACTTGCATATTCACAGTGCTTTCTGTTAAAGGCTGTGATCTCGTAGCGCAAAAAATACAGAAGTCACTATTCTCCACTGCAACAATCAAGATTTAATTCTGTGGTTTTCTGGTTAAATACAGACCTCTGCAGTGCTTTAACTAATAGAGGCTTCATAATGTACCATTGTGCCTTTCCCACTGAGTAACAACTTTGAAAATGTATTTTTCATTTAAATTGGGATTGTTTTATATATAGCTACCAGATGTTGAAAGACCTAAAAAAACGTTCAGAATATTTCGGGGCTTATTTATAAGAAATTGCTCCACCAGAGCATTACTTTTTTGATGCTTCAGCTGCATAACTTATAATACAATGGGGTAACCCAGTAACCCTCAGAGCCTGGGTGAGTATATGGTAAAACTACAATGGCTCTGTCAGGGAGCACCAATAGCTTTGTTTAGTAAGGGTAAATCATTAAAAGGTATAAATTCATAAGTGTACTCAGTGAATCAAGTAACACTGTAAGAGGAAATAAATTGGCGCGCGCAACTAAGCAAAACAAGTATCTGAACACCCCTTTACAAATGGAATACACAAAGATACTTTGCAATCAAATTTTTATTTATTTTTCATAGATATACATATTACAGGGCTGTCCAAGGGAACACAAAGTAGAACAGTGACAGGTGTTTTTAGAGTGACATGAGTGCTCAGTGCTGGTGATAAGACTTGTATATATACAGTTGTGAAGCTATGTACAAGTATATACAAATTTCAAGAATGGTCAGAGCAAAAATAAATGAATCTCTGGTACTGGCAAAGTTGCTCTATAGTAGGACCCAGAGATCTGTTAAGGCTGAACCAAGGTTTAAGCGTCAACGTTTCGACCCAGACAACGCATGGGTGATATGTTGTGGCGGGTCTTCTTCAGGACAAGGGGACAGCCTGGAATGAAGGAGACATATTGTGAAGGGGTGTTACAACTAAACCAACATAAGAGGTGGGCCATTGATGACCATCACTCACCCCAAACTTTGAAAAGCGTCCCGCGCAGAATTGGGGCTGCCAGGTGGATCTAAAAAATGGACCAGTGAATGTTTACAGAGCTCATGAAGAGGGATTAATAAGGTTAAGCGTGCAGTGGAGAGATTACAACGGGTCTTACCTGCAAGTATCAGGGAAGATGCAAGTAGAACCAATCTCATCAATAATTACTTAGGGATAACGTCCCCTTCCGGGGGAGCATGAATAAATCAGGGCAAGTGTCCTAAAACAGAGGGGGCCATTGTTTAGTGTATGCACTCCTCTGATTCAAAGGCTGACTCATATATGCTAGCCACATCGGTGAATAAGGCTTACCTGTGGCTTGATAAAAAGGACAGGACAAATCCCACAATGTTTGGGTACCAACTGACTTTCTGATTACTTTATTAGACATCTCCATGACCAAGAACTATTTTGTCTTTAAAAACCAGTATTTTTACCAGTGCAAAGGGGTCGCCATGGGAGCAGGATTCTCTCCCAGTCTAGTGAATATCTTCATGGACCAATATGGGGACGAACACTTATATAGTGACACCAACCCATTCCTAAACCAGATAGAAGTATGGTAGCGCTTTATAGATGACATAATGATATGGACCAGAAGCGTGACCAACTTGCTAGCCTTTAAGGATTGGCTTAACAACTGATCCCCCCGACATACAATTCACCATGTCACATAGCAACGAGTCCATCAGCTTCCTGAACCTCACCTTCAAAACAGATGAGGGAGAACTATATACTGACCAGTACAGGAAACCAATGGAACGCAATACGCTCCTGAAATACGATTCACGCCACCCACGTAGCCTTAGGGATAACCTTCCCTATGGGCATTTCCTCCGCTTGAGACGAAATTATGCTCGCAGAGTTGATTTTTTTCAAAGAAACAGAAACCCTAACCAGCCGTCTCCGTGAAAGGGGATACCCTTTGGGACTACTTAAGAGGGCAAGTAAACGCGCCTGGTATTGTCCCTGTGACCTCCTCCTCCAGGTGAAACAAAAAGCACCCATACAAGACAACATTGGGTGTGTCACAACGTTCAATACATGCAGCCAGGACATCAAAAAGATAGTCAAAAATACTGGGGCCGGGTGTCAACTGAAATAGGGATCTCCCAAGATCCCATCTTTGCCTTTAAAAGAGGAAAAAACGTGAAAGACAGTCGTCAAAGCCTTTCTGGAGCCCCCGAAACCACCAGCCATAAGGAGCCAATTGTGCTTGCCCCCCTTGACGGGACACCATAAATGTGGCCATTGCAAGACATGCCCCCAGACAGTGGTAGGATCTTCTTTCACTCATGACAGTAGGACATACAATCTCTCCCAACACACTAACTGCAACAGCACGAATGTCGTGTACGCCATCAAATGCCCATGTGACATGCTGTACATAGGGCAAACCACACAAAAAGTGAAGGCTAGAATACTACAACACATGAGCAGGATTAAATGCAATGTACAAGGGGCACCTTTGGTGGAACATTTCAACTCTAAGAGTCACCGCCCCGAATGCCTTAAGTGGTGGGTGGTAGAGAGGATGATACAACATCCGAGAGGAGGTTCAATTGTGCCTGCCCTCAACCTGAAGGAGTGTAAATGGATCCATTGTCTTGACAGAGTTAATAAGGGTCTGAATAAATTTGAGGAGACATCTAGACAAATGGGCTACTTTAGATACATATCACTATATGTGCTCTTGACTGTCTATCCCTGCATTGCCTGCTCTACACTGTAATTGTAATACTGACCGATTGTAGTAAAACCATTGGTAATGTGTTTCTGGCTACATGTAAATACTGTACAATCATTGTATGGACCACATTAGGTATCATGTACCAGTGCATTGCCATCAACTATTATGCAATGATCAACAGAAATGATGTAGCCTCATTCCTATTGCAACATGACCCACTGTAACCCACAGGGTCTGTAAACACTTGTCACTGGACTGTAATGAACTCATGTAACTTTTGTATTTTACAAGATTATACTTTGTGCACTTTAATAGGGTGTTTAATTGCATTATGCATGACAATAGATATTTGGTTTTCGTACTTTTAGAAGGTGCCTTACGTTTATAAACGCCCCACTAGGCAGGGGTCTCAGTTCTTGTATCTCCTATCCGGTATTCACCCTGGGTGTCAGGGCATGAATTCCAGAAAAAGGATACAAAACCTCGGGGGTGAAGATGTGTCTCCTCACTACCCTCAGGGCACGACCAGAGTCGAAGATAATCTCGACCTCTGACCGGCTGCCCCACGGGGAGGTAGGAGAAGGCGTAGGACCACCAGACTTCAAGTCTGGGACGGCTGGATGTAGTGAGTTTCGGGGAAGCTTGTGCCCAGTTGAGTTTGTCAGGAGTTTGGATCCCTACAGAGAGAAGAAGACAAGGGACAGGATGAGTAATGCTCCCCGTATGTTCCTCCCCACCTTCCCGCCTGCTCCGGCTAACCCCCTTCCTACGACCCTCCCCAGGAGGTGTGCACATGCAGACTCACCAAATCAGTAGTCAGGAGCTGGCGTCTAGATGAGACACAGGGGGTATGAGTGAGGTTTGTAGAGGCAGAGCTCACTCGACGAGGTGATCACACAGTTCCAAACTCCAAGATATACAATAGTATCACCAGAAATGGCTCTACTCAGCACCTCCGACAGAGTTCCAACAGAGTTCCAGCTGAGAGGGGAGAATTGCACACTAAATTAGGTCCGAGGTCTTGGTGCAGCAAAGGTCCGGTCTGATGGGGTCCGGTGGGGGAAAAGGAAGTCAGGATGTATCTGAGTCAGGGGTGGTTTCCACTGAGGAGTAGGGATGCGGAGACCAGTGGAGAGATCCGCGGGGGAGAGGAAGCAGAATGGGGGCGTTCCTGCTTGGAAAGGCCGTAGCGGGTCCGCAAGCAAAAGGGAGGCGTTCCTTTTAGGAACGAACGAAGCGGGACTGTTCAAGATAGCAGTTCCAGTGCGGCAAACGCAAAAGCTTCAAGGCAGAACAGGATTCCGTGAGCTTCGGTCTTCATGAAATCCAGGACGGCAAGGTTTCTACAACAAACACGTCGTAGACGGAGGATTCCTCTCGCAGGCACAAGTAAACGAGGCACAGCTGTGAGGAGGCGTGGTCCATCCGGAAACGGAAGGATTGTCAAGCTTCGAGGAAGGGGAGAGAGAGGCTTAAATCTCCGACTTCAATGTCAGGTGATTACTGTAAGCACACACCTCCACCTCCCCTTCCCACAGGATGCTGGGAAATGTAGTGCGTGTAAGTGACCCATGTTCTCAGCGCGGAGTCGAGTCTGTAACACTGGGTCTCTAATTATTCCCCGAGATGACGTGCACACGTCTCCAAAGTACCAGGCAGTTGTTTCCCTTTCAATAGAAACCGGTTGATAGCTATTCTAGCATACAGGCAGTTCGTGACTCGACGGTACACAGCATCTAGCTGCTGCTCGCGAGTCCGTGATTTCGCAATCAGGCGTCACACGTCCTCGTGCACGCCGGCGTGAGCCAGTGTATTTAGACACGTGATGCGGAGCACCTCTCATGACTGCAGAGCGGCAGCCACAATCCAGGGTAAGCGTTCCTGACGTTACTCCGCTAAAACTTGCCATTCCAATAACATTAATCCTTAACCTTGGGATTAATCACCCGTTTGATTTTACTTTCCAGGACTTTTGACCTGGATTGACTGGAATTACTACTTGTTGGAATTGTCCCCATTTTGTCCTCAAACCAGAGGTAAGCCGTGATTACTGGGGTGGCAAGCA
Organism: Triturus cristatus; assembly: GCF_964204655.1. Lineage (NCBI taxonomy): Eukaryota > Metazoa > Chordata > Amphibia > Caudata > Salamandridae > Triturus > Triturus cristatus. Next base: position 916,233,077 of record NC_140580.1, on the reverse strand, counting down.
CGTAATTGCTAGCCTTCACTTCGTGTTTTTGTCACACTAAATATTGCCCCCCCTTTTTCTAGGGCACTGGCCATCAAACATTGTGGGATTTGTCCTGTCCTTTTCATCAAGCCACAGGTAAGCCTTATTCACCGATGTGGCTAGCATATATGAGTCAGCCTTTGAAACAGAGGAGTGCATACACTAAACAATGGCCCCCTCTGTTTTAGGACACTTGCCCTGATATATTCATGCTCCCCCGGAAGGGGACGTTGTCCCTATGTAATCATTGATGAGATTGGTTCTACTTGCATCTTCCCAGACACTTTAAGGTAAGACCCGTTGTAATCTCTCTACTGCGCGCTTAACCTTATTAATCCTTAAAAACTTTCCACCCTCTTCATGAGCTCTGTAAACATTCACTGGTCCATTTTTTTAGATCCACCTGGCGGCCCCTATTCTGCGCGGGACGCTTTTCCAAGTTTGGGGCGAGTAATGGTCATCAATGGCCCACCTCTTATGTTGGTTTAGTTGTAACACCCCTTCACAATATGTCTCCTTCATTCCAGACTGTTCCCTAGTCCTGAAGAAGACCCGCCACGACATATCACCCATGCGTTGTCTGGGTCGAAACGTTGACGCTTAAACCTTGGTTCAGCCTTAACCGAGCTCTGGGTCCTACTATAGAGCAACCTTGCCCGTACCAGAGAGATGAATTTATTTTTGCTCTGACCATTCTTGAAATTTTTATATACTTGTACATAGCTTCACAACTGTATATATACACATCTTATTACCAGCACTGAGCACTCTTTTCACTCTAAAAACACCTGTCACTGTTCTACTTCGTGTTCACTTGGACAGCCCTGTGATATGTATATCTAAGAAAAATGTAAATAAAAATTTGGTTGCAAAATATCTTTGTGTATTCCATTTGTAAAGGGGTGTTCAGATACTTGTTTTTTCTTGGTTGCACGCGCCAATTTATTTCCACTTAGCGTTACTTGATTCACTGAGTACACTTAAGAATTTATACCTTTTAATGATTTATCCTTACTAAACAAAGCAATTGGTGTTCCCTGACAAAGCCATTGTAGTTTTACCATCAGCTGCGTAAGCGTCTCAATCATACCTATGAGGCAGTGCAAAGTCACTCTGCATGGCTTTGTATGGCCTCATACATATGGAGTAAGACAGAGCCGCGCAAGTCGCTGCTTTGCTTTACTCTGCGTCAAGGAGGTTTTCTATTGGAGTTGCGTTGGGATTCCCAGCGGAGGCATAACTAGGAGAAATGTTTTCATTTCTCATCCCTTTTTCCTCTTTCCATGTGTGATGCTGACATAGAAAGAGGAACACACCTCTCAGGATTGTTTTGAGAAGAAAGGTGCCTCTTCCTGCGCAAAAACAATACTACCTATGTTGGTGCTAGGCAGCAATTTGTGCGCCAACACAAAGGAAAATAAGAGGAATGCACTGTATTTTATAAATACAGTGCCTTCCTGTCATTTCACATTGGCGTAGGGCATCGCAGCGCTGCCCTATGTCAATTTGTCCTAAATAAATGAGGCCCTTAGGTTTTAGCTACACCTTTAACCACGCCCCCACGCTCACTGACCTTTGGTTTGCTAAACACGGTTTAATATTATTTCCCCACAATAAAAATTATTTGCTGTAGGTATTGGGGGCCTTTATGGTAGTTGATGATGTGGAGTACCAGGTTCTAGAAATGTGTCAGGCGGGGATCGTTACACCTAAAAATTTGACAGGGAAGTGGGGGGGGGGGGGGGCTTAGGCATCAAAAAGGTGGCCTGTGTATGTCTCTGGGAAGTTTTTAGCCTATAGCCGCACAGTAAACTGAGGTACATTAGATGATTTGTGTGGTGAACTAGAGAGGTAGGATGGATGCCAGCATACAGAAAAAGCAAATAGTGCGATTTATTTTTTTTATTATCATTTTTTTTTTTTTTGCTTTACCCCTTTGAAGCCTCGAATGCATTTCCAAAATATCAATGGGGGGTGCACCTAGTGCTTGACAAATCAGGCTTTAGGATGTTTATGTAAGGGATAGTCTTTTGCCTTTTTAGTTTGCTGGTTGTCGCTGGCATCCACCAATGTTTTTTCTGTAAGTTGAGTGTGTGTAGGCTGCCGTATTAAGAATTAATGCCGTTGCACAAGACGCGGGCTTAATTTGTTGATATTTGCTTTCAGGCCAAGCTTCCAGAATTGCAGTCTTTCCCCTCTCTGGATCGTGAAACTATCACACATCATGAGGAGCTGGTGTGGATGCCTGGGGTCAACGACTGTGACCTACTTATGTACCTACGTGCAGCCAGGTGGGTTATACAGAAGCATAAACCTGAGGAAAGGGCAGCAGCTCAACCCCCTCAAATTGGAATAGATCATCATGTTCTCACTTAAGTTGTATTATCTCTGGGTATTGTGTGGAACTGCTGTAATAAGCTATCACTGTAAAAGAACTGCAGTGTCCTCATGCTTAGAGCACTTAATCTACCTTGTCTCTTAGTATTTACCTTTTCTCATACAGTACATGACGTGTAAACACTAATATCTGTCCCTCTGCCTATGAGGAAGCACATTTTCTCCGACTAGCAGAAGGTTATGGCGCTATACACACTGAGTAGGAAATGCAATCCAAATCCTCTACTCATTGCCACGTCCCCTATTTTTTAGCATGTGACCATTTATGAACACACCTGCGGACTTATGATATTTAGAAAGCCACTTTCGATATATGCACCCTGTGACGGCATATCCTACAAGAAATCCAAGTTAAGCAGCAACAAGCTGCACAGGAAATGAAGTTGATCACTAGTTAAACTCACTAATGTTCACCCTAAAAAGAACTCTGCAGTTTCTCCACTGCTGAAGTCTCTTTCCCCTGTTCCCGCCCTGCAGGAGTATGGCAGCTTTTGCTGGAATGTGTGATGGAGGTTCGACGGAGGATGGCTGTGTGGCAGCGTCACGGGATGACACCACCCTAAATGCTCTTAATACAGTAAGTTTAAGTTTCAAGTCACTTCTGCGGTGTTTTTTTATTAGATCTTGCCATGCGTATTTGATAAACAGCAGAGGTCAGACTTGGATGTTCTCTAGAAGTGACAAGTAGCTGATTTTGTGTTAATTGAACTTAGTTGATCGACTTAACCCACCGTTATTCATGATTGTTTCTCCCTTTGCTTAAAAACAGATCACAAGTCACTAATGTAGTTTTCTCTTATTTCATCGGAAAATGTAAGTCCGCATGTACCGTATGAATGTAGTATTAGTACGTTTAATGGTCTGTATGCCAAAGGATTAACTAAAGAATTGTCAACGTAAAGGAGCCCGTTTTCAAAGTGCCAACTTTTTTTGTTGTGAGTTATCGGGTTTTTCCATTTAGAAGCACTAACCTATTGTGGAACTGCTGCACAATTTGAATTGTTTCTCAATATCTCAGAAGGCAGCCGAAAAGCTGAGTTGGCCTTTCCAGGTTTTGAATATGTGGCCCACAGTATGCACACAGATGTCAGCAGTGAGCATGTTACTTACTAAGCTAATTTTCCAGCATAAATCAGGCATATGCATTTCTTAAACAGCCGTTACCCTGCAGCTTTATTCCTCATGTTATGGCCCTGTTTTAAAAAAAGTTGCCTACAGTGAAGAGATACATTAACACAAGTCAGTAATTTACTGCTGCCATTGAAGCCAGGCCTAAACACTAATTGTATAGTGATGCTGGTTCTAACTCAGTTAATCCTTAAAAGCAACAGAGAAACTAGCTAATAAGATAAATCTGAAGAAACTTTATGGATGTTCAAAATGAAAGCTGAAGGCTGCAGAAATGCATCTTTCAATTTGATATTAAGTTGGAAATTCACCCTGGCAGTCAGCAACACTTGAATTGAGGACAAACTAAAACTACAAAATACTGCCACTGAATGCAGCAATGAATGAAATGTAAACCAGTCACATGCACCCAGCAAGCTATGGGAATGCAGGATGCGTTCAGCCTACATATGAATTGAGTAAAGGCTGAACTTGGAGCATCTTACATAGATACACGAACAGATGGAAAAACGAACCTGCAGTGTGAAGGGTATAAAAGGTTTTCAAAGGTCACTAATAGTGTAACAAGCAGGTTACAGTGAAGCACTGGGCCAGTTTTCAAATCTATTGCTTAGTGGAAGGCTCATACAACAAGGAGCCAGAATATGGCTATCTCAACTTGTGTAGATCTGTTATCTGTGCCTGTGAAGAACTTGCTGCCCCTGTCTGCAGGTACTTGGGGTTACTTATAGTTGTGTGAACGCGCAGGAGCTCCACTGACATTGTAATTATTTCTGAGTTGAATGGTAGTGTTTGTTCTCTTCCAGGGGATCCTCATCAATAGTCATAAGCACTGAATATTCCCGCCCATGTGCGGGGACCCCGGAAATAATAAAATCATATATGTAAAAAACATACAAATATACAGCTATGTATATGTATAAACATATATTATTTTTTCCCAAGCAAATGCAGCCCCTAAAAAAGGCTAGGCAATGTATAAATACACACCCAATAATACATATAGGTATAATAAAACACCTAAATCTCTCTTTTTTTTTTTTTTAATAATGAGGTAAACACTCATGAGAAAGCAAAAAAGAGAAAACTGTGGGAAACACAGATCTACAACACATTGCTAGCCTGCAGGCTGCATTGCAATACAATACCATAGAGACTGAAAAGCCCTGTATAGGTAAAAACTGGCACCGTGCCTTTAAGGCAGCCCTGGCTTCCATATCCCATCATGCCTCAGGGGTGACAGTTAGGTCAGTTGTTCTTTCCGGCTCCTTCAGTCAGGACCCTGGAATTCAGCTCTCTTCTTTTTGACTTTTTAGTCAAGAATTATTTGCATTATAGTAATTTTTTGGACTTCCTCTTATTAATATCGGGTAGGAAGTCAGTATCCTGTATTTTTCTGACTCATTTTCTGCTATTTTTGTCAGAAATATGCCTTCTTTATTTATTCCATGTCCATCTTGTGGAAAAAAGAAGGCCTCTTCAGACACACATGAGGTGTGTATTGTCTGCCTGCCGGATTCTCACTCTCCAGCAACATGTCATCATTGTAAAGACCTTTCTAAAAGGACTTTAAAAGAGAGAGAGAGGATTAGACTCTACGGCTTATGAGAACGGTCGACGTCGAGGCAGCTGGTCCCTGTTTGCTCACCATCGGCGTCGGGCTCGGGGTCGAAGACTCCAGCGGCGGGATCGTCGCTGAGAGGTGAGGAGTCCAGGGGTAGTCATGCTTCAAAAAGAAAATCGTCGTCGACTTTAGATACAGCGACGAAGCGGATTCGTTCGTCGACGACTTCGACGTCTAAGAGATCGGCGTCGAAGGATCGGCATCACAGGTCGACGTCTAAAAGGCATCTTTCGACGTCAAGAGAAGATCCCTCGACGTCGAAACAGAGACATCGTTCGACGCCGAGGACTGTGAGAGATCAGTCGGCGTCACAAGAGGTTCGTAGGCGTTCGACTCCGAAGTCTACGTCGACGTCGAGACCAAGATCGCCGTCAAGACCAAGTTCGCCGTCGAGGAAAGATCGATCGTCGGCGAAGAGAATGGCGACGTCGAGGCATTCGTCGTCGGAGCATTCGACGTCGAGGCAGGCGCCTCCATCAAGACCAACGTCGAGGCAGGAGCCTCCGTCGGAGTCGACGTCGAGGCAGGTGCCTCCGTCGGAGTCGACGTTGAGGCAGGTGCCTCCGTCCTCGCAGGTCTCCAAGGCTTTGGAGAAGTCCATAACGTCGAGGCGAGAGTCCCCGTCAGGGTCTAGACCTCCGTTCAGACCAAGCCCTCCGTCGACGACGAGGTTCTCGACGTCGAGGCAAGAAAAATCTCCATTAATCCTCGAGGAGTCAAGTCCCAGGTCTCCGGTGATAGGCCTATCTCCGTCGAGGCGGCCCTCTGCAGAGGGTTCTCAGGAGGTGTCGCATGTTCGCCTTACGATCCGGCCAGTCTCAAGGCGCAAATCCCCTCATAGACTGGTATATACAACTTCGGAACATGATTCACCACGTCTTATATCTATCTCGCCTTCAGGATCAGAGGGCTCGAGTTCAAGGTCCGAGTCACCGGAAATTGTGCATCAATCTCCAGTGCCTGCAAGAGAAAATAGTCCGCTGGAAGAGGGACATGCTGTACCTCAAAGTCCCGCAAGAGAGATACCTCAGGACTCTGCTATGTCTTACGCAGTTAAGGCCTCACTAACAAGGTTAAGAGACATGGACTTCCCAGCGAGACCGGTCAGATCACGTTCTCGGGGAAGAGAATCTCGACGTCGCTCTCGAACACCAAGGAGGCGTTCCAGATCCTCCTCCCACAGGAGAGAGTCGACCAGATCGGAAAGAAGGTGCCGTAGGACCCCTTCCTCCTCCCCGTCATCTAGATCATCCAGAAGGGATTATTCGCCGACACTCTCGGAGACACCACCCTCCAGGGTATGTCCGGTGGATGATAACTCTACTTTTCAGGAAGTGTTGTGTAGAGGAGCTACAAAATTAAATATCCCTATGCCGGTTCAGGAGATCACCTCCTCTATAATCTTTGAAACTCTTCATGAACGAGCAGTGTCACGCCCACTGTTGCCGTTAGTCCCTGGTTTGCTACAACCAGTAATGGATATTTTTCTCACGCCAGCGACCACCAAATCTGCAACGGCGCGGATTCTAAAAAAGTACCGTCCGGCTCCGGAAGATCCTCTGTTCCTAAGATCAGATCCTCCACCGGATTCTGTCATCACCGCTGCTGCCAGAAAGACGCATGCAGTAGCGGGGTCTTCAACGGTGCCTCCAGATAAAGACAGTAAGACGCAAGACTCTTGGGGGAGGAGAGTTTGTAGTTCGGCATCTTCTAGCTTAAAGGTGGCCAGCGCCTCAGCGTTTCTGGGGCGCTATGATAGATCATTGTGGGACTCTCTCCAGAGGTTCATTGAAAAAGTTCCATCAGAGGATAGACGGGACTTTGAAGAAATTTTGCACGAGGGAAGTCTGGTTTCTAACCAGGTCATAAGTGCAGCGGCAGATGGGGCAACACTAGCAGCGCATTCTTATGCCCATGGAATCACAGCCAGAAGATCATCTTGGCTCAGATTGACAGCCTTGAAGCCGGAAGCGCAGGCGAGAATACTAAATCTGCCTTTCTCGGGCAGTTCACTTTTTGGGTCTCATGCAGACGAAGAAATGGCCCGTATGAAAGCAGAACTGGAGACCATGAAAGCCGTCGGGCTTGAAAAGAGGAAAGAGTTTCCACGCCGCAGGGGAAATGACAGGCGTAACTACCAGCAGAGGGTTCAAACCCCTCAGTGGCAGAAGAACCAGGACCAGCAAGGTCAAAAGAAACAGCAGTACCAGTCCCGCAGACCATCCAGGGGACGTGGTAATAACAGGCAGTCAAACGCTGGAAACAAGGCTCCAGGGAAGCAATGAGGAACCGCTTCCTCCGATGCTGTCCACCGCTCCGGTGGGAGGAAGTGTTGCGCATCATCTTCCAGAGTGGCAATCCATCACAAAGGACAAGTGGGTTCTCAATATACTGCGGCATGGGTACTCGCTTCGTTTCCGAAGCCACCCTCCATCGATTCCTCCTGTTCATTCGGCCCAGCATCTAAAGCAGCTCAGAGAAGAGGTGGCGACTCTTCTGCTCAAATCTGCAATAGAAAAAGTACCTAAAAACCAAAGAGGAAAGGGAGTTTACTCCAGATACTTTCTGATTAAAAAAAAAAAAGGAGTGCAAAGGTAGAGTTCAGACCCATTTTGGACCTACGGATACTGAACAAACACATAAGAAAGGAAAAATGTTGCATGCTGGCGCTCCACCAAATATATCCTCTTCTCCAGTTGGGCGATTGGATGTGTTCGCTGGACCTTCAGGACGCATATTTCCATATTCCCATCCAACGGAATCATCGAAAATTTCTCAGGTTTGCGGTGGGGAACTCTCACTATCAGTTCAAGGTTCTTCCATTTGGCCTGAAGTCAGCTCCTCGAGTATTCACAAAATGCGTGGCAGTAGTAGCGGCTGCTCTGAGGCGGGCAGGAGTCTTCGTCTATCCCTACCTAGACGACTGGCTAATAAAGAGTCCATCGCCTCAGAGTGTTCGATCGCAGCTGTCGCTTTGCCTGAACTTATGTCGCAAGTTGGGTCTCGGAGTGAATGCCAAAAAGTCCAATTTTTCACCAACACAGAGGATCCACTACCTGGGTGCAACTATAGACTCCGTAGTAGGAAAAGTGTTTCCTTCGGAGGAAAGACAGTCATCCATTATCCTCAAAGGCAGGCAGATTCTATCCAACAATCTGTCATCGGCAAGACAAATCTCTCTGCTAGGGGCCATGGCATCCTGCATTTTCCTAGTGCCCAATGCCAGGCTAAGGATGCGTCCTCTCCAGCAAGATCTCGAGGACAAATGGGATCAAAGGAACTCCCTGTGGGAAGAGAAAGTTTGCCTTTCCTCAGCGGCCAGGCAGTCAGTCAAGTGGTGGCTGAAGCCACTGAATCTACAAGTGGGGATCCCCTTCCATCAAGAACCCCCAACTCAGACCTTAATCACCGACGCACCCCTTCAAGGCTGGGGTGCGCATTTCGGGTCTCTGCAAACTCGGACGGTGGTCCAGCAGTGAGCTGTTGTACCACTTAAACATGCTGGAGCTCAGGGCAGTCCACCTAGCCCTCAAAGCGTTCCTGCCTGCGATCAAGACGAGTACCATTCTAGTACAGACGGACAATACCACCACAATGTACTACCTGAAAAAGCAGGGGGGTACTCGATCCAGGACGCTCTCGCTGGAAGCTCAGTCCCTGTGGCACTGGATCCTAGCAAGGAACATCTCATTGAAAGCGGTGCACCTACCAGGAGAACTCAATGTGCAAGCGGACTTGCTCAGTCGTCATTTTCAAGAACCAGAGGAATGGGTACTAAACGATGAGGTGTTAGAAGACATCTTCGGGGAATGGGGGCGTCCGCAAGTGGACCTCTTCGCAGACGAGCACAACACAAAATGCCGAGGCTTCGCCTCAAGATACCATCGACCAGGATCCCTTGGGAATGCCCTTTTGATCAATTGGTCAATGACATTTGTGTATGCTTTTCCGCCTCGCCCACCAATCCCCAAGGTGGTGACCAAGCTGCAGAATTCATCTGCCAAGATGATCCTCATAGCACCGGACTGGCCGAGGCAGTGGTGGTACACGGATCTCCTGCACATGTCGATCCGCCCCCACAAACGGCTGCCGTGCAGGCCGGACTTGTTATCCAAGATGCAGGGGAAGATTTACCATCCCAGCCTTCCCTCGCTGAGCTTAACAGCATGGCTCCTGAAGTCCTCCAGTATGGACATCTGAACCTCCCTCAAGAGTGTATGTCCATACTGAAGGAAGCCAGGAGGCCTTCGACAAGACATTCCTACTTCTGTAAGTGGAAAAGATTTTACATATGGCGTGCTCAGCATCATTATGATCCAACAAAATGCTAGGAGGATGTAATTTTGCCCTATCTTCTAAATTTAGCGAGGGCAGGGTTGAAATTTTCATCCATAAAGGTTCACCCAGCAGCCATAACAGCATACAGGCGTTCGCCTTCTCAGCAGTCATTTTTTAAGTTGCAGGTGGTGAAGGATTTCTTGCAAGGTCTCAAGAAAGTCTATCCCCCTGTTAGACCTCCCTCTCCTTCCTGGGAGCTAAACTTGGTTCTGTCAAGGCTCATGGGTTCTCCTTTTGAGCCTATTCATAAGGCTACCCTACAGCACCTCACATGGAAGACAGCCTTTTTAATAGCCATCACTTCAGCACGGAGGGTCAGTGAGATACAGGCCCTCTGTTCTAAAGAACCCTACACTACGTTTCATCTCAATAGGGTAGTGATGAGGACTCATCCTTCATTCCTGCCTAAGGTGGTATCGGACTTTCATGTAAACCAAGCCATCTCCTTACCAACCTTTTTTCCCAACCCCTCCTCTCCGGCAGAGAGGGCGTTGCATTCTTTAGATGTCAAAAGGGTCCTAAAATTCTATCTAGATAGGACTAAGAATGTCAGGAAATCTGATCAACTGTTTGTGAACTACGGGGTTGTCCGTATGTGCTTTGCTGCATCGAAACGTTCCATTGCTAGGTGGATTGTTTCAAGTATTACATTGGCCTACCAACTGGCTCAGAAACCATTGGGGGGCGCGCCCTAAAGCGCATTCTACAAGAGGAAAAGCGGCTACCGCTGCTTTTCTCAATAATGTCCCACTCTCCGAGATCTGCAAGGCAGCCACTTGGAGATCTGTCCATACCTTTACCAGACACTATTGTCTGGATTCGGACACCAGAGCAGACACTCAAGTAGGACAAGCCTCCTTGAGGAATCTGTTCCATACATAATCATTTTCATGATTTTCTTACTCCATGTGTGGTACAATCTTTTTCATTTGCCTGCAGGTGGAAGGTGAGCTTGCTACTCTATTCAGTGCTTATGACTATTGATGAGGATCCCCTGGAAGAGAAGGGTAAGTTACTTACCTGTAATCCTAGTTCTCTTCCAGGGGTATCCTCATCAAAGTCATAAGCAACCCACCCACCTCCCCAGGCAAATGAGAAGAAGTGTATTATTCATTATGGAAAGGATATATCTTTGTGTTTAGGACTACGGTCCCGCAAAGAACAACTGACCTAACTGTCACCCCTGAGGCATGATGGGATATGGAAGCCAGGGCTACCTTAAAGGCACGGTGCCAGTTTTTACCTATACAGGGCTTTTCAGTCTCTATGGTATTGTATTGCAAAGCAGCCTGCAGGCTAGCAATGTGTTGTAGATCTGTGTTTCCCACAGTTTTCTCTTTTTTGCTTTCTCATGAGTGTTTACCTCATTAAAAAAAAAAAAAAAAAAAGAGATTTAGGTGTTTTATTATACCTATATGTATTATTGGATGTGTATTTATACATTGCCTAGCCTTCTTTTTTAGGGGCTGCATTTGCTTGGGAAAAAATAATGTGTTTATACATATACAGAGCTGTATATATGTATGTTTTTTACATATATGATTTTATTATTTCCGGGGTCCCCGCACATGGGCGGGAATATTCAGTGCTTATGACTTTGATGAGGATACCCCTGGAAGAGAACTAGGATTACAGGTAAGTAACTTGCCCTTAAGTAGGATATACTCAGGCTGAGCACTTTAGCTTTAATGTCCCCAATGCAAATTTTAATGTGCAGATAATGCAAAGCTTTGTTAATGAGTAACTAAGTGTTAGTACAGGATCAGTACTTGACTTGGGTGCAGAGAAGTAGCTTTGTTTGACCCAATGCCAGACAAAGTGGCTGTAACTTTGTTTCCCCTTGGTTGGTTCCTTGGCATATCATTTTTTTTTACATTTCTTTATTCGTTTTTTGTAAATTAACAAAGGATATCTCGTATGCATGTCCATATATCGTAAGTGATATGAGGTACACAACTGTTTCAACAATATTGCAGTCAGCAATTAGTGCATTTCAATAGATGTAGCGTGTCCCAGGCTGTTGGGATGGTAACACCGCGTCCATTGCTCAGAATTTCCGCGCATACAATGACTAAGTATGATTGTTAGTAATGTTGATCTTAGCACTTGTGTTCTGCATATGTGGGACGGGTGGGGTTAAGCAGATAGCGAGGGAGGGAAGAAGGGATGGGCCAGGAGGGATCGAAGGGGAGACTAACAGAGGTTTAACTGTGTAAACTTGGCCAACAAAAAACCCTTTTAAATTCCAACTTCTGCCAACCCCCTGCTGTCCTGATGCTGCCGATAGATGCCCCATCCATGTGGATAGTTCACTAGGTCCTGTGTGAGAGGAATTGGGATGTGGGAGCGCAAGTTGGTGCCTTAATCTCTGAATATTATAAGTGTACCTATTGCACATTGTCGCCCCCTGCCTCTAGCGCCCTTTCAGACTCTGAGTGTGGGGATTGGGGCCCTCGCCAGACATTCCGGAGGGCCAGAAGTATAGCATCCCATGCGGTCGCCAATGGGATTATGCACAGCCCTAAGGCCGCTTCATCGCTACACCACATTCTCCGCTTGTGCCGAGTTTGTGAGTGAGTGATACCACGCTTCACGCTGCTGGGGTTCGGGACATCTCCATCGTCTGGTAAGAAAGGGCATTTAGCAGTGATTAGCCCTAGCTCTATGAAAAGGGATATCACCTTTTGCAGCGTGAATCTTTCTGGATTCACTATGCTGTGCATTATTCTATTCCGCGATCTGGTGGTTGGGTCCGGATTCGTAGTCTTTCTTTTTTTTTTTTTTTTTTTGTAGCCCTGGTGGGCGTCGACGTCCCACCATTTGGTGCACCTCTCGTGACGTTGTCGTGCTTCCTGCGGAAGTCCCACCTTTGGGGCACCATCTTCAGATTCTTTTTTCCGCCGTTGGGTCTGGATCGTCATCGAGAAACTCCAGGATTTAAATCGAAGGAAGAAGGAGAAAACGCGAGTTTCGTCGAGTTAGAACGACTGAGATCACAGAGAGGAATAACTTACATCCGGGACGCGAAGAAGGAAGAATTCCCAGGAATTTTCTTCAACGCCCTTCGAAGATGCGCACTCCGAGGCTCTGAGCGCAATGGACAAGACACCATTCAAATTCTGCCCTAACTGCCACCACAAGTTCGCGCAGAAGGACCAGCATCCGGTCTGCAACCTTTGCCCACCGATCGACCACCCGAGCAAGGACTGCAACGCCTGTTCAGCTTTCACACTGAAGACGCTCCGGGTGAGAGAACGCCAGAGAAGAGCTAACTTCAGCATGGAAGGCAAGGGTAAGGCCCCGTCGCTTTACGATCTGGGCCTCTCCACAGACGATGAGGACAACATCGCCGAAGGACCCTACGTCTTCACGGTCGCAGAGACCGATACGAAAACGCCTGATGAGGTAAGAGAATCGTCGAGTTCAAAACCCCCGAAAGGGCCTCGAAAACCCGAGACAGACTCTCGAAAATCTGAGTCAAAGTCCTCAAAAGGAGCACCGGCGCCGAAAATTTCGACGACCAAGGGTGGATCCATGGACAAAAGGCCGAGCGGATCCTGCGAGAAGGACTCCCTGGTGCCGAAGGACGCTGAAAGGCTGAGTTCGTCGAGAACAGCCCACGAAGCGGGGCGTTCGACGCAGAAAGACAAGCCAGCGTCGACGCAAGCTCCGTCGAAAAGAGCAGCGGTCGACGTCGAAAGCATCTCCGAAATGGAGAAGAAGAAGAGAAGGCTCGAGGTGGAGATGGAGAGCATCCTTCAGAGGAAGAAGGAGTTCGATGCCAAATTGAAACAATTCAGAATTCCAACGACTCCGTCGACGGACGTCGTCGAGATCGAGGAACAGGACGAATTCTACGCCGAAGGGCTGCCGAGAGATCCCGAGGAGGAGGAAGAAGGCACCTACTATGAAGGCGAAGGCGAGAAGGCCGACCAGCAGTCGTTCTACGGCTCGGCGCCATCAACCACTCACGAGCTGGATTGGCAAGATATCGACGCCGAAAATCCTGAAGAGCCATTTGACACTTATCCTTCGAGGCCTTCGCCGCCAGACGACATCGGGGTGTACAATATGGTCGTCAGGAGTGCTGCAACAGCCTTTGGGGTAAAACTGGACGAGGAGAAGCCGAAAGCTGATTTCCTTCTCGAGACCCTGCTCCCCATTCAGACGAGGAGCCAGTTCCTTCCCATGCTCCAAAACGTAATGAACCAGGGGAAGGAGGCCTTTAAGGAGCCAGCAACATGCCGGTCCATCACGCCCAGGACGGAGAAGAAATACAAGCACTCCTCCCTGGACCCGCCTTACATCAAGGGAGCGGTAACTGCCGACTCCATCATCGCTTCCACCGCCAGGAGAAGGGCCAACGTGCCAGCGACCTCGGGGCCACCCCCGATAAGGAAAGCAGGAGAATGGACCTCACTGGAAGGAAGGTCGAAAGGAACGCTGCAATGCACTGGCGCATGGCGAACTCCAATGCGCTTCTCAATCGACACCAGTACCAGCACTGGGACGAGATGGGGGAATTAGTCAAACACCTCCCTGAAGAGTACCGCCAAAGAGCATCCCACCTTGTGGAAGAAGGTAAAAACATAGCCAACTCATGCATTAAAACTGCATTGGACGGGGCGGAAACTTCAAGCAGACTAATGGCCATAGGGATCACCGAACGAAGACAGGCCTGGCTGAGAATCTCTGGATTCAAACAGGAGGTGCAGAGCAACGGGGAAACACTGTTCGGGGCGACAGTGGACGAAAAGCTCACCCAGCTGCAGCATACCTACGAAGGAAGGGGATTCATGTGTACCCTTACCTAGACGACTGGCTGATCAAAGCAAACACCCACGAAAAGTGCGAGAAACACGCAGCACAGGTGACAAAGACACTGACGAACCTGGGGTTCTCCATACACTGGGGGAAGTCATCAATGAAGCCAGAACAGGTGAAGATTTTCCTGGGAGCAAAAATCAACACCATAAACAGGACGGTCGTGCCCAGCGACAGGAGAGCAGAAGCCCTACTGAGGGAGACGAGCCTCTACCAGAAGGGGCGAGTTCTGACAGTGAGAACAGTGAGCAAGATCATGGGGATGATGGCGTCATGTATCCACCTTGTCCCAAATGTACGACTTCACATGAGACCATTCCAAGAATGGCTACAACAGCAATGGTCACAGGCAAGCGGAAGTTGGGGAAGATCTAGTGGTTGTTACGCACGCAGTGCAGGAAGAGATAACTTGGTGGAACAGGGACAACATAACTACAGGGAAAAGCCTGGCACCACCAAGCCCAACTGTGACCATCACCACGGACGCATCTCAAAGGGGATGGGGAGCACACATGGACCAACTCAGAGTGAGGGGTCTGTGGGCTCCGGCAGATGCGGTCAGACATATCAATTACCTGGAATTGAAGACTGTCCTGCTAGCCCTGAGGGCATTCCAGAAGCACCTGTACAACCAGAGAGTGTTGATTCAAACGGACAACACCACAACCATGTTTTATATCAACAAACAGGGTGGGACACAGTCGTTCCCCCTTTCCACTCTGGCACAGGAGATTTGGAGATGGGCCATACCTCTCAAGATAGACCTGCTAGCGATTCACCTACCAGGGAAGGACAATGTGGAGGCAGACTGGCTAAGCAGGCAGACCTCGGCTTCACATGAGTGGGAGCTCAATGGGCACGAAACGCAGAAGCTTTTCCAGAAATTAGGAACTCCCACAATAGACCTGTTTGCAACACGCCAGAATGCAAAATGACGAAGCTTCGCGTCCAGGCAACCAGATCAGCAATCCCAAGGGAATGCCCTATGGATAAGCTGGTCAAGGACATTTGCCTACGCTTTTCCGCCGATACCACTGGTACAAAGGGTGCTCGAGAAATGCAGAACCAGCAGCATGACACTGATCCTGGTGGCACCACAGTGGGCAAGGCAGACTTGGTTCTCCCAAATTCTAGAAATGGCTCAAGGGAATCCCCACAGATTCACAAGAAGAAAGGACCTGCTCTCCATGCAGAACGGAGAGGTTCTACATCCAGAGCCAGAAAGCCTCAGCCTGGCGGCATGGCTCCTGAAGAGTTAGCGTTTGCTGACCTTAGATTGCCTCCAAGCACTATGCGAGTGCTGCGAGAGGCAAGGAGACCAACTACACGCAAATGGTATAGTGCAAAATGGAAAAGATTTACAATATGGTGTGGCAAAAAAGGCCTGCAGAATAAAATGACAAAGGACTCGACAGTGCTGAGATACCGCACGCACCTTCTGAAAAGTAACCTATGCTCCACTTCCCTAAGGGTACACCTAGCGGCGATAGTAGCCTACACAAGAGGGGAGAAGGGTGGAAGTTTCTTTACGTCGCAGGTAGTAAAGAGATTCATGGAAGGAGCGAAACGAATCGCGCCACCTAAAAGGTTGCCGCCGCCGGCATGGAACCTCAACGTGGTCCTGACGGAGCTTATGAAAGCACCATTTGAACCCATACACAAGGCATCAATGCAAATGTTGACTATGAAAACGGCATTTCTGGTAGCCATAACCTCTCTACGCAGGGTGAGCGAACTGCAAGAACTAACGCTACAAGAGCCCTACATACAGATACACAAGGACAGGGTTGTCCTGAGAACGGACCCACACTTCATGCCTAAAGTCGTGTCGGCATTCCATTTGAACCAGAGTATTCAGATACCGAGTTTCTTTCAAAACCCAACTTGAAACGCAGAAAAGGCTCTACACACTCTAGACGCTAGGAGAGCGGTGATGCACTACATTGAGAGGACCAAGGAGCACAGAAAAACTCAGCAGCTCTTTGTGTCCTTTGCATCAAGCTTCATGGGGAGACCAGTGACAAAGGGCACCATTGCTAGATGGATTGCACCAACTATACAGTTTTGCCACAAACAGGCAGGACAGGAGCAAACGGAGGGGCCTCAAGCTCACTCCACAAGGAAGAAAGGGGCAACCATTGCCTTTCTGGCAAACACGCCCATTCAGGACATATGCCTGGCGGCAACATGGGCTTCGGTGCACACGTTCACCAAGCACTACTGCGTGGACATACAGATGAACAAGGAAGCACAAGTAGGACCAGAAGGTGCTTCAACACATATTCAACGACCAACGCTCATCTACCACCCAGCCGCCACAAAGATAACAAACCGCTACAAAGTCTATGCACAGCATAGTGAATCCAGAAAGATTCACGCTGCAAAACGAATAGTTTCTTACCTGTCGGTGTAGTTTTGCAGCTTGAAGATCTTTCTGGATTCACTAGCGAACCCACCCACCTCCGAAAGGAAGATGAGGCTGGAGGAAGAGGGGGACTAACAGAGAAGTACAGAAGGAATGAAATACTACAGAAAAGTGGACATATAATTTAATCATTCGCCTAGGGTTAAAAAAAAACGAGAGGAAAAAAGAACCCGAAGATGGCGCCCCAAAGGTGGGACTTCCGCAGGAAGCACGACGACGTCACGAGAGGTGCACCAAATGGTGGGACGTCGACGCCCACCTGGGCTACAAAAAAAGAAAGACTACGAATCCGGACCCAACCACAGCATAGTGAATCCAGAAAGATCTTCAAGCTGCAAAACTACACCGACAGGTAAGAAACTATTCGTTATGTATTTTAGATCTGCAAAATAGACCCAAGATGTATACCTCCCATGTTTTTTCTACTGTGCGTTCGGTGCAGTCCGCCAGATGAGTGGTGACCGCTAGCCAGTAAGTGGTTAGGGCGGTGCAGCTCCATAACATGTGGATTAAGTCTGCATTTACCAACTTGCAGTAGGGGCAGTGTGCATCAGTACATTGAAAGTATCTATTTTTGTGGTGTGAGGTATGCCCTATGAATTATGTAGAGTTGTATGAGGTGTAACCTGGAATTCCTGGGTATGAGTATGGGCCCTTCGAGAATACCCTCCCATTCTTTATCAGTACTTCAGAGTACCATTTGACAAGATGCCTCCCTGTGCCCATGATGTCGATATTTTGGATAGTGTGGTGTGTTGCAGGTTCCTGTGACACGTCTCTCCACAGTGCCCTTAATGCTGCAAGTAGAGAGGCATGCAACAGGAAGTGTCCCCGCGGCAGTCCGTCCTCCATCACTAATTTGTTTGAAAGGTGTTAGTTGATCATCATGGTGAAGGTCTTCTAATGTCTACATTCCTGCTTCTTCCCATGTTGAAAGATCAGTCCTGGTTATGCTACCTCGACCTCTCGCCGTGCCCAGTATGGGAAAAGCAAGTGCGTATGGGGTGTGATCATTAGTAAGAGATAGGGCTTATTTGAAGCATTTATAGGCCACTGCCAGCATCAACTGTTAAGGCATTTTGCCCCTCCTCCCGGGATGAAACAGTTGCAGGATGGAAGAGCAGGTCTAGGCCTTTTGGTGCGTGGCTGTGTCTCCCAGCTTCTGTCTGCTAACCCACTTGGCAACCCTTTTCAGTTGTGCTGCCAGATAGTAGTGGTCCATGTGGGGGACTGCAAGTCCTTCCTGGTCTACTGGTAAATACAACTTAGATGTGGGCCGTTCCAGAAGAAACCCCTCGTACACTCAAAGGAGTGGAATACGGGGAGCAGGATGTGAAGCGGCTGGTTCATGAAGGAGTATAAAAGTCAGGGCAGCATCCATCTTCAGAAGAGCTATGCGGCCCATAACTGTTAGTGGTGGGTTTCACCAGAAGGTCATCGGCGACCATATGGCGGTCATCGCACGTGTGATATTACCATCCATTAGGTCGTCATGTTGGTGGTAGATCCTGACCCCCAAGTAGCGGAAAACAGCGAGTTGGCATTGTATGCGTTCTCCATTGATAGTTCGGGATCTGAGGTTGAATGGGTACAGGCACGTTTATGCCCAATTAACTCGTAGGCCGGACAGGGATGCAAAATCAGTGAGTTTTTTTGCGACATTGTTGCGAGGTACCCTGATGTCCCTAACATAGAGAAGGACAGCTTCCACATATAGCGAGACCGAGTGCGTCCTGTCTCCTAGTGGGATCCCTCCTACTGCCTCCAGCGGTTCTATGGCTAAGGAGAACAGGAGCGGAGATCCAGGGAGAGGGCATCCCTGTCTGGTACCGCGGCCGATGGCTACCGATCTCGACATATATGGACCTGTTTTCATTCTTGCCTGGGGGAGGGTGTACCAGTCTAATCAGGTGAAGAAAGCGATCCCCTAGGCCACTTCGAGTCCAAGCATAGATCTCCATATATATCTTTTTAGAACGTCTTGAGAACACTGGGAGAGAGTGAGTAATTCGAGCAACTCTGACTTTTTTTTTTAAAGCCGCAAGTTGCCCGCCAGAAATGGTCTTAGTAGACAATTATGTCAGATCAACTCGACCTTCGTTTGAACCACACCAGAGTAAACACTGCATCCCAGTGTTCTCGGAGGGGTTCTAAAAAGATTTAAATTGCCTGATAAGTTCGGCCTTCATTCATACCATAGTATGAGAACTGCACTTTCGTAATTTTGGTTTTCCAGTGAAATGGATGGCGTATCGATACCGCTAAGGATCCTTACTGGACCGTGAAATTGGTCTTCATTTCTCTTCTGATTTGGAGCCTACGGGCCTTTATCTTCATTGTCAATGCACTGATCTTTTGTACGGTGCTTTATAGGTTGCTCCCATCTGTCCTGAAGAAGACCTCTTTCTAAAGAGCACTTGACCTTCCACCTATACTCTGGGTCGAAAAGTTGACATTTCCTACTATACCTACCTGTACTGGAACTATATCCATGTTTAGACATCAAAAATTGTAGTCAATATTCTCTAAACTCACTATGGATTACATAAAATGTGTCAATAATTCCCAGACAGCATCTAGACCTATGAAATTTCGATCATTGTACTGCATTTAATTATTTGTATTTCTACCTTCCTTGATCTTCATCTAACTCAAGAACACGTTATCTACCACTTTTTCCCTTGCACTTACTTTGGAGCAACTGCTCTATCTGTTTTATTTATTGTCACTTTCGAGTCCAAGTGTACTACTTGAATAACAAATTGTTAATATATAAAATGAAAAAGTGAAATCAATTCCTAGTTGCATTTATTGTTTTTTTTGGGGTATGAAAAATGTTCTTTCTTGAATAATTGGTGTTCTGCACTATGACCACCTGTGTCTCCTAACATATACTACCCAGGTCCTACGGATTGTTTTTGGGTTTCCCCATTTTTGTGTAATATGGTATAGGTAAGACACCCCCTCTAGCTAGGTGCACTATACCACTGGTGAGGGTACAGTTGCATGAGCACTGTACCCCTACAGTGTCTAAGTCCATTCTTCGACATTGTAAGTGCATTAAAGCCATAAAGATATGGTCTGGGAGTTTGTCATTATGAACTCCACAGCACTATAATGGATATACAGAATTCTGGGAAGTCTCGTAGCAAACTTCTCAGTAAGCCCACACTGATGCCAGTGTGGGCTTTATTATACAATGCTCTGAGGGCTTCTTAGAAATGCCCCCTAAAAAACGTTTCTGCAGTTTCCAGAGATCCTGTGCCAAACATCACCTTGTCCTGCAACCAGCCTCCTCCAGAACCCCTGGGAGAACTGATTGCCTTCAACCGAGACCAGATCTCCTGTGAACAGCAGCTCTGTTTAGAATTAAAAAAAGAAAAACACCAAAGAAAGACTTCAAGCTTGCTGAGGACAAGGAAACCCAACGCCTGGAACCACCACTGCATCCGACGACTACTGCCCGAATCCGAGTGTCCCAGCGAGGTCCCCTAGCACTCCAGAGTCCGAGTCCACCATGGGTTGACCCCTCCAGCACTCCCCGATGTCGCATGCAACCTCTGCACGGAGAACCCCTCCCCACCCACCGCGACTGGCACGGTAAGGTCAAATTCGACCTCAAAGCCACCCCTGCATCCAGTTGCCCTGCGCCCGGGAGAAGAGGACATGAGGTGCACCTACGTCCGAGCCCTCCAATTTAGCTGTTGGTTCCTCCCAGAAGACTTCCTGGACCGAGCCTGCAACCAAAATCCAAAACCGGCTACTCCCATTGAAAACAGGGCACCCGACGCCAAAACAGCACCCTGCACCCAGCTGCCGCTGTGGGTGCACTTTGTGTGCTATCTTGAATCCCCACTTTGCCCTGAGCTTAAGTCCATGAGCTTTGCTCCCACAGCCTTTTGGCCTGCCCGTGAGCAGCCACCAACTGGAGGCCTCCTATACCCCAGTGGATAAACATTGGACCTCAGCCCGGCCACCCTAGTGCCGCTGAGGGTGCTTTGAGAGTGCATCCTTGACCCTGAGGGAACCCTGGTTCTAACCCCAGAAAGCCAACTCCCAAAACCTAAGTACTTACCTTTAAGTCGATAAGGAGGAGTCACCTACCTCGTGACTGGAAAGACTTCTTCGAAGAAAAACAAAGTTCAAACGTCCGGACACAACGCTAGATGGCGATCTATGCATAGCATATGACAGCTCTGTATGCCAAGAACAGATGCATACTGGTTAAGTAGCATTTTCCTTTCTCCCATAGGACTGCATTGACTGCTTTCTTGTGAAAATTGTTCTAAGTGTGGAGTTGGCTTGTATGAAACCTTAAACTGTAAAAGTACAAAAACTCTAGGAAATGTCCCAGTGTGATATCTAGGTATATCATACTGAGTAGATAAAGTAACTTGCAAAGTAATCTGAAAAGTAATTCAAACTGCTTTATAAACAATTGACGTACCTGTAACCAATCCAATTGCATTCAGACTGTATTTAAACTGCATTATTATTGCAAAGTATTATACTTACCTGTACCACGCCTGGCTTGGTTCTAGAAAATAAAATACAACTTAATATTATTTTTTATACAAAACAAATTGGTCAGAGTCCTTGAGTGTGTGAAATCATTTCTTACCTGAGTGTGTACAATAAATACTTAACACTGCCCTCTGATAAGGCTATACTGTTTGCCCACACTACCACAAATAGAGAGTAAGGTACTATCTACTTTAACCTCTGCCTACCTTTGGGGATCCACTGGACTCTGTAAACACTATACCTCACTTTGGAATAGTATATACAGAGCCAGCTTCTTACAGGGACCTTTAGATAGAGCAAATTTTCAAATTGCAACCTTATACCAAGGTTTACATTGCACAAGCCAAACACAAACAGCAGCACAGAAATGACAGTAGCAAACTCCTCTGGGCCAGCCATTTTGGGAAGGTGCAGTAGGAGGATCCCGGTCACAAAGAGGGATGGCTGCACCCTCTAGCTAGAGACTTGCTACACCAGCACTCCCTCAAACGTACACTATCTGTGGGGGGAAGAATAAAGGACGTCGTCCAGGAGTGAAGGAAAGTGACTTCAGACACATGGATTATCAATGTCGTATGATATGGATATTTTATAGAACTGATCAAACCACCACCAGTAAAATGACAAAAGAAAGCCATCCACACAAAGGAATAAAACTAGTCTAATACAAGTAAATGTATTTGCTCAAAAGAATGCAGTCGAAACAATGCTCTGGAACGAGATCAACCATTAAAACTACTCCACATATTTCCTAATACATAAACAAGACGGGTCTCTACATCTTATAGGACCCTTGACCCTGTTCCAGGCAGGACGTGCCCCACGCCGAGCAGCTCCACCTGACTGTGCCCGTGCTCCTGTGCCCAGCTGGTGCCGAGTTCGAGGCCCGCCTCCATCCACAGGCTACCACCTGCGCCTCATCCCTGGTGGCCAGTGGTAGGCCGTAGGTCTGCCTTTCAGTAATTTCATTGTATTTTGTTTACTTTTCTGTGACCGTTTTTTTTCTCTCCTAATATCTCTGTGCCCTTCTGCCTATCTGTAATTGTATTGCATTTTGTATTTTGCTCACTTGCTCTGTGACCGTTCTTATCCCTGCTATTTCTTTGCACTTTTGCCCTCTGTTTCCCTTTCGCCTGTTCCCCCCGCCGCTGCATCCCCTGCGGCCCCGCCCCCTGTATTGTATTTGGTATTTAGTTTACTTGTTTCTGTGACCGTTTTTCCCTCCTGTTATTTCTTTGCCCTTTTGCTTTCTGTTTTCCCTTCCTCTCGTTCTTCCCGCCGCTGCGTCCCTGCTAGCCCATTCGTCGTTCTCCCCTACTTATGGCGGCCGCTGGGGCGCCTAAGTCAAGCCCGTCTGCGCCTGGACCGCGCCCAGCTCCAGAATCCCTGGCCCCGGCTAACGCCACGACGCCCGACTCCGCTACGATGTCCGCATCCTCCACGCACTCCACTCCGGACGAGAACACACCTGCTACCGGGCCACCCCGAAGCGCACCCAAGGACCCTTCACCTGCCGGAACTGCAGCTTCACCAGCATCCGCCCGCCAAACTTCCGCCCAGGAAAGAGCCCAACTACCTCAGATGCATCCTCCTCAACACCCGCTCCGCGCGCAAACACGCCGTTGAACTGAGACCTTCTCGACTCAACCTCCCCAGACGTCGCCTTCCTGACGGAGACCTGGCTGAACCCAGCACCCAACATCGCCATAGCCATTCCAGAAGGCTACAAGGTCACCCGCAGGGATCGCACCATCGGAGTAGGAAGAGGAATCGCCATCGTCCACAAGAACACCCTCAGAGTCTCGACCAACACCGACGACACCCTTAGCACCGCCGAACACCTGCACTTCCAGATCCACACCGACCCCAACATTACCCTCAGAGGAACCCTCGTCTACAGATCCGCCGGACCCCGACCACAGTTCATCGACTCAATCGCCGACTTCATCAGCACACAAGCCCTCGCCTCCACGGACTACATCCTCCTCGGGGACCTGAACTTCCACCTCCAACGACACCAACTACACCACCCTGATCGACAACCTCACCAACCTCTGACTCAGACAGCTCGTGACAACACCCACCCACGCCGCCGGCCACACGCTTGACCTCATCTTCTCCGCAAGCTCCCACATCTCCTTCAACTACACCACCGAACTCGACTGGACCAACCATCACTGCATCCACTTCGCCTTCAGGAAGCCTACCACGCACCACCGCACCCAACAGATGCCTCGCCTCTGCTAGAGCAAAGTCACCGAAAACCAGCTAACCACCACCCTCGCCCAGAGCCGACCCCACCAACCCCGACACTGCCGTCCGCAACTTCAGATAGTGGATTGACGACTACGCCAACACCCTCGCCCCGCTCAAGAAACCCTCCAACAGCCACACCAGCAAGAAAGCCACCTAGTTCACCGAAGACCTCCAGGCCTCCAAATGAACATGCCGAAAACTGGAGAAGAACTGGATCCGCGAACGCACACCGGACAGCTTCGCAGCCCACAAGAACGCCACCCGCAGACACCATCACCTCATCAGATCCGCCCAAAGGGCCTCACTCAAAGTCCGCATAGATAACAATGCACACAACAGCAAAGAGCTCTTCAACATCGTGAAGGAACTCTCAAACCCCAACACCAACGGTATCCCACCTTCGCAAGACCTGTGCGACTCGCTGGCCACCTTCTTCCACCGCAAGATCGCCGACATCCACGACAGCTGCAACGCCACGACCACCCCGACAACCACTGAGACCACCACCCGCACCAACCTCCTCCTCTCCTGCACCAACATCAACGACGAGGACACCTGCAAGATTATGAACACCATCCACTCCGGATCACCATTAGACCCATGCCCACACCACATCTCCAACAAAGCCAGCACAGCCATCGCACCCCATCTCCGGAAAGTAATCAACATCTCCTTCGAGACAGCAACCTTCCCGGAAATCTGGATGCACGCCGAGATCAACGCTCTATTCAGGAAACCCAAGGCAGACCTCAAGAACTTCCAGCCCTGCTCCCGTTCCCGGCGAAGGTCATCGAGAAGACCGTCCACAAACAACTGACCCGCTACCTCGAGGAGAACAGCATCATGAACCCGTCCCAGTCCGGGTTCCGCGGCAACCACAGCACCAAAACGCCCTCATCGCTGCCACCGATGACATCAGGACCCTGCTAGACAACGGAGAAACAGCGGCCCTCATCCTCCTGGACCTGTCAGCCGCCTTCGACACGGTCTGGCACCGCACACTATGAACACGCCTACACAGCGCTGGGATCCAAGAGAAGGCCCTGGACTGGACCACATCCTTCCTCTCCGGCAGAACAGAGCGTTCCCCCCCCCCCCCCCCCCCCCTTCCGCTCCAATGCCACCGAGATCTGCGGCGTACCCCAGGGCTCATCCCAACGCTGTTCAACATCTACATGGCACCTCTCGCCCACGTCGCCCGACAGCACGACCTCAACATCATCTCCAACTGCGATGACACCCAGCTGATCCTCTCCCTCACCAAAGACCCTCACACCGCCAAAACCAACCTCCACGAAGGAATGAAGGCCGTCGCCAAATGGATGAGTAACAGCCGACTGAAGATGAACTCGGACAAGAAGGAGGTCCTCATCCTCGGTTCCACCCCTTCGGCCTGGGACGACTCCTGGTGGCCGACCACACTGGGAACAGCTCCAACACCCACCGACCACACACGCAACCTAGGGGGTCATCCTCGACTCCCCCCCTCTCCATGACTAAGCAGGTCAACGCCGTCTCCTCCTCCTGCTTCAACACCCTCCGCATGCTCCGCAGGATCTACAAGTGGATCCCCACAGAAACGAGAAGAACGGTCACCCATTCCCTCGTCAGCAGCAGGTTGGACTACGGAAACGCCCTCTACGTAGGAACTTCGGCCAAACTCCTGAGATGGCTGCAACGCATCCAGAACGCCTCTGCACGTCTGATCCTCAACATCCCCGCCGCAGCCACATCACACCCACCTGAGAGACCTGCACTGGCTCCCCGTCAACAAGAGGATAACCTTCAAGCTCCTCACCCACGCACACAAAGCTCTCCACAACACCGGACCAGCATACCTCAACAGACGACTCAGCTTCTACACCCCCACCCGTCGGCTCCGCTCCACCGGCCTCGCCCTCGCCGCAGTTCCCTGCATCAAAAGAACGATTGCCGGCGGCAGATCTTTCTCCCACCTTGCCGCCAAGACCTGGAACACCCTCCCCACCCATCTACGGCAGACCCAAGACCTACTGACCTTCAGAAGACTCCTCAAGACCTGGCTCTTCGAGCAGTTGCAGAACCCCCCCCCCCCACCACCAGCACCACCACCACCACCCCCACCCCCAGCGCCTTGAGACTCTCATGGGTAAGTAGTGCGCTGATATGATTGATTGATTGATTGATACTAGACCTCCATTTCATAAACCAGTTCACAAAGTTACAAAATTTCAAGATGACAATGCTTCAGGATGTCATACCGCAGCTACAACAATGAGATTATATGGCAACTATAGATCTAAAGGATGCATATCTACACATTCCAATGAATTACAGACTCAAAAAATGTTCTATGTTGTGGACGGAACACACAATCAATTCTAAGTGCTCGCTTTCGGAATAAAATCAGCGCCAAGAGTTTTTACAAAATGTCTAGTGGCAGCACATTTAAGAAGTAAAGGGATACATGTATGTTCTTACCTAGATGTCTGCAAGTATAAAGACCCCATAAATACAGTGATATCGACACTACACAACCTCGAGTCTCAATAGAGAAAAATCATCTCCCAACCCACAATAAGAGCAAATATGCCTGGGAGCAACAATCAGCTCAACAGAGGTAAAGGCTTACCCTTGTTTTGTGTATTGCTAATACACAAAACTCACCAATAACAGAAGGGTCAGTCTCAAGACAGTGAGGACTATGGGAAAAATGGTTTCCTGCATACTTCACATATCTCATGCAAGGCTGTATATGAGACCAGTTCAGGTATGAGTACAAAACCAATGGTCACAAACCACATGGAGTTGTGAAGATCTAGTTGTTGTCACAGAGTACAGAAGGAGAGGGCATGGTGGAACAGGACAAATATCGCAAGCGGGAGAACATTCATATCTCCAACTTCCACGGTAGCCATCACCACAGACACCTTGCAGATGGGTTGGGGAGCTCATATGAGAACCTCAAGATCAGAGGACTTTGGAAAGAGCAGGAAGCAGTACAACATATCAGGGTACTGGAACTAAAGAACAGTGTTACTAATAATAAGCCTTTCAGAAACAGCTCTGGGAAGGTCATTTGGAATTAAAACGGACAATACAAAAAGAATATTTTATCTCATAAAACAGGGAGGAACAAGATCATTTGTACCGTCAAAATTAGCACAGGAAATCTGGAGGTGGATCATTCAGAGACAAAAATAACAACAATACATCTTCCAGGGAAAGGCAACATAGAAGTGGACAAGCTAAGAAGACATACATCCTCCTCACATGAGTGGGAACTCAATCAAATAGTAATCAAGCAGATATTCAGGCAGTGTGGATCGCCAGAAATAGATCTGCTTGCAACACGCAAAATGCCAATCCCTTGCTTCCAGGCGCACACACCGCCACTGTCTGGGGAATGCTCTGTCTATAGACTGGTCAAGGAGATTTGCTGTCGCTTTCTCCCCGATCCCACTATCATGCAAAGTAATCAGCAAATGCAAACAATCACAAATGCCACTAATGCTTATCGCGCCACAGTGGGCAAGATAAACTTGGTTCTGCCGCCTTATAGCGATAGCCCAAAACAACATGCAGAAACTACTGGGGCTACAAAATCTGATTTCCATGCGGGGGGGGGGGGGTGGTCTAGCAGTTTAGCTGCTGAGGACATCGAATTTGGAAATCTCAATCTACCAGAGAACACAATGGTGATTCTCGGAGAAGCAAAAAGACCAGCGACAAGAAAATGCTAGCCAGTCAAATAAAAAAAATACTTAAGGTGGTGCCGCAGATTTGGCTTCTCAAGACAATGCAAAGGACACTACAGTCCTATGAAATCTCCCACACCTACTAAACAGCAAACTAACTTAAACCTCATTGAAGTTACATTTGGCAGCAATAATACCTACACAAGTGGTCATATAGGAAGGAGTTTCTTCACAACCCCATGTAATCAATAGATTCCTGGACGGAACAAAACGAATAGCTCCTCCATGAAGGGCGCCAGCACCAATATGGAACTTAAACATAGCGCTAACACCACTAATAAAAACCAAGTGAACCACTTCACAAGACCTCATTAAAGCTGCTCACATTGAAGACGGTTTTCCTTATCTCAGTGACAACTCTTCGAAGAGTAAGTGAATTGCAAGCGCTCACAATCCAAGAACCGTAAATGCATATACACAAAGACAGGATAAATCATAAGAACAGACCCATACTTTTTACCCTAGGTCATCTGAAATTTCCACATAAACAATCGATGCAAATACCAAGTTTCTTCCAGGGACCAATGACACAAGCAGAAAGAGCGCTAGACACCTGAGAAAAGCGGTAATATACTATATGGAGAAGATAAGACCAATTAGGAGGAGAAAGCAGCTCTTTGTGTTATTCGCAGATAATAACCTGGAAAAAACAGTTACAAAAATACCATCTCAAGATCGATCACACAAACAATCCTAATGTGACACACAACAGCAGGAATACAATTACAAACCAAACTTAAAGCACACTCCACTTGTAAAAAACGAGCAACTATAACCTTTCTTTCAAAAATACCACTGCAGGATATTTGTATGGCAGCCACTTGGTCATCAGTGCACATTGACTAAGTACTACTACATAGACCTACAAATGAACAAGGAAGCTCAAGTGGCAAGAAGAGTATTGAAACATTAAGAAGCCATCCTCAACCCAACCACCACAAGTATAAAAGACCACAGCAAAGTCAATGCACAGCATGTGAATCCAGAAAAGATTTATGCTGCAAAACAAAATGGTTTACTTACTTGTAGAAGTAGTTTTACTGCTTGTAGAATTTTCTGGATTCAAATGTGACCCACCGTCCTCCGCAGAAGATGAGGGAGCAGTTGCACAAAAAAAGGAATCTGCAGAGGGCGACCATGTGTGGGAGCTACCAGGGAAGGGCGAATGATGTCAGAAGAGGCTGGATTAGACACCAAATGGTGGTCAGCCTCCCCTCCCACACACAAAAACCCAGAGAAAAAGGACTGCTAAGACAAAGGAGAATTCCTAACCCAACCACTAGATGGCAGAAAAGTCTTCAAGCATAAAAGCTACTTCTACAGGTAAGAAAACCATTTAGTTACAAAGAGCTACTATGTGGCCATTAGTGCCAGAAAAGGAAGTGGTCAAAATGTGTATAAATATTAAGTGCCTCAACTACCTGTACTTTCCATCCACTCTAGTCTCAAGGGATTGGGGCACTCGTTGTAAGTAATTGGATAGCTTGTGATCTATGTCAATACATGCTGGAAAAAGAAAAACTTACTTGTAAGCAACTATGTGCAACTTGTTCGTTTACAGATTCATATGCACCATCCAAACCTGCAATATGGACGAATAGTATGAGTTTTATTGTTAGCTTCACTAAGCTGTTCATACAGTACTTAATACACACAAGTAGGCCCATCTAGTCCAGTTAAAAAATACAATAATCTAAGGTGTAGTCTGTTTACTAATGCTTTGTCTGTTTTGGCTATCTAATCTCCAGTCATTATTGAAACAAATTTACATGTTAAGTAAACCGGTTGCAATTTTTTAGCACATCAAGATATATGGCGACAAGCTGCAAACACTTATTTACAAGTAACATTGTCTATGCTATAGCAGTCAAGGTTTGCATGCTAAATAATGGTTGTGCTTTTCTCTGCAGAATACTTTCAAAATAGTGAACGCATGTATGTACAGCTTCCCAGTCATTAAAGCTTTTATATTGGGGTTAACATGCCTAATGTCCCCTACATTGGATTTTATTGTGCTCCATAAAAAACATGCATCGTTCTTTGCATTCTATAAGTATCAAAGAACTGTCCTGGAGGTGGTATTTCTGGTTTCCATCACTTTTCTACAAGTCACCTGAGGCTGTGGAACAGGGTGGGGTGACAGTGGTACATGGAGTAAGGGACTGGTAGCCTTATCTGCTTTCCTGCGTTATTTTGCCCTAATTAGACTGTCCAAGGCCTCCTTGAAGGACATCTAACATTTAGAGGGTGGGGCAGCAGGGCCTGTGGAGGAGGATGTGGCCTGTGTGGGAGTGAATAACCAGATGTTTAGGCTATCCCGGACCATTTAGCGTTGGGCTCTCTGCCACAAAATTAATGTGTTAGCGGAGTACCTTGCAGGAATGGAAAACTGTTTTGCCGAATTATTCAGAATTTGTCAAAAAGTCCACGAGTGTGAACACCACTCGCAAATCCTCCTGTTACTTTAATATATGGGGTTTCCTATAGATAGATCTGTTTGCTACAGCAAGAAAGCCAATTGCCCAAACTTTGCCTTCAGGTTGCCAAACCCACAGTCCAGCAGCAATGCGATATGGATGTACTGGTCAGGGATATTTGCCTACACTTTCTCTCTTCTACCATTTGTTGTTCAGCTGTTTCGACAGACTTCCCTCATCCTGGTGGCACCCACATGGGCCCACTAGCTCCTCTGCATGCCAGATCATCTTGCCCAGAACCATGGAGAAATCAGGCACCCAGATCCCAGGTCCCTCAACCCTGTGATCTGGCTCCTGAGGTCATAGAATTTGGATACCTTAATATTCCACCTGAATGCATGCGCATTCTCAAGGAAACTTGCAGACCTACCACCCATGCCTGCTATGCAGCCAAGTGGAAAAGATTTCTCTGCTACTGTCACTCTAAAGAAATGGACCCATTCAAATCCACAGTACAGGATATTGTCTGTTACTTCATTTGCCGGTTTCTGGGCTAGCCTTCACCTCCATACAAATACATCTGATAGAGACCACTAGCCGCAGATTCCTTCATGTAGAATTATCCCCAGGCGTGAGACCCCCCGAGCCCCCCTCGGGACAGGTGGCGGCCTTGTCCGAGGCCACGGCGGCCCTACAGGGGTCGGCGGAGGGCCCATCTCGCCCTGTCACGAGTCGCGGCTGGCGGGGGACTCCTCGTCCCTCCCCGGGTCCTTCTTGTCCCTCCACGCAGGCGGTCAGGTCGGCGCCACCCCGGCTCCGGCCCAGCTCCGGTCTCCTGCGCCGTGTGATGTGTCAGATCGCCTCGGCATCTCCTCCGGCGCCGGTCGACGACGGTGTTCTACCTCAGGTTGCGGACTCTACGGCGCCGGGCTGACGTCTGGTCGTTGACTCATCTTCGGACGCCTCCTCTTCTCCAGAGGTTCGGCGGTTGCTGGTGTCATCCTCGCCATCTCCTCGACCGCGGTCTTTGCTGGAGGAGCAGCAGGTCCCCCACTCCTCGGTCCCTCTTCCTTCCGGCCTTGGCCCTTCCTTCCTCCGGTTGGCTTGGGGGATGGCCGCCTTAGCTTGCAACTATCGCCTAATGAGGAGCTGCTCTCCCCTCCGCGGGGCCCTACGGAGGCAGGTGCGGCTTTTGCCCGTGCTGTTATCACGGCTGTGGGCGTTTTGCGTATGGGTGATCCAGTTACCCATTTCCCCGCAGATCATCTTCTGGAGGTTCTCCATCAGGGCTCTGGTGGTAGGGAACTGTTGCTTCCCTTCAAGGGTTCACTCCACTCTTCTCTCTTGGGGACGTCTCACCACGGTTACCCGGTGCCCCAGCACCTTCTGCACCGCCACCATCCGGCACCGCGTGATCCGGTGTGTCTTCCTCTTCACCCTTTGACCAGAGGCCCCCTTTTGCAGTCTGCCTTTCCTGCTTTGCCGCTGCTGTTGTCTCCCCTGTCACTTGAGGCCCGCTGGCTGGACTCCTGGGGGCTCAATATGTTTGCCTCGACCAGTGCAGCTCTGTGGCCCCTTAACACACTGTGTGTTTTGGCTATGGCCACTTCTTGCTTTTGGGACTCGGCGGAGTCCCTTATGTCTGCCGCTCACCTATCGGTAAGTATCGCAGTTTGTCACCGAGGGTCGTGTTCCGGCTTGTCGGGGGTGTGGGCTCTCTGCGGGTGTTGCGGCCCCGCGTGTCTTCCCCTTATCCACCGTTTCCCGGGGTGGGGGCGACCAGAGCCCAGATGGAGACATATGCGGCGGCTTTGAAGGCCCCACTGGCTTCTCCTCCTCCTCCTTCCCCTCCTGGGACGTCAGCAGATCTCCTGCAGTGTGTGGGGCCCTCTGCGGCGTCGCCAGCGGCTCCGGCACCGACTGGTTCGGATCCAGGCTCGGAGGATGTGGTGCCGCTGGGGTCTGGCCCTTCGGGGGTCCCTCCTTCGGACCATGGTGCTTCTGCTTCGCCGCAAACTCCCGCGGGAGTCCCTGTGGTGTAGCGGGAGGCCGCCGGGGCTCGGGTCGCACTCCCGAGCCCCCCTCAGTCCTTGGGACAGGCGGCGGCCTTGTCCGAGGCCGAGGTGACGCCACTACGGGGCTGGCGGCTGCTGGCCTTGGTGGCGCCACAGGGGTCGGCGGAGGGCCCATCTCGCCATGTCACGAGTCGCGGCTGGCGGGGGACTCCTCGTCCCTCCCCGGGCCCTTCTTGTCTCTCCACGCAGGCGGCTGCCTCGCTGGAGGTCAGATCGGCGCCACCCCGGCTCCGGGCCCAGCTCCGGTCTCTTGCGCCGTGTGCTGTGTCAGAGGTCGCCTTGGCATCTCCTCCGGCGCCGGTCGACAACGGTGTCCTGCCTCAGGTTGCGGACTCTACGGCACCGGGCTGACGTCTGGCCGTTGACTCCTCTTCGGACGCCTCCTCTTCTCCAGAGGTTCAGCGGTTGCTGGTGTCATCCTCGCTGTCTCCACGACCGCGGTCTTCGCCGGAGGAGCAGCAGGTCCCCCACTCCTCGGTCCCTCTTCCTTCCTTCTGGCCTTGGCCCTTCCTTCCTCCGGTTGGCTTGGGGGATGGCCGCCTTAGCTTTCAGCTATCGCCTAACGAGGAGCTGCTTTCCCCTCCGCGGTGCCCTACGGAGGCAGGTGCGGCTTTTGCCCGTGCTGTTATCACGGCTGTGGGCATTTTGCGTATGGGTGATCCAGTTACCCATTTCCCCGCAGATCATCTTCTGGAGGTTCTCCATCAGGGCTCTGGTGGTAGGGAACTGTTGCTTCCCTTCAAGGGTTCACTCCACTCTTCTCTCTTGGGGACGTCTCACCACGGTTACCCGGTGCCCCAGCACCTTCTGCACCGCCACCATCCGGCACCGTGTGATCCGGTGTGTCTTTCTCTTCGACCAGAGGCCCCCTTTTGCAGTCTGCCTTTCCTGCTTTGCCGCTGCTGTTGTCTCCTCTGTCATGGGAGGCCCGCTGGCTGGACTCCTGGGGGCGCAATTTGTTTGCCTCGACCAGTGCAGCTCTGTGGCCCCCTTAACACACTGTGTGTTTTGGCTATGGCCACTTCTTGCTTTTGGGACTCGGCGGAGTACCTTATTTCTGCCGCTTCGCAGGAGGGTGCCTGTGTGGATTTGCGACACCATGTCTTGGATGGTCGGGAGCTGGCGGCGTTTATCCTTCGCTCTGCTCTGGACATCTCGGAGGTGCTGGGTCGTGCCATGGCTTCTTTGGTTGCCCTTCGTCGCCATGCCTGGCTTCGGGACAGTGTGTTCCCGGAGAATGTTCGAGAATGGCTCTTTTGTTCCATGCCCCTGCGGACTCAGCCATCCAGAGGTTCTTGGCGGGGCTTCGTCCTCCTCCCCACCCCTCCTTCTCCTCCTCAGTGACCTGCGTGTTGATCTGGTTCTTGGAGCTGTTCTTCCGTTGGCGCGGGTCGCCCCGGTTGTCTGTTGTGTGCTTCATGGCCACTCAAGTCCTCCTTGCTGAGGCTGTGGTTCTGTTGGCTGCTGGCCAGCCCTTTTTGACTGTGTTTTTCCCTGGAGTTTTTTACCCTACGCTGGGCCTTAGATTGGGCCTTCTGCGTTTCCCCTCTGGCCCCTTGATAGGCATCCTGCGGGTTTTTTTGACGCAGGTCTTTTTTGTTGTCCTCTGCTGCGGAAGTTTCTTCCTAAGAGGTTCCCATGTCTTGGGATATGACATGCCCTATGTGGGGCAGGGTTGGCTGTTATATAGCCCTGGTATGTGCTGGGGAGTTGTGGTCGCCTGCCGGCTTTCACTCTTCGTGGCATTATGGTATGTTGCGGATGCAACCTCCTTCTTCTCCCTTTTTGCTTTGAGTGTTTCGTTCTGTGGTGTCCCTGGCGTCTGGCGGAGCTTGCCAGTGCCACCCTCTTGTTCTTTCTGCACTGTTGTGCCTTCTTGGGGCTTTAGTGGGACTGTCGTTGTGCTTTCTCCGCTGCTTCCAGTAGACCTTGCACTGGGTTCTACCTCTTCTCCCTGTGGGGGGGTGGGTCCCTAACTTCTGGACCCTCTTGCGGGCGCTGTTTGTCCCTGCGGGGTGTTGGACGATTCTTCCTGGGTGACCTTGAGTCCCCCTTTTCGGCTTCCGCCTGCTTCTCGCTGCCGGCGCCGTCCTGTCTGGGATTGCCTTTGCTCTACCTCTTCTCCTTGGAGTCTCTAGGTTGCTCTTCTCCTTCGGTTCTCCTTTCCTTTCCTTTGGCGGAGGTTTTTTTGCCTCACATGGGTGTGGAGTGTTTGGCCTCTTTGCGCCTTGCCTTGTTTCCTCTGCTGAGTGAGGACAGGTTATCTTCTCTTCTTTTACCTTTGCCGGGGGGACGGGGTTCCTCGTCCTGTTTTCGGACTCTGCCCCCTGCAGGCCTCTGTGATGCCCCGGTGGGTGGCGCCTTCCCCTTGGGTATGGCTAGGGTATCTATTCTACGTGAAGGAATCTGCGGCTAGTAGTTACTATCAGATGTACGAGTTACTTACCTTCGGTAACGATGTATCTGGTAGAGACGATTCTAGCCGCAGATTCCTTCACGGCCCGCCCTTCCTCCCCGTTTTGCGAGGGCTTGTGATTTGGTCTTTTGCACTCGCTTCCCTGTGGTTGGCCGTGTCTTCTATGAGTACATTCTTTCCCTCTTTCTCTCAGGCTGTCCCTTTTTCCTTCCCGTTGTCACATGGGAGGTTAGGTTGTTGGTAATTCTGGCTCTTTGAGATCCTTGCAGTTGGGGGCTTTTGGCTGTGCCTCTGCCCTTGTTCCTGATGGGGGTTGTTACACTCTGTGATGGGGATGTCTTGGAGTTTTGTCGTTCCCTGTGTGTCCCCGGCTGGTTTCCCTTCCTTGTCTTTGGTTGGGGTTGTAGTCCTGTTGCGTGTTATCGTGACATTTTTACATATGTCCATTGTCTTAGGGGGGCTTTCTCTGTACTGGCAGGGTTGCTGCTCTGTCCTTTATTCTTTCCCTGCTTTTGGGTACTGCAGTGCCGGGCACTGCTCTTTATGGTGGTGTTCCTCACCATTCGTTTTCGGCTCTTTCGCTCACAGTTCCTATACTCAGTTTTGTCTGCTGGCTCTGCGTTGTGGCGCGGAAAAGTTCTCCGAAGAAAACTGACGTAGGCGCGCCGGGGTGAAACATATGTGACCTCGCCGACGTCATGTGCGCGGACGATGCCTGCGCGGAGTCGCGTGATGCCGTCCCCCCGGCGCGCAGGGATGCTGGGCAAGAAAGTTTTCTGGATCCAGTCTCGCGCCTGGGGATAATTCTACGTGAAGGAATCTGCAGCTAGAATAGTCTCTACCAGATACATCATTACTGAAGGTAAGTAACTCGTACATCTAGCTGCCATGACTGCCTACCTTCAGAATAGATGACACATCTCTCTTCAGGAGACCGGTCATTACAAATTTCATGGAGGATCTCAAAAGGTTCATACATCTCCGGGTCCCACCGGCACCCTCATGGAATCTCAACTTTATAGTCGTACAGCTCATGGGTCCTCCATTTGATCCCCTCCACATCTGCCCACTTCAGTTCTTTTCTTGGAAGGTGTCATTTCTAGTTTCTCTCACCTCACTGAGACGTGTCAGTGCTCCAGGCATTAACCCTGAAAGAGCCTTTCTTCCAGGCACATAGAGATAGGGTTGTCCTCTGCACCAAATTCCTCCCAAGGTATTGTCTCCACCTTAATCAGTCCATTGACCTTCCTGTCTTTTTTTCCACAACCTGATTCAGTTGTGAAACAGGCTTTCCATACTTTGGATGTAAAATGAACCCTTATGTACTATGTTGATCGATCCAGACCATTTAGAAAGACACCACAACTTTTTGTTGCTTTCCCTGAACCCCACACAGTGAAGGAAGGCCCTATCCAAGTCACATATTACCAGATGGATAGTTAAATGCTTCCAGACATACTATGAAAAAGCCAAGAGGACTCCACCCACTCCTCCTAGAGCGCACACTACACTGAAGAAAGGAGCCTTCTATGGCCTTCCTGGGGGAACATCCCTATTGCTGATATAAAAAGTAGTTACCTGGTCCACATCCTACACTTTCACAAGACATTACTGTGTGAATGTCTTAGTCAACCAACAAACTAGTGTTGACCAGGCAGCTCTTCATACACTCTTTCAATCTACTGCAACACCTACAAGCTAGCCACCATTTTCTGGTAGAACTGCTTTACTGTCTTTGTACAGCATGTGTATCTACAGCCACACGCCTCAAACTGAAAATGTTACCCTGTAAGCATCTGTTCATGGCATGTAGTGCTGTAGATTCGCATGCATCAGCCCTCCTTCCAAGATGCCTGTAGCCGTTGCAGTATATCATACTTGCTCTTTTTCATCTTATGCATGGACATCTCTTTATATATTGCTTCGCTTCCATTTCATCCTCACCCACCGTGTGGTAAAACAATCTTAAGAATGGAGTCGATGACTATGCGTATTATTGCCAAGAGGAGGAGTAATCCTACCTTGTGACTCGAAAGACTTCTTTGAAGAAAAACAGTTTGCAAACATCCAGGCACAAAATGGCAGAATTATAAACAGCATGTTAATCTACAGCAGTACACGCCATGAACAGATGCTTATACGTTAAGTAACCTTTTTCTCCCACAGCTCTACCCTGGATAGTCAAGCGTGAAGAGCTATTGGGTTAGGCTGATTTAAAGCCTGTACTTCAGTTTTCGACTACAGGTAACCAACTGATTTCTGGGACGCAAGGGTACTTCTTAACAGCCTATGCACAGCAGGCGAATCTAGGATAGATACATGTTGAAGCAGTTTGCTTATTCTCTCTTGTTGATCACTTATTTTTCCGTCCCGCTCCCCTTGGCTTTTCAGGAAGAGAAATATTACATACTTTATGCACATTACACTGGAACAGAGGAGCAGTGCGGGGGGTGAGGGGAGCTGAAGAGGGGTTGAAAGAAACTTAGGTGATGTTGGTGTCCCTAATCCATTGTGGGTGAGTCTGACCTAGGGAAAAATTAGTCACACTTGAAACCAAAATAAACACTTTGAAGACCTGTCAATACCTTTTTAGGGTCTTGAACGTACTTTTGAAGGAAAGTCGCCATCTTAGGGTCGACCTCTGGCGTCGTTGCGACTTTGCCCGGAAGGGCTGGACGAGGGTACTCAGCCCTGAGGCAGGCCCTAACCTCCTTCTCAAGGGTTTTTTTTAGGCGTCTGGCGACGAAAGCCAAAACCTTAGGCGAAAGCGTCCATGCTGAGGACTTTGGATGAATTGGGTCCTCAGGGACCAACATGTCAGAAGGTTCTTCAAGCTGGTTATAGGTATCGGCTGGGGACACGCCATGGCACCAGGTTGTAGACGGTCCTGCTTCATCCGGGGAGTCCTTTGCAGAATCTTCGTCCTCCTCTTTGTCAAAGTCTGGGGTCACCAGAACGTCCAGGTCCTATCCTGTTCTATTGGAGGGGTCTGGCAAGAAAAGCTTTCTTTAGGCGCTCAAACGCCCCCAATTTCGGGCGTCGAGGTGCTCTTGCGCTTCTCCGCGCGCTGGAGTCGCTCTACTTGTATGGCATAGGCATACTTCATAATGCGGTGCTCGAAGCGACCCATTGCTGCCTCCACCGTCTGATGGATGGTTGTGTCGACCACGTCACAGAACTCATCATCCAAAGGGATAACTTGTAGAGATTCCTCTTCGGAATAATCCATTTCCATTCTCAACAGGTCCCTGAGAAGGATGAGCAGTAGTGGAATGGCAGTCCACACGCTCACGCATGAACATGCAAGCCTAATGTAATAGCAAAGTATGTATATGTCAGTGATAACACTTTACATCTGAAAGAGACGCGTTAGTGATAGATTCCTTACCTTATAATATCCCCAGGCGTCAGACTGGATCCAGAAAAGTTTTTCGTCTGCACTATCTCTGCGCGTCGGTAGGTGGCGTCGTGCGGCTCCGCGTCCATCGCTGGTGTCGTAACTGCCGAGATGACGTCACGGAGACTACTTAGGCGCCACCCATGCACGCTGACGTCAGTTCTTTTTTTTCGCGCCAGTAAGCGCAGATCTGGTTAGAGCACGTACCCCAGTCACTTTTTGACTATCTTTTTGAGACTTTTCGTCTCCTGTAAGTTTGAATCTACTCTGGTGCACGTAGGGATGCCTGGTTTTAAGTCATGTGGTGCCTGCCGTCGCAATACGTCGGTGGTGGACTTCCCTCTAAACCCTCCCTCCCTCCCCCCTTCCCGTCTGTCTGGAGAGCGACCACGACTCCCGGGCCTGTATGGACTGTTTGGCCATGGCCCCGAAGGCCGTGAGGGAGCGGCGCCGGAAGCTGTGCGAGGTCCGGCACTCGTCCCCGCACCGTTCACAGTCCAGGGGCCGCTCCAGAGAATGCTCGCAGGGCCACCATCATCGCTCCTCGGGCTCCAAGTCTTCACCCTCGGATTCGGGTAAGAGACGACATAAAAAGAAGTCAAAGAAGCGTTGTCGCTCTCCGATGTCCCCCCGTCGGTCCCCGGATGTGGACGAGGGGGCCAGGGGTTCTGCCCCTGCGGCTCCTTCGGAGCCTGGGAGTCCCGCAGCCTACCCACCTTACCCGGGTCCGTCGGCGACTCCCGCACAGGTGCAAGAATTTCTTGCTACCATGGACCGCCTGTTTAGGCCTCGGGCTCCCGCCGGTGCGCCCTTGGGCCCCGCGGTCCCGTGTCAGGATCCTGTCGGGCTGTTGGCACCGCCTCCGGCGCCGCAGGATCCTGCACTGCTGGCTCCGGCCACGGCGCCACAAGGTCCCACGCTGCTGGCTCCGGCCCCAACGCTGCCCTCGGCTCTGCCTCCGGCGCCGCAGTGGATACCATTTGTTCTGACCCTGCCCAGGTTCTCAGACACTTTTGTCCCTACCTGGGATCCGCATTGGGACACGGCGCCGGCTCGGCCCTGTCCGGTGCTGTTCCCGGCGCAGTTTTTTCCTTCCCTGGTCTCTGCCCTGCCGCCGCAGTCTGTCCCACAAACGGCGGAGGTGGAGGATGACTGGGAGGGGTCCGAGGACCCGCTTGCTCGTCAGTGTGACTCCGAGCAGGACTGGGGGGACGAGTTAGAGGAGGCCAGTGGCCTTGATCTCTCCTCTGACCCGGGGTTTGCCTCTTCTCTGCCTACCATGGAGGAGGGCGCTTCGTACACGATGCTGCTTTGTCGGGCTGCTGAGGTCCTCCACCTGGATCTCCCTACGGTGGCCCTACAAACGAATCTCCTCACTGAGGTGCTCCAGACAGCGTCCACTTCGTCGTAGCCCCTGCTGCCAATTAGCGACGCCCTCACGGACGTCTTACTGGGCACTTGGTCGCAGCCAGCCACAGGGGCCCTGGTGGATAAGAATGTCGCCAGGCGTCATCGCCCGGCGCCGGGTGACCCTGCCTTTCTGACCACTCAACCTACGCCTGAGAGCCTGGTCATCCAAGCTTCGACGTCCCAGAGTGCCTTTCCCAAGCCTCCGCCGGATAAGGACTCTAAGAAGCTGGAGCAGTTCAGCAAGCTGTTGTTCTCTTCAGCCATCTTAGGGCTGCGGTCGGTGAACAACGCTTGCCTCTTGGGCCGCTATTCCCACGCGGTGTGGGATGCCCTTGCACGGGTGTTGCCCCAGTGTCCTGAAGAGGCCCAAGATGTGCAGTCTCAAGCTGTTGCCGAGGGTAAGGATGCAGCGAAGTTCGCCATTCAGTGTGGTTTGGACACCGCAGACTCACTAGGTAGAGCAATTGCTATGACCGTCACGCTTCGTCCCCACGCCTGGTTGAGATCTCCCGGGTTCTCGCCAGATGTCCAAGGCTCACTCATGGACGTGCCCTTTGATGGCACTCGACTGTTTGGCGATAAAGCCGACAGTGCGCTGGAGCGTTTTAAGGACTCGCGGGCCACGGCCAAGTCCTTAAGTCTTTCCACGAAAAGCCCAGCCGCTCCTGGTTTTCGTTCTTTTTGTGGCCACGGAAGGGGCACCCAGGCACGGTCCTTCAGCAAGCCTGGGCAGACCCAGCCTCGTCGCGGTTTCCGCAGGGGTGGGTCTGGGAATCCGCGTGGGGGTCAGTCCACCTCCGCCCCGCTGCTTCTACTTCCAAACCTTCCTAATCCGAGCTTTGGGGGGCACCCCACGCCAGTGTGTGGCAGGATCTGCCATCCCCTCCCCCACTGGCACGCTATCACATCGGACATGTGGGTGTTGCAGATCATCCGCAAGGGTTACTCACTTCCCTTTCATTCCTCCCCTCCAGCCATGCCACTTCAGTTCCACCACATGTCGGGGGAACACTTGGCAACTCTCCAGCAGGAAGTCACGACCCTCTTGGCCAAGGGAGCCATCGAGTGCGTTCCTTGGCCAGAAGTAGGGAGGTTTTTTTTTCCCCACTACTTTCTGGTCCCCAAGAAGGACAAAGGGGGTCTGTGTCCCATCTTGGACCTCCGGAACGTCAACTGTCACATCCCCGTCCTGCCAGCCCACTGGCGTTACCTGCGGTTCACGGTAGGCCAGGAGCATTTTCAGTTTGCCGTGCTCCCCTTCGGCCTTACCAGCACCCCTCGGGTGTTCACGAAAGTGATGGCAAGGTCGCAGCTCATCTGCGCAGGTCAGGGGTGTCAGTCTTCCCCTACCTCGACGACTGGTTGTTGAAGGTTGTCTTCTACCTTCAGACAATGGCCGACCGCCTGCATTTGCTGGTGTTCACCATCGACGTGCCGAAGTCGCACCCGAGTTCCTCTCAGAAGCTCCCCTTCATAAGTGCGGTTCTGGATTCGACGCTGTTTCGGGTTTATCCTCTCGAGCAGCCAGTCAGGGATATTCAGGCTGATTCCGATCTTTCAGCCTCTATCCCGGGTTTCAGTCATGATGACCCTCCAGCTCCTGGGCCTGATGGCCTCCTGCATCTGCTAGTGCAACATGCCAGATGGCATATGCGGGCTCTGCAGTGGGACCTGAAGTTCCAGTGGGCGCAGCATCAGGGCAACCTGTCCGATCATGTCCAGATCTCGGAGGGCACAGAACGACAATTGCAGTGGTGGGTCACGAATCGCGAATGGGTCAATGGCAGATCCCTCTCCCTTCCCCCAACCGGAGCACACAGTGGTGACGGATGCATCCCTCCTGGAATGGGGAGGCCACTTGGGAGAGGCGGAGATCAGAGGACTCTGGTCTCCTGCGGAGTCCCGGCTCCATATCAACCTTTTGGAGCTTCGAGTGATCCTACTTGCACTGAAGGCATTCCTTCCCTCTGTCCGGGGAAGTGTGGTGCAGGTGTTCACGGACAACACCACCGCCATGTGGTATTGCAACAAACAGGGCGGGCTGGGGTCCTGGACCCTATTTCAGGAGGCTCTGCACCTCTGGACATGGCTGGAACATCAAGGCATTACCTTGGTGGTTCAACACCTGGCAGGTTCTCTGAACGCCAGGGCGAACAAACTCAGCCGCCGGTGTTTGATGGATCACGAATGGCGACTGAACTCTGACGTGGCGCACGGTCTCTTTCAGCAGTGGGGCGAGCCTTGGTTAGATCTATTCGCCACCGAAGAGAATGTGCAATGTCATCAGTTCTGCGCATTGGAATTTCCAAGGCGGCACTTGCTAGGTGACGGTTTTCGTCGCGAGTGGAGCTGCTGTCTATTGAACGCCTTTCCGCCTATACCACTTCTGCCCAGAGTGCTGAAGAAGATTTGGCACGACCGGGCCCAAGTCATCCTTGTGGCTCCAGACTGGGGACGAAGATACAGGTATCCCGAGCTACTCAGCATGGCGATCGATCCCCCGATCCGACTACCTCTTCGGGAGGATCTTCTGACGCAGCAGCAGGTGACGGTCCCCCACCCAAACCTGTCCAGCCTCCACCTCCGTGCATGGAGATTGAGCGGCGACAGTTGACGGCCTTCGATCTTCCTGCCAGGCGTCCCTCCACTAAAACGGTATACGCCTGCAGGTGGAACAAATTTGTGGCATGGGGCACAGCAAAGGCTGTGGATCCCCCCTCTGTCCCTCTTTCTGAGGTCCTTCTTTCTTTGGCCCAGCAGGGCTCTGCTCTGTGCACTATCAAAGGTTATCTTTCGGCCATCTCCGCTTTCCTATGGCTTCCTGATCATCCTTCTCTTTTTAAGTCCCCGGTTGTTAACCGTTTCTTGAAAGGCCTTACGCACACATTTCCTCCCGTGCCGTTCATAATGCCTCAATGGGACTTAAACCTTGGTTTGACATATCTGATGTGCACTCCCTTCGAGCTCCTTCATACCTGTCCTTTGCGTCTTCTCACTCTTAAGACGGCTTTCCTAGTAGCTATCACCTCTGCCAGAAGAGTGAGTGAGCTCCATGCTCTTTCTTCCAAACCTCCTTTCCTTTCTGTTCATCCGGACAAGGTGGTTTTAAGGACCGTCCTTCTTTCTTGCCAAAGGTTGTCATTCCCTTCCACATCAGGCAGATCATCACTTTGACCACCTTCTTTCCGCCTCCTTCCACAGAGGAAGAGCGGCTCCACCGTCTGGACCGAAAACGTGCGCTCTCGTTCTATCTGAAGCGCACACAACAGTTCCGGGCGGATGACCAGCTCTTTGTTGGCTACGTGGGTGCCAAAAAAGGTCTGGCTGTGCACAAACGAACCATCTCTCGGTGGGTTGTTCTGTGCATAAAAGCATGTTACTCGTTGGCCAAGAAGGAGCATCCTGTGGGGCTGCGTGCCCATTCTAACAGGGCATCAGCCAGCCACTACTGCCTTGGGACGCGACGTTCCCTTGCAGGACATTTGTCAGGCAGCTACGTGGGCTTCGCTGCACACGTTTACCAAGCATTACTGCCTTGACAGTCAAGTCCGGAGAGACTGCTTCTTTGGCCGTTCTGTTCCCCGTGACTTTCTGGTGTAATCATGTTCACAGACCCACCACCGGGGTTGGTATTGCTGGGGTATCTATTCTAAGGTAAGGAATCTATCACTAACGTGTCTCTTTCAGATGTACAAATTACTACTTGTGTAACGATGTATCTGTAAGAGACATTAGTTAGTGATAGATTCCTTACCGCCCCACCCATCCTCCCTGTTCTGTGCACTGATTCTAGGGTTAAGGTCATCCCCTTCAGGGCCCTAGTTTCATGGCACCAGTGGTCAGTTTCTTGCATGGCTCTGCGTTCCTGGCGCGGAAAGTCGTGTACAGAACTGACGTCCGCCCGCATGGGTGGCACCTAAGTAGTCTCCGTGAAGTCATCTCGGCGCTTACGACGCCAGCGACATACGCGGAGCCACATGACGCCACCTACCGACGTGCAGGGGTACTGCTGACGAAAAACTTTTACGGATCCAGTCTGACGCCTGCGGATATTCTAAGGTAAGGAATCTATCACTAACTAATTTCTCATACAGATATATTGTTACACAAGTAGTAACTTGTACTTTCGTGCCGCAGGGCGACTGGCAGGTAAAAAACGTCCGCCCAGGGGCGACTCACCCTAAAAAACAGCAGGTGTCGGGAGATCTGGGCCCGCCCCCCACCGCCAGTAAGCGCTTTGGAATGATGAAAAAAGTGCGCCTCACGACAATAAGTCTGACCCGCAATGATTGAGGGTGTCACGCTGTGGTAATCAATTAATCTGACCCGCAACGCAGGTGTCAGGGTTCCCAGACCAAGAACAGGCAGAGGTGCACGTCGGCTGAAATTCGCGGGTTATGCGCTTAAACTCGCTGTTCGTTACCATAGAGAGTGGCTCGACCAACGAGTTCACAGGCACGCCCCCTCAGGCGCCGTGGCGCACTGCACCGCAGCCTGTGAGTGAGGGGCCGCGAGTGGACTTCGCCGATGCTCCCGCGGCCCAATCAAAGAGAAATCACCTAAAGGAAGGCAGCACGATTCACCGCTCAGTAAAACGAGACAAACCCAACACTGAGAAAAGTAATTTGCCCAAGATCAATCTTCTGACAGAATAAACTGTCTCCTCTGCCGAAGCGCGGGAAGACATTTGAAACAAACAGAGCGAATAATTATACACAGCGATTGAAACACAGCGCAAATCGCATTAAATACACTTCAGAAACATTGAATTCCGCAGTAAAGTATTAAGAGAAAGAAAAATGCGACTTAACTGCTTGCAGCAGGAAAGATAGAGAAGTTGCCGCAGGAAGCACACGCCCTCGGGGATAATGGAGGATGCTGATTGGTGGCTGTATTTGGACTGTGTAAAGCACCATAGGAGTGCTAGTTTTTTTGTTAAAGTTGAACACTGCTGGCTGTAAGGAATAAAGAAAGTTGCAGCATAATCCTCGCCTCCAGTCCTGACATAGAATCGCAACTCACTATGGCATATGAAATTTAAGCAACTTCGAGTCAAAGAGCAGCCTTTTAGTAAAAGCGTCTTCAGTACGTTGTAAAGAATCTATATTTACTATGCCCCACACTGCTGCCCTGTATGTGGATACTGCTTTTGCAGAATAAATATGTAAAATTTTGGGAATGGGTTTATTTCCCTCCTCCTTCAAAGTTTAAAAACAGCTGCAACATTTCTCTCCAGGTTGAGGGCTCTATTAGTCACGTCCGTCAATGAGAAATTCCCATCAAATATAATCCCAAGGTATAAAAACCACTCTACAGTGGGCAAGATAGAAGGCTAGGCACTTCTTAGGGGATAACCCTGTAATTAAAACATATGATTTTAACTCATTGACGAGCAAATCCAGGTAGGTTAGAAAATTGGTGTATTCCTCTCTGAGGCTCTGCAGTGCTCTAGGAGTGCCAGCTAAGAGCACTGCATTGTCTGCAAGGAGGAGAATTCGGAGAGGGGCACCTTCAATGAACAGGACATCCCTGGTACATTTTTCTGAAGCCTTCCCACCCTATTGGTGTAGACTGAAGAGGTAGAACAAAAATGGAGTGAGAGCACATCTGAGTCATTCTATGGTTAATATCAAATGGCTTTGTGCATTCTCCATCCCTACCAAACCTCTATAAAGCTGCCTTATAAAATTAATAATTACTGTATCTACTCCAATGGACTTCATGATTTCCCACAGCTTACTATGGACCACACAGTCGAATGTGGCTGATAGGTCCATAAACACCCTTTTTCCTCTTCTGATTTTTGGTACCTCAAATCAGTTGCCAGAAATCGTGCTGTCTTCAGTTCAGACCTGATTTTATTTAAGAGCAACTCTAAACCCTAGACAGGAAAAAGTGTTTTATTTGGGGAACAGAGTATCATCTATGTGAGAAAAATGTAAACTTCTAAAACGGTCTCTAAATCAAACATTGTGTTGAATCTCATCACTTATGAAGATCAATGTTCTA
Organism: Triturus cristatus; assembly: GCF_964204655.1. NCBI lineage: Eukaryota > Metazoa > Chordata > Amphibia > Caudata > Salamandridae > Triturus > Triturus cristatus. Next base: position 916,188,079 of record NC_140580.1, on the reverse strand, counting down.
AGAATGAGAACAACTGGGGTGACCAGCTTGAATTGTCTCAAACAGCAAGACAGTCTTTGTCTTGGTGGTGCATGTAGGAAGAGGTGTGGCGACTGACGCCGGAATCTGGGGATCACGGTTTGATCCCCGGCGGCAGATTAGCCCAGCACCATGTGACTCTGGGCAATAGCTTGCTTAATCTTCCAGACGGCCCCCAGCTCCTAGAGACCCTTACGGGTGATAGTTTGCGCTTTACAAATGTTGATTATTTTTTTTTTTTTTGAAATCTTTTTATTAGGTTATTCAACAAAACAGAAAGTAAAAACCACTCTTTCGGTGTATGGCTTAGGACAAAGCAGATTAGAATGTATCTTAGCAATTCGGCACAGGTATTACAAAGACAAAGAGGCAAGCAAAGGGTACAACACAGTAGTCTCCATCCCCAACCGTTATGATAGACAGGGCAACTAGTCATGGTCGCTGAGGTCAGATTCTGATGTATCAGGTGGGGGCTCACAGATGTTCCCTCTGTACACATTCCAGCCACCCCACACCTGGGACCATTTCTTTGGGCATCCTCTATGTACATATACAGCTTTTTCCGTCACCATTACAAGGTCCATGTCTCGGATCCACTGTGCCAGGGTAGGTGCCTGTCCCGATCCCCATCGCTGGGCTATGTTACGTTTTGCGAGCATGAGCCCCAATGTCACCCAAAGCTGGGCCACTCTTACGTGGTCCGTCTGCTCCCAGACATTGAGGAGACAGAGCCGAGGTTCGGGCAGCGTGGGGATTTTGGTTACTTGGGAAAGAGTACGGAACACCCCTTTCCAATAAAGCGCTATGATAGGGCAGTCCCATAGGGTATGGAGGAGGGTTCCTTCGTGGCCACAGTTCCTGAGGCACAGTGGGGACTCCGTCCGTTGTAATTTGAATAGAAGTTTACGGGTATAGTATGTGCGGTGCAGAATTTGAAGCTGGACAAGCCTTAATTTGGACGATATGCCCACTTCCCTGGGGGACGATAGCGCGGCCTGCCACTCCGTATCATCGAAGTCCCCAAGTTCTGCCTCCCATTTCCCCTTAAGGACCAAAAAGGGGTCAGGGCGATTATTTATTATTTTCCGGTATGTGAGGGACGTCGCTCTTTGAATCAGATGTTCAGCGAGGAGCCGGTCCTCCAAGGGCGATGACTCAGGGAGCCGAGTCCCGGGTGAAATCGCCGTCCGAAGTGCATGCTGGATTTGCAAATAGCGGAAATGTTCGGTGTTGGCCAAATCGTACTCTGCCTGCAGTTGGGAAAAAGTGATCACCTCTCCCCGCCGCCAGAGGTCCCCTACCCTAGAAATGCCGATAAGATCCCACTGATGGAATCCCTTGGTGGTACGCAGTATCCCAAGCTGTTTAGCGTCCCACAGTGGCGTTGCCTGGGTGATCCTACCCGCCCATCCCATCGCACGCTGTGCCGCAAACCATATCCGGAGGGTGTGTGCAGCGGGCCCTGCCTGGACACGACCTCCTTTAGGGTTAATAAAGGGCTCCCATCACCCCCCCAGGAGCAAGCAGTTGTCTATCCATACGGTAAGCAGGGTCGTCTCTCGACACATGGAGCCACTGATTTATGATCATGAGGTGCGACGCCCAGTAGTAGGTTTTGATATCTGGGAGGGCTATCCCCCGTCGTACCAGCCACTGGTAAGCTTGTGGAGAGCAATCCGAGGTGCTCTGTCTTCCCAAAGGAGACGGGTGATCTCAGCATTAACAGCCGTGAAATAAGAGGGCGCCACCGGGAAGGGGGTATTCTGTAGCGCATAGAGGAATCTAGGGAGGGCGAGCATCTTAAAGAGCGAGGCCCTTCCAAGCAAAGTCAGGGGCAAGGCGCGCCAGTGTTTGACATCGGTACGAAGCCGTTGGAGGGGCCTCATTAGGTTTTCGGCCACAAATTTATCCCGATCTGCAGTGACATATACCCCAAGATATTTGAATCCTTCCTGGGCCACTAGAATATTGCATCCCCTCGGGGGCCGAGGCGTGGAGCCTCGGAGCATATATAAAATGGATTTCTCCCAGTTGATTTCGTATCCCGACCGCCGCCCGTACGACGCACATATGTCGAGGAGACAGGCGATAGAGCGCGCCGGCGAGGCCAGATAAAGCAGAATATCGTCCGCAGCAAATGTTGATTATTATTATATTCTGTAAGGAAGTGGGTTTATGTTGCAGTAACCCCCCACTTTTTGCCTGATACCTGATGCACTTTTCATTGGTGTGCCCTGGGTCCCTGCCAATCAGGTACCCAGGACCTGTGTTCCTTTCCTAAAAACTGTACTAAATCCTAAACCCAATTGGCATCTCTGGACACATGTCAGCCCCTGATAAATGGTATCCTAGGTACCCAGGGCATTGTGACCAGAGAAGGCCCGTAAGGGCTGCAGCACTTATTGTGCCACCCTTAGGGGCCCTGTACCCTGACACACACACACTTCATTTTGCAGGATGAGTGTCCGGGTGCAGAACTAAACACAGAGTCGACATGGCACACATCCCTGTGTGCCATGCCCACAAACCCACTGCCCTGGCATACATCAGCCACCCCTCTAGCTGGGTGCCCTATGCCAGTGGTGAGGACACAGGTGCATGAGCCCTGTGCCCCTACAGTACCCAGTGCCATTCCTGGGCACTGTAAGTGCAGTGATGCCATTAAGAGTATATGGTGCTGGGAGGTTGTCATTACGAACTCCACAGCACCATAATGGCTACACTGAAGACTGACAAGTTTGATATCAAACTTCACAGCACATTAAGCCCACACTGATGCCAGTGTGGGATTTAATGTAAAATGCACTACAGAGGGCATCTTAGAGATGCCCCCTGAAACCTAACCTACAATCCACGTCTTGTCTGAGAGGCTGCCTAGACTGCCACACAGCAGACATGTTGCTAGACCCCTGGGTGGAGAGCCCCCGCTCTCCTGGGCCTGCAACAATGCACATCCTGGGCGAGGTGCTAGGTCTCCTCCCCCAGGATGGGCAGGGGGAAGCTTCAAAGGCATGCTGCCTTTGTGAGCTTCTCCAGGCCACTTGCTGTACTCAGCAACTGGCCCCCACCGGTTCGGACCCCCACTCTGGCGGGAAGACTGTCAGGAAACCCTATGTGAGGAAAGGGGGTATGCCAGCCTGTGCCAACTCCACCCCTCAGGTGGGAGAGGCGAGGAGAAGCACAACTCCGGGCTCCAGCCATCTTGAGGATGGGAAGCCCTGCCCAATCACAGCTAGGCTCCTGCCCCCCTCCCACCGGAGAGGAGCAGGTAGGGGGTGTACTCACCCCAGGACAGGGACCCATTGGTCCCTGCCCTCACCGTACCTGTAACACCCCTAAATTTAGTATTTAGGGGCACCCTGAACCTTCCTTCCTCAGATCCTGATTCGAAAACAAGCAAGAAGATCAAGAAACAGGAAGACCCACCGCGCAGCTGCTAACAAGAAGACGACACCAACTGACTTGGCCCCAGCCCTACCGGCCTGTTGATCCTTGAACCTTCTCCTGTGGAACTCCGGCGCCGTCAGTGGTCAGCAACCTCAAAAACCCCGGAAGACCTGACCACCTTGAGACTCTACCAAGACTCTGGGACTCCCACGAGCAGTGGTTCTGCTCAAACAGCAATACCCCTGGTGCCAGCCAGGACCGCGAATCCAGCACACTCTGCACCCGCCGAGCCCGACCTGTGCCTGAGTGGACAAAGACCCTGAGGACATCCCCCGGCTATTCTGATCTGGAATCCAGTGCCCAAGGACCCTCCTCGACGACCCAGACAACGCCTGCAGCCTCAGAACCAGGGACCCCTCCAACCGCGACCAGCAGGGGTAAGATTTTCCAACGTCAAAAGACACCCCGGCGCCCCATGGCCCCCTGTGCCCAACTCCTGGGTGCCTACCTATCCTCCAAGATCCCAACTTACCCCTCGAAGTATTGGTCGGTCCTGAAGATCTTCCATCCCGAGCCTGCAGCCTTTGTTCACTTTCCAAAATCTCCATTGAATAACATTGAGCACCCGATGGCCCAAAAGCACCCTGCACCCAGCCGCCCAAGTGCCCCTGGCAGTGCAACCCATGTCCTAATCTACTTTCCCATTTGCCCTGAGCAAGTGACCAGGAGCCCAGCTCCCACAGCCGCGTGGCCTGCTCGCCAGCAGCCACCAACCGAAGGCCCCCTGCCTCTGATTGGATAACATTGGACCTAACTACCTCTGCACGCGACTGCCCCTGTGCCGCTGAGGGTGTACCAACTGTACCTACCTGACCCTGGGAGACCCCTGAGTCTATGCCCAGAACCTTAACTCAGCCAGTCAAGTACTTACCTAAAAGCACTTGGAAATTCTTCTAAGTTTGGAGTTTTGGAACTTTAAAATATTCATCTAAAATCAGCCGATCAACGAATTCCGATTTACTCACCTGTTATCAGGAGAGACCTCAGGGCTGCATCTTGTAGCTCAGTACTGACCCTGAAAAGTAATTTTAACCGTAATTACCAGTAACTTGAATTTCCTTCCATAGGATATCAATGCCTGCTTTTTGTTGAAAAAGTTTCCAAGTGTCGATTTTTGAAACTTAAAAATATTCTTTAAAAATCGTGCCAACGATAAAAACGTAATTACTTGCCTGTTTTTGATAGATGTGCCAGTGCTGAACCTAGGAGCCCAGCACTGGATTACAAAAGTAACGAGAACATATTTGACCCGTAACTCGAATTTTCTTCCATAGGAAACCATTGACTGTTTTTCTGTGAAATTTCTTCTAAGTGTCGACTTTGCAAACTTATAAATATTCCTTAAAAATCACCTGTATAACTTAAACGCAGTTTCTCAACTGCTTACAGGTGGTACACTAGTGCTGGATCCAGGACTGACCTAGAAAAAATAACCATAACCCCACTTACCTGCTAAGTAAATTTCGTTCCATAGGATAACATTGGTAATTTGATCAGAAAAAATGTAATAGCAAAATATTGCTTAAAAATCACAACAGTAAGTAAAACGTATTTACACACTTGTTTCCAAGAACTGTCCCAGGACTGAATCTAGGATCCAGTCCTGGAATTAGAAAAGTAATCCTGAAAGTAATCAATTGCATAGAACTTAAAATTCCCATTGAGCCCAATGTATGATTGTGTTTGAAATTGTGTTGCCTATTGCAACAAACTGTAACTATTGCATTTCAAGTCAATTGCCTCTTGCAAAGTATTTAACTAAAGCATCTCATTCTGAGAAAGTATATTTTGATACCTCTTGTTGGTTCTAAAATAAAACAGCCATATATTTTTATATACAAACCATTGGCCTAGAGTTCAGTTATTGAGTGTGTGAGACCATTTGCTGACTGAGTGTGTACAACAAATGCTTTACACTGTCCTCTGATACTGCCTTACTGCTCGACCAAGCTACCACTTTAGAGAGTAAGGTTATATCTAACTTTAGCCTCTGCCAAACCTCTGGGGACTGTGCATACTGTACCTATTTGGGAACAGTTTATACAGAGCCACTTTCTCACAGTACAAGATTAGGATTATATACATATCTGATGGATACTTCTAAGAGAAGATTCTTCACCTTGTAACTAATCTCCAAGCGTCAGACTGGATCTGGAAATTTCAGAGCTGTTCTCCTGTCCCTCCCTAGGTGGCATCTTGTGGCTCCATGCTGCTGATGTTCCAATGTGCGTCCACGTCTGTTTCTTTCTTTCTCTTCTTTTAGACGTGCAACCAAAGCGTTTACCAGATTTTTTTTGCCGTAATTTTTACTACTGTGATCTCCAAAAACCATAGGGTTGAGATGGTGCTGACACTGTCGCAAACATACGTTTGTGACGGACCCTCACAAAGTCTTTTTGTGGTGCCTGTGGTCAGACCACAACACTAAGTCCTGTGGCACTGCACCCAGATGAACCCGAAGGCCATACAAGAACTCAAGGTCAAACTCTACATCGCCAGACAAGACTCTGTGTCGCGATTGGTGGAATTCAAAACCAAGGTCTTGTTCCTGCAGCAACTCGTCATCTGAGTCGAATTCTTTAAGTAAGTCTAAGAAAAAACACTTCCGTGCATGTTGTGGTTCTGGCACTATTCCTTGTGCCGGTTCTACTTGCATCAATGTCGAATGAGCATAACATGCTGTTGTGCTGTCTGACTGAATTGAACCGCCCAAGCGAATTTGTCCACTACGCCGATCGCAACCTCTTACCTGACTCTGATACTTTGCCCTTACCACATATTGGGGCCCAAAATGTACTTAATCTTTTTGCAGCTGATTTTGAGGTTGACGGTTATAATGACGAGGGCAACTGGCATGAAGAACTTCAGGATACTAGTGGGCTTGACACTTCCACTTATATGGGCCTTGTGTCTCCCTCTGGGTCCTGCTACAGAGGAAAGCGTGCCTTTAACTGTAGTGGTGCAAAGGGCAGCTGTGGTGTTAGTTCTAAAACTGCCAACCATGGAAGTGAAAACTGACATTCTGCTGAAAGTTCTGCAACAGGGCCAGGCTCCCACTGTTCCACCACTACTACAATTTAATGAGGCACTCACTGACACCGCTCTGGGCACCTGGGCTAAGCCCTGTTAACAAGACAAATTGCCGGTCACCATCTACCTGTTCCTGGCGATCATGCCTTCCTAACACAGCATTCAACTCTGAAAAGTCTGGTGGTTCAGGCATCAAGTGTGGTAAAACCTAATGTCTTCCCTAGCACTTCCCATGACCTTGAGTCCAGAAGAATAGTGACTTTTGGCAAGAGGATTTTCTCCTTGTCGGACCTTGTTTTATGAGATTGGTCAATGGCAATTGTCTCATTTGCTGTTACTCCCAGGCTCTGTGGGATATGGTGGTGCAAGTTTTACCGGCTGTTCCAGATGACCTTTGGGCGTCTCTTACCTGAGTTATCCAGCCAGCGGGGATGTATTAAAATTTGGGATACGCTCACTACTGGACACTGTTTGTCTGGGATATGCCTTGGTTACCAGTATGGTCCTCTGCCGCCATGCCTGACTGTTTCACAGGCCAGGCTTTCCCATGCATCTTTAATGGGCATACATTTTTACAGATCGCCCCTTTTTGGTGACAGAGAGGACACAGCCTTAGAGTCTGTTTATGGAGAGCAGAGCCTATGGACTTTCCTTGGGCCGTTCTGCTCACAGCAGGCAATTTCACCAACAGTTCCTCCTATTATTGGAGGCAAACAAAGCGTATAATCGTTCTTCACTCACTATGGCAGAGGTGGTTATGTTGGTGTGAGATGCTGCAAAAGTGTGATATTATTTTGAACAATTAAAGGCCCCGTTTTAATTCCGCATGGACGCTTTAATACTAAAATATAAGTTGAGCCAAGTATATAATCACTCGATCTTCTTGAAGTGAAGCAGAGTTCAAATTACAATAATTGTTGATTAGAAATGTATTAAAAATGTTTTATTGTTAAACACCATAGTATACTTTGTAGAGGCAGGCACATTCTCAACCAATCACATTTTAAGTATTTACTATAGACTGAAGTTTGGCAGTGCTAGACTTTGGGGGTGAAGGGACCTATAATGAAGGTCTGAAAATATCAAGGTTAGAATATAAGTGGGGAACAGCATGAATTCAAACTGCCCATTGATGTTACCCATCGTCTAGATGGCCTTGATGTTTTATTCTCACTGTATTTTCATGCTAGTTGCCAATATCCCCTTTAATCTGATCCTTTTCTAAATGTATTAATTCCAGTCTTCACCAGCCCCTTGTCAGGCAGCTGAGCAGCGACAGCATCATGAAATCTTAGAGAATAGTCACCGGAAATACCATAATTGTGAAGTCAAAATGGGGAGGAAGAAGCCAAGTGAAGTGAGAGTTGGTAGGACGAAATGGGAGGGGGTTCAAAAAGAGCGTACAATTGCTGAATAATCATATTGGCAGTTGCTATGAAGTACTGTGTAAACTGGAGACCAATAGATAAACTATATTGTTCTGGAGAGTTTCATAGAAGCTGACTGGAAATGGAAAACGAAGCACAGGCATACCTCTGTTTTCTGGGTTATCTTGCTTTGAGTCCTCTAGTTAGATTTCTGAGCATACTACTCTCTGGAAACTGCTCTGAGGCATGCCTCGAAATTCATCTAATTTCCTGATTATCCTTTATCTCTTGTCCAATTTATGGCATTCGTGGCAGGAAGCTACCTTAAACTAATTTTTACTCTCTTTACCCTTGGAATTATTCATTCTGCCGTGGACCTCGTACTTCTAAAATGACTTTTGTTCTGTTTCTTGATGCTTATGTCTCACCTCATCCAACCATCGCTTAATTTTGCCAAAATAAATATAATCTGTATGTGTTCCACCCAGTGGCTCTCCTCAGCCATACCCGTGCTTGCTTGACCCCTGGCGTGGTTTTAACCTCCATGAAGGTAACAATGTTGTGTGTGTGTGCTTGAGAAAGAGCTTTTGTATACTTTCAAAGCGAGCATAAATTGTGTAGTCGATAAGGATTGTACTGAATAATCATGAGAGGGACCTGCTTATGTCCAGTGTGAGCCTGATTTAATGTAGAGGCTTACGGGGTCCTTCAAGGTATAAGATAAACGGCAAATATTGCTGGTAGCAGACAGAAGAAAGTTAGACCTGCACCGGGGTCAGTGTTACAGTGGGTGGTGAGCAAACAGTGTGGATTATGAACAATGAAGAAAACCCCAAATTAACATGTAGTGGCAGTTGTTAAACATAATGTATAAAAAAAAGATATTAGTTAGTCTGAGGGTATATATGAGTCTTTGTGTTGCAACCCTTTAGCCAATATTAGGCAAGGGTCATGAGGATGGGAATTGTTTGAAACACTAAGTTGCCACCATTCAGGACAAGTGTAACGGACTTCCATCATATGTGGCTTCCTGGTAGGCAATAAAATACTCTAGGTGACGAAGCTACAAAACCTCTCCGAGCTTTTTGTTGTTGTTGAAAACTGAATGTAACAAGTCTGTCTAATTGCGAGTCACAAGGGATCACTGGGTAGAATCATTAATATTGGTAATCATTGTAAGTTATCAAGTATTAAGCATCAGTAATTTGAGTAACCTAAACACTTCCAGTCTGCAGAGCTCTTATCGTGAGCAGAATTAACTTTCGTAACATGTTCTTGGTGGGTACGCCACAGTATTTGCTTGCCCCGTGGAACCAAGGACTATACATTCATCACATGATCCATTTTCAGACTTCCCAGGCAAAACACTACCGTTTGTTCTCTTCACAAAGCTGGTTGTGCTTTTAGCAAACTTGTAATTTTAGCAATCAAATCTATAAAAGGCTTCAACCAATTTGCTTTCATAAGGATTCACTAGATGCATTCATATTCACAACCTTCGTTTAGCCTACATAAACACCCGGTGCATTGTCCAGATTACAGTCCTTCAATTTACTGTTCCTTTGACCCACTTGTTAGAGCAGTGAGGCTCTCTCTTCATTGACATAACCACTAAATGACTCCTGTTGATTGACTTTTTCACCTACTGCCTACCTTCCAAATGTTGTCAGCTCGCCTCCAGTAACTTTTTGCTGAGTGCATGGCGATCTCTCGGTACTTATGAACACCACTTGGCAATACTTTAACCCTCAGGGTGAGGGGTTTGAAGTGTTTTGCCCCTGTGGTAGGGGAATTGAATTGCTTTATGCGACATAGGAGACATATGTATTTCCTTTGTCCTACAGAAAGGTGTGACATTTTGCCAGACAAGAATCGTGCAATGCTTGATAGTGATTAGTGTATAGCCCACTCATTTAAGTTTTTAGTGAAAATGCTCCTAAAACTGTGTTTTTTTTTCTCTAGCTACATGAATGTAACTATGATGCAGGAAAAGCTTTGCAACGCCTTGTGAAGAAACCTGTCCCAAAGCTAATCGAGAAATGCTGGACAGAAGATGAAGTGGTAAGAAGATACTTTGTTGGTGCGGTATAGTGAGGTTGGGGAAACTTATGGCAATATTGCAAGAATGATGTTGATATAATTGAAAATAGAGAGTACTATGTACTAAAAGCTAGGAATCCTGCCTCTGTCTTATAGATCAATTTCTATGTTTTTTCCAGTGCTTATCGCCATTGTGACTTTGCCAGTTGTTCATTACTTGGCTGCAGCAAGTGTAGTAGGTACCATAACAATGTACCTTTTAGTTTTGCAGCACTGGTGCACTGGCACATAGTAACCCTTGCTTTACAAGTACCTGCTGTTCATCAGTGAAGCCAGGTCAGTCTTTACCTATCTATGTTCTACCACCCAGGTTCAAAATTGAGTCTACATCTTCCCAGTGGCTCTGGTTTCAGTACCACCAAGTGAAGGAGGTTTTCTGTCTCCCCTCAGTAGCTCCCTAGCTCACAGAAACTGGTAAAGGTCCTTTACTGCCTTTCAGAACCATACTTCTGCACCACTGTGAGGCATGATGGGATCGTCACAACCTGGATCCCCTGCAGATTGGCAATTTTCAAATGTACCCTTTTGCCAGAGGAAGAATCAACTCCTTAGTTTAATATTTGTCTATCAATGGAGAATCCTCAGTATTTATGAGCACTGTATAGCTAACTACCTCTGTGTGTGGGTTCCTCTTTTGGCATAGACGAACAGCTTTAATCTTTAATAAGATCTTTTGTGTGTAAACAGGTTATAGAGGCAGAATGAGCATTAATCGAGCATTGGTGAAAGCAGCAGCTCTAGCCTTGGAAAGTGTGCAATATGATTAGACCCATTTTGTATGCAAAAATATTTATTTTATAAAAGTAGTCCAGCATGCAGCCACAACAACCATGGCACGGATGGGCACTACTTTTCTGATGGATACTTTGAGCTACAGATTCCTCACCTTTAGATTGTTTCCAGGCACCAGACTGGATTCTGGTAATTTTACAATAAAGCTCCTGGTCCCCAATAAGTCGGTGCCTTGTTGCTCCACAGTCACTCCGTATTTCCCTGGAATTTGCTGACTGAATGAGCTCCACCCCTGCATGCAGAGCCAGTCTTTCTTTATATGCCCTTTGATGCGGATCGTAAGCTCTACTCCCAACTTAGTCAATCTTATGAAGATTTAAAATGATCTCAGTTGTGTGCTAGAGACTATATCCCCTCCAGAAATAGCAGAATTAAAGCTGTGCTATGACTGCAGGAAGCAGATGTCTTTTATGAACCCACACGACATTTGCTTTTGTTCTTTTGGTCTGGCCATAACTCAAACTTGTGTTTTAAGTATCCCCAAAAAGGCGATCTGAGAGCTGGAGTCTAAACTATTGCCGAAAATTAAGAGGCTGTGGTCGAAACTTAAGTCCCTCTCCAAGTCTTTTGCCTCGTCAAGCCTGTTCATGGAACCACTCACACACCAAAGCCTGTTCCAGCTCGAAAGTCTTCTGGTAAAGCAAAGATACACCATAAATGTGTCCACCAAAGATCCTGCCACACAAGCAGCTTCTGATGAGGTCTTGGTTGTATGTCTGGTCCGAGCACACCCTGTATTACCTGGGTCTGCTGTCGTTGACCCTGCAGCAAATAGTGGAATTCAAGAAAGCTTTGCTGCACCAACAGAATCATCAGGGGCACCATTTGAACATCAGCTGGTAGTTCCCCCTTGGCACCAACTGACCCCATGGGACCTGTTCCTGGACCCTTTATGATGCTGATTTACATTTCCAAACTGGCCCTTGAGTCCATCATATTGTCTTCCATGCCAGCAACGACTCCACCGGCCCCAAACCAGATTCCCATGCCAGTCTCCTACCCCGAGCTGTTGTCAGCCTGCTCCAAGCCTCTGTCGCTCTGAGATTACAAATGTGCAACTAGTCATTTTGCAGCCAGACTCTAATCCTCAGCCTCTACTTTAACACCAGTACAATCAGAGGCTAGAGACCTTGTTTGGATCCGAAGCTGACGTAGTTCAGGAAATGCATCATTATCACCATGCCACTGATGTTGATGAGGCGGACTGCCTGCTCCCCCTTTCTGTACCGATATGTAAAGATTTAAAGAATGCCACTGGACAAGATACATCTCCAGAGACTGACCTAGACTCATCACCTAGGCTATCAATCTAAGTAGTAGTGTAAAGGACAAACTAAGTGCTAGATTTACAGCTGTCTACTGTTAAAGGCACATTTATTTACTGCGATCCATCAAGCAGTTCCAGCCTCATTGGAGCCATTATTGCCATTCAACAGCACTCTTACAGACTCTCATGAACCTCTGCTTGAGCTTGCAGTCATTCTGTGGCCACATGACAAAGACCAGCAGTCCTGCCAACACCCACGGTGCAACCTTGTCACGCAGTACTGTCTCACTTCACTTGGTCACATTTTGGAAGAGCCAATAGCATTGTAAGCTGGAACCCCGTGCAGTCATTGTTTTTCCAGCTCGTAGTTGGAGGCTGTAAGCAGCTGATGGCCATAAAGGGGTGTGAAAACAGCACAGGACTTCTGCTCCAGCCTCCGCAACCATTTGTTTTTCTGGAGGGGGAGAAAGAGGTCGTTGAGGACTGGGGAAGGGAGCAGAAGGGCCTCTTATGGCAGTTCTCGGCATTAAGCCCGTCCCTTCAAGACAACGCCCTCTTCTCACACAAATCATTTTATTATTGACGTGTGCCGGTCTAGGCCAGCCACCTTTCAGTCATCGCCAACACTTCCAACCTGTGCAGCAATGGTAGGCCCAGTCCTTTTGGGGCAAAGGTCATGGTGGCATCTGAGGCAGGCCGCTTGAACAAAGACCGCTCTTCTCTAAGACTTCCTTGCCTGCACACCAGCTATCAAGCCACTTTATCTTGCCTTCACAGGCCCATAGTCAGTAGGAGGCAGGATACAACATTTCCTCCCTGGCTGGAGATCCATCACTTTGGACAGGTGAGGTTTGCAAATCATTCAAACGGGCTACACCGTGGCTTTCATTTCTTCATCGACCCATTTTCCAACCACATCAGATTGACTGTCCAAAAACTATTCCGCCTTCTTCTTGCAAGAAGGTAACTTTCTGCTCGTCAGGTGGAATTGAATGGGTGCCAGCTTCGAAGAGGGGTGCTATTTGGACTACTTACTCGTATTGAATAAAGATGAAGGCTTATACAGGAACTCTGCCCACTGAATGTCTTTCTGTGGAAAGATACATTCAGATTGCTTACCCTGGCTCAGATTCTGTATGCTCTGGACACACAACACTGCATGGTGTCCCTGGACTTGCAGGACACTTTTTCTGTCCTGCAGTCCCAAACGAATTATCTGCAGTTCAGTTGTTCATTAAAGTAATGGCAGTGGTTGGTGCCCACCTTCAGAGGTGTGGTATAAGTCTATTTCTGTGCTTAAATGACTGGCTTCTCAAGCTGGGCTCACCACCATCAGTCATAGACCGCTTCTGGATGACGTCTGAACTTCAGACCTTTTTGAGTTCTCCATCAGAGTTGAAATCCCCCTCCATTGAAGCAGTCCTACACATGGTGGTGTTAATAGCATTTCCACTGCCACAGCAAGTTCAGGATTTTCAGTGAAGATAACTCAGAGGCTGATTGGACTTAAGCCTTGTTCATCCTGCGTGTTCTGATCATCAGATGGCATACATAGGTTCTACAGTGCAACCTCGGCTTTCAGTGGGCCCAGCATCAGGACTGCACCTCCATCCCATCCAGATTTCAGAAGATACTACTAGCAATTTTCTGTGGTATCAGACATCCACCAACCTCGCCTGCTTCATGGTCCACTCCTCCTTCCCCACCCAGACTTTTCGTGGTTGTGACAGATTTAATACCAATGGGTTTGGGGCAGTAGGGTTGGTCTGCAGGAGGCAGCGATCAGGGGCTCCTGGGCTCTGGTGAAAAGCCAGCTATCAACCTTTTGAAGCTTCAGACAATCACTTCTGCCCTCAAACCCTTCTTGTCTTTCATGAGGAGGCTGGTACTGGTCCTCGCGGACAAAACCAACTGCCAGATGGTACACCAACAAGTAGGCTGAAGTACAGTCCTGGATCCTGTTCCAGCAGATTCTACATCTCTCTGCTAGCCAACCATCTAACAATCTCTGAATACCAGAGTTGATTAGCTGAGCAGATATCGGCTGACGGATCACGAGTGGTGTTGCTACACCAAGGTCGTAAGGGGCATCTTCGGTCAGTGGGGGATGGCCAGGTTAGGTCTGTTTGCAACTTTTAAGGAAGCAGTATCATAACTACTCACGGTTGTTTACTCCAGAAAAGTCAATCCAACAGAGATGGGACATGGGCCCCTTGTATGTGTTCCCACAGCATTGCTTCTCCTGTCTCAAGTACTAAGAAAAGTCATGATAGACCGGGCCCAAGTCATCTAATTAGTCCCTGACTAGGCCAAGAGAGTATAGTCCACATAAGAACTCCTGAGTATTATCCTTTGCCCTCCGATCCAGCTACCAGTTGAGGAGAACATGAATACAGCCTTCTGGCACACGCAATGATTAAGAATCCAGTCTTCAAACATTGTACTTGATCTTGAGCGTTATGATTTGCGTTATTCAAAAACAGCTTCATTCCAATTTAGCCAACCTGTGGTTTGTCGTAATCACAACTTCATCAGGGCTGGTGGTCTGCGTAGGCGACGTAATACAAAAAATATCCAGTCCTTCTGGCGTATTAAAGTAGCTACAGGAGACTTTTTGAGCTGCATTTTGGAAATTTTCATTGGATTTCGGACTGGATATTGTCCGGGAAGTGAGCAGACACCCACACGTATCCGGGATACTTGGCTCAGACTGTATGGTACGATTGAACTTCAAGCTGAGATAATACCAGATTTTAAAATCCTTTTGTGTGAATGTACTGACAACGGGATATTGTACCAGACTATCTGTAAAGATTTAGGTCAGCAGTTGGTACTCCAGAAGGACTGGGTGCCTTTCGTATTACGCCACCTGCACCGATATCTGGCCCTGATGAAGTCGTGATTATTACAAAATGCGTGTTGGCTAAATTGGAACCAAGCTGTTTTGGAATAAAGCAAACCATAACGTTCAAGATCAAGTACAGCGTTTGAAGACTGGATTCTTTTTTGTTTTTTCTAACCATCATTTTAATTATGGCGATTCTGCCTGCCATGGATAAAGGGAGTCATAACCATTTCTCCACCTGGGTCTCCAGTTTCGTAACCGCTGCACCGTAATTAAGGCGCAGAATCTGGTCTTGATCTAAATGGACCTGAATGCCCAGATATTTGACCGAATCCGAACACCATTCCAGCGGGAACTCACATTCCCAAGGGATCGTGCTGTTAGTCAATGAAAAAATAATCGATTTGTGCCAATTAATACCCAACCCAGAGTTTTGTTCAAAGCGAAGGATTTCACGTATGAGAGGGGTTAGGTTCAGTTGTGGTTCTCTGACATAAAGAATAGTATCGTCAGCGTATAATGAAACCAGAAGAGGACCTCTTCGGATACACCTCGATCAATTTTGGTGCTAGAAGATCAGAAAAGGCTTTATAGAACTCTCCAGTAAATCCATCTAGCCCAGGGGCGGAAGAGCCACGCAGTACTTTAATCGCACCTCCGTCACTGTGATTGGCTCCGCCATGAATCCTTTTGTGTGGACATGTCAGCGCTGTGTTTGGATGTGTACAGCGTAGAGTAGTAAGATAAGAATTCATCTCTGATATCTGTGGAGGTCGTGAGTAGTGTCTCGTCGTCGTTACGGATCTCCGAGATGTAAGCTTTGCTGTATGGAGGCCTTAGAGTCTGTGCTAGTGTGCGGCCTGGTCGATCGCCCTCCCCGTATCTACGAGCCGTTTGATATTTACCTAAGTACAGGATCTCACGATCCACTGTATTCTGTGAGAAGAGTTAATCTCCTACCTTGTAAAGTATCCGAAGCCTCGAGTCGTGCCTCGTCATCCAGCAGTGCTAGGTCACTCTAGACGTGCAAGTGTTGAACGTAGTGCCTTGAGTACACCAGCGTGCTTGGAGATACAGACCCCGCGGATGTAGGCTTTGAACCCCTCCCACAGCACCGCCAAGGAGTCCACTGACCCAGTGTTAATGGTGAAATAATCCTCTATCGCTTCCCCGATCTCATGACAAAACAAGTCATCTAGAAGAGCGCGACCGGGAAAGCTCCACTGCCTCTCGAACCCTTCTGGGCGTGGGACCCGGAGACCTAGTTGGATCGGGGAGTGATCTGAATATGTACGGGGAGCGTATGCATCGCATGATACCTTGAGGAAACACCAGGGGAAATCAGCCAGAAATCGATCCTGGTCCACGTGTTGTGTTGCCCTGAATAGTGTGTGTAAGTGTTCGCAATGGGATTGCGTCTTCACCAAATATCCGTTAACGAAAACTGGTCACAGAGATCTCTAACTGCGCGCCGTGCCTTAGGTTTGGGTCGGAAGCGGTGGTACTATCGAAGTTTACGTTCAATATGAGATTGAAATTCCCCCAATCATAATCAGAGTCCGGTCTACTTTAGCAAGTTGGGTGTGAATTGCATGAAAATATTCCGGGGAGTCTGTGTTGGGGGCGTAGATACACATCAAAGTGACCCTGTGACCCATCAGGGACCCCATTACACAGGTATAACAACCTTCCCTATCAGAGATGACCTGTTGGCAACTAAAAAGGACTCTCTTGTGTATCAGAACAGCCGTGCCTCTAGCATAATTACTAAAGTTAGAGGAATATCGATATCCCCCCCCCCCCCCCCCCCCTCCCCCTATTAGAGGCAAAGCGAGCCGTGTCCGAAACTGGTAAGTGTGTTTCTTGTAAGATAGCGAAATCTATGCTATGTCTATCGAGATAATGCACTATCTGACTACTTTTACGCTGATTATTAAGACCTCTGACATTCCACGAGCACAGGGACAAATTAGAGGGACCTGTATTTAGACCTGGCTGTAGCTGAAGAAAAATACCTAGGCAATTGACTGGTCAACCAAGGACCTAATATATTTCATTGATGTATACAGTGACTCGGTGTACTAAACATGTTAATTAAAATATATATTTTATTCTATGAAATACATAAAAACACAAACTGATCCAAAATATTGCAACGTATTCCATATGAAAACATAATAACCAACATATAAAACATTCACAAAAAATACAATACACAATTTAAACATGGGACATAAAACCATATCAAAAATCATATCAAAAATAAATGTACAATAGATGTTTAAAGACACGTGGCTAGATGTATAGACAAAGTTCCTGTTATATGTCTATTCGCGTTTCGGCGTGAGAACGCCATAATACAAACCGAATATGAAATGTGAATAATACATGAAGAGAATGTGAATAGTGAATAATAGAGTAGACGGAAAAACCTTATTAGGAAAATACTGAAGTCGGATATAAAAAATGCAACAACTTAATGTGACACAAGCTTACCACAAAGAGGTAAGAAGATGGAAACAAAGACCAATTTTTGAATCCAAGGTAACTCAATTACCTATAAGGGAGAGACAGGTATACAGATAGACCTATCAGCTTAGCAAAAAGAAGAAAAAAAGGATACAATAAAATACAATAGTTTGGTTGTACCTACTTGTAGAAAAATGATGACTGGCCAAGGATATATGGAAAGTCAAATATTTATGTCGAAAAGTAAGGGTTGCTATGAAAAAAGAAACCAGAATAATATACAAGATATGAGAATACCTTCACAGATATCATAAAGTGAACTGGGTAATTTATTTATTAAAGAAAGAAACTAAGGGATATCACAAAGACAAAATGAATCAATGAAAACATTCCTTCACCTAAAATCTGATCATGTCTACAATGACAGATGTATTAAAATGTAATAATGTCCAAATAAGGCAGCCCAGCCAGGTACTCCAAGATAATCCCTGTGTATGATAACAGGAGAAGACGTCTGTGGGAACAAAAGGAATCTAAATCACTATGATGTAATGAAAACTTCCGGCATATAATTAATACGTATCTGGATGTGTATATACCTATATAATGTAGGCAGGATGTAACTCCAAAATGGCTGGAGGAATATAATTTAAATGGTAGATTTAATAGCAATAGGCACTCTGAAAAGAAAAGAGAAAAAGATAACGTGAAACCATATGAATAGCAATCTAAGTCGATAGCTAATTAATCTAGACCACATAAAAAATCTAATGGTGTAGTAGTGTGTGGTCAAAAACGAATCCTAGAGAATACAATTATATTGGTGTGTAACGCACAAATGGCAGACGCTATGTGCACCTAAAGATGTGATAGTTATGAAAATGACTTCTTCTTGGCGGCAATAACGTAATACTGGTCCCACATATGAAAATTATAGTGCTTAACTGAACGCTAAAATGAAAAGTAACAGACGCAAGGTGCGCCCGTGAATATTACAGTAATATCAAATTTGCGCTTACTAAAAGCGATACTGTAATAGTGGCCACAAATTAAGCAGAGTAGCAATATAATGCTTAATGACACGATAAGTAAGATCAATGTACTAATAAATGTGAATATAGGGTGCTCGAAATCAGAAGCTATACTGTGTAAGTACATGACATCATGAATGTCAGTGAAGCAGTAAAAGATAATGCCCCTGATATATATTGAGGGACCACCCAGCCACTGCTGTCTTCTTGGGGATGGCTCCGATCAAGCACCGGGTGGAGAGTCAGGGAGTCAACCGTTACTACAGCACACGTGTAGGACCCTAAGCCTGCCCGGGTTGAAGCAGCGACG
The DNA here is from genome assembly GCF_964204655.1 of Triturus cristatus. Lineage (NCBI taxonomy): Eukaryota > Metazoa > Chordata > Amphibia > Caudata > Salamandridae > Triturus > Triturus cristatus. The sequence continues at coordinate 916,169,403 of NC_140580.1, read as the reverse complement.
AATTGTGTCCATAACCACCCTACTGCACTAATCGGGACTCTGATGGTGGTCAGTGAGACGTCCCCACCTGGCCAGTGGATATGGGAGCGCCGCAGCAGTGCTCGCCGCTCAGGCCGTGCCACTTGTGAGAGGCGGGCTGCCCTGCACCGGTTGTAGCGTGTCCAATAGCACTAGTAGTCCACCAAGCCTGGGGGTGCCAGCCGGCTGGGCGAATCCTAGCTGCCAGTAGAAATACAGGCTTCCCTGCGCACTGAGTCCGCTCAAATGCAATCACAGTAGAGGCCAGGGTTCACTCTTTCCAAGCGCAGCAGCGCCCGCCCCCAGACCGGCCCAAGGGGCCGGGGGCCTGCACGAGAGTCCCTCCAGGCACCGGGGGCAACCGGCAGTCCCAGGCTCACCCCCTCCCAGCAACTCGCGCGCTGCCTCCCTACCGCCGTAATCACGACCAACAACACGGGGGGGGGGGGCTTCGGGAGGCGGGAGACAGCGCGGCCGCTACTCCGCGTCTGAGCCAGGCGGGCTGCGCCTCAGCCCAAGCACCCGTAACTAATAAGTGCGGAGGGGGGGGGAAGCCTAGGAACACCGCACCAGCACCCGGACACTCACTGGCATCATGAGGCCCCGCTCAGGGTGAAACGCCGCACTCGCGATGTTATCAGCTGGGCTCCTTCGCACTCCACCATCAGGCCGCCATTTTCTGTTCCCTTCCGGATCAGCAATCACCGCCTTCTAGGGGCGGAGTCGTATGCCCCGTGTCGCCGAGAAGCCTCGCACCGTCCTCCAGGCAGGTTCATGGGTGCATCGGTGCCTTCTCCTCCCCTGTAATCATGCTGGAACCAGGGGACAACGCTGTGAACTCCGGTCGGCTAGCGGAGCTTCAACGCCGCTCAGCCATTACGGTCCGTGACTTGGCCACGCCCCCTGAAGACTGGATTCTTAAATCATTGTGTGGGCCATAAGGCTGTATTTGTTTACCTAGAACCTTTGCTCTGTTTGTGAATGTAGAATAGGCATCCCTCCTTGTATGTGCACCGTATTACTTACCTGCATATATCAAATAGTGTTTACTTCTAGGTGAGAGCCAGGGAACCCAAAGTCACCCTCTCTGGTCAATACCAGTTAGGGAGGACCCTCTCTCTCAACAACTGGGGAGCATCCTGTATACGAGCGAGTCTGTGCCGCATAGACCTCTCTCTTTATGGGCACTGAGCAGCAACAGTTAAATGCTTTAAAAAATTAATCTACGCTGTGAGAAAGTTTTCTTGCTGTAGGGAACGTCATACTAGCCCTCTGCAGGTCAAACTTTTGGATGTATTTTGGGTGTATTCTTCTGATAGAATAGCTAGGCCTTACAGTGGGCACAGTTAAGGGATATCTGTCTGCTTTTGGTATTTTTGTGTTTACCTGATCAACCCCCTATGTTTATATCCCGTGTCGTAATGCATTTTGACAAAGTTTTATCTTGCATGTTCCCCTAAGGTTTTGGCCATGCCTCCGTGAGATTTGAACCGATAGGTGACATTTTCTATGTGCACACCTTTAGAGCTGATGCACATCTACTCACTGCAACTACCTAGACAGCCTTCTTACCCAAAGTTTTTATACCAACTCACCTTTCAAGAGAAGAGGTTAATCTAAGCACAGATTCCTCACTGCCCTCCTACATCTCCGTTCTGTGGAATGAACTCCTGAATATTATAATAAGATGCGGAGTTAGATTTTGTCCCACAGTCTCCTGCAATTTGTTTGAAGTTCTCCGCATCTGAGAGTGCAGAAGGTAATTATTAAGAACAGATGTCAACTTGCAGGGGTGGTGATTGTATACAGCTCTGATGTCTTTTCTGGGACGCTAACGTGATTATGGAGCCATACTGCATCACCTGCCTGCATCCGTAAAATTCTTTGGATCTAGTTTGGCACCTGGGCGTGTTTTTGAAGGTAAGGAATACACAGTAAGATACACTACCCACCAGAAAGAGTAGTACCAATCGGGCAACTGTGAACATCTGATCAGGCAAAATGAAATAGCTTTCAATGCTATATAGCCACTGAGCTGACGTGTGACCCTGTGCCCCATGCTTGATTTGGTGGGTGGAAGCAAAATGCGAATGCTACTAAACCAGAACTATGAATGAAGATGTCTTAGTGAACCCTCTTTAAGTATGTATATATGTATGTTGTTTTTATGAAGAATTTGTACCCTTCTAAAAGAGACAAATTAATTGTTTGGACTACATAACCTCCCATAGTATAGTGAAAACCCTGCGTTGTCGCTTTGTGACCGCTTGGGAGATCCACAGCCCCAGAATGCAGCTCCACTGCTTTTGGTCTGTTTTTTTTTCGGCTATTAAAATTCGTCTGATAGTGATTTTCAGCCACTGAGCTCAATCTCAATTCATGGGGTTTCCAGTGCGATCCTTGTTGCGATGATATGTATCAGATTGGTGGATGGCTGGCAAAGTAGGGATGTTTTCAGATTAATTGTCCCAAAACCCAGGAGCCACCCCAAGGAGCTCCAGCTCGACAGCCATCTTGCCCTATCCATATACATATATATTTAATTTGCGATGTCCAGGGGTGATTGGTATTTTCATGCATCATCTCATATCTCTTAATATTCATATCTCCCCAACAAGCCTTTCTAAACCTTTCCCTCTGACTCTTCCCGATCATCTCCACGTTGACTTATCCCAAACCTCCTTCTACTGCTATGAGCTGTAAAATAAATAACACTTTCTAGACCCTTCCCTAGTCTATCCCTCCACTATCCTTTTCAATCCAACTAACAAACTGACATGTCGACTGCTCAAATTAATTTCAAATTTCCCTATAGTAATTCCCCACTAATCCTGTTTCGGTTCTGGAGTAGCAAGCTGCCCGCCGAAAAGCACTTCGACACCTCATCAGGAGTAGTTACTGAAGGTAAGTAACTTGTTCATTAGTTTTACTGTGTGATTTTTTTTTTTTTCCTTTTCTGGATTTACGTGCTGTGCATTCTTCACCCATATCATGGTTGGGTCCAGAATTGTCTTTATAGTCTCTTTTCAACAAGATGTTTTAGCAACAAATGGAAGAGATTCTTACAGTGGTGTGACAAAAAGGGGAACCACAGGGATAAGCACAAGATGCCACTGTGATCAGATACCTTAGCCACCTGTGGACAAGCGGTTCTCGTGTGTCTCAATAAAGGTACACCTGGCAGGTACTGTGACTTACACAAGGGGCTAATAGAGAGAAGTTTCTTCACACCAGTGATAACATGTTTTCTAGAAGGAGCAAAGGAAGCACCACCCCAAGAAGCACACCCATGCCCACTTGGAATCTCAATATGGTAGCTACTCAACTAATTAAGTCACCTTTTCGACAAATGGGTAAGGGCATAACTCAAATTACAAACTATAAAACTGCCCTTCAAATCATAATCACTTCACTGACAGTGGTCAGCGAGATCCAAGGGCTTAACCAACAAGTACTGTACCTTCAGATACACAAGTACAAAGTGGTAATGAGAACAAATCCAAGGTTCGTACCAAAGGTGGTAAGAAAATCCAGCCCATCAACTTAAGTCTTTTTTTCATCATCCAAAGACAGGCAGAGAAGGCCTTTCACACCCTGTATGTTCGAGCAATACTATGTTACCCAGGAAGGATAATGCCCATCAGAAAGGGAGAATAGTTCTTTATATCCTTCACACACGAATGGAAGGGCTCTCGAGTCACTAAGAGAACAATTGCAAGGTGGATAATCAATACTGCAAGAAAACAGCAAGGGCAACACTCGAGAAAAGGCTACAAGTGTGCTCAAAAAGGAAGAAGGGAGCAGAACACTTTTTACTAGGAAGCGTGGCACTAGACGATATCTGCAGCAGCCAAGTGGTTGTTAATACATACTATCACTAAGCATTACTGTATGGACATCCAAGTCAACACGGAAGCAGATGTGTATTAAAGCATTTGTTTGTAAATCCTCTTGCTAAAGGAACCAGCCTACCACCAGGACAAAATACCACTAATTAAGTAATGCCAAGCATGTGAATCCAGAAAAGATTCATGCTGTAAAACGAAAGGGTTACTTATGGATAGGAGTAGTTTTGCAGCTTGAAGAATTTTCTAGATTCACATGCGACCAACCCACATCCACCAATAGATGGCATATTTTGAGAGAGGCAGATCAACAGACAAGAGCAACTGCCACATCAAGTTGTCTGTAAAGGGGAATAAACATTTAAAGATGGCAAATATGTTGAGGAGCTTCTGGGGCACACACCTTTTTTCATAGAAGACCTAACAGAGACTACAATGAGACAATTCCGGACCCAACCACTAGATGGCCAAATAATGCACTGCATGTTAATCCAGAAAATTCTTCAAGCTTCATTACTACTCCAACCTATAAGTAACCACATTGCCTCAGGGTTCTTCTCTTCATCTACTGGATTCAAGTGAGAGAGATGTGTGCATCATAGCTCAATAATCACATTATCTGGTAATACTAGCGCTATATAAAACTCTCAAATAAATAAAATCATATTGCTCAACCCCCATCTAGAACACAAGTACTTGTGTTTCGGAAGGAACATCCGAGAATTACATTGCAATCCACTGACACACAAATATTGTCTCAGCGGAAGCCTGTTTCCCTGAGTAGTCGCGAAGGGACCCCTAAAAATCTTAGAGCCTATTTCATACAAGTTGTAGCTTTGCATAGCAATCAGTTTCATCGTTTCAAAAGGCTGCATTACATATCCAGTTTTCGATAGCCAGTGTAGAACCCTCCAGCACCCCTACGCTTCACCAACAATGACAATTGCGCTGCCAATTTCCGAACCGGCTTTGGGATATCCACCACATAGCTCAGTAAGGCCACCGTGAGGTAAAGGGTTCTTATAATATCCACCAGCAGTTTGGCCACCTCCTGCCAATATGTGTGTATAGTTGGGCACTGCCAGGCCATATGAAAATCTGTGCCGGAATAGCAATACATCTGACACTGCCAGGCCATATGAAAATCTGTGCCGGAATAGCAATACGTCTGACAGTCAGCACTTACAGACGCATCAAATTTGCACATAACCAGCGGGGTGTAATGCAACCGACAGTGACGGCTGGTGACATTTTGAAGTGGTGAGGCGTAAAGGTTGTGGCTGAGTTTTAAGTAGTAAGCCAGCAAAAGGAGGAAGACCAACTGACATTAGGGTGGGTTTGAGGGTTGTCCACTTGAGAAAAGTTTGAAAAAGGAGGGGCAAATAGCACACTTTAAAGCTAATTTTAATACAAACATTTGTGAAAAGCAATGTTTATATTGCCATTCTAAATATGTTGTCTTGAAATATTTAAAACATTAAAGATTGGCCCATATTGTACTGAATAAAATGTGTTCAACAGTTCCTACTTGCTTTAACAAGTCTTATCTGAGTGAGCTCAATTTGTTGAGGGTGTTTATGATGCAGAATGTTGCTCTGCGGGCCTTTACCGGACCGTAGAAGCAGAGAGCACTCCATTGTCTACAATGGAGTGCTCCACATTCCAATGTTCTAATAGACCTTCCCAGAGACAGACACCAAGACTTCCCAGAGATTATTAATGAGGACATAATAGTATTCAATTAGATTATCAGTGCTGCAGCTGATACCGCCTCACTAACAGCACATAGACAATGTCTTCCTATCCGCCTATTTTCTTTATTCCAATTGTAGTTTATTAATCGTGCTGAGTGGGTCTGATTGGGGGCCCTCCCTGTGTTTCTTTTCCAGCGGGACTAACTGCTTTCGGTTTCTTGAATTGCTGTTTTATAGCTTTTAAGACTCCAGAGTGCTTAGAGATGGCCATCCCTCGTATGTAGTCCTTAAAGGTCTTCCACACTGTAGCTTAGTATGTCACAGAGGCCATGTTATTTAAAAATAATTTTTTAATTGGGGCATTTCACGAAGAAATTAGGGCATTGCCATGCAGGGTAATGAAGGGAAAAATCCAAGCCATCCATTACTACAAAGCTTACGGGGCGTCCATATTTTTAATGTCAGTGTGTGGTGTCTGCACCAAGACACCAGTAGTCCGATTTTGAGTGGCTGTCATGGACTGATGTGTAAAAACTGAATACTTTGCAATGCCCCCTCCCCCCTCAGTCCTCTGATGGTCTGAAAGGCCATGCTCGGCCAATACGAAACACACATAAGGGGATAAGAGGAATGGTTGCAATTTTTCTAACCACACTAGCTACCGCTCGGGATAGTATCCCAACCCATTGTTATTTTGTTCACCATGTCACCTCAGTTTGGACCCAGCCATATTCAGATCAGTTTTGACCCTGTGCCTCAAAAGAACAGTCCAGCCCGAACTGCCAGGCTAGGTCCTCCCTGAACCAGAACACAAGCAACCCAGGACCTGTTTAGCTCTAGTTATGGTTTCATCAGCCAGGTACAGTTTGGTTCCAGTGAGCATGGGACCCACGTCTGGGCATACCCATGCCAATTAGGGCGGTACATAGAGCACAATAAAGGTGATGGGAGAAATGATTACAATTTGTCTAACTGCTGGCAATTACTCGGGTAGCATCCTAACCCATAGTAGTGGTGTGGGAAGGAGGCTTAATCTGACATTTTTGGTGGCAATTTTCCCCCACCCCCTGCCGCACGCACACCCACAATTACATTGGAATAAGACTGTTACAAATATCCATCCAACTTTTCTCTTGAAAGTAATATCCGGTTTCCAGTTAAATCAAAATATATTGCTTGATAACTGGGTCTCTAGTGGATAGCTCAGGAGCTACTGGTACCTTGCCAGTTCCCTGGAAATATCTCCCTAAAGTGCTTAATTCAAAGGTCTACTCTGGCCATATTGAAGAAAGTCCCTTTGCAAGCAAAGACAAGGCTTTTGTTGTTTTGTAAGTGTCTCAACCAGAAACGGAAAGTGCATGTTTGAAAGAAAATCATGTGTTTTTTAGGAACTGATATGCCATTGTTTAAAAACAAATGGTTGAAATTCAAAAGCTACTTAAACTCCTCTTCAATGATGGTTCATATTGAATTGTGGATATTTATAGCTTTTAGTATTTCCTTTGTGGCAGTGAGCACTCACTGCTGTGTACATTGTCATTAGTTATTTGGATGCATTTTAATATGATAAATATTGTGGAGCCAAAATATTGTGTCCAGAAAATAGGTGTTCGAGGCATATGAGCTGCAGATTACACACTTGTGCATAGATCGCCATCTGGTGTTAGGCCCGGATGTTTGCAGTTTGTTTTTCCTCTTGGAAAGTCTTTGGAAGTCACAAGGTCGGTGACTCCTCCTTTGGATCGTATTGCGCATGGGCTTAGGCTCCATCCTCAGATTGGTTTTTTTCCGCCATCGGGCTCGGATGTGATCGTCGCGCTCCGGTTCCGAACAGCTTCTAGTTCGACGGTCGACGCGCAATCCTCACCCCAAACCGCAGTATTGTTTCGATCGCGATCTCCTCCACTCGACGCGACTTCTCATCGGCACGGACCTTCAGTTCCAGTCGTCGTCGACGGCGGCCTTCGGGCCTCCTCAAGCTTCGGTCCTGGCTAATCGAAAGGACTCCATTTAAAAAGTGCCCTTGATGTGGGTCCAAGTTTCCCCACACCGATCTCCACGAGGTATGCAATCTCTGCCTCTCCCCTGAACACGAGGCTCAAGACTGTCCGGCGTGTAAGTCCTTCCGGTCCAAAAAGACTATTCGGGACCGAAGAGCCAGAAGAACTATGGCGCACTCCTCGACGACGATTCCGGACGACATCTTCGGAGAAGGCGTCGACACTCCAGAGCGGTACACCGAAGAAGGGCTCGTCAGCGGACATAATCCCGGCGCAATCCCGGCGCAGAGGGTCGTGAGTACTGATTTCCCCCCCCCCCCCCCCCCCCCCCCCCCCCACACACACCCCTGCCGGCACCGAAAAAGGCTCCGGTCACACCTTCGCCTCCAGGCCTAGGCAAGACCAAGGACACTACTTCCAACACCCCACCTTCGGGCCCGGTGAAGAAGCCAAGCAAGCCATCCGGCGGCTCGGGCTCGAGCCAGCCTATCCCCGGTGCTGATAAAAACGCTTCGGCACTGAAAAAGAAGCCGACCCCCATATCGACACCGAGCTCTGCACCGAAGCACTCTGGGTCGAAACCCAGCTCTTCGGCACCGACACCTTCGGTGCCGACCAAAGCACACAATGCCACCGGCACTGACACTTCGAGGCTGAAACCCTTCTCAGCGCCGACCAAGCGTCCGGAGGATACCAAACCAGGTTCCAAACATCGAACCGGCACGGAAAAGCCTAAAAAAGTCAACGGCCCGACGCCTTCGGCGCCGACGGACAGACCAGCCTTACCAGACTTATTTACACCAGATCCCTTGCAGAAAACACTCACCAAGGATCCAAAAACTGGACATTTGACACTTCCTTCGAAAAAGAGACATTTGGAGAAGCCTGCTCCACCTCCTCCTCCAAAGAGGAAGGACTCTGCTACCTCTCCGTTCAGAATACCTTCCCCACCTCCTCCACCTTCTCCACCTCCACCCCCTCCGCCTTCTCCACCCCAACTTCATCGTTTTCTCACCCCTTCTCCACACGATGAGGATCACGGGGACCCATATGATGACATAGGAGATGTCCCCCATGACCTACCCACAGGGGACCCCACTCCAACAGGATCCCCAGACCCATGGGCCGACTACAATATTCCTGATATTCCCAACGTCCCACAAGATGACCTTTACCCCTCCAGGCCATCTCCACCAGAAGACTCATTGGGGTTCCACCATCTACTTCAAAGGGCAGCACACTATCACGGGGTAGACTTGCATACCGACCCCGTGGAGGAAGATTTCCTCCTCGACACATTCGACACCACACATAGGTCTACCTCCATATTACCTATGCTTAAAGAGGTGGTAAAGCATGCGCCAGAATTTTTTAAGGACCCAGTTAGGGCCAGGGTCATTAACCCGCGCATAGAAAAGAAATACAAAGCTGCCCCCACAGATCCCTCCTACATCAGAGGGCCAGCGCCACTAGATTCACTAGTGGTGTCCACTGCACGCAAAAGGGCAAATTCCCAGGCGTCAGGCGAAGCACCACCACCTGACAAAGAGTCAAAGCTGCTGGACGCATCAGGAAAGAGCACTGCGTCAAAAGCAGCCAATATGTGGCGTATAGCCAATACTCGAGCGCTATTGGCCAGATATGACAGGGCACATTATGAGTTAGAAAGCATAATGCACCACCTCCCTGAAAAATATAAAGCTAGGACCAACAAACTAATTCAAGAGTGTAAGACTATCACTAACACCTCTATACGCTGTGCCTTAGATGCAGCAGACACAGCTTCCAGGGCCATTAATACCAGCGTCCTCCCTCGTCACCATGCTTGGCTAAGAATATCCGGGTTTAAACCGGAGGTACAAGCCTCCATTCTTAACCATCCCTTTGACCAGGAACATCTATTTGGCCCAAAGGTGGATGAGGCGCTAGAAAAAATGAAGAAGGATACAGATACGGCGAAGTCCATGGGAGCCTTACAGTCACACCCTCCTAGACGCTCCTTTCGCCGCTCTTCCTTTCGGAGTACATCTAAAGGCTACTCCTCAGACACCGCGTCCACTTCGTACAAATCCCCCACTCAGTCCACCTTCACGAGGGGTTATCAAAGAGGCGGCTATAGGGGTAACAATAATAAAGGCAGAGGCAAAACAAACAACGCCTGCTCTGCCACAACGCCTACCCAATGACTTCCCCCGACTCCCCCCAGACCATTCCACTCCGGTCGGGGGCAGACTCCAACATTTCCTTCCCGTCTGGGCTACCATCACCTCAGACAAATGGGTAACACAGATAATTCGATCAGGCTACTGCCTAGAACTAATATCTACCCCCCCCCAAACGTTCCACCCAGGCAGCGCCCAATGTCACAAGAACATTTAATACTCCTAAAGCAGGAGGTAATCTCCCTCCTACAAAAACAGGCAATAGAACCCGTCCCTGCCAACCAACAAAACATGGGAGTCTACTCCCTATATTTTCTCATACCAAAAAGGGACGAGACTCTGCGGCCCATCCTAGATCTCCGGCCCCTAAACACGTACATACACTCCGACCATTTTCATATGGTAACGTTTCAGTAGGTACTTCCGCTCCTCTCCCAAAACAATGCGTATTTCCACATTCCGGTGCACAAAGCTCACCGCAAGTACCTCAGATTTTTAGTGGACGGACAACACTTCCAATTCAAGGTGCTCTCGTTCGAAGTCACAATAGCGCCAAGGGTATTCACCAAGTGCCTAGCAGTGGTAGCAGCACATTTGCGAAGACAACACATCCAAGTCTTCCCATACTTAGACGACTGGCTGATAAAAGCCGGGTCATACAATCAGTGTGTTCAACACACATCTACCACCATTCAATTACTCCACCAGCTGGGCTTCACAGTAAACCACCAAAAGTCCCATCTCCAACCATCCCACACAAAACAATACCTCGGTGCCACCATAGACACCTCAAGAGCACTAGCCTTCCCCAATCCTGCCAGGATTGCAAGCATTCAAGCTCTAAGCGCAAAATTCGCACTGCAACACTCCCTTCCAGCTCGAGTGTTTATGCAGCTAATAGGGATGATGGCCTCTTGCATTTTCATAGTGCCTCACGCAAGACTCCAGGTGCGTCCTCTCCAAGAGTGCTTAGCGTGCCAATGGAACCAGGCCCAGGGTCAATTAACAGATGTGGTGTTGGTAGACGGTCGCACCCATCGCTATCTGCAGTGGTGGAACACCACAAACCTTTCCAAAAGTCGACCGTTCCTGGACCCCTGTTCCTCAAATAGTACTGACAACGGACGCATCGCTCTCCGGCTGGGGAGCTCATCTACTACATCTCATCACACAGGGCAAGTGGACACCTCAACAAAAGATTGTAGTTTGGATAGAACATTCTAACAGGAAAATAACATGATATTGTAAATCACATTTGTTTTTGCTTGTTAGTTAATTTGTGTACATTGTAAGAAACCTTGCCATACCATACAATAGGCATGCCATACTATTCAATAACAGGCTATACCATGACGGGAGCTACCATACTATACAGTCCGGAGAGTGGGCGGAAGGCTGGGGTGATCAGGTGTTTCAAATCCTCCGTCAGTAGATCGGACGGGCGGTTGTTATTCTTCCTGCCTTATTGAGGTGTTTGCTTATCAAAATTGCAATTGGACGTCCGCGTCTTCTATAATCATAAGAGACGAGATTACTTTTACCCGTCGCTGAGTATTGTGAAGAGGGACCGTACGACGCCTGAAATCTATACATAGAAATAGAACGTGATATTACTTAAATTGGACTCTGTCTCCAGCACGTGTATGACCGTCATTGTGACTGACGGCGTTATTTTTTGCCTTCATATCTTATTTGATGGGGAAACATTTCTCCGTGGAGACTTTTCGATTCGTAATAACTCACATTGGAGATCGTCTGATTCAATTGATTCTAATTGCCCTGAAGAAGTCCCGCAAGGGGACGAAACGCGTCGGCTGTTCTGCGTGTTAAACACCGTGTGTCATCAACGCGAAACGAAAATGAAATAATAAAAGAGATATAGAAAAATAAGAACTAACTCAGGGGCTTTCTTTGATGAACTTGGATGTATATAATTTGTCCGTCACTGTTTGTCCAAAGTTGTTCACAAGTGGTGCACCTGTGCTTTGTTTTCAATTGTCTAAGTTCCTCCGGGAATAAGTACTGTGACGGTGGGTACTATTCAGTGTGCACACTAATCCCATAGGAAATAGATGGGTTATCACTAGAGGAGTGCCAAAACAGGTTAGGTGCTTTAAATAGAAGGTTCCACTGTTAGGTCTTTCTTCATGCATACTATACATTAGTAGGCTATACCAACACATACCATAACTGACCATACCATATTATGCGATCACAGGCCATACCATACTATACAATGACGGAGCATACCATACTATATAATGACCTGCCATACCATATTATATGCTGACAGGCCATACCATACCGTGACATGCTATACCATACATTTACAATGACAGGACATACTAGGTTATACAAGGACAGGCTATATCATACTATACATTGACAGGCCATACCATACAATGACAGGCCATACCTTTCTATATAATGACATACCATACTATACAGCAACATACCATACTATACAATTTCAGGCCATAGCATAGCATGCCATGCCATTCTATACGACAGACCATACCATGCAATAACAGGCCATACCTTAATATGCAAAGAGAGGCTATGCCATACCGTACTATACTATACAATGGCAGGTCATACTCTTGATGGAGATGGGGTTTGCAACGTAGAAGGCCTTTTTGCAAATTCGAGTACAAGCTACGCTTGATTGGTTGAATCTTTGTCTCGCGTTGAGGCTTGAAATCAACAGTTAACAGCATATCTATAACAGTTACCCACAATTTGCACCGCAAGGATGATAGAGTAGTAGATTTGCGAAACATAAAGGTTTTGTTAGCAGATTAGCAAAGTTACAAACTGAAATCAATCAGATTAGTCATAACTCAATGCTCCCTTGGTTACAGCATGTTTTAGTGTATAATTCAAATCAGTTTAAAATAGCAAAGGCAAGTTATATAAAGGTTATCGCATGCAAATTGAATAAGATTGGGTTCTCGTAAAGGGAAATTCCCTAATACTAAGCTAAGGTTTTAAATGAGGTTGGGTCAGTTTAAGCAGTAGGTTTCGGCAAGTTAGCCTCTCAAGGCAGAACCAAATGTAGGTTCTATTAGACAAATGAAAATTTGATTTGCTTGAGAGTTTAACTTTAGTCTAAACCGTCAAATCAGCGCCGTCAGTAATGTAAGGTTGGCAGTGACAGGCTTAGAGATGAAGGTTTTCAATTTCAGAATGTCTCCTTCCTGCTCACATTTTTAGGTCGAGCTGCTCTCTCTGCGAGGCATGCAGTAGTATTGTATGGTGTGTAAGCCTCGCCCACTCTCCGCCCCTACTTTTCATTGGCTGGTGTTATTGTCCTTGGTAAATGCTGGCTTCCGATTCATTATGAGGCTTGTTAGTCCCTCCTTGTTACCGCCCTGTCTCCATTTGGTACCACCCATGAGGACTCGATCTTTTACTGTGTCCTAACTCGGGAGCATTCATTACCAGCTCTGAGAACTATTTACTTCATTAAAGGACACAGCTCGCACGGGGTGCCAGCTTGTAATGGCGGCCGCTTCCTAACCTAATTTGCATTCCAATGTACAAAGTACAAAAGTTACAAAAATATTGGAGGACAAACTACTTGTTAGATAAAGTAATCATGTATATGAAATAGTAATCTTTTTCATGACAGTACTACTACTTTAGCATGCTACAAGAAGAAAGGAAAAAGAAAAAACAAACCGGTGTGAAAGATTCGTGAGAAGAAAAGAAACCGACACCAAACAGAGTCACGTATCAAAACACAGAACCTAACTGTGCCCAAACGAATTGACATAGAACCCTGGTACAAAGGTGGTCATGCGGTAAGTATTCTGAGACGCATACACCCAAGTAAAACACCAACGCCTGCTGTTCAGGCTGCACGGTCAAAACACCAGAAAATATACGAACCGACCTCATGGAATGAATACCAATGAGTACCTATAATCACAAGGAAAACCCTTTAAATAACCTGGGCTAAAAACCTGAATAATACGAACATGTATCCTCCTAAAGATGAAAACGTCTCCCCTCTAAAGAACAAATGGAACGACCTTACATCTACGATCTCACGGCTCGCTAGCCCCGTTTCACTGTCAGCTGGAAAACGCATGCCGCTATCTGGCGTGTGACGTATTAGTAGGAAGTAATGGAAAACGGACTATAGACACCACCACTACCATAACTAAGGATGCCATCTTGGAACGAGGTGCGAGTCCCGATAATATGTATGGAATAAACGTCACGAAGACATGTCTGTAGGCTGAAATCATGGAAAGACTAGGTGTATTTTCCAAAACCACTGTGAATGAACCTAAACAAGGACCCGCTGAGCTCAGCCCGAAACTAATGCTGGAAAAACGCTTTCAGACGAAGGAACAATGAAAATGATAAAAATAAAAAGGAACATCCACCATGTGGCTGAAACGCAAACAACACCCGATCAATACAGAAGAAAAAAAGAAATGCTAAGAAAACAGATAAGTAGGATCATAGAACCCAAGAGTAATGGCATTATGTAACCACTACATTATGAAAACATGAAATAAATATCTGCAGTGACAGAATGCAACCTAATGCAAAATACACTGACATCAATATAAACGTGAATAAAAAGCGCCCACACAACCACCCACGGGTGGAGTATTACAGGAAACAACTTAAGTCTACTTTGTCGTTAATCCCTTTCGGATCCTGAGTCTCAAGTTTCCTTATCCAATATATTTCCCTCTGTAGCAGTGTTTTACTCAGATCCCTACCTGGTGTGGGTACTACCATCTCTATCACCTGAAATTTCATTTGAGCTATGGAATGCCGAAATCTTGTCCAGTGTGCAGCTAAACTGCTTTTCATGTTGCAGTTACAAATGGTGCTTTTATGCTCAGAAATTTGTGTTTTTCTTTTTCTTTCAGTTTTGCCTTTATAAAGTAATCCACAGGGACACTTCATAACGTAGATCAAATTTTTTGAGTTGCAATCTGCATTGTGTTTTACTTTAATCGTCTCACCAGTCAAAGGGTGCTGCATGCCATCTCCACATATGACGTTATTGCAATGAACACAATTATAACATAGTCGGGTGCCTTTAAATTCTTTATTGATTGCCGCAGGTTTGTACGTTAGGATTTCTTTCAAATTTCTAGATCCTCTATATGCAAATAAAGGTTTGTCCTTGAAGTCTTTAAAATCACTTTCATTTTCCAAAATTTCCCATCGTTAATTGTTCCTTTTTAAATTCCTGGAACATGTAGAAAACTTTTATACGAAAACCTGTCTTGTCATTTTACTTTTGGGTTTGTTTTCTAAAAGGCTATCACGCGTTCTTTCTTCCATCCTTGAAATGGTGTTGTCCAAGACACTTTCAGGATACCCTTTGGATAGGTATCTGTATTTTTGGATGACAATATTTTTTTGTAAAGTAGCATCATCTGAACAAATCCTTTTAGCTCTTAAGAGCTGTGAGTATGGAAGGTTGTAAATCAAATTCTGAGGATGGAAACTCTTGAACAGTAATGCATTGTTTTTATCAGTCGGTTTGTGATATACTTCAGTACGAATAATACCTTCATCAATTGTTACAGATACATCCAGGAAGGATAAATACTTTCTATTCTAAGTGCTAGTGAATTGAATATGTTCATCATGTGAATTCAACTGGATGATTTTAGTTTCCAATGATACCCAACTGTTCCATAATAAAAAGATGTCATCTATGTATCTGCAGTATAATGACAAGTTCTCTGTCCGTTCTTTGTCATTATAGATGTAAGTTTCCTCAAGCCTTGCCATGTAGGTATTTGCATATGCTGGGGCCCCAGAAAAGCCGATTGAAGTGCCTTTCAATTGTAAAAAATATTGATTTCCCCATTCAAAATAGCTGTGATGAAGACAGAAGTGTAGCATCTCCAATACAAACTATTTGTCCGCTCCTATCGCCGGTTGCTTTAATAATGCCCAATCTACTGCCTTCATGCCACCTGAATGCGGGATAGAAGTGTACAGTGCTTTCACGTCCAAAGTACATAAAATGATCTCTTTGTCCAATTTGATAGTGCGCAACTTCTGAAGAAAATGAGTAGTGTCCTTAACATATGATTCCCAATTCTGAAAAAAAGGCTGCAAAAAATAATCAATGTATTGACCAATGGGTTCAAAGATGGTACCACACCCTGTATCGATCGGTCTTAGTGGTGGGTCATACACATTTTTGTGGATCTTAGGCAACATGTAGAGTCCAGGTCTTTTGGGATTGGTTTCTGTCATAAAAGATCGGGTGGTACTAGTTATCCACCCCATTTCGATTGCTTTATTGAGTATGGTTTCCAGGATAGAAATCATTTTTTGAGTAGGATCCTGATCCAGTAGGAGATAAGTGGTGGGGTCTGAAATGTGTTCAACTACCTTGTGTGTAGAATTCTCTGTCCATGATGACAATGGCTCCTCCTTTGTCTGCTTTTTGTATAACAATTCTGGTATCATGTGATGAAGATTTCAGTGTGTTGCTTTCGTATTTCGTGAGATTAGTGTTTTTCAATCGCTTGGCGTTCATCTTAAGAAGGTCGTTTTTCACTAGATTCTCAAATGCATCCAAGATTTTGTGTGTTGTAGGGGCTTGAAAGGTATTCAATGTGGAGAAAAAGTAGCTGAGACGTAAAACTCTCATGAACTTGAATAAATCTATTTCATTTTCAAGAGCGTTGGTCTGGTAAGTAGGGACATAACCTAATCCATTATTCAAAACCTGAATTTGATGAGAAGTGAGTTCAATCGATGAGATGTTAACTATTAGGTCGTTTTTCTCTGACTTCTCCTGGTTTTCCTCTGAGTTTGACTGTTGGTTGACTGGTATCTGTTTACTGGGCTAAAAAAGACACGTGTTGATACAGGAGGAAATTCGGCAGCACCTGCTACTACATCCAAGTCTTGTTTAGCCCAGGAGACAGATACCAGTACCACCCGATCTTTTTTGACAGAAACCAATCCCAAAAGACATGGACTCTACATGTTGCTTAAGATCCACAAAAATGTGAATGACCCACCACTAAGACCGATCGTTACAGGGTGTGGTACCATTTTTGACCCCATTGGTCAATACATTGATTATTTTTTGCAGCCTTTTGTTCAGAATTGGGAATCATATGTTAAGGACACTACTCATTTTCTTCAGAAGTTGCGCACTATCAAATTGAACAAAGATCATTTTATGTACTTTGGATGTGAAAGCACTGTACACTTCTATCCCGCATTCAGGTGGCATGGAGGCAGTAGAGTGGGCCTTGTTAAAGCAACCGGCTATAGGAGCGGACAAAGTGTTTGTATTGGAGATGCTACATTTCTGCTTTCATCACAGCTATTTTGAATGGGGAAATCAATATTTTTAAAAATTGAAAGTCACTTCAATGGGCTTTGCTGGGGCCCCAGCATATGCAAATACCTAAATGGCAAGGTTTGAGGAAACTTACATCTATAATGACAAAGAATGGACAGAGAACTTGTCATTATACTGCAGATACATAGATGACATATTTTTATTATGGAACAGTTGGGAATCATTGGAAACTAAAATCATCCAGTTGAATTCACATGATGAACATATTCAATTCACTAGCACTTTGAATAGAAAGTCTTTATGCTTCCTGGATGTATCTGTAACAATTGATGAAGGTATTATTCATACTGAAGTAAATCACAAACCGACTGATAAAAACAATGCATTACTGTTCAAGAGTTATCATCCTCAGAATTTGATTTACAACCTTCCATACTCTCAGTTCGTAAGAGCTAAAAGGATTTGTTCAGATGATGCTACTTTACAAAAAAATATTGTTATCCAAAAAAACAGATACCTATCCAAAGGGTATCCTAAAAGTGTCTTGGACAACGCCATTTCAAGGATGGAAGAGAGAACGCGTGATAGCCTTTTAGAAACCAAACCCAAAAGTAAAATGACAAGACAGGTTTTCGCATCAAAGTTTTCTACATGTTCCAGGTATTTAAAAAGGATCATCAATAAATGATGGGAAGTTTTGGAAAATGAAAGTGATTTTAAAAACCTATTCAAGGACAAACCTTTATTTACATATAGAAGATCTAGAGTTTTGAAAGAAATCCTAACGTACAAACCTGCGGAAACCAATAAAGAATTTAAAGGCATCCGACCATGTTATAATTGTGTACATTGCAATAACGTCATATGTGGAGATGGCATACAGCACCCTTTGACTGGTGAGACAATTAAAGTAAAACACAATGCAGATTGCAACTCAAAAAATTTGATCTACGGTATAAAGTGTCCCTGTGGATTACTTTATATAGGCAAAACTGAAAGAAAAAGAAAAACACGAATTTCTGAGCATAAGAGCACCGTTCGTAACTGCAACATGAAAAGCAGTTTAGCTGTACACTGGACAAGATTTCGGCATTCCATAGCTCAAATGACATTTCAGGTGATAGAGACGGTAGTACCCACACCAGGTAGGGATCTGACTAAAACACTGCTACAGAGGGAAATATATTGGATAAGGAAACTTGAGACTCAGGATCCAAAAGGGATTACCGACAAAGTAGATTTAAGTTGCTTCCTGTAATACTCCATCCGTGGGTGGTTGCGTGGGCGCTTTTTATTCACGTTTAAATTGATGCCAGTGTATTTTGCATTAGGTTGCATTCTGTCACTGCAGATATTTATTTCATGTTTCATGATCTAGTGGTTAGATAACACTATAACTCTTGTGTTCTATGCTCCTATTTATCTGTTTTCTTAGCATTTCGGGGTGTTTGCGTTTCAGCCGCTTGGTGTCTGTTACTTTTTTTTCTCCTTTTTTAAAATCATTTTTATTGTTCCTTCGTCTGAGAGCGTTTTTCCAGCCTTAGTTTCGGGCTGGGCTCAGCGGGTCCTTGTTTAGGTTCGTTCACAGTGGTTTTGGAAAATACACCTCGTCTTTCCATGATTTCAGTCTACAGACATTTCTTCGTGATGTTTATTCCATAGATATTGTTGGGACTCGCACCTCGTTCCAAGATGGCATCTTTAGTTATGGTAGTGGTGGTGTCTATAGTCCGTTTTCCATTACTTCTTACTAATACGTCACGTGCCAGATAGCGGCATGCGTCTTCCAGCTGACAGTGAAACAGGGCAAGCGAGCCGTGAGATCGTAGATGTAAGGTTGTTCCATTTGTTCTTTAGAGGTGAGACGTTTTCATTTTTAGGAGGATACATGTTCGTATTTTTCAGGTTTTTAGGCCAGGTTACATAAAGGGTTTTCCTTGTGATTATAGGTACCGGTTCTCGTGTATCCTGAGACGGTGCTCATTGGTTTTCATTCCATGAGGTCGGTTCATATATTTTTTTGGGTGTTTTGACCGTGCAGCATGAACAGCAAGCGTTGGTGTTTTACTTGGGTGTATGTGTCTCAGAATACTTACCGCATGACCACCTTTGTACCAGGGTTCTATGTCAATTTGTTTGGGCACAGTTAGGTTTCGTGTTTTGATACGTGACTCGGTTTGATGTCGGTTTCTTTTCTGCTCACGAATCTTTCACACCGGATAATTTTGTATTCTCTGTTTGTTTTTTCTTTTTCCATTCTTCTTATAGCATGCTAAAGTAGTAGTATTGTCATGAAAATGATTACTATTTCATATACATGATTAATTTATCTAACATGTAGTTTGTCCTCCAATATTTTTGTAACTTTTGTACTATGTACATTGGAATATCTGCTTCCCTGCATATTCTATGGCATTTCAAGATATTATTGTTTGTATTATTTCCAGATACCAGCCCCTGAAGAAGGGCCAATGGGGCCCAAAATGCATTGGCTGGGCATGTAAAAGAATGAGCTTGTGGAATTAAGAAACAAAGAAAGAAGACTCTTGCATATGTTAATCTGTGATTGCAACAGATTAAACGTTTATGTATGAAGAATACAAGTTTATGTTGTATAATTGTACGGTGTATCATATTTCAGAGTTTGTGGTGATTATTGGAATTAGCGAAATTATTTTGTTTGAATGCTAATATAGCAACAGCCTACAGGTTACTGTGCACAGAGGTCAAGGCTGTTGACTTGAATTATGTTGTGTTGTCTTATGGCATGACTAGACAGCATGCCAGCCCCTGTAACACGCCTAATTTAAATTGTTTGAGTTTAACTAATTACAAACAGAAGGAGTGCTCCTCTCTCTTATAACATTGTCATTTACAATGCCAACAGGTCAACGTTTAGAAAATGCGAGACCTATTGCATTGTAAATACTTGTTTTTTTTAACCTTTCGAAAGTGGACATTATAAGAAATTCAGAGACTGCTATGAATTACTCTTAAGCGGCTCTTGGGGACCCTCTGTAAGAAATACATGTGCATTTACTTTGCCATAACAACATGTTTTCTTCTGTGATCTGTTATTCTGTTTGGAGATCTGCATATGGGTGAAGAGATTGTCAGATGAAGTTCTAGGATTGCACCCAAGTAACTTGTCCTTCTCCACTTACAACATTGCTGCTATTTTTAAATAAACGACTTCTCCTCTGTGGGTGGTAAATTAATGGTGTGACATCTACGCTAGGGACCTGTGTACAGATTGCATGTAAGAGAAGCCTGTGCAGCAGCTGTTTCCTGTTTGTCCATGCTGCATACGCCATTGCTTAGTCCTGTTACTACTCTAGTCGGTTCTCATGCGAACACTGACCACTCCACAAGCATTTGGAGTACATGAATTTACTTCCTAACCTCTGCCTTTTTGGTGCGCTAAATATGCTCTGCAAATATTTTATGTCTGCAGAAAGCAGCATAGCATGCTCATGCTTCTCAAATGCTTGCATGTGCTACAGTCCCCACTTCCAGGTTGGGGCTGCAGACTGCAACACGATGCATCTTTTCTTTCATTTCGCTTTGCCAGTTGATCACTGTGCCAGGTTCTGTGTACAGGTGCCATTGTGCCACGGGGGCCCCTTCTTTCATGGTCTCGTATATTTGTAGACATGCTTGTCTTGTGGCCTCTTCACAGTGCATCGCATTAGGACTACCCCATGGCGTATTTTCTCAGGCTCTGTGGGCCGAAGGGGATTTGAAGTAACCAGACCTTGTCACTTACATTTCTTAAACTGTGGGGTATTGTGGAGGCTGGGGGTACTTGGTGATAGTTGGGGGAAGCTTTTGAGGTTAAAGAAGAGATTGATATTAATAACACACTGCAGTTGATCTCTGCTCCGATGAGGGTTGTCGATTTTAAGCTTGGTTGTGCATAGATGTTGCCCGATAGCCAGTTCTCCACATCCCTTGAATTTTTTTTTTATTTAAACATTTAACATGTCTGCTCACTGCAGCTCTCCCATTATTTGCGCCAGTACATTCTTATTGAAGTGCTAGAAACTGGTGTGACTGAAACATAACATTTTGAGAGTTTCGGCTTTTTATTCTTGTTTTGAATTGTTTCGGTTCAGTACTTTGCTCGATGAGCGGCTGTCATTGTAGGTGCTTCCAACAGTGACCCTTTTACTGAGCTCTGTGTGAGATGAGCGGCGAACTCGAAGCTTTTGGCTTACTTTTCTCGGCCTCTTGCATTGTAGTGTATGATTTAGACAGCCATGTCTAACTGCAGCTCGGAAACCCTCTCTCCTTGCTACCCACAAATCCTGTTGATCTGCTGAAATGTGAATTTGGGATAAACACTCTTCCAGTATTGCTCACTTGCGGATCGTCACTTGTGAATGTTTAGCGTACACTGTACCATCCCCAGAAGACGTTTATTAGCTTTTTTTCCATGACTGTCATAGATAGCCTTGCACCTAGGCCACCTTTCCAGTTGTGGACCCTCCAAATCTTATAGCTGCTATTCTGTTCCATTAGTTGTGTGCTCCATAATGAACATGTATTTCTGTTTTCTGAGCTGAACTGAGACATAGCGATCATGTTCCCCTGGGGCTGGCAGAATTGGGATTAGGTGAGCAGAGGGGGAGGAGAGAAAAGGAGGGTTCTTAAATATCTATTCAGGTTTGTGACTGTTGTCTTTACTAAGTTTGACCTTGAGACCATAAATCGCAAATTGATTTTGTTTTTTCAAAAACGACTTCTGGCTCGACGAACATCTGATCATGGGAAAACCAAGTACCGCTGTGATGCATGGGAAACAAAATCTGTTTGTTGCCATTGGCACTTTGTACCCCTGTTGCCCCTTCTCTCTCGCCCAATTGCATTTGGCAAGCATTTGAGTATGGAAATTGAGGGCCCGCATTTCTAGGGTGTCTTGTAAAAGCTGGCAAGAGCAGATATAAGTTGGGTTGCTCTTGTTCTCTTTTATGCTATACCTGCATCCGTTCCCCAGTGTTTATATCGGCTGATCACTTACATTTATCACGTTGGCAACAAGGTGGTCTCTATCCTGCCATCCACCAACCCCTTAAAATGAAGAGGTCTGTTCCCTGTCCTGGTAAGAGTGGGCTGTGCCAATGCTTGAGGCTTCCAGAGGCCTCTGGATCAGGTACACTGACACTGCGTGCCACAGCCGACAAGACGTTTGTGGCTCAGCAGCCCACTATCGAGGTCCGTCTATCCTCTGGGAACCCATTGAAGGTTAACTATATCATCCTCACGTGAGTGAGGCTGCCATGGCCTGCTCCTCTGCTGTCCCAGCACCACATCCTACTTCAGTTTTAACTCCCTGTCCCCAGCACCATAAGCTTGCTGGATTATAAAAAGAGAGCGGATTCTTTTAAAATGTAAGCCTTGTGTAAAAATTTGCAGATGTAATGGGAAGGTACAAGGACTAGTCCAAAGACGAACTACTCTGTTGATGGCTCAGCACCAGCGCAACCCAGGCTTTTAATATAATCACGTAGGGACTCTATTCTCTCTTTTCATACGTAATTAATCTTTATATTTACTTGTACAACATTGCACGTTACCAGGATTATCACTTACCTAAAGAAAACAAATCAAATGCTCCACTAAAGAAAAGAGAAACAGAAATGTTCTTTAGATTTTTATTTTTGTATTTTTTGTAGTGAAGCCGATATTTACTTTCCTGGTATTGCGCTCTACTCAAATATAATTTTGAGATTGTACGGCAAAGATTATTAGTAAACTGTAAAAGATTTCAAGCAATGAAATCCATTACATGACTAAGGTGAGGCAAGTTTTATGGAGAAATTGGAAGTAAGTTACAGATTGTGCGTAGTTTATTACTAAGTACAAATAGAGTAGACCAGGGTAAATTGATCTGAGGACCGTGCTGATTCGAGGATGAAGTGGGAGGAATAATGGAGCAGATAGTAGTAACATAAAAATTATGTACACCAACACAATTACATGATACACCATTTTATAGGTAATATAGTTTAAACATTCCTTTTACAAATGCAACATTTATGAATGCTTCTCCACTTCAATAATACAATATAGGCATCATTAGAAAGTAACACACGCTGCCACTGGACATCTTCTCAGATTCAGTCTTCAGAATGGGGGCGTCGAGGCATCACGAAGGCAGGGGACCTAATGGATCTTAATGGAGTACGTCAGTTCTCTGATATACAAATGGCTTATGGGGTGGACACTAGAAGTTTTTTTAAATACTTACAAGTTAGGAGCTTTCTAAAAACTAAGAAGGGTGGTTCCGCTGGGTTTGGGAATAATGTAATTTTGGAAATTATCCGGGGCAGGGGGATTTGTATGATCAAAAGAATCTATGCTGAATTGATGACGAATAAAGAAGACGATCTTCTCAAATATCAAAATAAGTGGCCAGAAAAACTCGGAGTGGGCCAGGAGTGCTTCTTAATGTCACTTGAATTAGCACAGAAAGTACTATGTTCAGCGACACTCCAGGCTCAGCATTACAAAACGATCTACTCATTATACTTCACACCAGCTAGGATAGCACAGTGGGGAGGGACGACAGGAATTACTTGTCCCAGGTGTGATAGCTCCGAGGCCGACATAATACATGTCTTTGCTACCTGTCCACATCTTTCCCTGCTACATAAGCCCGTAGAAGCATTTTTAGAGAGATTATTGGGTAGTAAGATTAATCTTGCCCCATTGACAATACTGCTGGGGATAGATATCGATGGCGTAGGGGGCTCAACATCTTTCTTCCTGTTTGTAGCTATGGCTGTTCTGCGAATTTGCATCGCCTCGGCCTGGCTGGAACGATACCCACCTACGTTCTATCAATGGTTGGCTAGATTACTTTCAGTTTATAATCTGGAGAAAGAGATATACGCTAGGAAGGGTAAAAGAGGAAGAAAGCTGGGACTTCAAATCTGGGACCCTATTATTAGGTGGAAGGAAAGTTAGAAATTGATGGTATAATATTATTTGAACTCTTGTTTAGATTTGTCTGATCTCCTCTCTTCTCATATTTTCAAGGATGTTAATGCAAAAATTTGCTTAGAATAATTCTATGTTTAGCCCAAATTATTATAGAACTGTTTTAGTTTGTTAAACTGAACTTATGTAGTACTCTGCTTTACGTATTTTTATGGTGACTATGCCCTGTATAAAAGGGGGAAAAAAGGTAATAAAAAAATATTTTTTAAAAAAAAGAAAGTAACACAGAAAGATTTTAACAGACATTGGGCCTAGACTTCTTGACCTTGGGAGTCTTCAAAATGTATAATTCTCACTGGTAAATGACATAATTTTGCCCATGCAGCCGCAGGACTAACTTTCACAAGGGATTGCAACTTTATTGAGATCCTAATTGATGCCAGTTGGACATGTTCAACTGCTGAAATAACCTGTTCTTAAATACTGCTTCCAACAAAAACATGCCATCTTCCATTAACACAAGTTAGGTGTATATCTTGAGTCAAAACCATCAAACTCCATAGGAAATAACTATTAGAAAGTATTACCAAATATTGAAAAAAAGGAACTACTACAAAATGAAACACTTTGCTAGCTTAGTTACCACTATTAATAAACTACCACTCCAAAGACAGTATATTGCGTTATAGGGTAATTTATTTATGCTTGTTAATATTTGGCATATGTATGATTGCCTCAGATTAGTCTAGATTTGTGCTATGCCTATGATTGTGATAATTCAGCAAATATTTTTGATGTATTAATATTATTTTACCAGTGCGGCTCGACGTATGCTGCACACGTTAATTACACTTAGTAGCTGCACATGCTAGACTTCAAAGATATCCTACTACTTTTTCAGCAAATGTCCTCAGATTTTCAGCTCCAGGTGTCCCATTTTACATCTGGAGCTTGTTCTATCTAATAGCAGTTCAATTGCTTGTCATGTGTGAGTCACTCCCCTGTCTTCCCTCCCAGGTCCCTACGCCAAAAGGACCGGGGAGACCTGAATGCTCTTGTCTGTATGATGGCTGTGTTGATGATTCATGCACTGGCATGAGCAACGAGCAGCTCCATGAAATCACCCTTTGTATGCTTTTGTGATAGGTTTAAGGATTTATTGGTAGATGTGAAGCTTGATTACTATTTTAATTTACAGTTTTATGTTTTGATTGCAGGTTGTATTCCTTTTATTAATAACACTTCGAATATATGCTTCAGGGCTTGGGAAGTACCTTGCTTTTGTTTGTTTTATGTTTGTTTTTTGGATATCATCTGAACGCTTAACTTTTCACTGCGACATTCCATATGTATTTTGAAGATATTGAATGTTCAGAGGAAAATGAAACCACTAACATATGAGAGAAGGAGTTATAACACGGTTTATATGCGCTGCGTTGGTGCCAGAGTTAGACTTTGAAAAACCCAAATTCGGTTTTATTAATGGCCATCTTCTACATTTAGGTGCTTTTTAGTTTCGTCAGACGTTTTCCTCTGTCCCTTAAATTAGTTTAAAAGTGACAACGCACCAGGAATCAGATGGGAATGGGACGTTTCCCACAGACCGAATGCTTACCCTACACCATGACACCAAGAGATGTTGTTAGTGCAAAAACATCTTATATTTTCTTACCAGAATGAGAGCTTTTCCTGCTAGTCTTCAGGTTTGTGTGACCTGCACAGCAAAAACACTTTAGACCAAACATATTGAAAACTTAAACTTGCATGTTCGAGGCATAGGAGCTGCAGATTACACACTGTGCATAGATCGCCATCTGGTGTTGGGCCCGGATGTTGCAGTTGTTTTTCTCTTGGAAAGTCTTTGGAAGTCACAAGGTATGTGACTCCTCCTTTGGATCGTATTGCGCATGGGCTTCGGCTCCATCCTCAGATTGTTTTTTCCGCCATCGGGCTCGGATGTGTTCTTCGCGCTCGGGTTCCGAACCGTTCCAGTTACAGGTCTTCTCATCGGCGCGCAATCCTTAACTTCCGTGGTATTGTTCTCCATCGCGATCTCCCCACTCGACGTGACTCATCAAGAAACTTCGATTCCAGGCGTTGACGCAGGCCTTCGGGCCTACCTCAGCTCCGGTCCTGGCTCATGGAAAGGACTCCATTTAAGAAGTGTCCTCGATGTGGGTCCAAATATCCCCACACCGATCTCCATGAGGTGTGCAACCTCTGCCTCTCTCCAGAACACGAGGCTCGAGACTGTCCGGCGTGCAAATCGTTCCGGTCCAAAAAGACTATTCGAGACCGAAGAGCCAGGAGAATCATAGCACACGCATCGACTGCAATCCCCGATGACATCTTTGGAGAAGGCGTTGATGTTCCCGAAGAACAGCACACCGAAGAAGGCCTCGTCAGCGCTTCCGAAGCCGACGACCCAGATGTCGAGGACATCACTCCAGCACAGAGTGGCGTGAGTACTACTATCGATCCCCACCCTCGACGGCATCGAAAAAGTCTTCGGTCACGCCTTCGCCCTCAGGCCTAGGCACGACCAAAGACACTGCTTCCCATGCCTCGCTTTCGGGCCCGGTTAAGAAGCCCATCAAGCCTTCTGGCAGCTCGGGCTCGAGCCAGCCTGCCGTCGGTGCCGAAAAACACACCACACCGAAAAAGAAAATGGCTTCCTCCGCGCCGACTTCCACACGAAGACACCCACTAGCTCCTCGGTAACGACGCCATCTTCGGAACCGAGCAGGAAAGTCAAACCCATCGACACCCACACCTCGAAGCTGAAAGCCATCTCGGAACCGAGGAAATAACCGGACATATCTAAACCACACAGTTCGAAACAACAAACTGATGATTCCAAGAATAAAAAACCACAGGCTCCGACCCCTTCGGCGCCGACGTATCTACCGCTCACAGAGGAACTGTTTCGGCCCGATCCACTCCAAAAAACTCTTACTAAAGACCCTAAAACTGGACATTTGATGATCAGCATCAAAAAGAGGCCGCTGGACAAGCCTTCCCCGGCTCCACCTCCAAAGAAAAAGGACTGTGGTACCTCCCCGTTGAGACTATCATCCTCCACCATCTCCTCCGCCTCCCCTACCTCATCATTCCCCCCACACCCTCTCCAGATGAGGATGATGACGATGTCTATGAAGACAGGGGAGGGGCCCCATGACCAACCCACTGGAGACCCCACTCCTACAGGCTCCCCAGACCCATGGGACGACTACAACATTCCAGACGTCCCGCAGGGCGACATTTACCCTACAAGACCGCCCCCCCCCCCCCCCCCCCCCCCCCCCCCAGAAGACACTATGGGGTTTAAACCAGCTGCTACATAGGGCTGCACACTACCACGTAGTTGATCTCCATACAGACCCCGTGGAGGAGGACTTCCTCCTAGACACTTTTGATACCACCCACAGGGCCACTTCCATTCTGCCCATGCTTAAAGGTGTTATCAAACACGCGCCAGAGGTCTTTAAAGACCCGGTCAGAGCCAGGGTCATCAACCCTCGTCTCGAAAAAGAAATATAAGGCCGCCCCTACAGACCCCACCTACATCAGAGGGCCCGCACCACTAGACTCCCTCGTAGTCTCCACTGCTAGGAAACGTGCAAACTCACAGGCATCAGGCGAGGCACCACCACCCGATAGAGTCCAAACTCCTAGATGCCTCTGGCAAGCGAACAGCATCTCAGGCGGCCAACATATGGCACATTGCGAACACACAAGCGCTTTTAGCATGATACGACAGGACGCATTATGATGAGCTAGAAGCAATCATGCAGCACCTCCCTGACAAGTACAAGAATAGAACCAACGAGCTAATCCAGGAGGGAAAAACCAACACCTCCATACGCTGTGCCCTCGATGTTGCCGACACCGCCTCTAGGGCAATTAACACCAGCGTCCTCCTCCATAGGCATGCCTGGCAGAGGTACAGGCTTCCATCCTTAACCACCCCTTTGACCAAGAACATCTCTTTGGCCCAAACGTAGACGTAGCCCTTGAGAAGATGAAGAAAGACACCAATACGGCAAAATCTATGGGAGCCTTACAGTCACACCCTCCTAGACGCTCCTTTCGCCGTTCTTCCTTGCGAAGCACATCTAGAGGCTACTCCGACAGTGCTTCTACGTCATATAAAACCCCTACACAATCCTCCTTCACTAGGGGTTACCAGAGAGGTGGCTACAGGGGTAACAACAAAAAAGGCAGAGGCAAAACTAATACCTCCCGCTCTGCCTCCACTCCTACCCAATGACTTCGCTTCACTCTCCCCAGACCATCCCACTCCAGTCGGGGGCAGACTACAAAATTTCCTTCATGTCTGGGCTACTATCACCTCAGACAAATGGGTGACACAAATAATTCGGTCAGGCTATTGCCTTGAACTAAAATCAATCCCCCCAAACTTCCACCAAAACACCGCTCAATGTCGCAGGAACATTCGTCACTTCTCAAGCAGGAGGTAATCTCCCTCCTACAAAAGAGTGCGATAGAGCCATTTCCTACCAAACAACAAAATATGGGAGTTTACTCCCTATAGTTCCTCATACCAAAAAGGGATGACACTCTAAGGCCCATCCTGGACCTCAGACTCCTAAATCACTATATACATTCAGACCATTTCCACATGGTCACACTTCAGCAGGTACTTCCCCATCTCTCCCAAAACGACTTCCTTGCCACCCTAGACCTCAAGGACGCCTATTTCCACATTCCCGTTCACACAGCTCACAGAAAATCTCTCAGGTTTGTAGTGGACGTTCAACACTATCAATTCAAAGTGCTCCCATTCGGAGTCACCACAGCACCGCGAGTGTTTACCAAGTGCCTAGCGGTCGTGGCAGCACATCTGCGAAGACAACACATACACGTCTTCCCATACCTGGACGACTGGCTAATAAAAGCCAGCTCATACCACCAGTGTGTACAACACACTCACGCAACGATACACCTACTTCACCAACTGGGCTTCACAGTAAACCACACGAAGTCCCATCTGCAACCGTCCCACATAAAGCAATACCTAGGTGCCACGATAGACACCTCAAGAGCGCTAGCCTTGCCCAGTCCTGCCAGGATAGCAAACATTCAGGCCCTACGCGCCAAATTTCAGCCAGAACACTCTCTTACAGCTTGAGTGTTCATGCAACTTATAGGAATGATGGCCTCTTGCATATTCAAAGTACCTCATGCAAGACTACAGATGCGTCCTCTCCAAGAATGCTTAGCGCGCCAATGGAACCAGGCCCAGGGTCCACTGACAGATCTGGTGTTGGTAGACGGTCGTGGCCATCGCTCTCTGCAGTGGTGGACCACCAAAAACCTTTCCAAAGGGCGACCGTTCCTGGACCCTGTTCCTCAGATAGTACTGACAGCGGACGCATCGCTCTCCGGCTGGGGAGCTCACCTACTACATCACAACATGCAGGGCAGGTGGACACCTCAGCAAAATTTGCTCCACCTCAACTATCTGGAGCTACTAGCAATATTCTTAGCACTAAAGACATTTCAGACACACATCAGGCAAGGCCGTCCTAGTCCGCACAGACAACATGGCAGCCATGTACTATTTACAAACACAAGGCGGCACACACTCTCTGCAGCTCTCTCAACTAGCACAGAGCATATGGAGATGGGCCATACCCCAAAAAATCTTCCTCCTAGCCCAACATGTCCCAGGAGTCCAGAACACTATAGCAGACAAACACAACAAATCCACGAGTGGAAACTCCAACCACAAGATCTTCACCCGTACTTTCAAATGTGGGGGCATCCACAAATAGACCTTCGCCACCCACGAAAACGCCAAATGCCCAAGCTTTGCCGCCAGATATCCACACCCATTGTCCAGAGGCAATGCGATATGGATGAACTGGTCAGGCAGATTTGCGTATGCTTTTCCGCCTCTCCCACTCATTCCCTTAGTGGTGCGCAAACTACAACAACATTCCCTCACTCTCATCCTAGTAGCTCCAACGTGGGCCAGACAACCGTGGTACACCACACTGCTGGAACTATCTGTAGTACCGCACCAAAAGTTACACCTCTCTCCAAGCCTCTTAACCCAGAACTATGGAGAGATCAGACACCCGGACCCAGCTCAACCTTGCGATCTGGCTCCTGAAATCCTAGAATTCGGTTATCTGAATCTTCCTCCTGACTGTATGAATGTCATTAGAGAAGCTAGGCGCCCTACCACTAG
Source organism: Triturus cristatus (assembly GCF_964204655.1). NCBI lineage: Eukaryota > Metazoa > Chordata > Amphibia > Caudata > Salamandridae > Triturus > Triturus cristatus. The sequence continues at coordinate 916,139,216 of NC_140580.1, read as the reverse complement.
AGCTTGCTATGCAGCCAAGTGGAAACCATTTGTGGTCTATTGCCACACCAATAACTTCGATCCCCTAGATGTGTCCATTCAACACATCATAGGCTATTTACTACACCTCCAAAGATGCAATCTAGCCTACAGGTCTATTAGACTGCACCTTGCAGCCATAGCAGCTTACCTGAAAAACAGGCAACATCTATCACTTTTTCGAGTACCTGCCATAAAAGCCTTCATGGAATGCCTCAAAAGAATAATTTCTCCCAGAGTGCCACCCTCACCTGTGTGGAACCTAAATATCATTCTCACCAGACTAATGGGGCCTCCCTTTGAACCTCTACACAAATGTGAACTTCAATTCCTAACATGGAAAACTGCTTTTCTTGTAGCCATCACTTCCCTCAGAAGGGTCAGTGAAATACAAGCACTCACCATTCAAGAACCTTTTATGCAAATGCACCATAACAAGGTTCTCCGTACTAATCCAAAATTCCTCCCTAAAGTCATTTCTCCTTTTCGCCGAAACCAATCTGTGGAACTACCTGTATTCTTCTCGCAACCACAAACCGTTGCAGAAAGAGCTCTCCACACATTAGATGTCAAATGAGCCTTATTCTACTACATCGAGAGAACACAACCCTTTCGTAAGACTAAACAACTGTTTGTTTCCTTCTCACCACCACATTATACGATCCAAAGGAGGAGTCACATACCTCGCGACTTCCAAAGACTTTACAAGAGAAAAACAACTGCAACAAACGGGCCCAACACCAGATGGCGATCTATGCACAGTGTGTAGATCTGCAGCTCTACATGCCAAGAACAGCTGCATACTAGTAAGTAGCATTTGCCTTTTACAGCAGCTCCAGCAAAACATTACAAGGAAGTGCTTGAATAGCTCTCTAAAGAGACAAAGGCTTGTCTAAAAAATGCATCCTCCTGCACAGGTGCAGACCAAAGTGAAGTCTCGACATGGCACACATCCCTGTGTGAATGATTAATGGCGCACTGCACACCAAAAGGTACTGGGAAACTCTTTTTAAAAAAACTTAGGGAAAAAAATCTATAATTTGTCTCCTAATGCATGCTACACAGTGATTAAGGGCTGCCGGTCCCTCATCCAACATGAATTTGTGCAGTGAATCAAGCATTTTGGCCTGACAAAGACCGTGTGCAGTGCACACGGTCTTTGTCAGGCCAAAATGCTTGATTCACTGCACACATCTCTGTGTGCCATGCCTACAACCCACCGCCCTGGCATAGGTCAGCCACCCCTTTAGCTGGGTGCACTATACTAGTGGTGACGGTAGAGGATCATGAACCCTGTGCCCCTACAGTGTCTAGACCAATTCTTAAACACTGTAAGTGCAGTAATGCCATTAAGAGTATATGGTGCTGGGAGTTTGTCATTATGAACTTTACAGAACCATAATGGCTTTACTGAAAACTGGGAAGTTTGGTATCCAACTTCTAAGCACATTAAACCCTCACTGATGCCAGTGTAGGCTTCAATGAAAAATGCACTCAAAGACCATCTTACAGATGCCCCATGAAAAACGACCAGCCTCTGGTGGGTTCCCTGATTGGTACACACGAGCCTGCCACCACGAGCCATGTTTCTGGACCCCAGGTGGTGGGAGCGTCGGCTCCCTGAAGCCCAGAAACTAGCCTTTCAAGGGCGGATGTGGTCACGCCGCTCCCAGGCCATGGAGAGCAATCTGTGGCAGGGGAGCTTCAAAGGCCTTGCCACCTTTGTAACCTGACCCCCAGGCTCTCCTGCTATCAGGAGCAGGCCCCCTTCCTGTCTCCCTTCCTTTTCGGCAGAAAGGCAGGTGGGAAAAATTAGCACAGCCTAGGTGTGTCCATCTCTGCCAACCCCACCCTTCAGGTGGGGGGAGGCGAGGTGAAGCCCACTTTTCAGTGCCCGCCATCTTGCAGATGGCAGGCACTCTCCAATCAGGATTAGGGATTGTGTCCACTCCCCCACGTGGGGTGAGCACACCAAGGGTGTAGTCACCCTAAGATCAGTAGCCCATTGGTTACTGACCTCAAGACCCCTAAAACACCCCTTAAATACGGTATTTAGGGGGCAGCCCTGAACTAAGAATACAGATTCCCGCAACCTACGAAGAAGGATAAAAGAAGACGCCCAGCAGAGGAGACTGCAGAGAACTGACTTGGCCCAAGCCCTACCAGCCCGTCTGCAGTTTCCAAAGATCCTGTGCCAAAAGTTGCCTTGTCCTGCTGCCAGTGACCTCCAGAACCCCTGGAAGGACTGACTGCCTTCCACAAAGACCGGCTCGCCCGTGTACAGCAGCTCTTTTCAAAATAATCTCCAGAGCAAGACTGAGTCTGCTGAGGACAAATAAACCAGACCCCCAACGGCGAGTGGCCCGGTAAGGTGAAATCTGACGTCAAAAGAAACCCCTGCATCCAGCCGCCCTGCGCCCTGGAGAAGAGAACCCGGGGTGCACCTATGTCCTGAGCCTTCCAACTTACCTGCCCAGCTGTTGGTTCCTCCCGGAAGTCTTCCTGGACCGAACCTGCAGGCAAAATCCAAAACCAGCAACTCCTATTGAAAACAGGGCCCCCGATGCCAAAACAGCACCCTGCACCCGGCCGCCTCTGTGCCACTGTGGGTGCACCTTGTTTGCTAAACTGGATGCCCCTTTGCCCTGAGCTTAAGTCCAGGAGCTTTGCTTTCACAATCTGTTATGTTTCATGTAGGTACCCCAATATAGGCCCAGGTAGCTACCTAACCTTTCACCTATATTCTCCCCTACCATTACACTACATACCAGTTCTTGGGACTGACCTTTTACCTAGTTACGGTACTGCTTACAGGACGTGGGGTTTTCCCTGAAAAGTAGCTTCATCCATTATGTATGAGGATTCTTGGAAACTCAGCAGGACATTCTCCTGCATAATAACAATGTAGAAGGGTCATTCCTTCCGTCTTTTTAAATCCAACATGACACAGCATGGTGGAACCCCTAAGGGTACCACTTTGGGTATATATATATCATATCTTTGCTGAGGCAGGGAGAGGAGAAAAAGGACTTCCATGCTGACACACTGATTCGAGACGCTGAGGTTCCTGCACACAGACGCTCCAGTAGTCAGTGGTCTGACATCCCTTGCGGGGTGGCCATCTCGAGACCAAGACTGGGTCCAACAGTCTCTCACTTCAGGTAATGGGGTTGACTTTATCCTAGAGGATTCTTGGCTTTACACCTACATAAATGCTAGGTACACCTAGGTACATCTAGTTAGGGTCCCGACGTAGGAGTACGCATTTTATTGTCATGTATTTTTATACCTGCCTGTATTCATCGTTTTAGCACTATGGTAGAAATCTACCATACTTTTACTCTGTTGGTGCATATAATCATTTATATCTGTTTCTGTCTTATGGTTGTTTCCGCACACCTATTTTACACTAGAATGACGCTGGTTCAATAAATGCTTATTGAAAAACGTCCCCACTGTTTATTGTGTGTATCTCTCGGAGACAAAGTGAGCACAAGTGACTGAGCAAAAAGTAATGTACAGTTTCCACGATCCCTGATGGGACAGAGTTGTCATGTTCAATAATTGCCAAGAACTATTCTCTCCTTGGTAAGAGGAGTTTCTAGTGGCACTGTGAGCTAGCTGCTATACAGGCGAACATACTAGGTAGGGGTGTCTGGAATCAGTCTGAACACCACTCCCACAGTCTGTCTAAACGCACTGATCCTATATAGGTTTATAGGAACTTCACGACAAACCTTGTGGCCTGCTCATGAGCAGCCACCAACTGAAGGCCCCTTATCCCCCATTAGAGAACATTGGGACTCAGCACTCTGCTCCCGGCTGCCTTAGTGCTGCTGAGGGTTTTCTGAGAGTGCGCCCTCGACCCTGGAGGAACCCTGGTTCTAACCTCAGAATACCAACTCCCACAAACAAGTACTTACCTGTAAACTGATAACTTCATTTCCTTCTATTGGATTTCATTGGCTGCTTTTCTTTGAAAATTCTTCTAAGTGCGGAGTTGGTTTGTTTGAAAACCTGCAAATGTACCAAACGTGAATTACTTACCTTTTGCCTAGGAAATGAATCAGTGTGATAACTAAGCATATCACACTGATTAGCAAAAGTAACTTAAAAAGTAATCCAAGACTTAACGAGTATTGCAAACTACAAAGTAACTGAAAAGTAATTTTGATTATTGACTTGCCTATAAATCAACCAGCTGCATCTGAACCTGCATTCAACTGCAACTAATTGCATAAGTATTACAAAGTATTATTTCACTTACCTGCATCAGGCCTGGCTTGGTTCTAGCAATAAAATAACGAAATAATATTTTTATACAAACAAATTGGACTGAGTTCACTGAGTGTGTGACATCATTTCTTGCCTGGGTTTGTACAATAAATGCTTAACACTACCCTCTGATAAAGCTTTACTGCTCGGCCACACTACCACGAATAGAGAGTAAAGTGCTATCTATTTTTACCTCTGCCTACCTTTTGGGTTCCATCTGGACTCTGTGCACACTATACCTCATTTTGGTATAGTATATACAGAGTCTGCTTCCTACACTTGGTACCTGGTTGGCAGTAACCTAGGGCACACTCAAAGTGCATCAACATAAGGCAAAAAGTGGGGGCAACCATGCAAAAAGGGGCACTTTCCTACAGATTCTGATTAACATGGGTGCCTCTGTCTCTCACCCTGTCGTTGGTGCTGGCCATGTTCAACTCTATAAAATCTAAGGCCTGGTTGTTGATATATCCCTAATCAGACATTAAGCAGCGCTCTACTTGCATGTTGTCAGACTGCTTCTACAGCAGTCGTTATGTACTGTCGATGGAGGGCTTAGTACTTACCTTTCGTTAAAAACATAGAGTACTCATCCCTTTGGTTCTACATTTAATGAAGATCCTGTTATTTGGCCTTTAGTTTTAAATTTGTATTCGAAGTTATCAGCTTTTTCTGCCTTTTGGACCTTATTGGATCAACTCTTGTGGCATTTAAAATTCCCTGCATACATTTCTCTTGGAGTCCTGGATCTTTACCAGCATTCTCTAACTTTGAATTGAATACTTCATGTCCTGCTTTTCTTTTACAATTGGTTAACTAAATGTGCTCTGCTTATCTAGGAAATGCAATGGTCAGACATCTGTGAGGTTTTTGAAATCTGATCTTGACTTGTTCTTTCAGATTAACTTTGAAAATGAGTCTTCTTTCTGGTGAAATGGAACCCGTAACGTTTAGGAATTAAAATATTTATGGTGCTCTGAAATTGGCACAGCAGATGTTTTATGGCTAAAAAAACGGTTTCAATGTATAGATTGAAGGTGTTCCTTTGAAAGCTTATCATGTATCTCAGCTAATTATCTCTCCATTCTGATCACAGCTCATCTTGGGTCAGGTAGTCTGCTTAATTAAACATGTTTAAGACATGCTTAGTCAAATGATTGCACAGGCCCGTGTGATATAGATCATATGGGGCAGTGTGATCAAATTGCACGAAGTAAACCTCCACAGTTCCAAATTCTGACTGAACTCTTTAGAGAAGTCAAAAGTTGAAAATGTTTTCCTGCCTTATTATGCCTTTGCTGTTTTTAGGAACTCAGTTTGTAATCCAGGCAGGACATATAGTGAGCGTCTCCACCGTGCATATTCCAGTGGCCTTAGAGTGCCCTTCTATCAATGGTTTCCAGTAACCCTTCTTACGTTCCATTTTAGGAAAAGAAGCAAATGCTGAGCCAGTAGAAGAGACATGAGCAATTAATTTCAATTTCTCTTTGAATAAAGCATTTCTTTCTGTATAAAATAAAAAAAATGAAAATCAAAAAACATTGTACTTTCAACATGGCTGTGTTCCGTCTTGCAAGAGATTCTTGATGAAATTCTAGTGATGGAAGTATCACACCAGGGGGATAGCTGCGGCTAAGCATCCCTGTCAGTATGGGTGGTATGGCATGTAGTATGGGGAACGGACAGAAATACAGACACAAATAAAATAAGGGTCCGCTAATGCTTTTACTTCTTCCTTTAGCAATGCAGTGGATTTAGTATGTCTCTTTTTGGTAGGATATTTGGAGAGAGCGCCAAAGACTCCGTGATCTGGCTCCACATTCAAATACACTACGAATTACTGTTAACTGACAATTCCTTGAACTCTACAGTTCAAAGTGGAAATTAGCTGCCGTCTGTTTTCTCTACTAGGTCAGATTGCTAGAAACACAGCTTAATTCCATACCACTTAGTACTTCCCTATTTACAGATCTTTTTTTACAAGCACGCAGAAGCACTGCATTTTACAAAATTTGCAAAACTGTTCCACAAAATCTTAACACAATTTGAAGACGAGACCTACTGCCTTTGCCATTGCTTGTCTTTGAGTCCTGCCCATAGCCCTATTCAATTAGGTAAATTGTCTGTTACAACACTTTGTTTTAGCGTTCTAGTATGTATATAAACTGCTCTTGCTTCTGATTCTCTAATTCTGCTCTTTGGTTCCTGCCACAGAAACGCTTCATCAAAGGGCTGCGGCAATACGGCAAGAACTTTTTTCGCATCAGGAAGGAGCTTCTGCCCACAAAAGAAACGGTAAGATCCAAAGATTTTTGCTTGGTCAGCTAAATAGATTAGCTTCTCCTTGAGCTTCACAATCCCTAGAATGAACCCCATCAAGTTGTTGTTTAATAGAAATACAATATGTTTTTCCAGAAGTACCTCTAATTCCTCAAAATAGTAAATTCTACATTTGATTCAAATTTTTTGATGTTCAGCTGATCCTTGACTTAGTGCCCTGCAACCATACACATTACAGTAGCAAGAAAATGCCTGACTTTTCCAGGCAACGTTATATACATCATATATATGTGCATTTAGGGGTGTGTGTGTAAAGGAATATTGACAAATAGCACATTTATATGGTGTGCATTATACTGAAGTGTCTTTTGGCTCTGGCCTTGTGTAAATTGTGGCCTTGAGTCAAGCAGTGAAAATAGGGAGCCCTATGCAGCAGTAGGAAACTGACACTCTTAAACAAGCAAAATCAATATTATCCTTTACTGGCACTGATGCCTGTGCATATCATTTCCTGCTGCTTTGTTTTTTATTTTTTTGAAGACCATTGAAGTGAGATTCTCAAAACTCTATATTTATTTTAGAAATGTTTTTAATTGCCTTGTATTAATACACCACATTTGTACTTGTAAGTAATTTTTCCTATGAAATAATTTTCAAAAAGACTTAACTGTTGAAATTGTTACACATTTGTAGAAGGTATCTGAGAAGGATAACTAAAGGTTAGAGGCATGTGTGCTGTAGGTACAAATGCTTTGCATACTCCTGCCATCTAGTGTTGGGTCAGAGGGTTTGCAAGTTGTTTTTCTTCGAAGAAGTCATTCTCAGTCACAAGGTAGAGTGACTCCTCCTTTAGGTGATAGTGTGCATGGGCATCGACTCCATTGTTAGATTGTTTTCTTTTCGTCCTTGGGTTCGGACGTGGGTTGCGGCGCTTCAGTTAGACACTGTTCTTCGGGATCCCCTTAGTGCGTAATCCACTGTACCCTTGTCGGTATTGTTCCATACGCATTCATCATCCTCTGCTTGTCGAAAAAGATTGGAAACCTCTATCTTCAATGGAGAAGACCTCACTGGCGGCCTTCGGCCCTAGCTGTGTCGGTTTACTTCCACTCCGTTACACATTAGCGAGTCTTCTGCTGATGGAACAGACTTCGTTCCAGTTATGTCCTCTGTGCCACTCTCAATATCCATGCACCGACCAACACAAAGTCTGCAACGTGTCCCTCTCACTGGAGCATAAGGAAGAACATTGCGACGCTTGTCGGTCATTCAAATCGAAAATTACTTTGCGAGACCGTCTGACTTGACTGAGGGACATGCAGTGGCAGAACATTGAGCTCACCCTGGATATCTTCGGAGAAGATATTGAGCTGTAGGAGATGGAAGGGTAAGCAGCAGAAGAGGAGCAGGCACTCGCCATCCAAGAGTCAGATTCTCAACTAGAAATCGAGCTAGAGTCCGAAAACGCTCCAGCCAGACGGGGTGCCGTGAAAGCCCCTTTGCCCACAAAACATCCTACCACCAAACAAAAGGCTTCTGGGCCACCAGTGCCTTCTGGCCAAGACCGGTACCGAGATTACTGCTTCCAACGCTCTGCCCTCGGGATCGGCACTGAAACAACACACCAAGCCTTCGGGCTCAAGCTGAGACAAAACACCTTCGGCACCGAAGTCTTCGGATCCAAAGGATGATAAAGACAAATCCAGTTCGGCACTGAAACCAAAGGATGCTCTTCAAAAACCTCCAGAACCAATCCTAGAAACTATGCAGGAAAAACTGGATCCTAAGCAAAAGAAGATTCACATTAATCCAGACACTGGACATATATTGGCAAAATCAGTAACGTCTTCCAAAAGGAAAATTCCTTAAGAGGAAATAACCAACAAAATCTCTCTAAAAGAGAAGGGCACTGCTACAAGCCCTTTCCACCCTATCCCTCAGCCCCCTCCACCATCTTCACCATTACCATGCTCAAAACAGTTAGACATTATACCACAGGGTTCTACGCATACACAGCCTGATATAGAAGATCAATCAATCATAACATTTGTAAAGCTCACAACTTACCCGTGAGGGTCTCAAGGCGCTGGGGGTGGGTAATGCTGCTACTGCTCGAAAAGCCAGGTCTTGAGCAGTCTTCTGAAGGTCAGCAGGTCTTGGGTCTGCCGTAGGTGGGTGGTGAGGGTGTTCCAGGTCTTGGCAGCGAGGTGGGTGAACGATCTACCGCCGAAGGTCGCTCTTCCGATGCGGGGGACTGTGGCGAGTGCGAGGTCGTTGGAGTGTCGCTGGCGGGTGGGGTGTAGAAGCTGAGTCGTCTGTTGAGGTAAGCTGGTCCGGTGTTGTGGAGTGCCTTGTGTGCGTGGGTGAGGAGCTTGAAGGTTATCCTCTCTGACGGGGAGCCAGTGCAGGTCTCTCAGGTGGGGTGTGATGTGGCTGCAGCGAGGGATGTCGAAGATCAGGCCTGAAGAGGCGTTCTGGATGCGTTGCAGCCGTCTCAGGAGTTTGGCCGAGGCTCCTGTGTAGAGGGCGTTTCCGTAGTCCAGTCTCCTGCTGACGAGAGCCTGGGTGACCGTTATTTTCGTTTCGGTGGGGATCCACTTGTAGATCCTGCGAAGCATGCGGAGGGTGTTAAAGCATGAGGAAGAGACGACGTTGACCTGCTTAGTCATGGAGAGGGTGGAGTCGAGGATGACCCCTTGGTTGTGTGCATGGTCTATGGGTGTTGGGGCTGTTCCCAGTGCGGTCGGCCACCAGGAGTAATCCCAGGCCGAGGGGGTGGATCCGAGGATGAGGACCTCCGTCTTGTCCGATTTCAGCTTCAGTCGGCTGTTCCTCATCCATTCGGCGATGGCCTTTATTGCTTCGTGGAGGCTGGTTTTGGTGGTGTGGGGGTCTTTGGTGAGGGAGAGGTTCAGCTGGGTGTCGTCGGCATAGGAAATGGTGTTGAGGTCGTGCAGTCAGGCGACGTGGGCGAGTGGTGCCATGTAGATGTTGAACAGCGTTGGGCTGAGGAATGAGCCCTGTGGTACGCCGTTGATGATCTCGGTGGCTTCGGAGTGGAAGGGGGGGGGGAAGGCGGACACTCTGTGTTCTGCCGGCAAGGAAGGAGGTGGTCCAGTCCAAGGCCTCCTCTTGGATCCCGGCGTCGTGGAGGCGTGTTCGTAGTGTGCGGTGGCAGACCATGTCGAAGGCGGCTGACAGGTCCAGAAGGATGAGGGCCGCTGTTTCTCCGTTGTCTAGCAGGGTCCCGATGTCATTGGTGGCGGCAATGAGGGCAGTTTCGGTGCTGCGGAACCCGTATTGGGAAGGTTCCAGGATGCTGTTCTCCTCGAGTTAGCGGGTCAGTTGTTTGTTGATTGTCTTCTCGATGACCTTCGCTGGGAACGGGAGTAGGGAGATGGGCCAGAAATTCCATGGGGTCCGCCTTGGGTTTCTTGAGTAAGGCGTTGATCTCTGCCTGCTTCCAGCTCTCCGGGAAGGTTGCTGTCTTGAAGGAGATGTTGATGACTTTCCGGAGATGGGGTGCAAGGGCTGTGCTGGCTTTGTTGAAGATGTGGTGTGGGCTTATGAGATGATTTCAGGAATATTTTTTCTATAGCTTATGAATTGCACCAAATATGAGACTTATAAAACAGCAAAAGCATAAAACAAAACCAGATATCCCAAACAAACTGTTCCACATAATTGGGGTGTTGTGAGCCCCTCACACTCTTTGACCCCAATGTAACTATACCTGCTGCACTAATGATAACTGCAGTCCTGAGTAGCAGGCTATCTCCTTTGCCTTGTTTACCTCTTCCCCTCCATGATGGATCACCACCTCTGTCCTAATGCTTGAAAGGACAAATAAGCTCTGATGCCCCCTTTTTTTTTAAAGGTAGACAGTCATAATTGTGATGCAGTGGGGCCCTCAAATCCTTGGGCCCCAGTCCTGCTGCATCTGCTCCTTTATAATAACCAGCAGTAGCCACTTACATACTTGGCAGCAGTACCAGCTTCACTAATGAATGTCCCTTTTTGGGTATCTCTCTGAAGAAGCGGTCTCTGGCCATTTGTAAACATAAAAATGAGTCCGCATACAGTGCTCCCTATTCTGGGCCTTCTCTTTGACAATATCTATGAATCTCGCTCCTTTACTGTGAGGCTCCAAGGATCGAGAGGATTAGGGCTTTGCATCTGAATGCACCCTGGTGGCCTTCTACCTGCCACCCCATGGACTCAGCTTTCACAAAACAACTGCCCCTGAATGGTTAATACTGACTTTGAGATGCCTCTGCCTGAAATCGAAGTGTGGGTGGTAGTGCAGAAAGTTAAAAAAGAAACCATTGAATTATGAGTTTCTGCAGCAGCAGCGTTTTCCACATAATTATCAGTGTACTGCATTTGCTACATAATCTGCAGATTTCAACAAAAAAATCTTGATTCTAGCTCAAACAGAACAAAAGTTACTTAAAGGGTGACAAAGTGTTTCGGAGCAGTGGAAGGCCCTTTGGAAAGATTGACTGGTAATCTTGTAGTTGCTTACTGCTGTATTTGGGTGCTACACTGGTACTAATGAGGTGAAATATTTTCCCTGACAGCGTTATCGTGAGTCAAAATGACAAAATAATGAAGTAATGCCAACCACAAAATGTGGCGCATTGTGCAGCATAATTTACCTTTTCTTGCTGCATAATTTAGTCAAACCTGCCGCATAATCTTGTCCTCTTCTGCTGAATAATTCCAGTGGATCTGCTTGAAGCTTTATGGTGGCAAAGATCTATTCTTTTTAAGATGTAATGTAAAGGAGTTATCAGCTGGGATCTGGAATAGTGGAGACACTTACAAAAATCTCTGCATTAGATACAGTTTGATTACTTATTACTAAAAAGTATGTTTTGTAAGAACTTGTTTTATCTCAATCACTGCATCATTTTGCAGCGGCCTAGCTTAGAGTAGGTAAATACTGTTTTAAAATAATAACTTACATATTCACAGTGCTTTCTGCCACAGGCTGGGACCTCATGGCACTAGAAACAGGGCCATTAGAATTATGCGGCAGGAGAAGGCCAAATTATTCAGCATGGTTGACTCAGTTTTGCAGCAAGCAAAGGCGAATTATGCTGCCTATTTTGTGATAGCATTACTGCACGTTTTTGCTATTTTTACACTTGTTAACATTGTCCTGGCCTTTATTGCTCCTCATAAGTACCACATTAACACCCACATATAGCAATAAACAACAGAAAGGTGACCAGTCAACTTTTAGAAAGGGTCTTCCACTGTGAGGTAACGTGTTGTAGCATTTTTTAATCTGCAAATTATGCAGCAGACGATAGATTGTGGCAAATGCGGGAAAACCATAACTATGCGCTTTGAGTGCAGGGTGAGCGTGAAAGTGAAGGGTGAGAATGAGTGAGTTGTCTGAATGCAGGGTGAATTCCCAGACACTTGAAGTTAATCAGCATGTTATTGACGGGGCGTAGGGTTTCAGATATAAATTAAACTATTGCTATTATGGAATTAATCAGGGAATCGAGGGTGAAGGAAATAAATAATGTGCTGATCCTGCAGCAAACTTCCGGTCTTATGATTAGGGTTGCCAGCTCATTATTTTGATGTTGCAGACGGTACAAAAAGAAACAGTCACCTAAAGCCCTATTTTCAGCACTTATCTGTGCGTACTCAGAGAAGCAAATATAGCACTTTTAAATGTGTTCTAGGGCTGCCTGCATGTTTCATGACTGCAAATAAAAGGGACAGAAAGTCAAATTACAAATGAATACATACTTTGTTTTATTTAAGACCCTATTTAGTGTCAAAGCAAGGTCTTTGCAGGCTCTTTAAACAAACATACATGGCTGGCATCTTTTCTATTGGCAACCCTTTTTCATATTCTTTTTCATGAAATGCATTTTCACACTACAGCAGTAAATTTACAATACAAATGTAAGGAAGAGGCAGAGTCGGGGCCCAGGGGGTACTTGAAAAGAAAAAAAAACTAAGCCTCAGTAACCAGTTTCCAAAGGTATGCAAATGGTCTTTAAAGACCTGTGAAAAACTCAGGCGTGCTGGAGTCTTAATAAGACTCCAGACTCTGCCCAGCCGAGCCCCCAGCAGCACACTCCTCGGGCCCCACAGCACTCTGAGGGCTTCGGAGAAAATGAAGACAGCCTGGAAATGCAGCAAATAAACATCGCTACACTTCCAGGTTTCTTCATTTACATGTGCTTACAGAGGCCTTTGCACCCCCTGGGAACCCATCCACGCCCCCCCAGGGGGGCACGCCCCACAGTTTGAAGACCTGTGCTCTAAACTAATGCAAGAATTGTAATCTGTGACGTGTGTGCAACACAACCTTTGAAACTAAAGCATTGACCCTCTTAACAATATTTTAGAGATCCCGGCTCCCATAAACGTATTCTGCCTTCTACACGTTGTGCTTTGCAGCAGACATATTAATACTTTGTTAACTAGACCGCTCACCAATCTCTCCAATAAGTATATGAACCATCAGTTACCTTGCCGTTATCGTAATCTAAAAATTGCAGGGTGCACCAAGATCTCTGCATCAGGTGCTGTAACCCTTTAGTTTAAAATGCTGTTCATTTGCTACAAATTTACTAAGTGCTGCAGATTTACTGTCACAATTCTTATTCCATTTTCTTTGTGGCAGATTTTTTTTTTTTAAAGAACTGTATAACTTCACTGTCTGATTCTGCTCCTTATGACTTGACCTTCGTAACTCCATCCCTTCCCCCCCCCCATTTTATAGGATCTCAGAGATTTCTTTTTCACTACCAGTACTTGTTACAGATAATTAACTTGCTCGCTTGTCTAGAGTTTGAAACTGAGATTTAAACAATGGAATAACGTTTTGTTTGAGGCATATGAGCTGTAGATCACATGCTTTGCATAGCCTGCCAACTAGTGTTGGGTCTGGATGTTTGCACTTTGTTTTTCTTCGAAGAAGTCTTTACAGTCACGAGGTCGGTGACTCCTCCTTTCGGTGATAGTGTGATTGGGCATCAACTCCATTGTTAGATTGTTTTTTTCTGCCATCGGGTTCGGATGTGAATTGTGGTGCTCCGGTTCAACACCGTTCTCGGGTTCCCCTCGACGCGCAATCCACTACCCTCAACGGTATTGTTTCTCGATAGCGTTTCCCATCTTCAGGTATCGTTTCGAGTGAAAGTCTTCGATTGAAAGTGTTGTGGAGGGCCATTAGGCCTAGCCACGTCGGGCTCACTAGCAGTCGATGGAACAGACTCCATTCAAATTCTGTCCCGGGTGTCGCGCTAAATTTCCACGCACAGACTTCCTCGAAGTGTGCAATCTGTCTATCCTCGGAACACGACAAACAAGACTGTGACGCGTGCCAATTGTTTCGATCAAAGAAGACGCTCCGTGACCGTCTGGTTCGATGTCACGAAATGCATCAGCAAAGCGGCTCAGCACCGGATATCTTTGGAGAAGACTCCGACCGTGAAGAATCCCACACGCAGGAAGCCGAAGTAGAGGAAGAATACATTTCAGATGCCCCGCTCTCCGGCCCGGCACCGAAACAAAAATCAAAGCGTTCCGGATCGAGTGTGTCACATACAGATGTCGAACCAAAATCTTCGGCCTCGAAATCCAAGCATATCGAAATCGAAGCATGTTCTTGTGGCTATTTCCATGTTATCGAAAAGTAAATCTTCGGAACCGAAAGCTTCGGAGCTGAAACCTTAGACACCGAAAACTGCGACGTCTAAAGGAAAGACAACTGTTCCAGCTAAAGAGCCTTGTGTCGACGTTACACCTGCAAACACGGATCCAAAACAAAAAACTGGTTATCTGCTCATCACACCCACAAATTCCCCACAACCTCAATCACCTAATCCAGAAGATGAAGAGTATGGGGATGAAGCTAGGCCACAGGACATGAATGACCCCTGGGATGACTATAATAGAGATCCGATCGCAGACAACGATCCGGACCTATACCCTCCAAACCCTCACCACCTGATGACAACGTAGAGTATATAGAGCTACTTAACAGGACTGCTCAATACCATGGGGTGGAATTACACAAGGAGGCTCTTGAAGAGGATTTTCTGTTTGAAACTTGGTAAGTACCTCGCGGAGATCACCACAGACACTACCTATGCTTAAGGGAATACTTAAACAAACTGACGAAATTTTTAGAGACCCTGTGCGAGCAAGAATAATTACGCCCAGCATTGAGAAAGTATAAGCCAGCACCCACTGACCCCACTTACGTCAAGGGTCAACTTCCATTAGACTCACTTGTGGTTTCCAACGCTCGTTAACGGCCAAATTCGCAAACTACAGGTGATGCCCCTCATCCTGATAAGGAGTCAAAGTTAATTGATTCCTCAGGCAAAAGAATAGCATCACAAGCAGCCAATCACTGGCGCATTGCAAATGCGCAAGCCCTGTTAGCTTGTTACGATAGAGCTCACTAGGATGAGCTAGATAAATTAATACTGTTTTTACCTGATGAGCATAAAACCAAAGCCAATGACCCAATTCAGGAAGGTAAATTAATCACTAACACTTCTATTAGGTGCGCCTTAGACGCAGCAGATACAGCAGCCTGCGCAGGCAACACCAGTGTATTACTACGCAAACATGCTTGGCTCAGAATTTCAGGGTTGAAACCTGAAGTTTAAACCTCTATTTTAAACCAACCATTTGACAAAGAGCACTTCTTTGGTCCTACAGTGGATACTTCTCTAGAGAAGATGAAAAAAGATACTGAGGTCGCTAAATTCATGGGGGCATTGCAATTCCCTTCCAATAGGAGATCTTTTGTCGCTCCTTTTATAGGGGTGGCTCCAAAACTATTTCCTTGGAAAATCCCTCCTCCTCTTACAAGGGCAATAATCAGTCGCCCTCCTCAAGAGGTTACTTTAGAGGAGGTTTTGGAGGACACAACGGCAGAGGAAGAGGCAACTTAACATGCACTTCCCCTGCAAATACTAAGCAGTGACTTCCCTCCTCTACCCCCGATCATTCCACTCCTGTCGGGGGGGGACTTCCCTCCTAATTTCTACCCGTCTGGAATACAATCACTTCAGACAGATGGGTTCTACAAATTATCCAATATGGTTATTGCCTGGAACTAACAGCCAGTCCCCCAAACATCCCTCCAAAATCACACACTATGGCTCAAGAACATCTGAACCTTCTCAAACAAGAAGTCCTCTCTCTGTTAGAAAAAGGAGCTATAGAGCCAGTTCCATTACAATATCAAGAGACCGGAGTATACTCCCTATACTTCCAAATTCCCAAAAAGCACAGCTCTCTAAAACCTATACTATACCTTCTAGATCTAAATCTATACATTCAATCAGATCACTTTCATATGATAACACCCCAGCAAGTGCTCCCACTAATTCAGCAAGGCGACTTTCTGTCAACCTTAGATTTAAAGGACTCCTACTTCCATGTTCCAATTCACCCCGCTCATCGCAAACACCTCAGGTTTGTGGTTGCGGGACAACACTACCAATTCAAAGTGCTCTCTTTCGGAGTCACCACTGCTCGCAGGGTTATCACCAAATGCCTGGCAGTAGTTGCAGCTCATCTACGAAGAAAACACATTCATGCCTTCCCATACTTGGACGACTGGCTCACCAAAGCCAGTTCACAAGAAAAGTGTCTACAACATTCTTCTAGAACAGTACAACTGCTCCACGACCTTGAGTTCACAATAAATCTACCCAACTCCCATCTCCAACCCTCCCACACACAGATGTATTAGGGGGCCACTCTAGATGCACTAAAAGCTCTAGCCTGTCCCAATCCAGCCACAATTTGCAATATTCAAGTTCTGATTTTTCATTTCTAGCCCAGCCACTCCTTACCAGCTCAGGTATTCATGCAGTTACTGGGAATAATGGTGTCTTGCATTTTAATAGTCCCCTATGCAAGACTTCAGATGCACCCCCTTTAGGAATGCCTAGCACGTCAGTGGAATCAGTCTCAGGGTCAGTAATCAGGTGTTGGTGGACGGCTGTACTCATCGCTCTGGCGGAATCCACAAAACCTTTTCAAGGGGCGGCCCTTCATGGACCCTACCCCACAGACAGTGCTAACAGTAGACGCATCGCTCACTGGTTGGGGAGCTCATCTTCACACACACACACCATTCAGGATATGTGGGGTCAACGGCAAAAACAGCTTCACATAAATTATCTAGAGCTGCTAGCAGTATTTCTAGCGCTCAAAGCCTTTCAAGTTCACCTACTAGGCAAAGCTGTCCTAATACGTACAGACGAAAGCCATGTATTACATACAAAAACATGGGAGGACACACTCTCTCCAACTGTCACAACTTGCACAAGCCATCTGGCGGTGGGCCATACCTCACAAAATGTATCTCCTGGCAGAACACCTTCCTGGAGTAGACAACTAAATTGTGGACCTGCTCAGCATGCAAAGACAACAAATTCCCGAGTGGGAACTCCACCCTCAAGTTCTCCTCCCATTCTTTCAAATGTGGGGCTTCCCAGACATGGACCTGTTTGCCACACACAAAATGCCCAAGCTTCTCCTCCAGGTATCCACACCCATTGTCGAAAGGTAATGCAATATCTGTGAACTGGTCAGGGATACTTACCTATGCTTTTCCATCTCTTCCACTGATTCCACTAGTGGTTCGAAAGCTCAGACAGGCGTCCCCGACACTATTCCTAGTTGCTTCCTCAAAGGCCCGTCAATCGTGGTTCACCACCCTGTTGGAGCTCCCAGTAGTCCTTCACCAAAAACTACACCTTACACCCAATCTCCTCACCCAGAGCCGTGGAGAGATAAGACACCTACATTCCGGTCATCTCAACCTTGCGATCTGGCACCTGAAGTCATAGAGTTTGGCTACCTTAATCTTCCACTAGACTGCATGAACATTATCAAAGAGGCTAGACGTCCAACTACAAGGGCTTGTTATGCAGCAAAGTGGAAACAGTTTGATTTAATTGTCATTAAATAAATAACAAACAGCTTGATCCTTCAGTTCAAAACATCATCTGCTATTTACTGCATTTACATTGTTCAAACTTAGCGTACACATTCATAGGCTTAAACCTTGCGGCAATAGCTGCATACCTTCAAATTGAAAACATCTGTCTCTCTTCAGAGCACCTGTTAATAAAGCATTTATGGAGGGACTCGAGTCATTCCCTCAAGACTTCCACCTTCCCAAGTCTGGAATCTCGTTGTAGTCCTCACCAGACTTATGGGTCCACCTTTTGAGCCATTGCACAAATGTGAGCTGCAATTCCTCACTTGGAAAATCACTTTCCTCATAGCAATTACATCACTGAGAAGAGTAGGTGAACTCCAGGCACTAACAATAGAGGAATCATTTTTACAGGTACACCAAAACAAAGTGGTTCCTGGGACTAATCCTAAATTTCTCCCCAAAGTAATTTCTGCCTTCCATATCAACTAATCTGTTGAGTTGTCTGTGTTCTTCCCTCAACCAGATTCTGTGGCCGAACGTGTTCTAAACACCTTAGACGTTAAAAGAGCATTACTTTACTATATAGAAAGGACAAAACTTTTCCGTAAGACAAAACAACTTTTTGTTACTTTTGCTCCACCTCATAAAGGCAATCCCATCTCAAAATCAGGTATTGCACCTTGGATAGTCGAATGCATTCAAACATGCTATGCAAAAGCAAAACGTACATTGACCATTCCTCCTAGAGCGCACTCCACTTGCAAAATAGGGGCTTCTTTGGCTTTTTTAGGAAACATCCCCATAGATGACATCTGCAAAGCTGCAACATGGTCTACACCTCACACATTCACAGAGCACTATCGTTTAGATGTGTTGGCAAGACAGCAAGCTAGTGTGGCCCAGGCAGTTCTACGTGCACTCTTTCAAACCTCTGCAACAGCTACAGGTTAGCCACCACTTTAGGAGATTACTGCTTTCTAGTCTATGCAAAGCATGTGATCTACAGCTCACATGCCTCGAATGGAAAATGCTACTTACCCAGTATGCATCTGTTCTTGGCATGTAGAGCTGTAGTTTCACATGCGCCCACCCACCTCCCCGGGTACCTATACCTGTTACAGTGATATCTTACTTAGATACATACACATGGACAGCTCTATTATACTACTCTTACTAACTCCATTATCATCCTCTGCGGGAAAACAATCCAACAATGGAGTCGATGCCCATGCGCACTATCACCGAAAGGAGGAGTCACCGACCTCGTGACTGGAAAGACTTCTTCGAAGAAAAACAAAGTGCAAACATCCAGACCTAACACTAGATGGCAGACTTTGCAAAGCTTGTGAATCTACAGCTCTACATGCCAAGAACAGATGCATACTGCATGTCATTTTCCTTCTGCACAGTCTTGCTGCCGCGCATAAATAGACTGTTTGCCCTCAATGTTTAGCAGGCCTTATGTCTTTACCTTGCCAGAATTTGGCCTTTCCGTTCTGCAGACCAACTGCTGATATTATAGGAATTGCTGCATGCTGAGTTGCGGCTTACTAGATTGAGTAATTCTGTGTTCGATGCATGTGAGCTGTAGATCACATGCTGTTCATAGCCCGCCATCTAGTGTTGGATCCGGATGTTTGCACTTTGTTTTTGTTCAAAGAAGTCTTTCCAGTCACAAGGTAGGTGACTCCTCCTCTCGGTGATGGTGCACATGGGCATCGGCTCCATCATTAGATTGTTTTTTCCCGCCATCGCGTTCGGATGTGTATTGCTGCTCTCCGGTTCGGCACCGTTTCGCCGACCCCTTCGATGCGCAGTCCACTACCCTCAACGGTATTGTTATCGATCGCGGCTGCACATTCTTCGCGTATTGCCTCAACTCAAAACAACTTTGATCGGAAAACTCATGGCGGGCAATCGGGCCTACCCCCCCCCCCCCTTTAACAGAGGCTCCGGTCCTTCCTCTGCCTTCGGGCCAAGGTCGGCACCGACAAAAAGTTTCCAACGCCCCGCCCTTAGGCACAGCTCCGAAACACAAAGACAAGCCTTTGGGCTCGAACTGCCCCCATATCGGTGCCGAACCGACACCTTCGGCACGGAAACCAAAATCGGAACATCTCCTGCAAATTCCAGCGTTATCGAAGAATCCACCTTCCGCACCAAAAGGCTCGGACCCGAAACCTTCGACGCCGAAACCGGCGAGTAAGGAAAAAGACACTCCGTCTAAAGAGCCTTGGCCCGATGGTCCGCCTTCAGATCCGAAGCAGAAAAAAATGGTTATACACCCCGATACAGGACAGATCCATGCCACCCTTCCAAAGAAACTTGTAATAGACCAGCCAGAGGATTACCACATTCCTCTCAAAAGGAAAAGTGTGGGTACTAACCCTTCTCCTCCTTACATTCCACCTCCTTCTCCCACTGATCCCAATTTACTTATTACACCCTCAAATTCACCACCACTATCACCAGACCCACAGGATGACGGGGATGAGGATCAGTATGGGCCACAGGACATCGACCCTTGGGTGGATTATCATACTGACCCCAATACAGATCCATCTAGACCCTCCTTACCTGATGATAACATAGGATATTTGAGCTTCTTAACATGGCTGCTCAATATCATGGGGTGGAGCTCCATAAAGAGATGTTAGAAGAGGATTTCCTCTTTGAGACCCTTCCTTCCTCTCAAAGAGCCACTCATACATTACCAGTGCTTGAAGGCATGTTAAAACACACAGATGACATATTTAAAGAGCCTGTGAGGGCAAGAATTATTACACTTGGGGTGGAGAAAAAATTTAAGCCTGCCCCTACTGGCCCTGCTTATATCAGAGGTCAGTTGCCCTTAGACTCGATTGTAGTTTCCAACACGTGCAAGAGATTTAAATCACAAACCACAGGTGAGGCTCCTCCTCCCTATAAGGAGTCTAAACTCCCTGATGCCTCTGGCAAAAGAGTGGCTTCACAAGCAGCCAATCATTGGTGCATTGCCACTGTTCAACTTTGCTGGCTCACTATGATAGGGCTCATTACGATGAGTTGAAAAAACTCATGCAATTTCTGCCTGATGAACACAAGTCTAGGGCTAATGATCTTATCCAAGAAGGTAAACTCATCACCAGTACATCTATCAGGTGTGCCCTAGACACAGCTGACACCGCAGCACATGCAGTAAATACTAGCGTACTCCTACGCAGGCATGCTTGTTTAAGCATCTCAGGATTCAAGCCTGAGGTGCAAACCTCCATTCTCAACCAACCAATTGATAAGGAACATCTTAGGCCCAGCGCTTGATACCTCGCTAGAGGAAATGAAGAAAGACATGGAGTTCTCAAAGTCCATGGGGGCTTTGCAGTTACCTACCAATAGGCATTCCTTCAGCCGCTCCTTTTACAAGGGTGGTTCAAAAAATGTATTCACCGAAAATCCCTCCTCCTCTTACAAGGGCAATAACCAATCCCCGTCATCAAGAGGTTATTTCAGAGGAGGTTTTAGAGAAAAGCACGGTAAATGAAGAGGCAAAGGCCACTCCACCCACACTTCCCCCGCAAACAGTGACTTCTTTCTGCTACCACCGATCATTCCACTCCTGTCTGGGGATGTCTCTCCCAATCCCTACCTGTCTGGAATTCAATCACCTCAGACAAGTGGGTACTACAAATTATCCAGTATGGTTACTGCCTGGAGCTTACAGACACTCCCCCAAATATTGCTCCAAGATCACATGCAATTTCACAAGAGCATCTTGCCCTTCTAAGGCAAGAGGTTCTCTCTCTGTTGGAAAAACACGCTATAGAGCCAGTGCCATTACAATACCAAGGGACCGTAGTTTTCTCCCTGTACTTCCTAATTCCCAAAAAGGACTGCTTTCTCTGGCCTATATTAGACCTCAGAGAACTAAATCTATACATTCAGTCAGACAACTTTCACATGGTCACACCACAACAAGTACTTCAACTCCTTCAGCAAAGTGACTTTCTGTCCACTCTGGACTTGAAGGATGCCTATTTACATATTCCCATTCACCCTGCCCATCGCAAATACCTCAGGTTTCTGGTAGACGGCCAACATTATCAATTCAAGGTACTCCCATTCGGAGTAACTACCGCACCCAGGGTTTTCACAAAATGCCTGGCAGTAGTCACGGCTTATCTAAGAAAACAGCACATCCATGTCTTCCCTTATTTAGACGACTGGCTCATAAAAGCCAGCTCGCAGCAAAGCTGCCTACGCCACACTCTAAAAACACCTCAACTACTTCCCCACCTTCACTGTAAACCTTACCAAGTCCCATCTCCAACCATCCAATATACAAGTGTATTTAGAAGCCACAATAGACACTCACAAAGCTCTAGCGTGTCCCAACCCAGTCAGAATCCGCAACATGCAGACTCTAATCTCTTTCAGCCCAAAAACTCATTATCAGCTCAAGTGTTTATGCAACTGCTAGGAATGATAACGTCTTGCTTCTTAATCGTTCCTTACGCAAGACTCCAAATGCGCCCACTTCAAGAGTGCTTAGCACGTCAGTGGAACCAGGCTCAGGGTCAGTTATCAGATCTAGTGTTGGAGGACGGCCGCACCCATCACTCTCTGCAATGGTGGAATACACGAAACCTTTCAAAGGGGCGGCCCTTCATCGACCCGTTTCCAGAGATAGTGCTAACAGCAGACGCATCGCTCATTGGTTTGGAAGCTCACCTCCAAAAGCATACCATTCAGGGCATATGGACTCTGCAACAAAGGCAAATCCACATAAACCATCTCAAGCTGCTAGCAAATTTTCTAGCACTCAAAGCATTTCAACTTCATCTATTAGGCAAAGCTTTCCTGATTCGCACAGACATGACAGCAATGTACTACATACAAAAACAGGGGGGACACACTCTCTCCAGCTGTTTCAATTAGCGCTGAACATCTGGAAATTAGCCATAACTCACAAAATACATCTCCTTGCAGAACACCTTCCAGGAGTAAATAACCAGATTGCAGATCTGCTCAGTCAACGCTAACAGATCCACGAATGGGAACTCCACCCTCAAGTTCGCCCCCCATTCTTTCAGACGTGGGGCTTCCCAGAGAGAGAGATCTGCTTGCCACACATCTAAACGCAAAATGCCCAAGCTTCGCATCCAGTTATCCACACCCATTGTCCAAAGGCATGAATGAACTGGTCCAGGTATCCACACCCATTGTCCAAAGGCATGGATGAACTGGTCAGAGATATTTGCTTACGCTTTTCTGCCTCTCTCACTCATTCCATTAGTGGTTCGGAAGCTCAGACAGCATTCCATGACACTAATCCTAGTTGCTCCCACATGGGCCCATCAACCTGAGTTCACAACCCTATGTAAGTTATCTGTAGTTCCGCACCAAAAACTACACATTACTCCCAATCTTCTCATTCAGAACCGTGAAGGGATTAAGGCATCCAGATCCAGCTCATCTCAATCTTGTGCTCTGGCACCTGAAATCTTAGAGTTTGGCTACCTCAATCTTCCCCAGACTGCATTAATATCATCAAAGAGGCTAGTAGCCCTACTACAAAAGCATGCTATGCAGCAAAATGGAAGCGATTTGTGATATACTGTAATAATAATCAAATCAATCCGCTGGATGCTTCAATCCAAAACGCTGGTTCAGGCGAGACCTAAAAATCTAAAACTACAGTGTTATCATCAGAAGCAATAAAGGAAGTGAGAGCATGGACATTACAAGCAATAGTTAGAAGAACCACCTAATATGTACCTTCTACCAGCAACACTAAAAGGGCAAGACTCTTCAAAGCTGTTTTTTTTATAAATCACTTGCTACCTTAACTGTGTTGTTTCTAAGCATTGCTAATGCTTCCGGATAAAAGAATATAGGAATAATGAGATTGTGAGGCCTAAGATCCTATTTCATTAATTCCAATTTAATAACCAAGTTACTTTTTTTGCAGGCATGACTCACTAGAGGTAGTGAGAGCATTCAAAAGAGGCTTACCAAAGAGGCAGCAACTCTGATACAGCTTAGCACGGTATTGTCATATCTGTGTGTCTTCTAGAGACTAGGAGCATAATTTAGAGGACATTATCGAATTGAAGCCCCCATAACTCCTCCACAATTCGCTGTCCTCTCACACCCACCTTACATCCACCTGTCCCTGACCCCCACCCTGCTGGCATCAATAAAGCTGTCAGCTGCACCACAGACCATACTTTCTTGTCCTTGGGGAAATGTTTGGGCGAACCCATGGCTTACTAAAACTCACTGGTAAAGCCAATAGGTCCCAAAGACTAGGTTTATTGGATTTGCAAATCTTGTTTGTGTTTTCCTGCATCCTCAAACTTCAAGAGGTACTGCTGTTATCCAATATCCTCAATATT
Source organism: Triturus cristatus (assembly GCF_964204655.1). Lineage (NCBI taxonomy): Eukaryota > Metazoa > Chordata > Amphibia > Caudata > Salamandridae > Triturus > Triturus cristatus. Next base: position 916,115,321 of record NC_140580.1, on the reverse strand, counting down.
GTCTGCTATCAGTGCTTCCATCTTTCTCACACACACCATCTTCTCAAGATCTTATTATCTATTGTCTTTGGGCTGTAACGCAGCCCCCTGCAGACCACTAGTTTGTTGTCCTAGGATTTCGTTATCAACATCAATGCATTCTGGGTCTTGTAGTGTTGGATTAGTTCAGCTTAATCCTCTGGACAACTATATCCAAAAATGCGATGATTTGTGAATGAAAAGCCACAGACTGGAGAAGTGGTAATTGTGTCATTGATTTAAATGGCAGAATTTCGTCAATGTATTCACCTCCGACCCTCCTGCAAGCATATACATCCCTCTTTTACTGTGACAGATCCAAACATCTTGCCACCTGTAATAGTTCTTTGACAATATGAAAATTATGCAACTGGTAAGTGCAGGTTTGCCTTCAACTTGCTACCATAACCATTCGATTCACCAACTTATGTTTCTGCCGAGGTTACATTTTTCTAATTTGTGTATCTTTAATTGTTGCCCGTTTAACAAAATAACCTCTTGCATAGCCCCTGTTGATGCTTTTCCATCTGTGGTTGAATCATGTATTGCCTGTTGTGCTTTCAGGGAGAATTAATTACTTTCTATTACTACTGGAAAAAGACACCAGAAGCTGCCAGTTCCAGGGCACACCGCAGACACCGCCGACAGGCTGTTTTCAGGAGAATCAAAACACGTACTGCGTCCACCCCCGTTGCCACACCTTCAAGACCACCTTCCAGTGAATTCTGTGAGTACAACTTCGAACCTGCTGTGGACTGCCCAATATCTTTGACTAGACTGTATGATGCGCTGCAAGGTGTCCTTGTCATAGACTGCAAACCAAAGAAGTTCCATGATGACAGACTCGATGGCTGCAAGGTGTCCTTGACATAGACTTTAAACCAGAAGAGGGCTATGAGTCAGAGATTCTTGCATGCTTTCGCCAGCATTTCAAGACTCGTCTGGTCTTGGGCACCAGAAGCAATTGCCATTTTCTGGAGCCTCTAGCTAAGCATGCACTTAATGATTTAATGCCTGCAACTTATTTTTATGTGGTCATGTCGTATCATGCTAGCTATGTCTGTAAATAGTTAAAATAAAAAAACATTCTGCACGATGCCCCCATTTTATTTTTTGCTAGTTTTGAATTGTTTTTCACTCTGCTATGAATATTAGTACGGACTGCTTAGCGAGGATCAGGCTTGTCCTTGAATATTAATATTAACTGACTTTTTCTTTTCTGGGAGTTTCTTTTCATGATCCTCTCTCCTCTTTCTGTATCCAGTGGACCTCAGCTCTGCCAGTGAAGATGATTTTGATAGTGAGGACAGTGAACAAGAGCTGAAGGGATATGCCTGTCGCCATTGTTTCTCCACAAGTACGTATTCAATGTGTCTGTTTTCCTTGTCTGAATTGTTTGCGGTTCTCTGTGTTGCCCAAATTGTTTTTACTCCTATTTAGTGCAAATTATTATTCTGCCAGGAATATGGCAATAGCTAGCTCCCACATAATAGTATACTAGTAACTGCATCTGTATTTTCACAGCTTTCAACTCAACGCACCACTTACAACATGTATGATGCTGGCTGTCTATATGGTGTACTAAAACGAAGTACACTGTGAAGAGAGTCCAGTGGGTCCCCAGTTGTTTTAGGCAAAAGTAGATCACACTAATGCTCTCTTTTGTGCTAGTGTGGGCGAATAGTTAGGCTTATCCGAGGGTAGTGCTAAGCATTTGTTGTACTCACAGAAGCAATAAATGAGCCACATAGTCAAAGAATAAATCTGAGTCCAAATTTGAAAAATAACACTTACTCCAGTGTTGGAACATTCATCTTTCATAGGTTCACGTGGTTCAATCAATTCCTGCCGTCGAGGTGGGAGCCCCCAGGACATATAATAGTAAAACAATGTTAAAGATAGTGGATGAAGGCCATAGCCCCTTCAATTTTGCAATCTGTCTTAGTCTATTTTGAAAAGAGACCAAACCTATACCTCAGCCAATCAGGCTGCCCTGCCCTCTAGAACACTCCTGAGAGAGTTCCATTCCGTCAGATTTTCTACTGCACGCCGTACTAGGGAGTTTCCACTGAGCTCTGCTCAGTTATTTTCCTATTTGGATATTTTCCCAAGATATTTCTGATACTTTGCTGATTTACCCACAGAGTATCATCATTCATATCTGACTTCGTCTTTATTTTAACATCATGTCAGGCAAGGAGAAGAAAGGTCTCTTCAGGTCCTGCTATATCTGTAGTAAGAAACAACTTCACTCTGAAGATCAGCACCAAGATTGTATCTACTGCGTCTACCCGGATCATTCTGCTGAAGACTGTAAGGTATGTCTTACCTTTTCATCTGAAACTTTAAAAGACAGAGAAGGAAGGCTGCTAATCTGGCTTCAGAAACTCAAAACATGAAAACAGCCAGTGTCAGACTCAGATAGTGAGGACTCGTCTTTGAAACCTCATAATAAAGAGAGATCACCCCATTCTCCAGCCTCCTCAGAGGAGCCAAAGAAAGCCTCACAAAAGACCACTCATGGGTCATATAAAAGCCGCAATCCTTCAAACGTTTCTCACAGATCTAAATCTTCTTTAAAAAAGAACTTTCGGTCTCCTCACAGAAGGCTAAAAGGTCGTCTTCTGAGCCACCAACATCACCTCCTAAGGTCAGTTCCACTTTTAAGAAACCTTCCTCAGCCCTGCCAGCGGATTCATCGTGGACTAGCAGTTTAGGACTAGCAGTTTACTATAGACGAGATCATAGTTGTCTGACTAAAACATATACGACGGCATCATCGATGACTACAACAGCCACGAATACTACGCTAACTGCAACCACCTCCTTCTTGACGACTACATGCTCGTTAACGACTAAACCTTCAACGCTGAAGATTTCCTGAGCTCGAAGACTTCCCCGTCGACGTTGAGATATTCACCCATGAGGGTGATACCGCCGATGACTACGGATACCAGTTTACAGACACCATAGACCACCTCATCGAGGACAGAAAACATTTAAAACCGAGAAAATTGAGCTTGTTAACACCAGCACTTACCTCTCCAAACAAGGTGACCTCCCTGATACCAATACATCTTTTGGAGGAACCAACAATTCCCTTCTCGCCCCCAGCCCCCTACTTCGTGTAGGCCACAGACCCCCTCCACATCCTTCTATATGTGAATGAAATAGTTGTCATGAACCACACCAAACTGGGGCTCCAACGAGCACTGACTGGCCTACATAAATACGACGTAATGAACTTTCTTACCATCAACTCTGATAAAACGAAAATACTTGTATTTGGTTGCCACAAGAACAAAAAACAAGTCTCTTGCACTGTGGGTCCCACGACCATTACTTCGACCCTCAAATATAAGTACCCTTGGGTGTGGTTCACTGAATCTGCTCAACCATCTGCTCACAAAAATGCACTAAAAAAGAAATCCACTGCAATCATCTATGGCTTAACCAGACTCAATAACAACTTAAAAAGCTCATCCGCAGAGGAAATAAAGAAAGACATTCAAGCCTCCTTTCGTTCAGCACTTCAATATCGACATCAAGCTTTACCTGGAGACTACACGGAAATGCTTCCAACTACCAAAATACCTTCTGAGCACAAGACTCAGACTGGAACTTGGGCTGGTGAAACAAGCCCTCATCATTGAGGCCGACTTTCTAAAATTTTACATTTGCATACTAAAATCTCCAGAAAACTCACTCAAGGGCTGTCGGAGGTAATTTTGAAAATCTAGGTTTTCCGTTGAACAACCAACTTATGAGCGTTAGCAACTAAGGCGATAAATCAAAAAGTGATTGCTTGGAGTTCCATCACCTACACAATATGGAAAAAGACAATCAACAGACAAGTGCAATTGTCCTCATTTCAGCAAGACCAAGCTTCCTTAAAATCAACACTTTTCCTGGCCCCTATATCTGGTAGCTAAACCCCAGCCTTACATTTCAGCTACCCTCAATCCTAGCACTCTGATAGAGATCATGTACATGCGAATGCTGGCATTACTCATCCTGGATTTCAATCGAGCTTCCGCCAACCAAGTAAATGGAGGCGTCTGCAGATTGTGTAATTATAAATACGAATCAAGGCTGCACCTTCTGTGCTGTTGTCCTGCCATGATCCAAGAAAGGAGAACTTTACTCAGGCACTTAACTTCTGAAAGAAAGAGCATGCACTTGCTTAGAGGCCTCGGCTATATGTTTTTCACAAGCGAAGGCCTCCATCCTTGCTCACTGTGGTAGATTTGTAAAAACCACTCAGGGATGCAGTACACCCCCGCCCTGAACCTTCTCAACACCCTTATAAAGTCCAGAAATTGATATTGGACTACTACACAAAGGAAATGGGATACAAACAACTTCTCCCACAGCACTGAGAAGTAATATCTCGTGTCTCGCTTCGTTAAATGCAAGCTCGCTGCAGGAGCCAAGAGCAACCCTACCAGACGTACAACCATCCCTGAGCTAAGAATACTAGCTTTACCAAATTTCAATGCACCATACCCCTCTCCGATCTTAGTGATTACAACACAGCACCAGCACTTTATCCTACTTAACTGCGTCCTAAGAAAGATTAAAAACTGTATAACCGATTTCCTCTAATTAACAGAGCTCCATCTGGCGAGGGATGGGCACAGGGGAAGAAGGTCGGGCACAAAAACTCATGTATATATCTATGAACTGAGCTGCAGTCCTTTCAAAGCTTTTATCTTTTTGTAACAGTTTTAAATAACTGACGGAAACAAACTACATTGAATTGTAATTTACCGGGACAACATAGGTTGTCAAAGGTCATGGTTTTACTCATGCAAACACTCACACATATTTACTCCAAACTTTAGGATTGCACAAAGCACATGTACTTTGAAAGAGAGTAAAAACGTGGGGCGAATCATTCGCTGCCAAGGGGACAGGGATAAGTAAAGAGAGATGATGGGCTACCACATTGGCAATATGTTTACAGGTGAAATATTGGTCAATAATGTGCATCACTCTATGCCTTTATGTGGCACTTCTATATTCCATTTGAAGTTGTTGGAGATGGGGTGTCTAGTTGGCAGTGGTTTGCACCCTTTCAAGTAGGGACCCTCACTCTAATCAGGGTAAGGGGATTGCACAGCTAAGATAACTCCTGCTCACCCCCTTGGTAGCTTGGCATGAGCAGTCAGGCTTATCTCAGAGGCAATATGTAAAGCATTTGCACTTACACACAAAGTAACACAGTGAAAATACTACGAAAGAAGTCCAGACCAGTTTAGAAAAAAATTACCAATATTTATCTGAATAAAACAACACCAAAATGTCACAATTCCAGCATACACAAGTACAATATCACTTTTCAAAGGCTAAATCAGTTCAGTGCATGGAAATCTATGGATGTGTTACTTTTAGCACAAAGTAACTTAGATGCGGCAAAATTAAAAGGCGAAGCAGGTGAGGTGAGGAACTGGAAAGCAAAGCGATGCATCGGTCCCTTACTCCCAGGGGAGGTGATGCATCGGTTCCTTACTGCTGCGCAGGAGAGATGATGCGTCAGTTCCTTACTGCCAGGGGAGGTGGTGCATCAGTTCCTTACTTGAATGGGAGTTGATGCGTCGGTCTACAGACATGCGGCCACAGTTCCTTGCTGCTATGTAACGTTGATGAAGAAATCGGCGCCCTAGGACAATGCATCAAAAATCTAGACGTGCTTCGTAGATTCCACAGCTATGAAGAAGGCGCTGTGTTGGAGTTGTAGCGGTGCCTCAGACTTCGGTGATGCGGTGCTTTAAACTCACGCTGCAGCGGTGCTTCTGAAGCGCCGTGCCGGAAAGCAGGGGCCTGCAGTAAAAGCTGTGGTCGATGGGTTGATCGGGAACCATGCTCCGATGCTGGCAGCTGCGATGCATCGAAGTTTATAGCGATGTCTCGATACAAACAGACTCTGGTGGTTGATGTGTGGATTTTCTCCCTCGGACCAGCAGATTCCACTTACACCGGCCCAGGGACTGGATTTGGCACCACTTAGCAAGTCAGGACTCTCAGCAGAAGAGCCCAGGCACTGGTAGGTGAAGTCTTTAATGGCCTTGAGACAAGCACACACAATACCTTGGAGAACATTGGAAGCAAGATACAGAAAGCAAAGCCCACTCCTTTCACTCGCAGCAAGCAGTAGGCCAGCACAAGAAAGCAACATACAGAGTGTCAGTCCCTCCTACAGCATCCAGCTCTGCTTTCTGGCATAATGACCTTTAGTCCAGAAGTATTCTGATTTGAGGGTATTAGAGGTCCAATACGTGTTCCCCTTTCTGCCTTTGAAGTAGGCAAACAACAAAGGAAAGTCTTTTTAGTGCACAAGACTCTGCCTTTCCCTGATCTGGCTCCAGACACACTATAGGGGGTGGAGACAGCTTTGTGTGAGGTCAGGCTCAGCCCTATTCAGGTGTCAGTGACAGCTCCTCCCTCCACTCTAGCTCAGGAAGGCCCATCAGCCTGGTGATGGCCCATCAGGACATGCAAGGCACACCTCAGCTCCCATTGGGTGACTGTCTAGAGTGAATGCACAAGAGCCCAACTGTCATCCTAACCCTGACATGGATTCCTCAGACGTACAGTGTCACAGAATGGTTGAGCAAGAAAATGCCCACCTTCTAAAGCAAATGACACACCCATGATGGATGGAATGCAGAGCAAATCAAACATTCAACCCCAGTCAAGAGATCTGGGTTAAACCCATTGTTCTTTTGCTCACCCTGCCATCCCGGTTTAGACCCAGCCATATCCAAATCAGCCTTGACCCTGTGCCTCATTGTAACAATCCAGCCCTACCTGCCAAGCCAGGTCCTCCCTGGACCGGAAACGAGCATCCTGGGACCGGTTTTGGGGTATCACCCCTCATCAGCCAGGCTAGCTTGAACCCAGTGAGCCCGGGTTCCACGTCTGGGCATACCCGACGCACTTAGGGCGGGAAGGCAAAGGTCCCAGGATGCTTGTTTCCGGTTCAGGTAGGACCTAGCTTGGCCCTTCGGGCTGGACTGTTTACATAATGAACAGGATCAAGACTGATTTGCATATTGCTGGGTCAAAACTGGGGTGGCATGGTAAACAAAGGAACGATGGATTAAACCCAGATCTTTGTGACTGAGGGTGAATGTTTGCATTGTTCATTATTCCATTCATCATTTGGTCGTTTCACCTTCTAAAAGTGGCATTTTCAAATACGCAATTTAAAAATCAACTTAACCAAAAACTTTACTTTTAAAATGTGAGTCCAGAGATCTCAAACTCTAAATCTCTTATCCTCTCCCAATGGGAAATTACACTTAAGATACTTCAAGGCAATCCCCATGTTACCTTATGGGAGAGATAGTCCTTGCAATAGTGAACAATGAAATTAGCAGTATTTCACTATTAGGACATGTAAAACACAACAGCACATGTCCTGCATTTCAAATACACTGCACCCCTGCCCAGGGGGCTTCCCTGGGCCTACCTTAGAGGTGATTTACATGTAGTAAAAGGAAAGGTTTGGGCCTAGCAAGTGGGTGCACTTGCCAGGTCGAAATGGCAGTTTAAAACTTCAGACACTGCAATGGCAGGTCTGAGACAGGGTTGCAGGGCTATTGAGGTGGGTGGCACAATCAGTGCTGCAGGCCCACTAGTAGCATTTGATTTACAGGCCCTGGGCACACGTGGTGCACTCTACTAGGGACCTACCAGTACATCAAATATGCCAATCATAGATAAACCAATCACCAATACAATTTACACAGAGAGCATATGCATTTTAGTACTGGGTAGCAGTGGTAGAGAGCCCATAGTCCTAGAACCAGCAAAAACGAAGTAAAAAAAAATACAGAAAGAAGGCAAAATGTCTGGGGATAACCCTGCAAAAAGGTCCAGGTCCAACAGAGGTTAAAAAAAATTTACAAAAATCCTCTTTCTCAGCATGGCCAAAAGCTGTGAAAACTTCTCAGGCCCGGGTCCAGACGCAACCTTTGTGGAAAGAGATGCTTTTCACAGCAGGGTTGTTTCCAGCCTGCAGTTCCCAAAAAAGAAGTGGGAGATTTCTACACTTGACTGTCATCAGCCTTCCGAAACCGTAATCGGGGAAAGACATAAGCATACCTCCCTAAAGGTATCCTCAACTTGCACAACAGAGTCTGCTGTCCCGTGCCTTATCCCTACCATTCACCAAGTGGCAACGGGCATGAAGATTAATCAGCATCTTGTTGCTGGCTGAAAGAGTCCTTGAATATCTTAAGATGTCCTGTCTCAATTCCCCTCATTTCAGTGTCTAGGTTTTCTCCCTACAGCCACAGGAATGCAGATAGTATGCTACCATTGTCTGGGAACCTGTAATCTAATAAGGGGCACTTAAAATGAATGCCACTGTACTTCTGTAATTTATATATTTAATCCAGACTCTAATGGTGGATATAGAAGCCATCCAGTCTTTACAGAAACTCCATTTCAACATTGGCATTATTTAGCTCATGTATTCTCACACCTACCACTGTTCGTGAGGATACTACTTCCTTCGAGCCCAGTCTAAACTTCTTGAAATGTCCATAGATGTGTCTAGCTAGTAATGTGTGCTTCCAGCCCTGGAGCTAATCAGCTGTCCATGCCGAATTGGTGGTCTAGCGGTAGACCAACTGTTCACCTGATTCTAGTGCCTATCAAAAGTACCTAATCTGAAAGAGAGACGTTAGTGATAGATTCCTTACCTTAGAATATCCCCAGGCATCAGACTGGATCCGTAAAGTTTTCGTCAGCAGTGCCCCTGCGTGCCGGTAGGCGTCGTCCTATGACTCCGCGTATGTCGCTGGCGTCGTAGCCGCCAAGATGACGTCGTCAGGGCTACTTAGAAGCGCCCATGCGCGCTGATGTCCATTTTCTTTTTCCACGCAGCAGCGCAGATCCGAGAGAGAGCGGTACCCCTAGTTAAAAGTTTTAACTTGGTTTCTGACAACTTCTTTTGTTGTGTACTTGACTCCTGGTGCAATAGAGATGCCCGGGTTTAAGTCCTGTAGGGCATGCTGTCGAAACATGTCGGTGTCGGACCCTCACGACGTGTCTCTTCTGCTTGGGGCACGCCCATGACCCCGAGGAGTGCCCCGATTGCCGGGCCATGGCGCCAAAAGCTTTGCAGAAGCGTTCCCGAAAGTTCTTGGAGGTCCGGCAATCTGTTCCGCGCCGATCAAGGTCCCGATCCCGTGGGAGGTCAAGGGACCGGTGGCGGAGCCATCAGCTTCGCTCGTCGTAATCTGGGACATGTAAGTCTCGGCGCCATAAAAAGCCGAAGCGTCGTCGCTCTTCTACCCGTCGCGGGACGTGGTGGAGGTGGCGGGCGGTAACTCCCCCGCGGCTCCGTTGAAGCCCCCGTCTTTGCCTGCGGCCTACCCTCCCTTTCCGGGGCCGTACGCGACTTCGGACGAGGTGCAGGCCTTTATGTCAGACTTGCGCCGTTTGTTTGCCCCGCTGGGTTCCTCCGGAGCTCCTTCGGGGCCTGCGGATCCGTCAGAAGGGTTTGCCCCCGTGCCGCTGCCTTTGGCCTCGGCTATGCCGGCACCATACCGTGTGGCGGCCTCGGCCTGGGCGTCGGCCCAGGATCCGGCGCCGGGCACAGCGTTGATGCTGGACGGCGCCGACCCGGGACTGGTATACTGGGAGGAGTCTGAGGACCCTCTTGCAGCTCAATGCGAGGATGAGCCTGAGTGGGAAGGCGATGTGGAGGGCCCAGTGGATCTGGATTTCTCTCCACACCCTGGCACTCTGTCCCATTCTTCCGTGGCCACGGAGGAGGTTGGGACTTTTTCGGTGGTTTTACCTCGGGCAGCTGAGGCTCTTAATCTCGAGCTCCCTTCTGTACCTATCTGATAAAGACTACTAGCTACAGATTCCTTAACGTAGAATTATCCCCAGGCGTGAGACTGGACCCGGAAAACTTTCTTGCCCAGCATGTCTGTGCGCTGGGGGGCGGTACCACGCGACTCTGCCCGACGTCCTCCGCGGGCGTGACGTCAGCAAGGTCACATAAGCCCCAACCCGGCGCGCTGACGTCCGTTTTCTTCTTTTCCGTATGCAACGCGGATCCGGATCGTGTTCCTGGCCTGTTTCAGGCCTTCTTTTTCCGCATTTAAACGTTTTTCTTGAGAAAAGTGTGCGAATGCCTTCGGGCTTTAAGACCTGCCCGTCTTGCGCGCGCCAGATGTTGGCGACGGATCCTCACCCCATCTGCATGTGGTGTTTGGGGCAGCACCACGACTCCACGGACTACGAGGCGTATCTGCAAATGAAGCCGAAGTCCCGGCGGGAGCGCCAGATAAAACTCCTTTAGGTGCGCATGTCCCGGTCGGCGGCGTCGCCACGCCCGTTCCCCTCGGAATGCTTCAAGACCTGCTGCTTCCGTCTCCGACATCGTCCCTCTCCCAGGCCACAAGGGCGTCACTCACCGGTTGGTAAGTATCGCAGTTTGTCCCTGAGGCCCGGTCCCCGGCCTGTTTGGGGGGCGGGTTGTCCGTGGGTGGTGCGGCCCTGCGCGTCGCCACCCTATATTCCGTTCCCTGGCGCGGGGGCGACCAGAGACCAGATGGAGGCCTATGCAGCAGCCTTGCGGGCCTCTTTGGCTCTTCCCTCTTCTCCTTCTCTTCCTGGGACGTCTGCGGATCCCTTGCCGCGTGCGGGGACTTCTGTGGCGTCGCCGGCTCCGGCGCGGACAGGTTCGGCTCCAGGTTCTGAAGTGGTGGTGCCATCGGGGTGCGGCCTTTCGGAGTTCCCTCCTTTGGACCACGGCACCTCTGCCTCGCCGCAAACCCCCGCGGAGGTCCCTGTGGTGTCGCGGGAGGTTGCTGGGGCTCGGGCGTGTCCTCGAGTCCCCCTCAGTCCGCTGGGCAGGCGGCGGCCATGTCTGAGGCCGAGGTGATGCCGCTCAGGCGCCGGCGGCTGCTGGCCTTGGCGGGGCCGGCTAGGGGTCGGGCGTGTCCCTGGGCCCCCTTTCCTCGTCCTTCCACGTCAGAGGTCGGGTCGACGCCTTTTCGGCGCCGTTCTTTAGCTGCCCCGGCTCCGACCCAGCCTCGGTCTCCTGCACAGCGCGTTGTGGCAGAGGTCGTTCCGGTGTCCCCTTCGGCGCCGGTAGACGTTGACCTGACGCCGGTCGCGGACTCTACGGCGCTGGGCCGGCGTCGGGTCATTGATTCGTCTTTCGACGCCCCCTCTTCTCCAGAGGTTCGGCGGTTGTTGGTTTCATCTTCTCCGGAGACTGGTCGCTGCATCGTGGCTTTTTCCCCGGTGTCCTCTAAGGACGGCTCTGTGCCGTCACCGCGCCCACTGTCTTCGCCTGAGGCACCTCAGGTTCCCGATTCATCGGTCCACCTTACCCCTTTCCGGGCTTGGCCTTTCCTTCCTCCGGTTGGACTGGGGAACGGCCGCCTTAGCTTGCAGCCGTCGCCCACAGAGGAACTGCTTTCCCCGCCGCGGGGCCCTACGGAGGCGAGTGCTGCCTTCGCTCAGGCTGTTTCCACAGCTGTGAGAATCTTGCGCATGGGTGATCCAGCTGCCCATTTCCCCACTGATCATCTCTTGGAGGTCCTCCATTAGGGTTCTGGTGGTCGGGAGCTACTCCTTCCCTTCGAGGCTTTGCTCCACACTTCTCTTTTGGGGGCTTGAGGGCGGCCTGCCACGGGGGACCCGGTGCCCCAGCCACTTCTGCACCGCATGATCCTGTCTGTCTTTCCCTCCACCCCTCTACTAGGGGCCCTCTTTTACAGACTGCCTTTCCCTCCCTGCCATCGGTGTTGTCTCCCCCATTTCACGGGAGGCCCGCTGTTTAGATTCCTGGGGGCGTAATATCTTTGCCTCCCCCAGTGCGGCTTTGCAGCCCCTTAACACGCTTTGTGTATTGGCTAGGGCCACTTCTTGCTTGTGGGATTCGGCGGAGTCCCTTATGTCTGCCGCTTCTCAGGAGGGTGCCTATGTTGATCTGAGGCACCATGTGTTGGATGGCCGGGAGCTGGCGGCATTTATTCTTCGCTCTGCTCTGGACATTTCTTTGATGGCGCTCTTTTGTTCCACGTCCCTGCTGATTCTGCCACTCAGAAGTTTCTTGCGGGTTCTCCTCCTTGTAGAGAGTAGCCTCCTCCTCCTCCTCCTCCTTGTAGCGAGTAGCCTCCTCCTTGTAGTGAGTAGCCTCCTCCACCTCTTCGGCCTTGTAGCGAGTATCCTCCTCCTCGGCCTTGTAGCGAGTAGCCTCCTCCTCGGCCTTGTAGCGAGTAGCCTCCTCCTCCGCTTTGTAGTGAGTAGCCTCCTCCGCCTTGTAATGAGTAGCCTCCTCCTCCTCCTCGGCCTTGTAGCGAGTAGCCTCCTCCTCCTGGGCCTTGTAGCGAGTAGCCTCCTCCTCCTCGACCTTGTAGCGAGTAGCCTCCTCCTCCTGCTTCTCCTTCTCCTGGGCCTTGTAGCGAGTAGCCTCCTCCTCCTCCTGGGCCTTGTAGCGAGTAGCCTCCTCCTCCTCCTCCTGGGCCTTGTAGCAAGTAGCCTCCTCCTCCTGGGCCTTGTAGCGAGTAGCCTCCTCCTCCTCCTCCTGGGCCTTGTAGCGAGTAGTTTCCTCCTCCTCCTCCTGGGCCATGTAGCGAGTTTCCTCCTTCTGGGCCTTGTAACGAGTAGCCTCCTCCTCCTCCTGGGCCTTGTAGCGAGTAGCCTCCTTCTCCTCCTGGGCCTTGTAGCGAGTAGCCTCTTCCTCCTGAGCCTTGTAGCAAGTAGCCTCCTCCTCCTCCTCCTGGGCCTTGTAGCGAGTAGCCTCCTCCTCCTGGGCCTTGTAGCGAGTAGCCTCCTCCTCCTGGGCCTTGTAGCGAGTAGCCTCCTCCTCCTGCTTCTCCTTCTCCTGGGCCTTGTAGCGAGTAGCCTCCTCCTCCTCCTGGGCCTTGTAGCGAGTAGCCTCCTCCTCCTGGGCCGAGTAGCCTCCTCCTCATCCTCCTGGGCCTTGTAGCGAGTAGCCTCCTCCTCATCCTCCTCCTGGGCCTTGTAGCGAGTAGCCTCCTCCTGGGCCGAGTAGTTTCCTCCTCATCCTCCTCCTGGGCCTTGTAGCGAGTAGCCTCCTCCTCCTCCTCCGGGGCCTTGTAGCGAGTAGCCTCCTCCTCCTCCTCCGGGGCCTTGTAGCGAGTAGCCTCCTCCTCCGGGGCCTTGTAGCGAGTAGCCTCCTCCTCCTCAGGGGCCTTGTAGCGAGTAGCCTCCTCCGGGGCCTTGTAGCGAGTAGCCTCCTCCTCTGGGGCATTGTAGCGAGTAGCCTTCTCCTCCTGGGCCTTGTAGCGAGTACCCTCCTCCTCCTCCTCCTGGGCCTTGTAGTGAGTAGCCTCCTCCTCCTCCACCTCCTGGGCCTTGTAGCGAGTAGCCTCCTCCTGGGCCTTGTAGCGAGTAGCCTCCACCTCCCCCTGGGCCTTGTAGCGAGTAGCCTCCTCCTCCTCCTGGGCCTTGTAGCAAGTAGCCTCCTTCTCCTCCTGGGCCTTGTAGCGAGTAGCCTCCTCCTCCTCCTGGGCCTTGTAGCGAGTAGCCTCCTCCTCCTCCTCCTTTAGGGCCTTGTAGCGAGTAGCCTCCTCCTCCTCCTCCTGGGTTTTGTAGCGAGTAGTCTTCTCCTCCTCCTCCTCCTGGGCCTTGTAGCGAGTAGCCTCCTCCTCCTGGGCCTTGTAGCGAGTAGCCTCCTCCTCCCGGGCTTGTAGCGAGTAGCCTCCTCCTCCCGGGCTTGTAGCGAGTAGCCTCCTCCTCCCGGGCTTGTAGCGAGTAGCCTCCTCCTGGGCCTTGTAGCGAGTAGCCTCCTCCTGGGCCTTGTAGCGAGTAGCCTCCTCCTCCTCGACTTGTAGCGAGTAACCTCCTTCTCCTGCTGGGCCTTGTAGCGAGTAGCCTCCTCCTCCGCCTCCTCCTCCTCCTCCTCCTCCTCCTCCTCCTGGACTTATAGCGAGTAACCTCCTCCTCCTCCAGGGCCTTGTAGCGAGTAGCCTCCTCTGGGGCCTTGTAGCGAGTAGCCTCCTCTGGGGCCTTGTAGCGAGTAGCCTCCTCTGGGGCCTTGTAGCGAGTAGCCTCCTCCGGGGCCTTGTAGCGAGTAGCCTCCTCCTCCTCCGGGGCCTTGTAGCGAGTAGCCTCCTCCTCCTCCTCCTGGACTTGTAGCGAGTAACCTCCTCCTCCTCCTGGGCCTTGTAGCGAGTAGCCTCCTCCGGGGCCTTGTAGCGAGTAGCCTCCTCCGGGGCCTTGTAGCGAGTAGCCTCCTCCGGGGCCTTGTAGCGAGTAGCCTCCTCCTCCTCCGGGGCCTTGTAGCGAGTAGCCTCCTCCTCCTCCGGGGCCTTGTAGCGAGTAGCCTCCTCCTCCTCCGGGGCCTTGTAGCGAGTAGCCTCTTCCGGGGCCTTGTAGCGAGTAGCCGCCTCCTCCTCTGGGGCCTTGTAGCGAGTAGCCGCCTCCTCCTCTGGGGCCTTGTAGCAAGTAGCCTCCTCCTCTGGGGCCTTGTAGCGAGTAGCCTCCTTCTCCTCCTGGGCCTTTTAGCGAGTAGCCTCCTTCTCCTCCTGGGCCTTGTAGCGAGTAGCCTCCTTCTCCTCCTGGGCCTTGTAGCGAGTAGCCTCCTCCTCCTGAGCCTTGTAGCGAGTAGCCTCTTCCTCCTCCTCCTGGGCCTTGTAGCGAGTAGCCTCCTCCTCCTGGGCCTTGTAGCGAGTAGCCTCCTCCTCCTCCTCCTGCTTCTCCTTCTCCTGGGCCTTGTAGTGAGTAGCCTCCTCCTCCTCCTGGGCCTTGTAGCGAGTAGCCTCCTCCTCCTCCTCCTGGGCCTTGTAGCGAGTAGCCTCCTCCTCCTCCTCCTGGGCCTTGTAGCGAGTAGCCTCCTCCTGCTTCTCCTTCTCCTGGGCCTTGTAGCGAGTAGCCTCCTCCTCCTCCTCCTCCTGGGCCTTGTAGCGAGTAGCCTCCTCCTCCTCCTGGGCCTTGTAGCGAGTAGCCTCCTCCTCCTCCTGGGCCTTGTAGCGAGTAGTTTCCTCCTCCTCCTCCTGGGCCTTGTAGCGAGTAGCCTCCTCCTCCTCCTGGGCCTTGTAGCGAGTAGTCTCCTCCTCCTCCTGGGCCTCGTAGCGAGTAGCCTCCTTCTCCTCCTGGGCCTCGTAGCGAGTAGCCTCCTTCTCCTCCTGGGCCTTGTAGCGAGTAGCCTCCTCCTCCTGAGCCTTGTATCGAGTAGCCTCCTCCTCCTCCTCCTGGGCCTTGTAGCGAGTAGCCTCCTCCTCCTGGGCCTCGTAGCGAGTAGCCTCCTTCTCCTCCTGGGCCTTGTAGCGAGTAGCCTCCTCCTCCTGAGCCTTGTAGCGAGTAGCCTCCTCCTCCTCCTCCTGGGCCTTGTAGCGAGTAGCCTCCTCCTCATCCTGGGCCTTGTAGCGAGTAGCCTCCTCCTCCTGGGCCGAGTAGCCTCCTCCTCATCCTCCTCCTGGGCCTTGTAGCGAGTAGCCTCCTCCTCCTCCTCCGGGGCCTTGTAGCGAGTAGCCTCCTCCTCCTCCTCTGGGGCCTTGTAGCGAGTAGCCTCCTCCTCCTCCTCCGGGGCCTTGTAGCGAGTAGCCTCCTCCTCCTCTGGGGCCTTGTAGCGAGTAGCCTCCTCCTCCTCTGGGGCCTTGTAGCGAGTAGCCTCCTCCTCCTCTGGGGCCTTGTAGCGAGTAGCCTCCTCTGGGGCCTTGTAGCGAGTAGCCTCCTCCGGGGCCTTGTAGCGAGTAGCCTCCTCCTCCGGGGCATTGTAGCGAGTAGCCTTCTCCTCCTGGGCCTTGTAGCGAGTACCCTCCTCCTCCTCCTGGGCCTTGTAGTGAGTAGCCTCCTCCTCCTCCACCTCCTGGGCCTTGTAGCGAGTAGCCTCCACCTCCCCCTGGGCCTTGTAGCGAGTAGCCTCCTCCTCCTCCTGGGCCTTGTAGCAAGTAGCCTCCTCCTCCTGGGCCTTGTAGCGAGTAGCCTCCTCCTCCTTCTCCTTCAGGGCCTTGTAGCGAGTAGCCTCCTCCTCCTCCTCCTGGGCCTTGTAGCGAGTAGTCTTCTCCTCCTCCTCCTCCTGGGCCTTGTAGCGAGTAGCCTCCTCCTCCTGGGCCTTGTAGCGAGTTGCCTCCTCCTCCTCCTCCTGGGCCTTGTAGTGAGTAGCCTCCTCCTCCCGGGCTTGTAGCGAGTAGCCTCCTCCCGGGCTTGTAGCGAGTAGCCTCCTCCTGGGCTTTGTAGCGAGTAGCCTCCTCCTGGGCCTTGTAGCGAGTAGCCTCCTCCTCCTCCTCCTAGACTTGTAGCGAGTAACCTCCTCCTCCTCCCGGGCTTGTAGCGAGTAGCCTCCTCTGGGGCCTTGTAGCGAGTAGCCTCCTCTGGGGCCTTGTAGCGAGTAGCCTCCTCTGGGGCCTTGTAGCGAGTAGCCTCCTCTGGGGCCTTGTAGCGAGTAGCCTCCTCTGGGGCCTTGTAGCGAGTAGCCTCCTCTGGGGCCTTGTAGCGAGTAGCCTCCTCCGGGGCCTTGTAGAGAGTAGCCTCCTCCTCCTCCGGGGCCTTGTAGCGAGTAGCCTCCTCCTCCTCCTGGGCCTTGTAGCGAGTAGCCTCCTCCGGAGCCTTGTAGCGAGTAGCCTCCTCCGGGGCCTTGTAGCGAGTAGCCTCCTCCGGGGCCTTGTAGCGAGTAGCCTCCTCCGGGGCCTTGTAGCGAGTAGCCTCCTCCGGGGCCTTGTAGCGAGTAGCCTCCTCCTCCGGGGCCTTGTAGCGAGTAGCCTCCTCCTCCGGGGCCTTGTAGCGAGTAGCCTCCTCCTCCGGGGCCTTGTAGCGAGTAGCCTCCTCCTCCGGGGCCTGGTAGCGAGTAGCCTCCTCCTCCTCCTCTGGGGCCTTGTAGCGAGTAGCCCCTTCTCCTCCTCTGGGGCCTTGTAACGAGTAGCCTTCTTCTTCTTCCTCTCCTCCTTCTTCTTCTTCTTTTCTGGGGCCTTGTAGTGAGTAGCCCCGGTTGTGTGTTCTGTGTGGTTGATGTGCCTTCAGGTCCTTTTGTTGGTACTTTGGTGCTGTCGGTAAGATGTGTAGGCCCTGAGATTAGGCCTTCTGTGTATTCTTTATTGGCTGATTGGCAAGCCGTCTGCGGTTTTCTCCGCAGGTCTTCTGTTTGTCCTCTGCTGCGGAAACCTTTTCCTAAGAGGGTTCCCATGTTCTTGGGACGGAACATGCCCTATGTGGGGTAATAGTAGCTATTACATAGCTCTATCATGTGCTGGGGAGCTGTGGTCGCCCTTCGGGCTTCTGCTCTCCATGGCATCACGGTATGTCCCAGGTGCGATCTTCTTGCTGATGGTTTTGGGGCGACTTGGGTTGCGCCCCGGTTCGTCCTTCTCCCGTGTCGCTAGCCTAGTCTGGCCTGCTGTCTGCGGCATCGCGTTTTAGCGGTTTTGCACTTGGTTCCACTTCATTCGTGGGTCACTGTGTGCCGGCCCCTCCCTTGTGGTGTGTCCTGGCCTCTGCCTTCGGCCGGCGTCTAGCTTGTCCTGGGTGCACCGTTCCGAGGTGGTGTCTGCTGCTGGCTGTGCATGCCAGTGCAGGCCTGTTTGTTCTAATACACCATTGTGGCCTTTGATGTATTCCCTTGTCCTTTTCTTCCGTTTGCGCGTTTGGCGGTGGAGCCGTCCCTGCCTGGTCGGCTGCTTGCGGCTGAGGTGTGTTCAGCTGTTTTCTGTCACTGTGTGTGTGTTTCTTGCGGTGAGCCCTACCTCCGGTTCTGCCTCTTCATAGGGTTGGAGGTGGTCCTTGTGTTCCTTGAGGTTTTCGGGCGCTGTCTGCCCCTGCGGGGTGTTGGGCAGTTCTCCCTTGGTTGGGCTTAGGATATCCTGGCCTTTCCCTTCTTGTCCCTGTGACATGTCCCCTGCTGGGGCCCTGTGTCTCTCCTAGTGGGGAGGCTCTCTCGCAGGCCCTCCTCCCTTCTGGGTATGGCTAGAGTATCTATTCTACGTTAAGGAATCTGCGGCTACTAGTCTCTATCAGATGTACAAGTTACTTACCTTCGGTAACGATGTATCTAGTAGAGACGATTCTAGCCGCAGATTTCTTCACGACCCGCCCTTCCTCCCCGTTCTGCGAGGACCCTCTGCTAAGGTTTCTGCAGCCGCCTCCCTCTGGGTGGCTTGTCTTCTGTGGGTGTTCTCTTCGTTTTCTTCCGGTCAGACTTCCCTCCAGCTGGTTTCTCTCAGGCGTGAGGGCCTACTTTTGCTCTTTCCCTCTGTTGTTAGAGTTTGTGATCCCCACTCTGTCTTCTTCGTTGGGGGCTCCTTTACCTGTCCTTTGACCTACTCCTTTTAGGGGTTATGGTCCTCCTTGGCACTGTGGTCTGTGGATGGATTACCTGCCCTTTGACTTCCTACTCCTTTCAAGAGGTACGGCCATCCTTGGCAGTGTAGTCTGGGGATTGATTGCTGTTGCTCCTCTGTTCCGGGCTTGTGGCCCTTTCTTTTGTGGTTGTGGTTGCAGACCCTCTCTCTTTCTGTCACGGCATTTTCACATGCTTGTGCCTCCAGGATGGCTCTCGCCTTGGCTTGCAAGGTGGTTCCACGGAGTGGTGCTTTGCGCTTTTCTTACTATGGCTTCGCTGCTCTAGCCTTCTGATGCTTTACTGCCACCTGGTGCTTTCACCTTGGCTTGCACAGTTGTTCCTCAGAGTGGGGCTCTGCTCTTTTCCTGCACTGGCCTGCTGTCGCCGCCTTCTGGTGCCTTGGTGCCACCTGGTGATGTTTCTCACCTTTTTGTTTCTCTCTATTTTGTTTCTCTGTTTTTTTCGCACACTGTTCCCATGCTCTCCTCAGTTTTATTGTGATGGCTCCGCGTTGTGGCGCCATTGAACCAAATACGATGCTGCCAAGAGGAAATCGAAATTTCCTGCGTCCTATATGGCGTGTAATTTGCTGGAACTGCCGTAGGAGTGTATGAGTGGAACGTCTTATCATCCGCATTCACCCCAGGAAAAGTAACCAAAGAATAAAAAAAGTCATAGGGAAACGATGCATCGGCACTCACTACAAAGATAATTGACATTCCATCGAACTATGCGCTGCAATAGCAACTTTAGCCATAAGGACGCAGTGAAGAAAAACAATCTATATCAAACAGTAGCACAAAAATGGTCAGTAATTCAAAATTAAACCTTTTTAATTGTCAAGCTTGATTGAATCTATAATTCAACTATATAGGTAGGTTTAAACCGTCACTCCCGTCAACCGGAAACAAAAGTGAGGGGGTTGTGGACAAATATAAGCACTACTAAGGCATCTCATACTTAAGACCGAAACGTTAGGTGCGCCATGTTCCGGGGATTCTGCTCATGCACAGAACTATTCGCAGGAAACCAGGACCTCAGTGAATTGTGGTGTACCAAAAACTCACCTCAGTACCTAGACCCTATCCGACTAGCATCTGTGTCTCATTCGTTCTCCGTACTATAGCGAAGCTACCAATGATTAGACAACCCAGAACAAACTATTTGGAATACTCTCAGGAATGGTGGGAATCAAGAACACCTTTTCGTTGTTATTCTCATATCAGTCCACAACGTGAGTAATCGGAGACACTGAAAAGTTTAAAAATGTTTATATTTAACTACGTGCTCTAAGATGCAGTAGCAAGCAAATGATTAGTAATAAAACCATCAGCATTGTTACAATTCCATAAAAAACAAAAGGAGAAATCATGTTATAATGATAGTGGATACAGGTCCTATAATACCTTGTGTACCACCCTCCCCTTCTAATAAGCTAGTTTTATAATAATAATAGAAGGTCTCTAGGTTTGAATGGGGAACCCATACCTCCAAGATCAGCTTAGGTGAATCACATCACAGGATCAGCACTGCTCTCTGTGTCTGGAAAGGTTTTCTCCAAGAGTGGCAACATCATGCATGCAGTGCAATATTAAAGGCACCCGAGTTTCAGATATTTGCAGCTGTGTGCTTGTTGTGTCTAGAGCGTGGGCCGATCAACCTGAATTCAACAGCATACATTGTTATTTGACCTTGACGGTTTAAGATCGCGGTGCACGTCTAGGGATGTGAAAAACAGACCGTTCTCATGTGAAGAAAAAGCAAGCAGTTTTACTTATAATAACAGCTATCTGTAGTGTCGTGTGCAAAAGTGGCAAGATGGCGTTAACATCTAAAACGCTTATGCCAACATAGCAATATGTGCAGGCAAAACCCTGCCTTCACTACACAGTTTTGCGCGTTGGAGTTTTCAAGGCGGCACTCGCTGGGCGACACTTTTCGTCACGAGTGGAGTTGCGGTCTGTTGTACGCCTTTCCACCTATACGACTTCTGCCCAGAGTGCTGAAGAAGATCAGGCACGACCGTCCCCAAGTCATTCTTGTGGCAATGGAGTGGGCTCGAAGAGTTTGGTATCCCGAGCTAATCAGTATGAGCGTGGATCACCCGATCCGACTGCCTCTTTGGGAGGATCTCCTGTTGCAGCAACACGGGACAGTCTTCCACCTGAACCTGTCCAACCTTCACCTCCTTGCGTGGAGATTGAGTGGCAACAGCTGATTCCATTTGACCTCCCGAAGTCTGCAATGTGATTCTGGCAGACAGGCGTCCCTCCACTAAAACGGTATATGCCTGTCGGTGGAAGAAATTTGTGGCATGGTGCACAGCAAAATCTGTTGATCCTCTTGCTTCCCCTCTTTGTGAGGTCCTATTTTTCCTTCTTTCTTTGGCCCAACAGGGCTCTGCTTTGGGCACTATCTAGGGCTACCTCTCTGCTCTTTCAGCCTTTCTTAGGTTGCCTGATCAGCCCTCTCATTTCAAGTCCCCGGTTGTCAATAGATTTCTCAAAGGCATTACTCACCTTTTCTCTCCTATTCTTTTTGTGATAACTCAATGGGATTTGAACCTGGTTCTCACATATCTGATGTGGGCACCATTTGAGCCTCTTCATAACTGTCCATTGCGGTTATTGACTTTGAAAACTGTCTTCCTGGTGGCCATCACCTCAGCTCGGCAGGTGAGTGAGCTTCAGGCTCTTTCCTGCAAACCTCCTTTCCTGCAAACCTCCTTTCCTGGCAATTCATCCGGACCAGGTTGTGCTTCGACCGCGTCCCTCCTTTCTACCAAAAGTAGTCTCTGCCTTTCATCTCGGGCAAACTGTAACTCTGCCCACTTTATTTCCGCCTCCGCTCCCTTCAAGAGAAGAGGAGAGACTCCACCGTCTGAACCCAAAATGTGCACTCTCGTTCTATCACAACCGCACACAACCGTTCCGGGTGGTTGACCAGCTCTTTGTTGGCTACGTGGGCGCCAAGAAAGGCCGGGCTGTGCACAAATGGACTATCGCCCGTTGGGTTGTCCTGTGCATTAAAGCCTATTATCCTCTGGCTAAAAAGGAACCTCCGGTTGGGCTGCGCGCCCATTCTACCAGGCCACGACAGCTACCACTGCATTGGGACGTGGTGTCCCCCTGCAAGAAATTTGTCAGATGGCCACTTGGGCCTCGTTGCATACTTTCACTAAGCACTATTGCCTTGACAGGCTCCTTTGGCCGTTCAGTTCTCCATGACTTTCCGGTGTAATCTCACTTTGTAGACCCACCACCAGGGTTGGTATTGCTTGGGTATGTACTCTAAGGTAAGGAATCTATCACTAACGTGTCTCTTTCAGATGCACAAGTTACTTACTTGTGTAACGATATATCTGTAAGAGACATTAGTTAGTGATGGATTCCTTACCGCCCGCCTATCCTCCCCGTTCTGCGAACTGTTCTCTAGGGTTCAGGTTATCCCTTTCAGGGCCCTAATTCTATTACACCAGTAGTCGGTCTCTAGCATGGCTCTGCGCTTCTGGTGCGGAAAAGTTGTGTACAGAACTGACATCAGTGCGCGTCTAAGTCGCTCTGACGTCATCTCGGCGGCTACGGCCAGTGACGTACGCGGAGCCATACGACGACGCCTACCAACGCGCAGGGGTACTGCTGACTTTCCGGATCCAGTCTGACGCTTGGGATTATTCTAAGGTAAGGAATCTATCACTAACTAATGTCTCTTACAGATATATTGTTACACAAGTAAGTAACTTGTGCATCTAGCATTATCTCACGTGAAAATGTTGTGCATTCTCCTATTGCATGCTATCTCAGAAAAAGCCTCTTCTGTATTCCTAAAACCTGCCATGGAAAACTGACCATGAATTCCATTTGTTGCCTCCCCTTTTTTAATTTGAGTAACTCTTCTTACTTCCCCCTTCTGCATGCCTCATATCTTTGCACTCAGCCTACTCTGCCACAGGCATTGTTTACCTTAATCTCTATAAATGTGTTTCTACAATTTGCACACCATTTCAAAGATCACATCCTGCCCTTCTTAGAATGTCTCAACTCTGCAGACTAACAATATCTAGTCTCATCTAGCTCATCTATTGATCCCATCAACTATCTGCCTAAATTCACATACTATACCCACAAACTAATGACCACACACAAATCAAATTAATGTAATCCACAACAAAAAAGGAAAAAAACAATGCAATGGATTGCTTGATGGCACAAAATTCCTAAAAACCAAAACCCACTGGACTAAACGCTGACCTTAGTTTTCGCAGCTGCATGCTGCCTGACGTTGAGCCTTTCAGCGATTCGTTGGGAGCAGTTAGCTTTATATAAATGCAGATACAATACATTGCAATTCTTACAACTTAATTGGGACTTACTTGGTTGTGGAGTAAAACTTGTCACTTGTATAGGCCCTGGGGCAGCTTGAGGTGGTTGCTTTTATTGCATAAGAAATTCAAATCTTTCCCACATGTTGGACAAGTACAAGATGACTTTTTGTATTGCAGGTGAGACACTGGTATATTTTGCAGGACCATTTCCATGTTTACCCCAATCACTGTTTGTTTTTACTGAGTAGGCATGTGCCTTATTTCAAGATTGTAACCCTCAGCCCAGGTGAGTCACTGACCCTGTTGCAATAATCTACTGACTTAGTTTTAAAGTGTATAATTTTATTTTCCCAAGCTTCCAAGGACTGGCATCATGGTGGCCGGGAGAATATCTTGCTCTGCACAGACTGCCGGGTGCACTTCAAAAAGTATGGTGAGCTGCCCCCAATTGAGAAACCAGTGGATCCACCACCCTTCATGTTTAAACCTGTCATAGAGGAAGAGGATGGCCTAAATGGGAAGCACAGCATGAGGACCCGGCGGAGTAGAGGTTCGGTATGTATGAACATTTCGGTATGCCACTTTGTGGCTGCACTCCTAGCTACATTGACACTCTGCTGAGTGTTGTAGGTTTTTTCAGTTTTTTCTCATAACAGAAGTCAAATGCCAGAGATTGTTTGTTTTTCTTGAAAATATGTGATTTGCTTGCACTTCTTAAAACTCAGAAATGAAGTGATTTTTCCATTTTGCGGAAACATTGGCTTCTGACTTCAGAAGAGATTTCTTGTAAAGAAATAACTTGCAAAATTTATATTATTGTACAAAGGTTATACCGGTGTAGATGGCATTCCTACTAATGCTTGGGGCCCCACAGATATGCTCACTAATGCTGCTGTTACTAGCACAGTGTTTGAATTTACTATTAGGTTATCATTGGCAGCCTTCTGGAGTTAAAACTCTCTCGCATCCTCAGAGAAATTGTCTGCCCTTTTCAGAGCCATTTAAGTCCACAAGATTCTACTATCTGAAATATGGAGAATATGCAGGAATCATTCCTTTTTACATTTGTGTGTGAAGCTATCTCTTCGTGTTAGCCAAGAGTCTAATTTTTCTACATTTATTTAAATGTACACATGGATTTCTCCATCGCCATGTTTGTGGGACAGAAGCTAAATATAATAATTATTATTAAAACAATTTAACATTACAGCGCATAGGTCTGTGTGTTAATATTTGTGTGAGGCCTCTTACGCACTGCAGCTATCATGAAAGTAGTTTACCTTACCTGAGGAGCTGAAAAGAAAACTTTGCCATTGTTTTTCAGCATCAGTACTGGAAAGACTTCCTTTGCCAACTCAAATATCGTGCTCCTGAATTGAAACCTTGCAGTCCTTCCGAATGTCCCTTATCTCAACTCCTCCCATTTCTAATTTTCCCAAATTACCTTTGATTAGATGACTACCCTTCGTAGCGGTCGTAAAAAGCAGGCAACCAGTCCGGATGGTAGAACATCACCCATCAGTGAAGACATCCGCTGCAGTGGGCGCAACTCCCCTAGTGCTGCCAGCACCTCCAGCAATGACAGCAAGGCTGACTCCGTGAAGAAATCTGCCAAGGTGAGCCCATGGGCACACTGCCTGCTTCATGGAGCTTGGGCTATTGTTATCCCTGTTGGTATACACTTGGAATCTCTCCATTTTGTATTGTGTCTGAAACAACGGCATGGTCTTCACCCCTGCGCTAGACTTGAGATAGATCGTTGTCTGATTGATTGAGTTTAGTATTGTATCTGGCTCAGTTTTTTGTCTACGTCCTATTTAGCATTGTGTCAAAGCAATGCCAATATTAAGAGTTTAGACATATTGACATCACAAACGGAGAGACAGAGTGGAAAATCAAGACCTCATCCCAACACAGAGCCCATGCCTTATGAAAAACCCACTCTAAGCAGTTTACACACCAAAGTGTAAAAATACCTACCAAACTTAGTAAAAGTTTACACTAGATTACCCCCTTTCGGAGCACGGGCTGTTGCTGAGAATGTCATTCTTGGCACAACTGTCTGCATAATGACAGTCTAGTCTTCTTGAATACAGCATCAAGAGATTCAGGAATTGGTTGTCATTGTGTTATAGAAGGCAAGTGTAAAAACTTGCAATCTCTTCTTGATTGGCATGGAATCAACTTCACTACTCGCATATTATTTGGAAACAGTATTGTATTGTAGCATTCCTATAATGCTTTCCCTAATCGTTGATGCGGCCTCTAAGCTCTTTCCAGTTGGTTGCCCAAGTAGTTTCTCTCCTTGATGGGCATGGTTGAAAAACGTGTTCTTTGAAGGAACCCTTTTGAGTGGAGTGTTTTTGGTGTGCTGAGAGCACAGGAGATGTGCTCCAGGCTTGACAAGGAGGCATTTATTAGCGGTGTATGCATGGAGTGTGATGGAAAAGTTTGCTAGTTGCAAATACAAACCAGTATTTCGTGTGTTCTTAGTCTCTTGAGGTATGTTTTTAAGAAAAAACATTGTGGGTTTTTTCCTCTCAATTCTAGATGATTATTGGCTTTTGTTATGTTTGGGAGCATGTTTTAAAGTTTAATTTTATTTTGAAGCCTGTTCCGGAGCTTGCATGTCTGTTTGAAGAAAGAAATCCCATTATTAGTGTTTTTTTAAAAAGAGGAACTTATCAGGAGCAGAGCATTTCGGGAGCTGAGATTTATCCTACAAGTTTGCTTTTTAATTTAAATTTTAAGAAGGTTAGTCCTGTCTTAATGGTCTGATCAGTGAGCAATGCATACAGATTTAAAGGATATTCTTTTGCAGTCTGTAACCAATATTACACCCTTGCAGGCAGAGGTACTTAGCTATAGGATTTGTCTGGAAGCATTGCTGCTTGTCATTGTAGCTTGCCAGTTAATAGCCTAGAGTCCCCAGTCTATATGACAGTAATCATTTGAGAAGTTCTAATCCAGGGAATATTCATCCGTAGTGTTCTCATCTTGTAGAATGCAGCTCTATTTACTTTGACATCATTTTGAAATGCAAGTTTGGAATCCACGATCAAGCCAAGGTTCTTCACATCAGTCCATGTGCTTTTTGGTGGTACTAACTCCAGGGGTCAAGTGGATAAAGGATCATGATTTTTCCGTGATGCATGCAGGAATATTTTTGTTTGAGGAGCTAACATTATTCATTAACATTTTCTGTTGAACTCTCAAGAGGCATACTATGAGTGCAAAGTTTTTGAAGTTAACTGTTATAATGGGATTGATATCTTCCACAGAGGTGTAGCAGGTAAGCTTGAAGAGGTTGATTAGATCTAAAAGTGGGACACATTCATTGAAGAGGCAAGAAGAGATTTGTTGAACTTTGGTGAGGGGGATACACTAACGAGAGAGGTGAAATCAAAGAGCAGACTAGGAGATACGATACATGTGATAAATGTATATTAGTAATATTTTATTACAAATGGTCAGTGGCAGCCGCCGACTATGTAAAGTGGTAGCGTCGCCGGGGGTTCAGGGGGATAAACATTTTTAAAACGTATCTGCCGCTCCCCACTGCCAGTTGCCTTGTGGCCCGCACGTCCAACCCATAAGTGGATGGGCCTCAAAGCACAACTTTCCCACCCAATCCAGACACTGCTCTTTAGCATGAGAGCAGCACCAGGATTTGTCTAAGCGGCCTAGTTTGCCGTTCAAACAGTGACTAGGAGCCTGTGGCTTTTCTCCAACCCGACCGTGCAACACAGCTGGGTTGGAGAAACATAAGTGCACGTCTGTTTGGGCGGCTTAAGATGGCCAAACTGACATGCTCCCTCATAAGTGCACATATCCGTTTTGCCAGCCTAAATGGTATGCCAAACTGACAATTACACAGTACACCAACTACCTGCCATGCCCGGCCCACCCTATACTCACTGCCCGGCTCAGACAGCGATAAACACAATTATAATACCATTGTGTTATCATTTTATTTATCATCTGCTGACTCAATACACTAGTATTATATTGCTAATTTATTTAATCCCTGTGCTGCTAGGCCTCCCACACCTCCCCCCGCCCCTTGTAATAAGCATTTTTTTGGCTATTTGGGGTAGTTCGCGCTTAGGCCCCTGTAACTTTTTGAACGCATAAGGTGTCCACGCCAAATTTGGGTCCTTTTCTTACAACATCATGGGGATTCTAAAGGTACCCAGGGTTTGTGGATTCTCCTGGCGGGGACCCAGAAATTAGTCAAAATATAGCTACATTTTTTTGTTAGGTTTCTCTAGATGGCTGCCGACCCCGGGACCAAAAACGCAGATGCTCCCTATGTATCCGAAAATGACCTAGTTTTGCAAGGGGGGTCACATGAGAATTTTTTTCAACAAATTTGAGGTTTGCAGGGGATACTGGGTAGGGAAATGTTGGGGGACCCATGCAGGCCAAACCTAGTTGACCTCCCCCGGGTGTCTAGGTTTCAGAAATGTGTGGGTTTGGTAAGTTTCCCTAGATGGCCGCCGAGCCCGGGACTAAAAACCCAGGTGACCCCCCCCCTTGCAAAACCAGGTTTTGTTGTTATAGGTAATTTTGAGATCTCAATAAGTTTTGGGCCCTTGCCTGTCGCGGGTACTTGACCTACCCACACAAGTAACGTACCATTTTTATCGGGAGACCTGGGGCAATGCTGTGTAGAAGTAAATTAGTGGATCCGTGCAGATTCCCGAACTTTCCCACACAGAAATTTGAGAAAAAAAGTGACTTTTTCAGCTAAATTTGAGGTTTGCAGGGGATTCTGGGTAGAGAAACGTTGGGGGATCCACGCAAGCCATACCTTCCTGGACTCCCCCAGTCTCTAGTTTTCAGAAATGTGTGGGTTTGGTAGGTTTCCCTAGATGGCCACCAAATCCGAGCCCAAAAACTCATGTGACCCCCCCATGAAAAACCAGGCAATTTTTAGATACATAGGAGGCATCTGCGTTTTTTCCTACACAGAAATTTGAGAAAAAGGTGATTTTTTTTTTTTTTTTTTACAGCTAAATTTGAGATTTGCAGGGGATTCTGAGTAGCAAATGTTGGCGGACCCACGCAAGCCATACCTTGCTGGACTCTCTCGGCTGTCTAGTTTTCAGAAGTGTGTGGGTTTGGTAGGTTTCCTTAGATGGCTGCCAGGCCAAAATCTAATGGGATCACCCTTGCAAAACCAGGTTGTTTGTGATAGGTAATTTTGATATGGCCTCAATAGGTTTAGGTCCCTTGCCTGTCGCGGTTACTTGCCCACCCACACAAGGTACCATTTTTCTCGGAAGACTTTGCAGAATTGCGGGGTTGGTGGAATTTTGTGGATCCACACAGATTCCAGAACTTTCCACCACAGAAATGTGAGGAAATGTGTTTTATTTGACAAATGTTGAGGTTTGCAAGGGATTCTGGGTAACAGAACCTGGTGGAGCCAGACAAGTCACTCCATCCTGGGTGTCTAGTTTTCAAAAATGTATAGGTTTGATGGGTTTCACTATGTGCCGGCAGAGCTAGGGTTCAAAATCTAGAGCAAGGCACTCTGCAAAAAAAGGTGTCAGTTTTCACTGTGAATATGTGGTGTGTCTACGTAGCGTTTTGGGCACGAGGCCTACCCACACAAGTGAGGTACCATTTTTAGGTCTCGGCTTGCTATCGCGTAAGCGATCGCAAAGCGAGACTATTGTGGGTTTTAAAAGTGCTCCCAAAAAGCGGATTGCATGGCTAGCACGCGCACAATCACGCGCATCGTGCCGCCATGCAATCTGCTTTTTGGGAGCACTTCAAAGGGTCCGCTCCCCCGCCCCCAAGCATGAGCGCGCGCCACGCTCCGCCGGGCTTGTCTTGTTTTGCATGCCATCTTCTCTCCTTCCCAGCGTATTAACCAAGCACCTGACAACGCTGTTTTTAAGAAATCATTCCCCCCCCCCCCTTCCCCCCCTTGTTTTAACCCACCATGTCCTCCTTCCTGATCGCTGTTGATTTAAATCATCCCCCCCCCCCCCCCCCCCCTACTTCAGCCACTTCCCGCACTATCACTCGAATCCCCGAAGGTATCGGAGTGCTTTATAAAAGCACCATTATTTACATTGTAAAGACACTTTTAGTTTGAGTTTTTTTTTCTATTAAACACACAGGCATTAAGTGATTTGCCCAGGATCATAGGATGTTGAGCCAACGCAGAGACTCGAACCCTCTTCCTTAGGTCGAAGGAGGAGGCACGAATGAAAACCATCCTAAAATGAAAGGGTCGGTCAGCTTTCTTTTAATACATTTTCCATCTGTATAATGTCCATTCCCGTCCCACATGCATGACGCTCACCACGCCTGCAAACACTACTCCACCCATTAATCATGTCTACTTGTCACTCAGGTCTGCAATAAAGCTTCCACTTTGAGATTGGTTGACAACGCTTTGCCAAGTACTTGCTATCTTTTACCAGCCCACTCCATGGTTAGTACTCTTATCGGGGTTGCAGACCATAAACAAATCACCTGGAATGCGCTCCCCCCGCCCCCGCCAAGCGCGCGTGCCACGCTCCGCCGGGCCTGTCTTGTTTTGCATGCCATGCCAAAATAAAAAACATCACCAAATATTGGTCATAACATGCTGGCAATATTAGACTTTCGAAAGCATGGAAGGTCTATTGCTGCGCGAAATTTCTCAAAGGTACCCACCGCAGCACTCGAGGATACACAACTTGCCGTCAGCCAGCTTTGCCTTTGACATGCATTGGTTGTGTTAACTCACCCTCCCAGCCCCCGCCATTGTTTTTAACAACTCCTCCTGCTTTTAAACCACCACCACCTCCTCCTCCCGCTCTCTGCTGATTAACCCACCCCACTTCTTCAGCCACCTCCTCAGTCATTTGTGTCCCCAAATGTATTGGAGTGCTTCCTGCAAGCTATTTACTTCACGCTCAAAAATCTGGGGTTTCCACAATTCACAGCTACTTTTCAGTATTAAGACACTAATCCCACTGCTGCGCCGGATAGTGCCCCGTCACCAGGCACCTTAATTCCACATGAAAACACACTTACAAACACAGGGCAAAATGCAAAGTACTGTGGTGGGGGAGGGAGGGGAGCGCGCACAAGCCCAAAGATGTGCAAGCCCGCTCCATTCATCAGCTTTTGGATGTGTTAAAATCCACAGTAGTTTAATACACCATAACATAGCATAACATAACAAAACATAGCCTAGCCTAACATAAAATAACAGCATAACATAACAGAACACAGCCTAACATAACAAAACATACCATTACATAACATAATAAAACATAGCCTAGCGTTGCATACCATTGCATAGCATACCATAACTTAACATAACATACCAAAACATAGCCTAGCCTAACATAACAAATCATAACATAGCATAACAAAACATAACATAGTATAGCATAACATAACATAGTATAGCATAACAAAGCATAGCATAACAAAACATAGCATAGCATCACAAAACATAGCATAGCATAACACAACAAAGCATAGCATAGCAAAACACAACAAAACTTAGCATAGCATAATAAAACATAGTATAGCATAACAAAACATACCATAGCATAACAAAGCATAGCAAAACAAAACCTAGCATAACAAAACATAGCATACCAAAACATAGCATAGCAAAACAAAACATAGCATAACAAAACACAACAAAACATAGCATAACAAAGCACAGCATAGCAAAACACAACAAAACAGCATAGCATAAGAAAGCATAGCATAACAAAACACAACATAGCATAGCATAACAAAACACAACAAAGCATAGCATAGCATAACAAAACAAAACATAGCATAGCATAACAAAACATAGCATAACAAAACATAGCATAGCATAACAAAACATAGCATAGCATAACAAAACATAGCATTGCATAGCATAGCATAACATAAGAAAACATAGCATTAAGTTTGATAAACTCATAGTAGCGGGCTAGCTAGCTTTAACGGCCAGTGAGTGTAAGCAACTCCGTCAACCCAGAAGCAGTCACTCGGTCACCTTTGCTCTTGTATTGCAGTGGCTTTGTTTATTAAACAGTGCCCATATTTATACTGTTAGCACTTGTCTTGTGCAAATTTCAGGGCTCACAAAACTTTGATGAATCGAAATTCACAACTGAGGCTGTTAAGTTCGTGCTATATAAAACCCTAAGGATAAATAAAAAACATTGCCATTTACAATGTGAATAGCTCCAACAAACACAAGACCTTTTTCAAAGTACAAAACATTGCCATTTACAATACCAATAGCTCCAGCTCCAACAAATGCGAGACCTATTGCATTTCCAATGCTTGTTCTCGGAAGACTTTGAGGAATGCGGGGTGGGCGGAATTTTGTAGATCCACGCAGATCCCAGAACATTTCATCACAGAAATGTGAGGAAAATTTATTTTTTTAAACTAAGTTTGAGGTCTGCCGGGGATTCTGGGTAACAGAACCTGGTGAGAGGCACACAAGTCACCCCATCCTGTATTCCCCTTGGTGTCTAGTTTTCAAAAATGTACAGGTTTGCTAGATTTCCCTATGTGCCGGCGGCGCTAGAGCCTAAAATCCACAGGAAGGCACATTGCTAAAAACAAGTCTGTACCTAGTGGGCTTTCTGCCGCCCTGGAGGGGGAACCGGGGGGCGGGGGGCGATACGCCCCCAAGGGGGGGCAGAAAGACTGTGGCTATGTGTTTTGGGGGGTAGGGCCATTGGCATGGCCATTCTGGGCTGACCTCACCCCTGAATTTAAAAAAATATATATTTCCTGAGGCCTAGTGGGCTGCCTCCCCTCCCCTCGGAAGGGGGGGGGGGGGGCAGGCAGATGAGGGGCTATTGCCCCCAAATGCCTGGGGGGGGCGCAAAAGTCTGTGGTAATTGTTTTTGGGGTGGGGGTGTTATCATGCCCCAACCCCTACATCATAAAAAAATCCCTGGTGCCTAGGGGGCTTTTTGCCATCCACCTGGGGGCATTGGCCTGCCTAACCTGGGCAACCCCCACCCCTACATCAATAATAAAAACAAATCCCTGGTGTCCAGTGAGCCGGGGGTGGGGGTTGGAGACTGGAATTTCACAAGGGGTGGGGGCATTGTCATGCCCATTTTGGGCAGCCCCCACATCAATAAAAAAAAAAAAAACCCTGGTGTCTAGTGGGCTTTCTGCGGGGGCGGAAAGACTGACATTTCTCAGGGTGGTGGCTGGGGGCATTGCCATGCCTTATTTGGGCAACCCCCACATCAATAAAACAAAATCCCTGGTTTCTAGTGGGCTCTCTGCCCCCCCCCCCACCCCCCTTCCCGGGTTGGGGCGGCAGAAAGACTGCAATTTCACAAGGGGTGGGGGCATTGTCATGCCCATTTTGGGCAGCCCCCACCCCGACATTAATAAAAAAAAAAATCCCTGGTGCCTAGTGTCTTCTGCCCCGGGAGGGGGGGGGGGGGGGGCAGTAAGACTGACATTTCTCAGGGTGGTGGCGGGGGGCCATTGCCATGCCCTTTTTGGGCAACCTCCACCC
Organism: Triturus cristatus; assembly: GCF_964204655.1. Classification (NCBI taxonomy): domain Eukaryota; kingdom Metazoa; phylum Chordata; class Amphibia; order Caudata; family Salamandridae; genus Triturus; species Triturus cristatus. Next base: position 916,083,194 of record NC_140580.1, on the reverse strand, counting down.
CTACATCAATAAATAAAAAGAAAAAATCCCTGGTTTGTAGTGGGCTTTCTTCCTCCGGTGGGCGGATTGGGGGCTACTGCCAGAAAGTCTGAATGTGCCCCAAAAAATGCGCGGGGAGCAAAGGCCTTTGCCCAAGGGGCAGATCCCCCCACCCGCCCCCCCCCCTCCCTGGTGCCTAGTGGGTGGAGCCCTGCTTGGGGATCGCCCTCCTTTCCTGTCTTTCTACCTGCTCAGGGGGCTGAGCACGTAGAAATGAAATAAAAAACTGAAATGAGCCTCTTTACTCATTTCAGTTTCGGTTTCACTGAAATGACAGCGCGACGTGCGCGCTGATAGTCATTTCAGGGAAACCGGGGGGGGGGCGGGGCCTCAGGAGCTGGGGAAGCACTTCCCCAGCTCCCGAGGCTGTTGGGTGGTAAAGGAAATCCCTCTGGTGCCCGCACCAGAGGGATTCCCTGTGCCATGCCGTCCGCACATGAGCACTTGTGTCGGACATCTCCCGCGCATCCGACGCATAGAAGGGATTAATGTAATTGACTCTATCTTGAAATAATTGTAGAGTAAATGATTTAAACAATTTCATGTAATTCAGTTTTTAGGTATTTAATAGTTCTAAATATTGACTTATACTATTAGCATTTTTTTATTAACATTTTTATCTATTATTTTAAAACCCTTTCATCCCAAATCATTACCCTTCCCTGAAAACTAAAAATCTCCTTGCCCCCAAATCAGTAACTGCCACCTTAAACCCTACCCATACTGACCCCCTCAAAGCCCTTTTGCCTCATCACTACCCACCCCATAACCTTAAAACCTTTACCCCATAAAACAGTGACCACCTCTGTACCCTAACGACCACTTCAGACCCTAAATCATTACCTACCACTGAACCCTTAAAAATGCCATACCCTAAATTTCTACCCACCCTTGAACCATACAAATTACCATATCCTAAATCACTACCCATCTCTAAAACCCTATAAAAAAAACCTTACCGCCTACTGGCCACCCCACACCCTAAATAAAAAACAAATCTCAACAACCAAAACACCACCCACCACTGATGCCTAAAAAAGCACTTTTTAACTAATGTTAAATTGATTCAAATCAGTTATAAATTTAATTTTAAAATCAATTGCACATTACCTATTTCTTAAGCTAATATTTTATTAGATATAATTATTTATAGTTATTAACAAATTTCATATTAAGTGCATATTTCTATAAATTAGAATTACATAATGTTCCTTTTCATTTTGACTGTAAATATATTAACTGTTCCTTTTACATCATTAATTATATTAGGGAAAGGTTTTTCATTCTATAATTTTCCTGGGTCTTCATTTGATAGAATTACTTGATGTCTTTCTAAAGTGATATAAATACTTCTGGATACTTCTGCCTGCAGATTCCTTACCTGTGGAATAATCCCAAGGCTTCAGACTGGATATGGAAACGTCAAAAAATCTAATATCCCCATCAGGGTGCCCTGGCCTAAAATTGAGGCTAGCAGTGACTTTTTGACTTCACCAAAACCATACAGCGACCATCCCTGCTTAACAACAGTTTACGTTTTCTACACATTTGCTGAGGATTCTAAACTCGCTCAAGTTGTGAGTTTTTACTCCCAGAATAAATTAACCTTGTGCTGTTCGATGTCACCTCCCAAGCTTTTGAGCTTTAAGACTGACAGGGACTGTCTCTTTTGCCTTGGATCAGACCATGACTTGAGCTACTTCATGAAGCAATCAAGGAAAGGTAGACCATGCTCTTCAAGGCTCATGCCGGGGATGATTAGTTTTTAATGCTCGAGACCTTGTTCCTAGTAACAATTATTCCACTCCTCAGATGCGAAGTGAAGGAAGCATAAAGAACACAAGAAAAATGGTAATGACCATTCATTCCTCTAACCTCCCCCCCTCACCTTCGTAGTGAAAAATCAATCTGCCTTCTGAAAACAGTGTTTTTGGTGGCTATTACCTCAGCCAGATAGATCAATGAGTCACAAGCTCTTAGTTCCTTTCCTCCTTTTCTCCTGATAACTTTGGTGGTGTAAACCAAGGTTGCTTTCCTGCCAAACCAATCCATCTCTCTGCCGACTTCATATTCCCTACCCCATCCCATTAAGGAGGCAGAACAATTGCACAGGTTGCTGCTATTTGTTTTATCTTTAGCCCAGCAAGGCCTTGCCCCTGTGACTGTTAAAGGTTACCTTTTGGCCATTTCGGCTTTCCTGCAGTATCCGGTTAAACCCTCTGTTCAACTCACCTTCATTTTCTGAAAGGTTTTCAACACTTGTCCCCTCCTACCCCTTTCGGGATTCCCCAGTGGGACCTCAGTGTGATCCTCATGTTTCTCATGTGTTCCCCTTTCGAGCCCCTACACAATGGTTCTCTGCAGCTTTTTCTACTGGCTATTACTTTTACCAGGAGGGTCAGCAACCTTTAAGCTCTGTTGGTTTACCCTTTGTAGGCCAGTTTTTTCTTTGAAAAACTGGTTCTTCAGACACATGCCTCTACTGTTGCAGGTTGCCATCCCATTTCATGTCTGTCCGAGCATCACTCTCCCTGCCTAATTTGCGCCAATTCATCCTTACAAATAGGAGGATAGACTCCATCACCTGGACCTGAAGAGAGCTCTCTTTCTACACCGGTCACACCAAAGACCATCGGGTGGATGATCAGCTCTTCATCGCGTTCACTGGAGTGAAAAAGGGCATGGCTGTGCTAAAGCATTCCATCTCCAGATGGATGGTATTCTGCTTTATGAACTGCTACTCATTAGCTAAGAAGCAGCCTCCTGAAGGGTTGAGGGTCAGTTCCTGCTGGAAGAAGGCTGCTTCTACTGCGAAGGCATGCAGGGTACCTGTCCTGTACATCTGACAAGCAGATACGGTGGCCTCACTCCACCCATTCACAAAGCACTACAGTTTGGACAGTCCAGTCTGTCAAGAATGGCATTATTTTCTGGTTTGAGCTAGTTCGCAGACCCACCTCCAGGGTTGTATTGCTTGGGTATGTATTCTAAGGTGAGAAATATGCGGTTAAAAGTGTCAATGAGAAGAACAAGTTACTCACATTTTGTAACCCTTATTCTAGTAGAGACTCTTATCTAACGGCAGATTGATCTCCGGTCCTCCCCGCTCTGTGAACTGGCCCTTCATCCTTAAGATCCCGTTCAACACTATGCAATGGTGAAACATTGTTTTTTACGTGGCTCTGTACTTTTGGTGTGGAAATAATCTTGAAAGCAACTGATGTCAGGGGTGACACTTATATGGGCATTGCAACATCACTTCTGATGCAGCCATCGTGGAACCGATAAATGCCACCTACCAGTGTGCAGAGGCCCTGCTCAAGATTTGCCAGATCCATTCTGATGCGTGGGTAATATTCTAAGGTGAAGAATCTGCGCTTAGATCACAGGTGTTCGAGGCATGTGGGCTGCTGAATTCATATCTGTGCATAGATCGCCGCCTAGTGTTGGGTCCGGATGATTGCACATTGTTGTCCTGGAAGAGTCTCCGAAGTATCACGAGATAGGTGGCTCCTCCCCTGGACTACAGTGCGCATGGGCATCCCCTCCATCCTTAGATTGTTTTTTTCCGCCATGGGGTTTCGATGTCCTAATCTTAGCTCTTAAAGCATTTAGGCCTATTACTCGTCGGTATTGTTTTCGTTCGGCACCGAGTATCCTCATCGGAGTTAGCCATTTGCCCTTCGACGTCCGCGCCGATCAAGATCGACGATGGAACCAAAGACATCGAATAGCCCCTTCAAGCGTTGCCCTCTTTGCAACGCTAAATATGCTCGCGTCGACGTGCACCCGGTGTGCAACAAGTGCCTCTCTCCAAACCACGACGAAGCCACCTGTATGGCGTGCTCCAGGTTTCGATCGAAGAAAACACTTCGCATTCGTCGAGCAGCTCGGCTCGAGGCGCAGAAGGTAGCGCCAAACCCGGACAACATCTTCGGGACCGAAGATGAGGAGGTCGTGGACCTTAAAGTTCAAGGAGAGATATCGGATCCGGCGTCGGAGCGTGAATCCGACTATGATGCCGAGGACGAACATATTCTAGATGAAGAGGACGATGAAGTCGTCGAACAGGTAGGAGACGACGGAGAGGCCCTTGGGGCCGAGGAGGATAGCTCGGAAGAGGAGCTACGCCCACAGGTCCACTCAGGGCCCAAAGAGACACTCGCTAAGGCTCAGGTTGCGGGATCGTCACAAGGCCTTACCCAAGATCATTCCTCTCGTTCTTCTGCCCCGCTTAAATGCCCGGGTTCGAACTATCCTAAAGAGCCATCGGTATCGAAAGCGCCATCACTCGATCGCCAAGAATCGAAACTGAAGGCAACGGCACCGAAAGAGAAACCGAAAGTGAAAGAGTCTCTCCACGGCAACAAGGCCTCGAAGCCCTCGGAGCCGAAGACACAAAAGAAGGCTGTCGACGCCGAGAGGAGTCTTACGAACGTCGAGCCGAAGGCGGCACCTACAATCAAGGTCAAGGTTGCCAACCCGAAAATATCGACGCCAAGGAGCGTCGACACACATATGGAGAGCGGCCCTCGAGAGCCACCCCATTCCAGTCTTCGTGTCCCGAAAACAACATCTGGTACAGGGCTTGATGCCACAACCAAAAAGGCGTCGAAGGACCGTGTCCAATCCGCGGCACCGTCTCCCTTTGTAAAGCAGAAGGTGTCGGAGTCGTTATTACGCATCCAAACCAAGGCTTCCATGGTTGGTGCAAACACGGCCCCGCAGCCAAAAGCGGTCAGCGCGGTTCACATCGCGTCGACGCATATCAAGTTTGGACTCCCACCAGCGGTGCGACCAAAGATGTTCGACGCCAAGAAGGGTCTCGACCCCCAAGAACCTATCGACCCGAAGAAAAATGTCGAGGCACCGACAGGAATTCAAACAGAAAAGAGAGCTGTTGCCATACCTCGCGACGATGAGGATCCCAGGCAATTTATCGACGCCAATACTGGTAGACTTTCCATATACAAACGGAAAATTGTAACAGACACCAATGGAGCCCTACAAAATTCCATTGAAGAAAAAAAGACCCACATCACCAGTTCTAGTGGAACAACTTCAATATTGTGCCACAGAACCTCAGTCATTCTCACCCACACACTCTAATGTGGATGCTGGAGATGTTGATGATATAGAGGGCACTTATCCTATGGACACTGACCCTGAAGACCAAAACCAGCCTTGGGTGGACAATACTGATGCAGGGGACCCACATACTGCTCCAGACACTCAAGCGTATGTGGTGAAAACGTCTCCTACAGAGGATACGGCTGCTTTCAATGCCTTAATTGAAAGAGCCGCCAACAATCATGACGTACAGCTCCACACTGATCCTATTGAGGATGACTTTTTAATGGATACCTTCTCTACCTCAGAAAGATCTGTTAAAACTTTGCCCATGCTGAAGGGGGTCCTCAAACAGGCTACTGACATTTTTAAGGAGACCACAAGGGCGAGAGTCCTTAACCCTAGAATTGAATAAAAATATAGGCCAGCTCCTGTGGACCCTGCCTACATAAGAGGACAGTTGCCTTTAGACTCATTGGTGGTTTCCAATGCTCGGAAGAGAGCCAACTCACAGACAACGGGTGATGCTCCTCCCCCAGACAAAGAGTCTAAGGTCTTGGAAACATCAGGAAAGAGGGTTGCTGCACAGGCAGCTAACATCTGGAGAATTGCCAACACTCAGGCACTTCTGGCTAGATACGACAGGGCACATTATGAGACACTGCTACAGCACCTCCCAGATCAGTATAAAGAAGGAGCAGAATCCCTAATTACAGAAGGGAAGCTTATCAGCAACGCTTCCATTAAGTGCGCTCTTGACACTGCAGCTAGAGCTATTAACACCAGCGTTATGTTAAGACGGCATGCTTGGTTAAGAATCTCTGGATTCAAACCAGAAATACAAACAACTATACTTAATCAACCTGTCAACCCTAACTCCCTCTTTGGCCCCGACGTTGACACCTCCCTAGAAAAACTCAAAAAGGATACGGAGACTGCAAAGTCTATGGGGGCTCTGCAATCACAGCAGTTTCGGAGTGGGACCTTTCGTCGCTCCAGCAACAGAGGACCATCAAAAAGCCAAAACTCCTAACAGTCGCAGTACACTAAAGGAGGTACACAGACCACCTATAATAAAAATAATAGAAGTGGATACCGTGGAAACAACAGCTCCAGGTCCTCCGCCACCAACAAACAGTGACGCCTTGTCACTGCCCCCCGACCACGTAACACCTGTCGGGGGGAGACTCCAACAGTTCCTGCCAGTCTGGGAATCCGTTACTACGGACAGGTGGGTGAGAGAAATTATCCAGTACGGTTATTGTCTAGAGTTCACGTCCACTCCACCCAACATACCACCAAGACACCATCATATGTCCGCAGAGCACTTGCACTTATTCCAACAAGAAGTTCTCAGTATCCTCCAAAAAGGAGCCATAGAACTCGTGGTTGCAAAGGAACAAGGATCAGGGGTGTACTCACTGTATTTTCTGATCCCCAAAAAGGATGGATCTCTCAGACCCATACTAGATCTAAGACCTCTAAACCATTACATTCTGTCAGAGCATTTTCACATGCTCACTCTGCAACAAGTACTACCGTTGCTCAGTCAGGGAGACTTTCTCGCAACATTAGACCTCAAAGATGCGTATTTCCATATACCCATACACCCCTCACACAGAAAGTATCTCAGGTTCACTGTTCTCAATCAGCATTACCAGTTCAAAGTCCTCCCTTTCGGGGTAACTACGGCACCCAGAGTTTTCACCAAGTGCCTGGCTACAGTGGCGGCACACTTAAGGAGACAACACATACATGTCTATTCTTATCTGGACGACTGGCTTGTCCAGGGAAAGTCGGCCCAGCACTGTGCCAGCCACATGTCCCACACCATTCACCTTCTTCACAGCCTGGGCTTCTCACTGAATTATACAAAGTCCCACCTTCAACCCACCCACGTGCAGCAGTACCGAGGCGCAACCATAGACACTCGGGCAGCCACGGCACAACCAAATTCAGTCAGGATCAACAGCATTCAGTTGCTCATAAAGAAATTCAAACCTCAACACTCACTCCCAGCAAGAGTGTTTATGCAGTTGATAGGCATGATGGCCTCCTGCATCTTCATAGTCCCGCACGCAAGATTACATATGCGCCCGCTTCAGGAGTGCTTGGCACGTCAGTGGAATCAGGCCCGCGGACAATTAAAAGACCTAGTGTTGGTGAGCGGTCGGGCATACAACTCTCTGCATTGGTGGAATCCACAAAACCTTTGCAAGGGCCGACCGTTCCAGGAGCCTGTTCCACAAATCGTACTGACGGCGGACGCGTCTCTCCAGGGATGGGGAGCTCATGTACTCAATCACACAGTGCAGGGACTATGGACGACACAGCAAAAGAAGATGCACATCAACCTTCTGGAACTGATGGCAATCTTCCTAGCCATGAAAGCATTCAAAATGCACCTGTGCAACAAAGTCGTGTTGATCCGAACAGACAACATGACCGCCATGTACTACATACAGAAGCAGGGAGGAACACACTCGCCACAGTTGTCTCATCTGGCTCAGAGCATGTGGAAGTGGGCCATTCAGAGGAACATCTTCCTCATGGCGGAACACCTCCCAGGCAAAGACAACCAGATGGCTGACCTGCTCAGCAGACACAGCCACCAGATGCACGAGTGGGAAATACATCCATCAGTACTCCAACCGTACTTCCAGCAGTGGGGTCATCCAGAGATAGACCTATTCGCCACAAGGGAAGACGCAAAATGCCAAAACTTTGCCGCCAGGTTCCCACATCCACAGTCGCAGGGCAATGCAATATGGATGAACTGGTCCGGCAGATTTGCGTACGCTTTTCCCCCAGCGCCGTTAATACCGCTGGTGGCTCGCAAACTCAAGCAACACTCGATGACGCTCATCCTGGTTGCTCCAACGTGGGCACGTCAGCCATGGTATACCACGTTTCTGGAACTCTCTGTGGTACCGCATCAAAGGCTACGGCTCACACCCACACTTTTAACGCAGAGTCATGGCGAGATTCAGCACCCAGATCCGCAACAGCTGAACCTGGCGATCTGGCTCCTGAGATCTTAGAATTTGGCTACCTAAACTTGCCTCCAGAATGTATGAATATCATCAAGGAGGCATGGAGACCCACTACCAGAGCCTGCTACGTGGCTAAGTGGAAACGATTTGTCATTTATTGTAAAAATAATGACATCAATCCGCTGGATGCATCAACGCAAAACATTATCTGTTATCTATTACACTTATACCGATGCAATCTAGCATACAATTCCATCCGTATACATTTGACCGCACTGGCAGCTTACCTTCAGAATAGGCAGCACCTCTCTCTGTTCAAAGTGCCTGCCATCAGAGCTTTCTTGGAGGGACTCAGACGTGTGATTCCTCCACGACACCCTCCTTCACCAGTCTGGAACCTAAATGTGGTCCTCACCAGACTGATGGGACCACCTTTTGAACCTCTACACTCCTGTGAGATTCAATTTCTAACATGGAAAGTAGCTTTCCTAGTTGCCATTACTTCCCTAAGACGAGTTGGTGAACTTCAGGCACTAACCATTCAAGAGCCATTTATACAGGTTCATGCAAACAGGGTAGTACTACGCACCAACCCTACTTTCATGCCCAAGGTAATCTCGCAGTTCCATATGAACCAATCCATAGAACTGCCCGTGTTTTATCCTAATCCTGAGAATGTAGCAGAGAGAATGCTCCACACACTTGATATCAGAAGAGCTCTCCTGTACTATATTGACAGAACACAGACTTTCAGGAAAACAAAACAACTGTTTGTTGCCTTTTCTCCACAGCACAAAGGCAACCCCATTTCCAAAGCAGGAATAGCTAGGTGGATAGTTAAGTGTATACAGATTTGCTATGAAAAAGCTAAGCGCACACTAACAATTCCTCCAAGAGCCCACTCTACATGAAAGTTAGGGGCCTCCATGGCTTTCCTGGGAAATATTCCTTTAGAGGAGATATGTAGAGAAGCCACATGGTCCACTATACATACATTTACCAAGCACTACTGTGTAGATGTACACTGAAGACAGCAGGCAGCTGTAGGACAGGCTGTTCTCAAAACTCTTTTTCAGACTGCTGCAGCTGGCACGGGAGGACGCCGCTAAATGGAGGGACTGCTATATAATCTATGCACAGATATGAATTCAGCAGCCCACATGCCTCGAACCGAATATGCTACTTACCAGTATGCATCTGTTCTTGGCATGTAGGTCTGCTGACATTCATATCGCCCACCCTCCTCCCCGGCGCCTGTGGCAGCTGTAGCATTCAGTAATTACTAGTTAGCATGGTCATCATTCACTGTATGACACTCCATCTATGCCACAATGGCGAAAAACAATCTAAGGATGGAGGGGATGCCCATGCGCACTGTAGTCCAGGGGAGGAGCCACCTGTCTCGTGATACTTCGAAGACTCTTCCAGGACAACAATGTGCAATCATCCGGACCCAACACTAGGCGGCGATCTATGCACAGATATGAATGTCAGCAGCCCTACATGCCAAGAACAGATGCATACTGGTAAGTAGCATATTCGCTTCAAACTGTGGGGCGCGCCCTCCTGGGGGGGCGTGGATGTGTTCCCAGGGGGGCGCAAAGTCCTCTGCAAGCACATGTAAATGAAGACGCTTGGAAGTGCAGCGATGTTTATTTGCTTCATTTCCAGGCTGTCTTCATTTACTCTGAAGCCCTCAGAGTGCTGTGGGGCCAGAGGTCTGTGGGTGTGCTGCTGGGGGTTCGCTGGGCAGTGGCTGGAGTCTTATTAAGACTCCAGCACGCCTGAGTTTTCACAGGTCTTCAAAGACCATTGGCACATTTACATACCTTTGGAAACTGGTTACCGAGGTTTAGTTTTTTTTCTGTTTCCAGTACCCCCTGGGCCCCAACTCTGCCTATTTTTTCATTGTATTTTACATTTACTGATGTAGTGTGAGAATGCTTTTCATGAAAAGGAATATAAAAAAGGGCTGCCAATAGAAAAGCCAGCCATGTATGTTTAAAGATCCCGCAAAGACCTTGCTTTGACACTAAATAGGGTCTTAAATAAAAACGTATGTATTCATTTGTAATGCGACTTTCTGTCTGTTCCTTTTATTTTCAGCCATGAATCATTCAGGCAGCCCTAGAACACATTTAAAAGTGCTTTATATTTGCTTTTCGAAGTAAGTGCTGAAAATAGGGCTTTAGGTACTGTTTATTTTTGTACCGTCTGGGACATCAAAATAATGAGCTGGCAACCTTAATCATAAGACTGGAAGTTTGTTGCAGGATCAGCACATTATTTATTTCCTTCACCCTCGCTTCCCTGATTAATTCCGTAATAGCAGTAGTTTAATTTATATCTAAAACCCTACGCCCCGTCAATAACATGCTGATTAACTTCAGGTGTCTGGGAATTCACCCTGCATTCAGACAACTCACTCCTCATTCTCACCCTTCACTTTCAAGCTCACCCTGCACTCACAGTGCATAGTTATGGTTTTTCCGCATTTGCCACAAAATCCATCGTCTGCTGCATAATTTGTAGATTATAAAATGCAGCAACACATGTTATCTCACAGTGGAAGGACCTTTCTAAAGGTTGACTGCTCACCTTTCTGTTGCTTGTTGCTATATGTTGGTGTTAATGTGGTACTTATGAGGGGCAATAAAGGCCAGGACAATGTGAGCAAGTGTAAAAATAGCAAAAATTGCACAGTAATGCAATCACAAAAAATGCAGCATAATTTGCCTTTGCTTGCTGCAGAATTTAGTCAACCATGCTGCATAATTTGGTCTTCTCCTGCCACATAATTCCAATGGCCCTGTTTATAGTGCTGTGAGGTCCCAGCCTGTGGCAGAAAGCACTGTGAATATGTAAGTCATTATTTTAAATCAGTATTCACATACTCTAAGCTAGTCTGCTGCAAAATTATGCAGTGATTGAGATAAAACAAGTTCTTACAAAATATACTTTTAAGTAATAAGTAATCAAACTGTATCTAATGCAGACATTTTTGTAAGTGTCTCCACTATTCCAGATTCCAGCTGATAACTCCTTTACATTACATCTTAAAAAGAATAGATCTTTGCCACCATAAAGCTTTAAGCAGATCCACTGGAATTATTCAGCAGAAGAGGACAACATTATGCGGCACATTTGACTAAATTATGCAGCAAGAAAAGGTAAATTATGCGGCACAATGCACCACATTTTGTGGTTAGCATTACTTCATTTTTTGTCATTTTAACTCACGGTAAGTCTGTCAGGGGAAATATTTGACCTCATTAGTACCAGTTTAACACCCAAATACAGCATTAAGCAACTACAAGATTACCAGTCAATCTTTGCAAAGGACCTTCCACTGCTCCGGAACTCTGTCACGCTTTAAGTAACTTTTGTTCCGTTTGAGCTAGAATCAAGTATTTTTTGTTGAAATCTGCAGATTATGTAGCAAATGCAGTAAACTGATAATTATGTGGAAAACGCTGCTGCTGCAGAAACTCATAATTCCAGTGGCCCTGGCTTTAAGTGACTCAATCAATTAATGGCTGGTAAGAAGGCTGGTTTCTTTTTTAACTTTCTGCACTACCACCACACACTTCGATTTCAGTCAGAGGCATCTCAAAGTCAGTATTAACCATTCAGGGGCAGTTTTTTTGTGAAAGCTGAGTCCATAGGGTGGCAGGTAGAAGGGCAGCAGGGTTGCATTCAGATCCAGAGTCCTATTCCTCTCGATCCCTGGGGCCTCACAGTAATGGGAAAGGAGTGAGATTCATAGATATTGTCAAAGAGAAGGCCCAGAATAGGGAGCACTGTATGTGTACTCATTTTTATGTTTACAAATGGCCAGAGACCACTTCTTCGGAGAGATACCCCAAAGAAGGGGACAATGTAAGTGTTTTAGTTTTTTTAAAGGGACATTCATTAGTGAAGCTGGTACTGCTGCCAAGTGTGTAAGTGGGCACTGCTGGTTATCATAAAGGAGCAGATGCAGCAGGACTGGGGCACAGGGATTTGGGGGGCCCACTGCATCACAATTATGACTGTCTACCTTTAAAAAAAAAGGGCATCAGAGCTTATTGTCCTTTCAAGCATTAGGACAGAGGTGATGATCCATCCTGGAGGGGAAGAGGTAAAAGAGGCAGAGGAGATAGCCTGCTACTCAGGACTGCATTTATTATTAGTGCAGCAGGTATAGTTGCATTGGGGTCAAAGAGTGTGAGGGGCTCACAACACCCCAATTATGGGGAGCAGTTTGTTGGGATATCTGGTTTTGTTTGATTCATTTGCTGTTTTATAAATCTCCTATTTGGTGCGGTTCATAAGCTATAGAAAAAGTATTCCTCAAATGATCTCATATGCCCCGCTCCCTGCACGCAGCCGTGTCCCTTCCGCTCCCCCAATCCTTGCCATAAAGTTTTCGAGGGGGGCCCGACCTCAAAACATTTTTCTTAGGGGGGGCTCAGAGTAAAAAAGTTTGAAGCCCTCTGGCTTAGATAGTCTCTACCAGAAGAAGCGTTCCCAAAGGTAAGTAATTTGTTCATTACTGTTCCAAGATGGCCACCATCTTTAAAAGCATCATGTTGGTTGCGTTGGGTAGCACGACAGTAATACACTATTAACTTTAGCTTTCGAAAGTGGCTGCCCAGTGCAACGTTTACTAAGTGGTCATCTTTGAATTCTATTGTACTTAGTGTTTTGTTGTGGTTTTTTGTTCTCTTCAACATGATCAAGACCTTGCTTCTACATATGGCAGCTTTGTTGGAACTTTAAAATGACACTGCACAATACCACTGCAAGATGGGCGCCCGCTGCTATATTTACTTTGATATTTTGTACTGCAACCATGTGCCCACCAAGTTTACATGGCAGCATCTTTTCTCTTTGTTTATTCTTTTAATGTATCTACTTGTTGAATTTGTGGCTGTTTTATTCAGGTAAATGAGTGGATGAAGGATATATGAGTGCAAGGATGAGTGGCAGAGTACATGTATATTGACTTATGGAAGAGGGGTTTTCAGGTACAATTCAAATCTGTTGGCATTGGCACTGTTTGTTTGAAGAATAAACTCATTTAGCTCTGAGTTTGTCCGAGTGTTTCTGGCAACCTTTTATTTATATTTCCCTTTCATGACTTGTCAATAAAGTTTACACTACTCCATTTGCTTGTTTTCATAAACCCCATTAGCTCCTTGCTTGTTATTTACTCGCCCAGATTATCCTGAGTTTCTGTAAGTGTGATAAAGTGGCTCTGTATATAATGTTCCCAAATAGGTGCAGGGTGTACAGAGTCCACAGTCCCCAGAGGTTTGGCAGAGGTTAAAGTTAGATATAACCTTTACTCTCTAAAGTGGTAGCTTGGTCGAGCAGTAAGGCAGTATCAGAGGACAGTGTAAAGCATTTGTTGCACACACTCAGTCAGCAAATGGTCTCACACACTCAATAACTGAACTTTAGGCCAATGGTTTATATATAAAAAAATATGCTTGTTTTATTTTAGAACCAACAATAGGTATTAAAATATACTTTCTCAGAATGAGATGCTTTATATAAATACTTTTGCAATATGCAATTGGCTTTTCTAGAAAGTTACAAGTGGTTGCAATAGGCAACACAATTTTAAACACAAGAATGCATTGAGTTCAATGGATGTTTCAAGTTATTTGCAATAGATTACTTTTAGGATTACTTTTGGGATTCCAGGACTGGATCCTAGATTCAGTCCTGGGTCAGTACTTAGAAACAGTTGATAAAAGTCGACTTAGTTACTGTTGTGATTTTTAGACAATATTTAGCCATTTTAAAAGTTGACACTTAAAAAATATTTCATAGAAAACAGTCAATGATTCCCTATGGAAGAAAATTCAAGTTGCAGGTATAGTATGTTCTCGTTACTTTTGTAATCCAGTACTGGGTGCCTAGACTCAGTACTGGGGCCTTTATCCAAAACAGGTAAGTAATTACGTCTTCACAGTTTATACCATTTTTAAAGAATATTTAAAGTTTGCAGAAATCGACACTTAGAAGAAATTTCACAGTAAAACAGTCAGTGGTTTCCTGGGCACCAGGATCCAGCACTGGGAGCTCACCTAATAGCAGGTGAGTATTTTCGTTTTAGTTACTCGTCTGATTTTTGGTGAATATTTTAAGTTTTGAAAAGTCCACACTTAGAAGAAATTTCAGGAAAAACCAGTCAATGTTACCCTATGGCGAAAATTGAGTTATCTGCTTTCAGGTAAGTACTCGACTGGCAAAGTTAAGGTTCTGGGCACACACTCCGGGGTCTCCCAGGGTCAGGTAGGTACAGTTGTTACACCCTCAGCGGCACAGGGGCAGCTGGGTGCAGAGTGAGTTGGGCCCAATGTTATCCTATGGGAGGCAGGGGGGGGCCTTGGTTGGTGGCTGCTGACTAGCAGGCCACGCGGCTGTGGGAGCTGGGCTCCTGGTCACTTGCTCAGGGCAAATGGGGAAGTTGATAGGTGCAAAGGTTACACTGCCAGGGCCACTGAGGCGGCTGGGTGCAGGGTGCTTTGAGCCTTCGGGCGCTCAATTGATTTCAATGGGAAAGTTCCGGTTTAGAAAAAGACTGCAAGCTCGGGGACAAAGATTATTCAGGTGCCACCACCACTTCGAGAGGTAAGTTGGGTAGTTGGAGGATAGGAAGGGACCAAGGAGTTGGGCACAGGGGGCCATGGGGCGCCGGGTGCAGGGGTGCCTTTTGGTGTCTGGAAATCTTACCCTCTGTTGATCGCGGTTGGGGGGGGTACCTGGTTCTGAGGCTGCAGGCGTCATCAGGAGCGTCGAGGGAAGTCCTTGGGTGCCGGACACGGGGTCACAGTCGCCGTGGGGTCGTCCTCATGGACTTTGTTCACTCCGGCACAGGTCAATCTTGGCAGGTGCAGAGTGTGTAGGGTTTGCGGTTCCGGGCTGATGCCAGGGCTTAGAAGCTGATTTTGAGTAGAGCTTCTACTCATGGGAGTCCCAGGTGCTTAGAGCCAAAAGGTAGCCAGGTCCTCCGGGGTTTGTGAGGTTGCTGGCCACAAGAGATGCCGGGTTGGAGGAGGAGCAGGTTTGAGGTTCGACAGGCCGGTAGGGCTGGGGCCAAAGCAGTTAGTGTCTTCCTCTTCTTAGCAGCTGCATGGCAGGTCTTCTTTATTCTTGCTCTTCTTTGTATTTCAGAATCTGGAATCTGGGGGAGGAAGGTTCAGGGTGCCCCTAAATACTAGATTTAGGGGCGTTACAGGTAGGTGAAGGGCAGGGACCAATGGGTCCCTGTTCTGGGGTGGGTACACCCCCTATCCTGCCTCTCTCCTGTGGGAGGGGGGCAGTAGCCTAGTCCTGATTGGGCAGGGCTTCCCACCTTGAAGATGGCGAGAGCCCGGAGATGTGCTTCACCTCGCCTCCCCCACCTGAGGGGTGGGGTTGGCAGACTGGCACATCCCCTGTCCTTATTTGGGGATTCCGGCCAGGCTTCCCGCCAGAGTGGGGGCTGCCAGTGGCCTGGGGAAGCTCACAGAGGAGGCATGCCTTTGAAGCTTCCCCCTGCCCATCCTGGGGGAGGAGATCTAGCACCTCGCCCAGGATGTGCATTGTTGCAGGCCCAGGAGAGCAGGGGCTCTTCTACCCAGGGGTCCAGCAACATGTCTGCTGTGTGGCAGCCTAGGCAGCCTCCCAGACCAGACGTGGATTGTAGGTTAGGTTTCAGGGGGCATCTCTAAGATGCCCTCTGGGGTGCTTGGTACATTAAATCCCACACTGGCATCAGTGCGGGTTTAATGTGCTGAGAAGTTTGATACCAAACTTCTCAGTCTTCAGTGTTGCCATTATGGTGCTGTGGAGTTCGTGTTTGACGAGCTCTCAGCACCATGTACTCTTAAATTACAGCACTGCACTTACAGTGCACAGGAATGGACCTGGGTACTGTAGGGGCACAGTGCTCATGTTCCTGTGCCCACACCACTGGCATAGAGCACCTAGTTAGAGGGGTGGCTGATGTATGCCAGGGCAGTGTAGGTGGTGGGCATGGCACACAGGGATGTGTGCCATGTCGACGCTTTGTTTTGTCTTGTCCCCAGACACCCAGCCTGCAAGGGCAGTGTGTCTGTGTGTGTGTGTTAGGGTACAGGACCTCTAAGGGTGGCACAATGAGTGCTGCAGCCCTTAGAGGCCTTCCCTGGTCACAAGGCCCTGGGTACCTAGGGTACCATTTACCAGGGGCTGACATGTGGCCAGGATTTGCCAGTTTGGGTTTTAGGTTTTTAGGGAAGGAACATAGGCCCTGGGCACCTGATTGGCAGGAGTCCAGGGCACACTCAGTCAAAGTACATTCAGCAAAAAGTGGGGGCATACCATGCAAGAAAGATGGCACTTTCTCACAGTAAGACATCCAAAAAAATGATTATACTTATTTACTCCAGTATTGGAACTGTCATAGATTCACGTGCTTGAATCATTCCCTGTGGTCGAGATGGGAGTCCCTGGTACAGTTATAAAAGTAATGTCATAATAAACATCAAAGTTAAAGGCCTCATTATATAGTTACATATGAAAGTCCTTATTTAAAAAAGGACCAAACTTAAGAAAACAACCAATCAGCTGACCCCGCCCTCCAGAACCTTCCTGAAAGGAGCTCCAGTCCCTCACATTTTCTACCGCAGGTCGTGCTAGGGAGTCTCCACTGAGCTCTGTTCATCTTTTTCCTCATAACTTTTGAAATATCCTTCTCTTCAGTTTTTTCTTTTGGATTAAATGTATTATACAACTCTAATTCCTTTGCCTAGGTGAATTTCACTGATTTCTCCATGTCAGATACTCCTTAAAGTCTTTTTTTAGGCCCTGTGGTACCTGCGGAAAGAAAAGGCTGCACACAGACGACCACCATAAACACTGCCTCTATTCTGATCACAAACCTAAGGACTGTAAGGTATGTTGCACCTTTTTGTCAAAAACTTTAAAGGATCGTGACGGGAGGCTGTTATTATGCCTGAAGACAGGGAGGATCCTGTGTCTTCGGAGGAGAGCGAAGGTTCCTCAAGATCCTCCTCCAAGACTTCTCAAAAAAGACCACTGGAAGTCTCTCCAGGTCACTTTCCGCAGCAACCTCCAAAGAAGACGCACAAAAATTCTTCAGAGGGTACTAAAAAGCAAGATCTTCCTTCCGGAGTGTCTCCTTCACAAGTTCGATTTCTGTCAAAAAATCCCATCAGAAATCCGCTTCAGACCCTCCTACTCCTCCTGTGAAGGTAAAACATGCTTTTTAGCAAGCCATCCTCAGCCCAGTCAACGGACAGGTCTGCCAACGACAAGACCTCAATTGACTGTTGTTGGGGTAACTTCGTCGACGAATACCGTCGCCACAGTTTCTCTCGCCGGCATCCATTTCATCGTCTTAGTCGAGTCAAGTTCCTTTGTTGTCGACGATAGACATCCAGAAAGTTGTCACATCCTGATGACTAAGATGGTGACGAGTGCTTCGTCGATGGCCTTGCCTCCTGTCGACGTTTTCCCTCTTTACATTGTCGACGGCCTCGACCACGAGAGATGTGTCGACGACGGTGTCATCCACTCCAGTTCCACCTGGGATATTAATCCCAATGCCCGTCGGCAATTCTTTGCTGACTGTATGTGTACCAATGACGATGCTTATGTCGACGACCTCGTCAACAACCCTAAAGTCTAGATCAGGAAAACTGATTTCCCAATCAAAATTTCAACGAGAGAGTCTGACACCCTCCTTAACTTCATCAAGTAGGGTTCAGGCCTTATTACCAACTCATCTCTTATGATGGTGATTCAGACGAAGACAGCTTGTTTGGGGCTGCACGAAGTCCCTCGAAGTTGAACGTTAAATAACAAGATGATGATGACCAATTCTATTACCAACAACCGTACTATTCTGGCCAGCGATGTCTGCAGCA
Organism: Triturus cristatus; assembly: GCF_964204655.1. NCBI lineage: Eukaryota > Metazoa > Chordata > Amphibia > Caudata > Salamandridae > Triturus > Triturus cristatus. Next base: position 916,065,187 of record NC_140580.1, on the reverse strand, counting down.
ATTGCATCCAGGAGTAGTTTGTCTTCCCTCCACACTTGTAACTGATTTACAATTCATGTTGACGGATTATAAAAGGAGGTTTTCTACATCCACACCATCTCCTGCTCCAGCACTTTCACCACCTCCTGTGGTTCAAAGTCAACCTCCACCCCTTCTTATGTCTCAAGTGCCTTTGCAGCCGCTTCTATCCACAGATGAAGAGGAAGAGAAACAGCAGGAAGAAGGAGAAATACAGGATGTACAATTACAACCATACGAGTGGGATGATTACATTATCCCTCCACCAGTATCACCATCTCCGCCTCAAGTAGACTCCCCTCCAGAGGATATTGTGGGCTTTCATAACCTCTTGGAGAGAGCAGAACGACTTTTCGAACTTCCAATGCCTACTTATCAACAAGACTGTTTCCGTTATGATTTCAAGGAACCCTTCAAGAATTCAGTCAGGTGTATGCCCATTATCGACGAGATCTGGGATCAGGTCATTGAGATAATGATAAACCCAGCTACAGTTCCACCAGCCTTACCGAGGCTCGACAAAAAATATAATGCCCCTGATGACGCACCTGCCTGTCTCACAGATCATCCTAGGCCTGATTCAGTGATTTCCCAGGCGGCTCAACGGAGGTCAAAGAATTCCATCAGCTCAGATAAAAGCACCTCCGGACAAGGAGGAGAGGGGACTGGACAACATCGCACACGCTTTTCCACTATGTCTGCGTTGACAGTTGGAGTGTCCAATTCCTTAGCGCTGCTGGCGCGCTACAACGGAGAAATGTGGTCGGATAGCGCTCCATGTAACCACGATCTCCCACAAGGTATCAAGGAGGAGGCAAGAAAGGTTTACTGGAGGACGAATGCTCCGCCTCAGAAATAATTGATTGCGCATCGCTTCCACTGGTTTCTGTCAGTTAGCTGGAGCCGCTGTCTTAAGGCACCAAAGATGGCCAAAGGCCACACCATTCAGGCCTGAAGACCAAGCCAAAATTTTAGATATGCCATACGATGGACAAGAACTATTTGGTAAGCATATTGACGAAGCCCTTTAGGGAATCAAAAAAAGACAGGCACGGCTAAAGCTTTGAGTACCCTCCAGTATAAAAGGACGCCTTTTCGTGGTTCACGGGGTAAAAGACAGTCATCCTACGGGGGGAGGTAACCAGCAATACTGGTATCTTTCCTATATCTCCTCCAGCCAGCAATACAGGATGCAGTTTGCTCAGAGACAACAGCCTGCGACTGCCTACTATAAATGTTCCTTTCTAGGAAAGACGGGCCGACAAAGAGTCTGCCAAACAAATCAATACTGATCGGGGACGCTAGAGGGCGCACGGCAATATGGCTGCGATTTAGTGATGCACCACCGGCCGTCTTAATAATCCAAAGAGGATCGGTGTCAGTAAAAAGCCCTGGCATAGTTAGGAGCTGTTATGCGGCTTGAGCGATGAGCGGCGTGACGAGGACTTGTGCAGGAAAGCTGTGGCCGTGAAATCAAGATGGCGGCTACGGTTCACTACTGAGCTCTGCGATTGTTCCTGTTGATAGCTGTAACCCCCGCACTGCTGGTTGTAGCGGTGTGTGGCCGGGAGCTACCACATTGCCGACGGTGAATAGCTGTGACGATGCCGCTGTGGCTGCTGATTGCTGACCCGAGATCGTGCCGCCTGTTGCCAGGGTGCATTATGTCTGTGAAGACACTGCTGGATCAAAGTGGAGCTGGGCCGTTGCTCGCCCACTTGCACGGCGTATCGCAAGGCGGAGAGAGGACCGGCACGGGTGCTGATTATCCGGTACCGGCCCTTTGGTGAACGCAGTGAGTGGCGCTTGGCGCCGCTGCCGAAGTGCGGGACTCGTGGATTGAGCTGCACCTGCCCGCATGCTGAAAGCCATTCGGGTGACCGCTCCATGTGCATAGTGGCAGAGTGGATGGCCTGCGCCTAGGATTGCGGTACATCCCTGACACTTAGCTTGCGGTACATCCCTGACACTTAGCTTGCGGATGCTGCTGTGCCAGTGCCTTGGAGGTCAGACAGTCATCTCTGTGTGATGGCCTACTATCGGAGTGCCTCGCGGTGGTTGAACAGTTGCAGGGACACTCAGGCTAGCGATGGGATAGGACACCGGACTATTGGCCTACTGTGGAACGTGAAGGTGAGACGGCCTACCACTAATGCAATAGCAGTGTGAGTGAGTAACAGCGATCTGCACTCCGCCGGACCAATCTTGGTGTCTTTCTGCCCAGACTAGAAGCCATACTGCACTGCAAAGAGTGCATAGGATACGCATGTAGGATGTACGACTGTCACGGCCCTGAGCGGTAGGGATATACTGAAACGGACCCTCTGAGTACCATCTCAAAGTACGTGGCAGGTCTCGCGGTGTGTGGGCCACTGCGCTGAACTTGGGCTAGGTGGAAGCCGGTTGCCACTCCTGCCGGTGAGCTGAACATCATGGGCAAGCCAGACAAGACACAATCTCGCCCTACATTTGAAATGCGCAAGATGGACAGCTCGCAGCATATACAGACCTTGGAAGCGGAGGCCCCCTAGGAGCCTGCCCCACCTCTGGAATCTATACTCCTGGCGATGCAGCACAACCTCCTGTCAATCGATGGTAAGATCGATGAGCTAAATTTACGCATGGTTTATATGGCGGCGAAGCTTGATAAGCAGGGCACCAGGCTGGGTAAAGTTGATCAACGTGTGTCCATGGTGGAAGAGGACCTGCACACTGTTTCTGATAAAACCCTGAACATGGAAAAGGTGTTTGCAGTCATTCAAGCGAAGAATGAGGACCTGGAAGTGAGGTCCAGGAGAAATAACTTAAGTATTACGAGACTGCCGAAGTCAACCAGTGTCGAGATAATTTAGTTATCTGTGTATTGACACAGATCCTCCGCATGGCTCGGGAAAAAGAACAGATCACACATCGGGGGAATGCATTGGTGTTTTTCCCGGACTTCAACATGGCGGTCCAGGCGGCTAGAAGAGAGTTCATCCCAGGGAAAAGACTGTGGCAAGCAGAGGGAATCCCATACGCCATGCTGTACCCAGCTCGCCTGGGGATTGGACTGGAGGGAGCTTCCAAGATTTGCAATAATCCAAGGGCCTCCATGGAACCTGCATTACTCGTCGCCATGAATCCACTACTGAGCCAGATGAAGTAGAACAGTGAGACTTAGTCTGTAAGTGTGAAGTTGGTGGTAGATTATGGTCACCAGATCACTCAGGTGGTTGCGATAGGGCTGGACTTATTTTTTTTCTTTTCATAGGATAGGTACATTAGCTGCGAATCTAAAACTGCACTGGGAAGGTCTCACAAGGGATCGGTGTCTCGCTAATGTGTGGGAATGTAGCACGAGACTGAAAAATTGTGAAGACCTATTATCTTTGATTAATGATTGGTGCTACCATGTTGAACTATAGACAAATTTGGCCACCTCTCCCTCTAATCGGGCGGCTGTTTGCACTCTTGTGTCCCCTAATGGGTGTACCCCGACTGTTTCTCCGAGTTATATGGGTATAGGGATGTTCATTTGTATTAAATTGGGTTGTCTGTAGCAAGTTGTGGGTGCTGAAGTGGTGAGGGGGGTTGTGGGGGAGGAGGGAATATGGCAGTCATGGAGTATAGTAAATGCAGTGTACTTTTTAACGTTCTGGTCCCGTCAAGGTAACACATGAAGTGGAATTTTACAAGTGTATGAGAGGTTGTTGGTCCGGGTGGCAATGTTAAATTAATAAAATGGAATGTGCGCGGGCTCAATAATCCCAAAAAGATCCGCAATGTGCTAGCTTTCTTAGATATCTAAACAACAACGGAGATGCCAATGCTGATAGTTTTTTTAAAACACCTATCTAAAGGTCGTAGAGGAAGGAGACAGCGACTACGACTACTAGTTCATAGTATTTATTCAAAATGAATCATTTGATCATTTTAAAGGAATGTTTAGACAAAAAACAATTAAGCACCACAAAATAGCAACAACAATTATAATATAAAGACAACCAATACAAACCAATGTGAAACAATGTATGCCGCCACTGCCAATGTGGCCGGTCCACTGCTTTGTACCTTCATTCAAACTCCACTCCTCAATCAACCACACTCACATACATACCACACAATAGGCCCATGGTTACAATTTGTTAGAAATTTAAACAACCAAAGGGCTGTCCAAACAAGGGGAGGATAGATGTAAGAGCGTTAAAGAGTGCAACACGATCAATTAGATCAACAGTATTATACACATTTTTAAATTTAGATGTTGCACCCCTGACTGACTAATTTAACCAATGTTTGGAATCAACAAGAACAAAAGATGGTCTACGCGTTTCGAACCCCATTTGATTCAATGGGTGGGGTTCTCGTCAGGACCAAGAATCTAAAAAGAGAAAGAAAAACGGGAAAATGAAATTGGATGCAAATCCAGAACGCTGTGAATGCAACCAACAAGGTTACGCTGCCTCGGGGTGACAGAACTTACCGAGATGGCAGAGGAAAGTCCACACTTATTTCAGGACCGCGTGGAACTGTAATGAAAGAACGGGAATATAAATCGATCTAAGACTAAAAGGGACAAGGAAAAAGAGCGACTGTTCGTTTAAGAAATTCTGGGCAGCAGAAGGAAGAGACTTACTCGGGCATGAATCCCAGGACATGTAATGGTGCACAACTCCGTTATGGTGGATGTCTTGCGTGTTATATTTAAAGCGGAATCTGTAAAGCTCCTGTGACAACAAGGGAAGAAGCGGAGGGAGTTCTTTAGTTAAAGTAGACATGCGCGATAGAAGTCAGGGCGCGACTGGGGTCAAAAAGATATAAGAATGAATAACATACCTTATTACAAACTTGACGCTGTGTATAAACGGCGCTGGCTGTCTCTCTTTTCTCTGACAGGGGCGAGCGATTTCGCTGGGACGTCTGTTCTAAAGTAATGGAGAAAAAGATATCAGCCTGTGTTTTGACTCAAGCTGGAAGGAGTATACAACGCGGGGAGGAGGGCCAAGTACCTGGTCGCACGTTAGTTGAATCACAGCGGATGCTTGAGAGCCACTGCTTCCGTGGACAGACTAAATGGAATTCTGGGTGGACCAAAGAATCATGGGAGATGTAGTCATAAGAAGGTCCACTGGCGCAGTGGAATCGACATGGAAAAAATCTGGTTGTCTGAAACAATGTTTACTGCATCGCCATATACAGGAATTTATCTTAACAGAGGAGTTTTTTTTTGTGCAACGATCTCAGAAAAATGTCCAAGGATTTCTTAAACGAACAGTCGCTCTTTTTCCTTGTCCCTTTTAGTCTTAGATCGATTTATATTCCCGTTCTTTCATTACAGTTCCACGCGGTCCTGAAATAAGTGTGGACTTTTCCTCTGCCATCTCGGTAAGTTCTGTCACCCCGAGGCAGCGTAACCTTGTTGGTTGCATTCACAGCGTTCTGGATTTGCATCCAATTTCATTTTCCCGTTTTTCTTTCTCTTTTTAGATTCTTGGTCCTGACGAGAACCCCACCCATTGAATCAAATGGGGTTCGAAACGCGTAGACCATCTTTTGTTCTTGTTGATTCCAAACATTGGTTAAATTAGTCAGTCAGGGGTGCAACCTCTAAATTTAAAAATATGTATAATACTGTTGATCTAATTGATCGTGTTGCACTCTTTAACGCTCTTACATCTATCCTCCCCTTGTTTGGACAGCCCTTTGGTTGTTTAAATTTCTAACAAATTGTAACCATGGGCCTATTGTGTGGTATGTATGTGAGTGTGGTTGATTGAGGAGTGGAGTTTGAATGAAGGTACAAAGCAGTGGACCGGCCACATTGGCAGTGGCGGCATACATTGTTTCACATTGGTTTGTATTGGTTGTCTTTATATTATAATTGTTGTTGCTATTTTGTGGTGCTTAATTGTTTTTTGTCTAAACATTCCTTTAAAATGATCAAATGGGGGGGCGTGGCCAAGATGGCGGGGTGAGCAGACGCTTCCTCCCGTAGCTCCTCCGGCCCGGCCAAGCTAAAGCCCTTTTCTTATGCTTCTCCCCCCCCGCTGAGGCTCAGCGCGGGAGAGGAGCGTGGCGGAACATCAGGGGCATACACCGGTGCTGTTTTTGTCCGGATCGCCCCGGGGAAACCCCCCCAAAAGTTCGCCCGAGATCAAGGAACGACGGCGGCGAGCCCGAGGGGCGGAGCGTATTGGAGAGCTGTCCGGGCGCCTCGGTTGGGCCTGGTGCTGAAAGTTGCGGTCTGGAGGGGATCTGGCCCGCCGCTCGACGGTGACTGAAGGAGCCTGGCGGGAAGGGGCCCGACGGTGTGGAAGGCTTGGGACGGGTGCCCCGGCACTCGGACTGGTGAAGGCGACACCTTGCACTGTGGAAGCCCTGACCCCTAGCCGAGGTACGGCGGACTCTCTGATGGGGTCGGACCATCTGGCCCCCTGTGCGTGACAATCGGGGGCCGGGGGTGGAACTCATTTTACTGCGGGGTGCCTCGGAGGCCCCGGAGGTGTCGCCGGGCCTAGTCGTTTTGGCTTGTCCCGACCGGCCGCCATTTTGTCCCCGAAGGAGCAGTGTGGCGGCCTCCGCTGGAGTCCTGGCTGCTGGCTGCGGGCGACCTCCCGCTATTGCTGGATTGACTACCGGAGGGATGAGCTGTTGGGACCCCTCCTCTGCGGCCCCCTTGGATGTCTCACGCTAGCTCTTGCGGCTGACGGTGACCGGACTAGGCCGCCATTTTGTCACCTGTGACGCAGCGACCTCACTTGTGGGGGATACCCGGGCCGAGTGCTTGCCGGCGGCTGAGCATCCCTGGGGCGCCTGGATCGGTGCCCGACTGCGGAGCTGGCGATGTCTGGAAAAGGAGGCCCGAAGAAAGGGGACCGTACTCTGCCGGACATGCTTGGCAGGGCCCAGCACTTGCGGGACAGGACACAGCCCTCACCGGGGCCCTTCCGGGCTCCGGCAGATGTGACTGGAGGGGAGCCACCCGTCACGAGGGCCTTTATGGAGGAACTGTTTAGCTCCCTCAGGGAGGACTTCCAGACACTGAAGCGGGAGGTGGCCAGCGAAGTCCGAGAAGTGCGCAGAGAGGTGGAGGGCCTAGGTGAGCGTGTGGAGGCGGCGGAGACGGAGGGCCAACAGCGAGCGGAGGAGATAGTCCATCTCCAGCAGGACGTTCTTCGCCTCCGGGAACAGTGTGTGGAGCTCCAGGCCCACTCTGAGGACCTTGAGAACAGATCTCGGAGGAACAACATCCGAGTGCGTGGCGTGCCGACTGCGGATGAGGGGTCCGATCTGGGGGGCTACCTGCGGGCCCTGTTCCGAGAGATCCTGGGGGAGGCCACGGACTTTCCCATCAGCATCGACAGGGCGCATAGGGTTGGCCGTCAGCGCCAGCCATCGGCACCCCCACCGGACATTCTGGCCTTCCTGCCCGACTTTCCACTAAAGGAGCGTATCATGGCTGAAGCCCGCAGGAAACAGCCCCTGACCTTTCGGGATCGGCCGGTGGCGCTTTACCAGGACCTCTCCGCCATCACTCTGCAGAAACGCAGGTCCTTTAGGATTGCCACTGACTTTTTGCGCGAGCATGAGACGCCGTACTCTTGGTCACCCCTTCCGCCTGATTTTTCGGTGGAACGGAGTATTACACCAGCTACGCTCCTTGCAAGACATTTGTGGTGTCCTGGGGCTCACGGCAGCGGAGGAGGAGGGAGCTACGCCGTCGTGGAGGTCCTCGGAAGGACGGAATCGGCGGAGGTCAACGAGGCGGCGCTCAGCGACCAGTGCAGGGCGCCCGGACTCCCCTACCATTAGGGCGGACAGGGCTGACGCCCTGAGGGCGGCGGCCGGGGACTCGACCGGCTCCTCTAGCGTGGCCTTGACGGCCTAACACACACTCCGGGGGGAGATGTCTTTAGCTTCTTAACATGCTTGGCACGGGGCGGGGGGGTTGGGGGGAGCGGGTGGAGGTAAGTGGCTGGACGTCCACTTTGCTCTTTTCTACGGACTTGCCCGTTTTGGGGCTTGACTGAGACTATGGGGTGTTTGAGTTTGGGGAGGGCTAGTTGCCGAGGTTGGGTTTTGGGTGGGGGAGGGGGTTGTTTTGGGGTTGGGAAGGTCCCGTCCGATGTTGTCTATGCCCGCTTTGTTTTGGCTTGTCCCGTGCTGCGGCCCCGCGCGCCCCACCCGCTGATTCCCTACCCATTGCATGGCGCTCCCGATCCCTGCGAGGAATGCCGGGCCTAAAGGTAGTGACCCTTAATGTTCAGGGTCTGAATAACCCGGTGAAGCGCAGAGCGATCCTGTCGTTGCTGGAGGGGACGCAGGCGGACATTTGCCTTTTGCAGGAGACACACTTATTGCCCCGAGACTGCCATAGGATGCGCTCTGCTAAGTACCCCACCCAGTTCTTTTCCTCGGCAGCGAACAAGACAGCGGGGGTGGCCATTCTCCTAGCGAGCTCCTTTCGGGGGGAGGTGTTGCATAAGTGTGCTGAACAGAAGGGGAGGCTCCTTGCGTATCGCATGCGCCTGGGAGGCATAGCATTTACGGTTGGCTCCGTTTATAGCCCAAACGAGCATCAAGAGCGCTTCCTAGATTCCGCGCTGGTGGATGTCACTGCTTCCCCAGACCGACACATTATCTTGGGCGGAGACCTCAACATTGTCTTTGACTCTGGGATGGACAGATCGGCGCAGCGCTTTCCGCAGACGGGGGAACTGTCCCAGGCTGGGAAGGCCCGGATTGCGGAAATGGACTTGCACGATCTCTGGCGCTCCCTGCACCCCACGGATAGGGACTACTCTTTCTTCTCGCATGCACACCGCACCTACTCACGGCTGGACTACCTCCTGGTGAGTGGACCGATGCGTGCCGCTGCCAGGGCGGCGGACATCGGGGTCCTGACCCTGTCTGACCACTCTCCAGTCACCGGCGTTTTCCGGTGGCCGGCGGCCTCCCCCTCTCGGGGGGCATGGCGCCTCCGGGACACACTTCTACACAAAAAATCGGTGGTACAACGCGTCGGGGAGGTCATACAGGACTATCTCACTCACAACAGCAACACTGACACTTCGCAGGCGACACAGTGGGCGGCACTGAAGGCCGTCCTACGGGGGGAATTCATCTCTATCTCTGCAGCCGAGAATAAGGAGCGGCAACTGAAGAGGGAGGAGTTGACAGCTCAAGTCCGGGAGCTTGAGCAGGTCCACCGCCGTACGGGAGCGCCGAGGGTATGGAGGCAGTTGAAGGCAGCGAGGAAGCTCCTCTCGGCTCTGGATCTTGACAGGGCGGAGTACGCCGCCTTACGCTTGAAACATGCCTACTACACTGGGGGGGACAGATGTGGCAAGCTCCTAGCACACCGGCTCCGGGTCGCGCAACAGCGCAGCGTGGTGAAAGAACTGGTGGGTGCGGACGGGGGGGTTGTCTCCGGGGATGCGGAGGTAGCGGAGACTTTCCGCGGCTTCTACGAGGCGCTGTATGCTGAGGAGCCCTCCTCGCCACGGGATGCCGATTGCTATTTGGAGTCGGTGACCCTCCCGGTACTGGACCCGGCTCAGGCTGACCACCTGGAGCGGGACATCCATGTGGAGGAAGTGATTTCGGCTATCGCGCGGCTGAAACATGGCAAGGCCCCGGGCCCGGACGGGTACACGTCGCTATTCTACAAGACTTTCTGCACGACCGTGGCCCCTGTCCTTACGCGGCTGTTTAACTCCTTCTCCGAACCGGGAGCCATCCCTCCGGATCTCCTGAGGGCGACGGTCGCGGTAATCCCGAAGCCTGGGAAGGACCGGGCCCTCTGCGGCTCGTACCGACCCATCTCGCTCCTAAATGTCGACCTCAAGTTGTACACGGGGATTCTCGCATCCAGGCTGGGTCCACACCTCCCCGACCTGGTGGAGGCGGACCAGGCTGGCTTTGTGCCCGGTAGACAGACGGTTGACAACACCAAGAGAGTGACGCATGTTCTGGAGAAGGCCTCAAGGATCTCGGGGGAGCGGATGTTGTTGTCCGTTGATGCGGAGAAGGCCTTCGACAGAGTTCACTGGCCGTATCTTGAGCGGGTCCTCAAAAAACTGGGAATCGGCGATAAGTTCCGCACCATGGTATTTAATTGCTATAAGCATCCTTCAGCGTCGGTGCGGGTAAACGGGTGTAGCTCTGATGGCTTCGCCATCGAGCGCGGCACGCGGCAGGGCTGCCCTCTCTCGCCGCTCCTGTTTGCCCTTTACATGGAGCCGTTCGCTCAGAGGATCCGTAATAACCCGGATGCTGTCGGGGTCCGGATGGGCCAGTACGTTCACACTGTCAGTCTCTACGCGGATGATGTCCTGCTGACTTTGGACGACCCTAGGAGGTCGCTGCCTGCTTGCCTCAGAGAGTTGGACGCCTTTGCGGGGGTGGCCGGCTTCAAAATGAATATGAGCAAGTCGATGGCATTAGACGTGTCCCTGGCTGCGGAAACCAGGAGGGATCTTCAACGGCTCTTCCCCATGCAGTGGTCCTCGTCCACGGTGCCGTATCTGGGGATTCTGCTGGCGCCTACATTATCGGAGATGGTTACGGCCAATTATGCCTCCCTCAGCAGGAAGATCAAGGACGAGCTTGGCCGCTGGAACAAAGGCCTGCTGTCCTGGCTGGGGCGAATCGCGGCGGTCAAAATGACGGTGCTGCCCCAGATACTATATCTTTTCCGAGCCCTTCCGCTCCAACCCCCGGTGGGCTGGATCCGACAAATGCAGGCTGACATCTCCCGCTTTGTCTGGCAGGGCCGCAGGCCGCGCATGAAGAGGGTCCTCTCCACGCTTGCTCCGGAGGCGGGGGGTCTCGGCATTCCGGACCTCCGTAAGTACTTTCAGGCGGCACAGCTTCGCTATCTGGTGGAGTGGAGCAGGTGGGAGTCCGACAAACATTGGCTTTTTCAAGACCAGGCAGTGGCGGGCCGCACCTTACAAGAGGTTCCATTCTTGCGCCGCACGCATCGCCCCCCTAATCTTTACGCTTCCTTTGTTACGCGGGTCCCCCTGCGTGTGTGGGATGCGGTCTGCGAAACCCGGGGCCTCACCACCTTCCCTTCGCCGCTCACGCCCATTGCGGGCAACCCGGACTTCTCCCCAGGGATGGAGCCGGGGGTTTTCTCCCACTGGGTACGGGCGGGCTGCAGGGCACTTTTCCAGATCTATGGCCCGGAAGGCGTGGTTCCTTTTCAGCAACTCCGCCAGGAGTTCGGCCTGACGGAGCTGGACAGATTGCGCTACATGCAAGTCCGGCATTGGGCCCTCCAGCCTCAGGTGCGTGCCACCGCTGCCCGTCCAATTACACCGTACGAGCGGTGGTTGGCTACTCGGACCTCCGACGCTAAACTGATCACTGATCTGTATAAACACCTACAACCCCCGCCGTTTCACTACTACAACCCGGGGAGGGAGCGGTGGCACAGGGAATTGGGTAGGACACTCAGCCACAAGGAATGGGACCAAATTGCGTATCGGGCTCGGCACTCTGCATACCACACGGGCCTTACGGAGACATTCACTAAGGTGTCCACATACTGGTACTACACCCCGGAGAGACTGTATGAAATGCATAAACACACTGACAAGGGGTGCTGGCGGAGCTGCGGGCAGGAAGGTACCCTCACACACATTCTATGGGATTGCCCAGTGCTGACCGCCTATTGGAAAGAAGTCTTGGACGAGGTGGATGAGCACTTTGGGATAGAGCTGCCGCGACTCCCGGCGTATGTCCTGCTGGGCCTCCCCAATGACCTAATGTACCCACTGAAGTCCCGCAGGGGTAGGCAGATTGCAATAGCGCTGGGGTCTGCGGTTCAGAACATTCTAATCCACTGGCGCACATCCACCGTCCCCTCCATCACCGGTTGGTTGCATAGGCTCTGGCATGTGCTGGGGATGGAGAAGCTGTCGCTCACGGTTGCGGGGGAGATAGACCAATTTGAAGAGCTATGGCAACCCTTTCTAGCGCTGCTGTCCACTGAATTCCGGGAGCTCACCTGCCCGAGGTACCTTAGGCTTCTTAGGCTGAGGCCGCCGGTGACCCCAGCGGACTAGCTTACATGTGAGATGGGGACCCCCGGGGAGGGGGGGGGGGGTGCGGGGCTTCCTGGTTAGGGCTGCTTTGATGCGGGACCATAGGACGGGGGGGAGGGGGGAGGGTTGTTGTTTTGTTACTGGGAGGATGGGGGATGGGAGGGGGGGGATTGTGTTCTGTTGAGGTGTTGATGGGGGGGATGCTCTTGCTCAGCTTTGGGGTGTCGGATACGCGCGTGGGATTCCACAGCTTGTAATTTTAGCGTTCAGTTACTGTGTTCTTCCCTCTGAGCCACCGCGCCACCTATTGCCAACCCTCTGGAGACGCATCCCTTCTTCTTTGACTGTATTCCTTGTATCCTGCCTCCTATCCCCCTCCCCCATGGTTTGTTTTGTCTCAATAAAAACGTTTTAAACTTAAAATGATCAAATGATTCATTTTGAATAAATACTATTAACTAGTACAGTCGTAGTCGCTGTCTCCTTCCTCTACGACCTTTAGATAGGTGTTTTAAAAAAAACTATCAGCATTGGCATCTCCGTTGTTGTTTAGATATTCAGGCTCAGCCTTGCTGATAAGAGCCACACCCTTTCTTGTTCATAGTAGCTTTCTTAGATAGGCAGGATGTGCAGGTTGCGTTTCTTCAAGAGACACCTCACTAAACACACAGAACTAAATGTGGGGTCCTTTTGGGCCATGGTGTGTGTAGCTTCGTCATTCTCCCCCTTTTCGAGAGGCGTTATGATTTTGGTCAGGAGGGGCACTTCATACATTCTAATCAAGTCTGAGGCGGATGAGCAAGGGAGTGTGCTCCTGGTTCTGGGCAAATTAGGTGACACTACGGTGCTGTTTATAAACACCTATGGGCCCAATATTGATGATCCTGCTTTCTTCAATGATGTATGGTGGCATATCTCTACCTTTCCGCCCTCTGTTGTAGTCTGGGGTGGTGATTTAAATATTAGTTTGCTCCACTGATGTGGTTGGGCATTGAAAACAGGCTGCGCAGGTCCTGGGTGAAATGATGAAAGCTGAGGGACTCATGGATATGCGGAGGTCTGGAAACCCGGGTGGGAGAGAGGGCACATTAATATCGACAGTGCATGGCTCGTGGTCCAGGTTGGATTACTGGCTGGTCTCTAAGGAGGGAGCACCCTGGATTGTCTTAATAACTCACTTTGTTAAAACACTATCTGATCACTCTCGGGTGCTTCTAGAACAGAAGGTGCCGGCCTGTGCTAGGCCACTGTTTCAATGGCAGCTACAGCCGTCCTCCCTAAAAGACCTGGTGTTCCGGGCCAGAATTGACGCGGCGATCAATAACTATTTCTCGGACAATGAGGGCTCGGTAGACAGTGTAGGCACACTTTGGGAAGCCTTCAAAGTTACCATAAGGGGGGAGTGTATAGGAGCCCAGGTGGGTGTATTAAAAGATCTTCGGAACAGAATCAGGGCTCTAGCGGATTAGATTGGTGCGCTAGAGCATGAATATGAGCTGACCCCTCATCCATTACCCTGGCCCACATAAGAGAGTTGGTTTCTGAACATAATCAAACAACGGAACAGGTGGTGCTGCATAGATCGAGGAGATGTAGGGCACAAGTACTATGGGGAGTGGGGGGGAGGGAACCCAGTCGATCATTGGCACATAAGTTATCACTGCCTAAGAGACAGGAGCATATTGTGGAACTAATGGATGAGGACTCTGTTGCCCGCCACTCTACTCCAGAAATTAGTAAGGTGTTCATCGATTTCTACTCCAAATTATACTGAACCAGACAGACAGTCCCTGACGACGCAGTCAAGAACTACCTAGATGACATTGCACTAGAGTGGCTATCCAGTGGGTAGCTCAAATATTTGACCCAACCATTTGATATTGAGGATGTCAAGGAGGCTATTATGTCCCTACCTACCTGTAAGGTGGCAGAGCTTGATGGTCTACCTAGTAAATTTTACAAGGCCTACATTGAGGTGCTGGCCCCGCAACTATTGAAGGACTTAGCTAAGACCTACAAGACTGGTGTACTACCCCCCTCCCTTCAGGAGGCTTTGCTTGTTACACTTCTAAAGCCAGATAAAGCTGCTAATAAATATAAATCATATAGACCACTGTCCCTCATGAATATAGATAGAAAAATTCTTGCAAAAATGATTGCCTGTAGACTACAGTCACTGATTCCTAACCTGATCCTCCCTGATCAGTCAGGATTTGTCCCCAAGCGTTCCACCATACATTATCTTTGTAGTCTTATAAATAATGGGATGCCGCCGTTTATTTCTGAAGTGAGTATTGCTATTGTATGCAAACCTGGTTGCGAGTCAATGGTTGGGTGTTTGATACATTCTCAATTTGTAGAGGCACAAGGCAGGGCTGCCCTCTCTCTCCTATGCTTTTTTCTCTGGCGCTGGAACCATTGGCATTCAAGATACATCAAAAACATGCAGAGGCCGCACTGGGGTTAAGGCAGCGCCCGCTAGTTATCTCACTCTACATGGGCGATATGCTAATATGTTTGCAAGCTTGCTACACATCTGGCATCTCTATTACGTGAATATCCTGTTTGAGAAGCATTCCGGGTTGGAGATGAATTGGGTAAAGTCTACAATCTTTCCATTAACAGGCTGTATTCAGGAAATTGCCCTGGAATACCCGCTCTCCTGGTCCATAGACCCTGCTAAGTACTTAGGGGTTTGGATACATAGAGACCCCCGGAGCAGTACTAAGTATGAATTACGGGCGTGTTGTTACCACAATCACTGAACAGATCTCCCACCGGACACGTCTACCGCTGTCACTGGCAGACAGAATTGCTGTGGTGAAGATGTCTGTGCTTCCCAAGTTCCTTTACTTATTTGTTAATATTCCAATAAAGTTAAACGTACATTTTTTTAAGATGCTGCAATCCTGCTTATTGTTGCTGATGTGGGCTGGTAAACTGGCTAGGTGCAGCTGGAGCACATTAACATTACCTTTTGAGCGCGGGGGTTTGACGTACCTGATCTGCGTCTATATTTTCTGTGCGCACAGGCGCAATTCGCACACTATTGCTATTTTCTGCAGATATATCTGCCACATGTAGCGGTGGAGGCGGACACTGCTTATCCAACGCCGTTAACTGCTAGAATTGTATATAGTTGCGAGGGAGGTAATAGGAAGGTGGTTAACCCTGTCAACTGTACTGTCTGGGCATGGAACGCTCTAGTTGCACGTGCAGGGAGGGGACTGTATGTATGCACCAGACATGCCAATTGCTGCACAACCGGAAAACTCAGCGGCGCAGGAACATGGGACCCTAAATGTCCTACAAAATGCAGATTAGGGGACATGTACCTGAAAGACGCAGACTTTATACACCTGGCATTGGGTTGCCCTGCTATATTCAGTTTCTGGCGGAGGGTAGCAAATGTTCTCAGACATGACACTCGGTAAAATTGAAGGCACGCCTGAGATGTGTTTGTTCGGGCAACTGAACATAATTAAACTGTGTAATCGACCTATTGTGGCTATATCCAGCACTAGGGCAGTACCCACCTTGGTAAAGTGGATTAGAGACCTTGTTTTCTGCAAAGAACAAATGAACGTCTATGCTGAGGAGCTCCCAGTGGCCTCTAGGCCTAAGAACTTTTGGCCGCCACTCACTACGTACCTGTTAGAGCACCCAGACCCGGCTTAAGTGCATGGGGTTAAGTTGGATATCTGGGATGCAAGACTGTTGTAAGATCTAAGAAGTTTCACTGCTATTTACTGTAACATATGTGGTTTATCGAGTTTTATCTGATCTGCCTTTGGGTTTGTTGGAACTTCGGTGGGGATAAGAAATCTTGTTGTATATTATGTGGTACTTTTATCATTGTTTGCAATATGACCGAGATTCATGCCACTGTATGTACCTAGCAGTTCAATAAATAAAGTTAAAAAAAAAAAGAAATCACAATGGATCGATGGGTCTTGGAACTAGTACAATTCGGCCATTCCCTGGAATTTATACAGCCATCCCACCCTCTCCAACACCCCCTCAACCTCTGGCTCTCAAGCATTTGCGCCTATTACAGTTGGAAAAAACATCCATGATCCAAAAAGGAGCAATAGAACATGTTCCTTTTTATCAAAGAGGGAAAGAGTTTTATTCCAGTTTCTTTTTAGTGTGCAAGAAGGCGAAAAAGTGGAGGCCAATTTTAGATTCACGAAATCTAAACAAATTCCTCAAGAAACAATAATTCTGCATGGTCACCATTCAGGAAGTCTTACAGCTTCTCAACGGGAACGATCACATGGCATGCCTGGACCTTAAAGATGCAAATTTCCATATACGCATAAACAAGAAACACAAGAAGTATCTCTGATTCGCTGTAGCCAGCAGGCATTATCAATTCCGAGTGTTACCTTTCGGGCTCAAGTCAGCCCCTCGCATTTTTACGAAGTGCCTAGCACCAGTAGTGGCATATCTTAGACAGTATCATCACCAAGTTTTCCCTTATCTCGACGACTGACTCGTCAAGCTCTGTCTTACAATGCCACAAAGGAGTCTTCGAAAGCCTGCCTGCGCCCTTTCATCCAATTGGGTCTCACGCTAAACCCAGATAAATCAGTCCTACAGCATTCTCAACGACTTCCATTCTTGGGAGCTATACTGGATACTGTTCTGAAGAAGGCCTATCCCACAGTAGAAAAAGAACGAAAACTTCTAACATTGGCAAGCCACATACAAAAAAGAAAGTCTTTTGGTGCGCCTATACAAATCTCTGCTCGGCGTGTTGTCCTCCTGTATTCTTCTGATACCCCACTGCCGTCTACACATGCGTCCTCTTCCGGAAGCTCTGAACAATCAGTGGGTTTAAATCAACGGAACCTTCGACATATTTAAAGTGACCCCGGAAATGGTCACCTTGCTATCTTGGTGGACTCATCCTCACCATCTGTCTCAGGGATTACCTTTCCTTCCACAACTCTCTCCTCTGGTAATAACGGATGCTTCTCTGGAAGGTTGGGGTGCCTTCCTTCAGGATCTTCAGATCAGTGGCAGGTGGCCACCTTCTCAGGGGAGCCTACACATAAATCTCTTGGAACTAACAGCAGTTTTTCTAGCTCTACAAGCTTTCCTGCCCAGGATACAAAATTCTCTAGTGCTTGTCAGAACAGACAAATACTATGACAATGCACTATCTAAACAAACAAGGAGGAACTCAATCTCTCTCCCTCTCCCAAGAATTTCAAAGAATTTCTATCTAGGCAATTCAACACAGAATTTCATTGAGAGCGGAGTACGTTCCGGGGAAGGAAAATACCATAGCGGACTCTCTAAGCAGGCTACAGACAACCTGCCTCAAGTAGGAGTTAAACCAAAATACTCAACTGAATCTTCTCCCTGTGGGCCGAACCGACTATCGACCTGTTTGCCACAATCTGCAATGCCAATACTTCGCAAGCTGGCATCCCCAATTGGGATCTTGGGTAATAAGTTTTCAATAGCATCGCCCGGCGTATTTGCCTACGCTTTTCCGCCAATTCCTCTCCTCCCCAGGGTGCTGAAAAAGATGAAGGCAGAACCCTGCAAAGTAATACTAATAGCACCAGTGTGGCCTCGTCAACATTGGTTTACGGAACTCGATCTCCTCTCCGTACGACCGCCGATTCCTCTGAAGCCGTTTCCCTCCCTTCTCACTATGAACCAGGGACAAGTTCAACACCTGAATCCAGGTTCTCTGAGATTATCGTCTTGTTCCTGAGTTCCAGGAATTTCGGAACTTAAACATTCTCCAAGAGTGCAGAGAAATCCTGTCTCGTGCTAGAGCTGACAGTACCAACAGAACTTATTCTTTGAAATGGAAGAGATTCTGCGTCGGATGTGGGTCTGCTAAGGTGCATCCCCTCAATTCATCTCCAGAAGAAATCTTGCTGTATCTCCTCCAATTAGCAAATTCAGGTTTGGCTCATGCTTCAATCAAAGTTCACTTGGCTGCTTTCTCCTGTTTTCGGAGATCATCTAAGAGTCCTTCCTTGTGGTCTAACAGACTGATAAAACAGTTTCTTAAAGGACTATATAAGACCTTTCCTCCTTGAAATCTCCACCTCCAACATGGCAACTCAACATGGTACTTGCTCAACTTATGAAGCACCCATTTGAATCGATACATAGAGCTGACTTAAAGTTCCTTTCGTGGAAATTGCTCTTCTAGCTCTTGCTTCCGCAAGAACAGTTGGTGAACTTAAAGCTTTCACCATACAGAAAGCCTTTATTAAATTCAAACACAGTAGGGTGATCCTTCGCACCAACCCGAAAGTTCATCTTAACGAACCAATTGTTTTAAATCTTTCTTTCCATGTCCTCAAACAGGAGCTGAATGAGCTCTGCATTCTTTGGACTTGAACGCTGCCTTAAACTTTATCTGGATAAAACGAAATCCTACCGCAAGACTCACCAACTTTTTGTAGCTTACAGCTTACCTAGGAAAGGTATCGAAACAGAGCATCTCTAGATGGATCTCTAGTGCTATTCTCTTCTGTCACCAGCAAGCTGGTCAACCCTACAATCAAAAGTTCATGCTCATTCTACTAGGGCAGTGTCTACATCTATGGCGTTGTTTGCTGGCGTGCCCCTATCAGACATTTGTAGAGCAGCAACCTAGAAGACGCCACGTTCGAGGCATGTGGGCTGCTGAATTCATATCTGTGCATAGATCGCCGCCTAGTGTTGGGTCCGGATGATTGCACATTGTTGTCCTGGAAGAGTCTTCGAAGTATCACGAGATAGGTGGCTCCTCCCCTGGACTACAGTGCGCATGGGCATCCTCTCCATCCTTAGATTGTTTTTTTCCGCCATTGGGTTCGGATGTGCTTATCTTAGCTCAAGTTCGGAAACTTTAGTTTAAGGCCAAAAGGCCTTTAGATCTCGTCGGTATTGTTCGCGTTCGGTATCGACCAGTTTATTTTGTGTTTTAGTACCTTCTTCACGCTTTTCGGATCTGCTTCGGTCCGAACATCAATCTCCGCTCGACGATGGAATCGAGGACTCCCTTCAAGAGATGTCCTTTATGCCATGCGAAATACCCACACGTCGATGTCCATCCGGTGTGCAACAAATGTCTCTCACCGGATCATGATGAGTCGAAATGTATGGCCTGCGCCCGGTTCCGCTCGAAGAAGACTATGCGGAATCGACGGGCAGCGAGATTGGAGGCGCAGCAATCGGCGCCTGCCCCGGTCAACATCTTCAGCACCGAGGACGAAGAAGCCGAGAGCGTAGAAGACCTAGACTCCAGCCACGCTTCCGAACATGACTCCCGATCGGAAGACGATGATGAGGTGATCTTTGAAGACGAAGACGTCGTCGACGTAGGAGACTACAATGAGGCCCTTGGGGCCGAGGAAGATAGCTCCAGCGAAGAGCTAGGCCAACCCGTCGATACGGAGGCCGAGTGACAAAGTCGTCATAAGGCTCAGGTCGAGGGATCGCCTGCGGGCCTTACCCAAGATCAGTCACACGGTTCGTCGGCCCCGCCTCAAGGCCCGGCCTCTAACATTTCACAGGAGCCATTAATATCGAAGACGACTGGATTTCCTTCAGTGAAACCGAAACCGTCCGTCGCACCGGTTACATCGAAACCGAAAGTGAAACAGGTTGCGATCGGATCGAAGGCCTCGAAGCCCGCCACTCCTTCGACGCCGGCACAGGTCATCGGCACAGAACACACCAAAAGAGATTTCGGTGCCGAGCTCACCGCGACGGGTCCCGGCGCCGAGCCAAAGAAGAAGGCCCTCAGTCCCCACAAGGCGCCTCGGCCTATGGCACCGAAGATTACGGCCCAACCCACCAAGGTCAAGGTGGTCGATCCGTCTGCGTCGACATCAAAGGGTGCGGCGCCTGCCAAATCATCGGCTCCGAGGAGCGTCGATACCTACGTTCGGATCGACGACCCAAAGACTGGAAATAAGTCGGATACCGCTTCGACGCCTGCCTCCAAGGTGCCTATCGGTTCCAAAGCGCCATCTGCGTTCACCTTGCAACAGGTCTCAGCGTCGTTGCAACGCATCAGGGACCGGGCAACCCTCCAACCTACGTCGGGTCCCGAAACGCACAAGGCCGCAAAATCACACTCTGCGCCGGCGCACATCACATTTGGATTGCCGCCGCCCAAGGCACCGAAAATGTTCGAAATTCGGACACGTGTCCACCAAACACAGTCACTATCCACTGGACAAATCGATATCGAGCCTTCACAGGCACACTTTATCGACGCCGACACTGGTAGGCTGATGCTCCGCAAGCGGAAAATCACACCAGAGAACGGTTTGGACTCATACAAGATTCCTTTGAAACAAAAACTGCCGGCAGGTTCCGCACCAGTGCTTCATGAAACCTTTCAACCCTTCCTTCAGGACCAACCGTCTTTTTCTCCTACGCATTCAGAGGCAGACGCCGGAGAGGACTATATAGGGGATGATACCACCTACCCGGTGGATATCGAACCTGATGATCACATGCAAGACCCAGATCAGGCATGGAATGACCCCACCGACCAGGGTAACGCACCAGATACTCCTGACACGCAACTTTATAATATAAAGACATCTCCCACAGAGGACACTGCTGCCTTTAATGCCCTCATAGAAAGGGCTGCTGCCAATCATGGAGTGGAACTCCATTCTGACACTGTAGAGGAAGATTTCTTAGTGGACACATTCGCCTCCTCTGAAAAAACCGTCAAAACTCTGCCAATGTTGAAGGGAGTTCTAAAACCTGCAAAAGACATTTTTTAAGAAACAACCAGGGCACGGGTGTTGAACCCCAGAATCGAAAAAAAATACAAGCCTGCACCCGGAGACCCTATGTACATTAAGGGTCAGTTACCATTAGACTACATGGTTGTTGCTAATGTTCGCAAACGAGCACATTCACAAACAACGGGTGATGCTCCTCCCCCCGACAACGAGTCCAAAGTGCTGGAGACATCAGGCAAAAGGATAGCAGCGCAAGCGGCAAACATCTGGCGCATTGCCAACACCCAGGCACTCCTGGCATGTTATGATAGGTCACACTACGACACACTAGAATCACTGCTACAACACTTGCCAGATGAATACAAAGAGGCAGCAGAGCTCCTTATCAGAGAGGGACAACTCCTTACAAATGCGTCCATCAAATGCGCACTGGATGCAGCCGACACTGCAGCAAGGGCGATCAACACAAGCGTCATGTTGAGGAGGCACGCATGGTTAAGAATCTCAGGCTTCAAGCCTGAAATTCAGAACAATATCTTAAATCAACCGGTCAACCCAGACTTTTTATTTGGCCCCGAGGTTGACACTACCCTCGAAAAAATTAAGAAAGACACTGAAACTGCAAAATCAATGGGGGCTCTGCAGTCGCAGCAGTTTCGGAGTGGCTCCTTTCGTCGCCCCGGGAAAAGAGGAGCAGCTAGAGGTCAGGGGTCCCAGCAGCAGTACAATAAAGGGGGTGCGCAAAGTAACTATGATAAAAACAATAGAGGTGGATATCGTGGATCCAGCACCAAAGGCAGAGGACGTTGGTACGGCAACACCAGGTCCTCCCCCAAAAACAAACAGTGACGCCTTCTCCCTGCCCCCCGACCACATAACACCTGTCGGGGGGGAGACTCCAACAGTTCCTGTCAGTCTGGAAATCCATCACCACAGACAGTTGGGTCAGGGACATTATCCAATACGGTTACTGTCTAGAATTAATGTCCACTCCACCCAACATACAGCCAAAGCACCGTCCTATGTCCGTAGAGCACTTGGCATTATTGCAGCAGGAGGTACTAAGTATGCTGCAAAAAGGTGCAATAGAAATCGTGCCCGTAAACCAACAAGGGACAGGGGTGTACTCTCTGTACTTCTTAATCCCAATAAAGGACGGATCTCTCAGACCTATACTAGACCTGAGACCCCTCAACCACTACATTCTATGAGAGCATTTCCATATGCTCACCCTACAGCAGGTTCTACCGTTACTCAGTCAGGGAGACTTCCTAGCCACACTGGATTTGAAAGATGCGTATTTCCACATACCCATACACCCATCGCACAGAAAATATCTCAGGTTCACTATTCAGGATCACCATCACTTCAAAGTTCTCCCCTTCGGAGTAACAACGGCACCCAGGGTCTTTACCAAGTGCCTAGCGACAGTGGCTGCACATCTACGGAGACAGCACATTCACGTCTTTCCTTACCTACACGACTGGCTTGTTCAGGCAAAGTCAGCCCAGCAATGTGCCAGCCACATGTCCCTCACCATTCACCTTCTTCACAGTCTAGGATTCTCACTAAATTACCCAAAATCACATCTTCAACCCGCACACGTACGACAGTACCTGGGCGCGACCATAAACACTCTGACAGCCACAGCTCAGCCAAATTTAGTGCGGATCAACAGCATGCAACTGCTGATCACAAAGTTCAAACCTCAACACTCCCTTCCAGCGCGAGTGTTCATGCAGTTGATAGGCATGATGGCCTCCTGCATTTTCATAGTCCCGCACGCGAGACTACATATGCGCCGGCTTCAGGAGTGCTTGGCACGTCAATGGAATCAGGCTCAACGACAATTAACAGACCTAGTGTTGGTGAGCGGTCGGGCATACGACTCTCTGCATTGGTGGAATCCACAAAACCTTTGCAAGGGCCGACCGTTCCAAGAGCCTGTTCCACAAATAATACTGACGGCGGACGCCTCTCTCCAGGGATGGGGAGCTCATGTACTCAATTACACAGTGCAGGGACTATGGACGACACAGCAAAAGAAGATGCACATCAACCTTCTGGAACTGATGGCAATCTTCCTAGCCATGAAGGCATTCAAAGTACACTTATGCAACAAAGTCGTGTTGATCCGGACGGACAACATAACTGCCATGTACTACATACAGAAGCAGGGAGGAACACACTCTCCACAGTTGTCTCATCTGGCTCAGAGCATGTGGAAGTGGGCCATTCAGAGGAACATATTCCTCATGGCGGAACACCTCCCGGGCAAGGACAACCAGATGGCGGATCTGCTCAGCAGACACAGCCACCAGATGCACGAGTGGGAGCTACATCCGTCAGTACTCCAGCCGTACTTCCAACAGTGGGGTCATCCAGAGATAGACCTATTCGCCACAAACGAAAACGCAAAATGCCAAAGCTTTGCCGCCAGGTTCCCACATCCGCAGTCACAGGGCAATGCGATATGGATGAACTGGTCCGGCAGATTTGCGTACGCTTTTCCCCCAGCGCCATTAATACCGCTAGTGGCACGCAAACTGCGACAACACTCACTGACACTCATCCTAGTTGCTCCAACATGGGCACGCCAACCATGGTACACCACCTTTCTAGAACTTTCCGTGGTGCCGCATCAAAGTCTGCGGATCACACCCACACTTTTGACGCAGAACCGTGGCGAAATTCAGCACCCAGATCCGCAACAGCTGAACCTGGCAATCTGGCTCCTGAAGTCTTAGAGTTTGGCTACCTAAACCTGCCACCTGAATGTATGGATATCATCAAGGAGGCCAGAAGACCCACAACCAGAGCTTGCTATGCGGCTAAATGGAAAAGGTTTGTCATTTACTGCAACAACAATGACATTAACCCGCTGGTCGCATCCATTCAAAACATCATCTGTTGCCTCTTACACTTATACCAATGCAATCTGGCATACAGCTCCATACGTATACATTTAACCGCGATAGCAGCCTATCTTCAAAACAGGCAGCACCTCTCTTTATTCAGAGTGCCTGCCATCAAAGCCTTCTTAGAGGGACTCAAACGAGTGATTCCCCCAAGACACCCACCGGCACCAGTGTGGAACCTCAATGTGGTCCTCACCAGATTAATGGGTCCACCTTTTGAACCTCTCCATTCATGTGAGATTCAATTCCTCACCTGGAAAGTAGCTTTCTTAGTGGCAATCACTTCGTTAAGAAGAGTTAGTGAACTCCAGGCACTAACCATTCAAGAGCCATTCATACAGGTTCACGCAAACAGAGTTGTACTACGTACCAACCCCAAATTCATGCCTAAAGTGATATCGCAGTTCCACATGAATCAGACTATTGAACTGCCTGCTTTCTTTCCAAATGCACAAAATGTCGCAGAGAGAATGCTCCATACACTAGATGTAAAGAGGGCCCTCATGTACTACATAGACAGAACAAAGGATTTTAGGAAAACAAAACAATTGTTCGTTGCCTTTTCTCCACAACACAAGGGCAACGCCATTTCCAAAGCAGGGATAGCCAGATGGATCGTTAAATGTATTCAAATTTGCTATCAAAAAGCTAAACGCACATTAACGATTCCCCCACGAGCCCACTCAACACGAAAGTTAGGGGCGTCCATGGCTTTCCTAGGAACCATTCCTTTGCAGGAAATATGTAGAGCAGCCACATGGTCCACTATACATACATTTACCAAACACTACTGTGTAGATGTACACTCAAAACAGCAGGCAGCTGTAGGACAGGCTGTTCTCAAAACTCTTTTTCAGACTGCTGCAGCTGGCACGGGCAGCCGCCGCTAATGGAGGGACTGCTATATAATCTATGCACAGATATGAATTCAGCAGCCCACATGCCTCGAACTGAATATGCTACTTACCAGTATGCATCTGTTCTTGGCATGTAGGGCTGCTGACATTCATAACGCCCACCCTCCTCCCCGGCGCCTGTAGCGGCTGCAGCACTCAGAATTACTGTATAGCATGGTCATCACTTACTGTATCTACTCCATCACTGCCACAATGGCGAACAACAATCTAAGGATGGAGAGGATGCCCATGCGCACTGTAGTCCAGGGGAGGAGCCACCTATCTCGTGATACTTCGAAGACTCTTCCAGGACAACAATGTGCAATCATCCGCACCGAACACTAGGCGGCGATCTATGCTCAGATATGAATATCTGAAAGAAACACGTTAGTTAGATTCCTCACCTTAGATTCCTCACCTTAGAATATCCCCAGGCGTCAGACTGGATCCGGAAGATTTTTCGTCAGCAATACCCCTTGCGCGTCGCTAGGCGTCGTCTGCGGCTCCGCGTCCGTCGTCGGCGTCGTGCGCCGGGATGACGTCGTCGGAGTACTTAGACGCCGCCCTCGCGCGCTGACGTCAGTTCTTCTTTTTTCCGCGCCAGTAAGCGCAGATCCGGGAGAGCTACCCCTTTTAGTCTTTTTTGACTAAATCTTTTTGATCATTTTTGATCCCTGTCTGTCGACATCTGGTGCCGGTAGGATGCCTGGGTTCAAGGCTTGTGAAGACTGTCATCGACTGATGTCGGTGACCGATCACCACCGCCGGTGCCTCTATTGCTTAGGCCTCGACCACGACGCGGAGTCGTGCAACGACTGTCAGGCCCTGACTTCGAAGGCTAGGCGGGAGCGGTCCCGCAAGCTTCTCGAGCTTCGCCACTCGGCTCCGCGTCGTGCGCGATCCCGGTCCAGGAGGAGGTCCAAGGATCGCTCGCGGAGCCCTAGCCGACGCCACCATCGATCGTCTGGCTCCAAGTCGTCGGGTAAGTCCAAACACTCAAAGAAGTCCAAGAGGCGACATCGCTCTTCGGACTCCCCTCGCCGGTCGCGCGACTCGGCCGAGGGTCCAAGTGGTTCCACCCCCGCGGCTCCGGCGGAGCCGCAGGTGCCGCGTCCGCCCCCATACCTTCCGGTCCCTGGGGCTGACGCGGCGCCGGCGGAGATCAGTGCCTTCCTCTCGGCCATGAGGAGCCTGGCCCCGCCGTCGACGCCCGCTGGCGCGCCTTCGGGCCCCGCGGACTCGACTGGGCGACCTCGCGTGCCGGCGGCTCCGGCCCCGGCGCCGTCGACGACTCCGGTCTCGACGCCGCAGGTCCCCGCGGGGCCCATGCCTGGGCCCCAGTCGACGCCGGTTGACCTTGTCACTCCTCCACCGGCGCCGACGCCTGAACCACCGACGCCGACGCCTGTGACGCCGACGCCCCAGTTTAGCCCTCATCCGGACCCGACGCCGGCACGGCGTCCGCCGACGCCGCATCCGACGCCGCTAGAGACCTACCGTCTCTACAGTCCGGTTCCGATCATTCCTCCTGTTTATCAGGAATCGGAAGAAGGGGGCGACTGGGAGGGGTTCGAGGACCCTCTGGCTGTTCAGTCACAGCTTTCTCAGGACTGGGCAGATGAGCTGGGGGAGGCCAGCGGGCTGGACACCTCGCCAGACGCTGGATTCACTTCTCCTCCGACCGTGGCTTCGGAGGAGGGTGCAGCATTTTCTGTGGTGCTGCGCAAGGCGGCTGAGGCCCTTGGGCTCGAGTTGCCTGCCGTGGCTGTGAGGACCAACATCCTCACTGAGGTGCTTCAAACCTCAGCAAGCTCCACTGAGCCTCTGCTGCCGTTTAACGAGGCCCTCACTGACGTTCTGCAGGGCACCTGGTCCAAGCCCTCCACAGTTCCTCCTGTGGATAGGAACGTTGCCAGGCGCCACCGCCCTGCTCCGGGCGACCCCAGCTTCCTGTCCCAACACCCCACCCCCGAGAGTCTGGTTATCCAGGCCTCTACTTCCCAATCCTCCTTCCCGACCGCTCCGCCGGACCGGGATTCCAAGAGACTCGAGCAGTTTGGCAAGAAACTGTTCTCGTCCCTTAGTTTGGGCCTGCGGTCTTTAAATACCGCCTGTCTCTTGGACCGTTATTCCCATTCTCTGTGGGATACGGTGGAGGACGTGCTGCCCCTGTGTCCGGAGGAGGTCCGGACGCGTCTTTCCCAGGCTCTGGCCGATGGGAGGGATGCAGCACGGCACGCCATAAGATGTGGGCTTGACACCACGGACTCGCTAGGTCGGGCGATTTCCACCACGGTGGCGCTCCGCCGCCACGCCTGGATGCGGTCCACGTCCTTTTCCGGGGATGTCCAGAACACCCTCATGGACATGCCCTTTGATGGCACTCGCCTGTTTGGTGAGAAGGCGGACAGTGCGCTGAACCGCTTTAAGGACTCCCGGGCTACGGCCAAGTCCTTGGGCCTCTCGGCTCCGCGGGCGCACACCTCCGCTTTTCGCCCCTTTCGTGGCCAAGGAAGGGGCGCCTCCTCACGTCCGCAGAGCCACCAGCCGCAGAACCAACCTGCGCGCGGTCGCGGACGTGGCTTCCGCCGTGGCGGAAATGGAGGCCGACGTGGTCAGCCCACATCCACCCCGGCAGCATCCGCCTCAAAGCCTTCCTAGTCCGAGCTTTCAGGCCCATACCACGCCAGTGGGCGGCAGAGTTCGCCATCACCTGCTCCACTGGCGGTCCATCACATCGGACAGGTGGGTGCTGCAAATCGTCCGAAGGGGCTACTCCCTCCCCTTCGAGACGACCCCTCCAACCATGCCACCACAACACCACCGTATCTCGGGGGATCATTTGGATCTTCTCCGCGAGGAAGTTTCGGCTCTCCTGGCCAAGGGGGCCGTCGAGCGCGTTCCGAGTCCAGAAGTAGGTCGTGGTTGTTATTCCCACTACTTTCTGGTTCCCAAGAAGGGCAAGGGGGGCCTGCGCCCTATCTTGGACCTCCGGAACGTCAATGCCTTCCTCCGAAAGGAAAGGTTCAAGATGCTAACGTTGGCTCAGGTTTTAGCTGCCCTAGACCCTGGAGACTGGATGGTAGCGTTGGACTTGCAGGACGCATATTTCCATATCCCCGTCCTGCCGGCCCACCGGCGTTACCTGCGGTTCACGGTGGGCCAAGAGCACTTTCAGTTTACCGTGCTCCCCTTCGGCCTCACCAGTGCCCCTCGGGTGTTCACGAAAGTGATGGCGGTGGTCGCAGCTCATCTGCGCAGATCAGGGGTCCCAGTCTTCCCCTATCTCGACGACTGGTTGTTGAAGGCGGGCTCGCCCCAGGCAGTCGTCTCCCACCTCCAGACTACGGCGGATCTCCTGCATTTGCTGGGGTTTTCCATCAACGTGCCGAAGTCACACTTGAGTCCCTCTCAGAAGCTCCTCTTCATCGGAGCGGTTCTCGATTCGGCGCAGTTCCGGGTCCATCCACCGGAACAGCGGGTCCGGGATATACAGGCCCTGATTCCCATCTTTCGGCCTCTATCCCGGGTTTCGGTCAGGCTAGTGTTGCGGCTTCTGGGGCTGATGGCCTCCTGCATCCTACTAGTGCATCACGCCAGGCGGCGCATGCGGGCTCTGCAGTGGGACCTGAAGTTTCAGTGGGCCCAGCATCACGGCAACCTGTCCGACCATGTCTTGATCTCGGAGGGCACTGCACAGCAGTTGCAGTGGTGGCTCACGGACCGCGAGTGGGTAAAGGGCAAGAGCCTCTCCCTTCCCCAACCGGAGCATGTCGTAGTGACGGATGCGTCCCTCCTGGGTTGGGGTGGCCATATGGGAGAGGCGGAGATCAGAGGCCTCTGGTCTCCGGCGGAGTCTCGTCTCCACATCAACCTGTTGGAGTTGAGAGCGATCCGGCTTGCACTGAAAGCCTTCCTTCCCTCTGTCAGGGGAAGTGTCGTGCAGGTGTTCACGGACAACACCACCGCCATGTGGTACTGCAACAAACAGGGCGGGGTGGGGTCGTGGACCCTTTGTCAGGAGGCTCTGCGCCTCTGGACATGGCTGGAACACCAGGGCGTCACCCTGGTGGTTCAACATCTGGCGGGCTCTCTGAACGCCAGAGCAGACGAACTCAGCCGCCGGTGCATGATGGATCACGAATGGCGTCTGAACTCCGAAGTGGTGCAAGGCCTCTTTCAGCAGTGGGGAGAGCCTTGGTTAGATCTATTCGCCACCGAAGAGAACGCGCAATGTCAGCAGTTCTGCGCGTTGGAATTTCCAAGGCGGCACTCGCTCGGCGACGCTTTTCGTCACGAGTGGAGTTGCGGTCTGTTGTACGCCTTTCCGCCTATACCACTTCTGCCCAGAGTGCTGAAGAAGATCAGGCGCGACCGGGCCCAAGTCATCTTGGTGGCTCCGGATTGGGCACGAAGATACTGGTATCCCGAGCTACTCAGTCTGTTGACCGATCCCCCGATACGTCTGCCCCTTCGGGAGGATCTTCTGTCGCAGCAGCAGGGGACGGTCCTCCACCCGAACCTGTCCAGCCTCCACCTCCATGCGTGGAGATTGAGCGGCGGCAGTTGATGCCATTTGACTTGCCTCCTGAAGTCTGTGATATCATTCTGGCAGCCAGGCGTCCCTCCACAAAGTCGGTATACGCCTGCCGGTGGAACAAATTTGTGGCATGGTGCACAGCAAAGGCTGTGGATCCCCTTTCCGCCCCTCTTTCTGAGGTTCTCCTCTTCCTTCTTTCTCTGGCCCGGCAGGGCTCTGCCCTGGGCACCCTGAAAGGTTATCTTGCTGCCATCTCCGCCTTCTTGCGGCTTCCTGATCAGCCTTCTCTTTTCAAGTCCCCTGTGGTTACACGCTTTCTCAAAGGCATTACACACACGTTCCCTCCTGTCCCTTTTGTAATGCCTCAGTGGGACTTGAATCTGGTTTTGACATTCCTGATGTGCGCTCCCTTCGAGCCTCTTCACAATTGCCCTCTTCGTCTTCTAACTCTAAAGACTGCTTTTCTGGTAGCCATCACCTCGGCTAGACGGGTGAGTGAGCTCCAGGCTTTATCTTCAAAGCCTCCTTTTCTATCTGTTCATCCGGACAAGGTTGTCCTTCGGCCTCGTCCCTCTTTTCTTCCTAAAGTGGTGACTCCATTTCACCTTGGGCAGTCTGTCACCTTGCCCACCTTCTTTCCGCCTCCGCATCCTTCCAAAGAGGAAGAGAGGCTCCACCGTCTGGACCCAAAACGTGCGCTCTCCTTCTATCTGGACCGCACAAAACAGTTCCGGGTGGACGACCAGCTTTTTGTTGGGTACGTGGGCGCTAAGAAGGGGAAAGCTGTGCACAAACGAACCATCTCTCGGTGGGTCGTTTTGTGTATAAAAATCTGCTATTCCTTGGCTAAAAAGGACCCTCCTGTTGGGCTGCGCGCCCATTCTACTCGGGCCACGGCGGCTACTACTGCCTTGGGACGGGGAGTCCCTTTGCAGGACATCTGTCAGGCGGCGACGTGGGCTTCTCTACACACGTTTGCCAGGCATTATTGCCTTGACAGCCAAGTCCGGAGGGATGGCTTCTTTGGCCGTTCTGTCCTCCAGGACTTTCTGGTGTGATCTTGGTTCGCAGACCCACCACCGGGGATGGTATTGCTTGGGTATCTATTCTAAGGTGAGGAATCTAACTAACGTGTTTCTTTCAGATGAACAAGTTACTAACCTTCGGTAACGATGTATCTGTAAGAAACATTAGTTAGTTAGATTCCTCACCGACCCTCCCATCCTCCCCGTTCTGCGAACTGACATCTAGGGTTAAGGTTGTCCTTTCAGGCCCCTAGATTTTATTTTTGGCACCAGTGTCGGTCTTTGCATGGCTCTGCGTTCCTGGCGCGGAAGGCTATGTACAAGAACTGACGTCAGCGCGCGAGGGCGGCGTCTAAGTACTCCGACGACGTCATCCCGGCGCACGACGCCGACGACGGACGCGGAGCCGCAGACGACGCCTAGCGACGCGCAAGGGGTATTGCTGACGAAAAATCTTCCGGATCCAGTCTGACGCCTGGGGATATTCTAAGGTGAGGAATCTAAGGTGAGGAATCTAACTAACTAATGTTTCTTACAGATACATCGTTACCGAAGGTTAGTAACTTGTTCGTCAGCAGCCCTACATGCCAAGAACAGATGCATACTGGTAAGTAGCATATTCAATACATTCACTAAGCATTATTGCTTGGATTCTGAATTGATGAAAGATGCGTTTCGGCATTAGCGCCTTTTTCCACTGTGTTTACAGGGTGCAGTTCATTAGGTGCAATTATATCCGGTTCATTGTTTACACTTCCGGTTCATTAGTATTCAACATGAACGAAAGACTTTCACAAAATAACGAATTATTATCAATGAAAAAAAGCGTTAATCTCGCACGGTGACATGATTGTGCCAACATTGTAATACGTTTCAAAATTAACATTGCAAATGACGAATTTCGAGGCAGCGTAATAATACCAAGCAGTCAATGAAAATCGAACTCCTTATGTAGTGCTAATAAACTAAAATTGATTAGTAGGCATCAAGTCTTATTTAACGCTTTTTTTTCATTTATAATAATTCGTTATTATATATATATATATATATATATATATATATATATATATATATATATATATATATATATATATATATATATATATATATATATATAAGACTCACTTATAATGCAGATGTGCCAATGATTGACAGTCGGCATCTGCTAAAACAGGAGTGTCCAAAATAGGTTGAGTAGGCCCAAATCGCAGTCCGATCTTTAGGACATCCACATAATGTTACATAGAATAAATGAAACATGTATGGACATTCTAGGAAGAATTAGATTTTGATTTGGAAATGCAGACAATATAGGTGGTTAATCACTACATTCCGAAGTGAAAATTCAAGGGATGGAAGTTTACGAAAAGAAATAAAATCGAGATTTCTAAATATATTCACCTTAATTTCTTGTCAATATATAGAATGCATGTTATCTGACATAGTGGGGTTTAGCGGGGAGGGAGCCAGGATTTGAAAATCAGGAGAAGTATAGCACGCACTGCACAGTTTAAAGTTAAGACTGCACATTTTAGTCAGAAAAGGGACTGGTTCCAATTTACCATAAAAATCACAAAACTGGTTATGTTGGCATTAAGAATTTAAACGAAAAATGCACGTGGGCAGCTGCGGGGATAACAATTGGTGAGGAATGCTCTAAAAGGGGTGTAGATCGCTCCGGGCGAAGAGTCAGACAGTAGCTCTTCTCCCCAGATAACAAGCATTTGCAATGCAATAGGTCTCGCATTTGCCAGAGTTTGAGCTATTGGCATTGTAAATGGCAATGCATTTTATTTATGTATTTTGAAAACCTGCAAGCGGTGCGTAAACATGCACTTTGTACTTATAGCCATTGCTTACGAGAAGCAAGGATGGCAGTAAAAGAGGCTCAGTTACTGCCAGGCTTGCTTCTAGTAAGCAATGACTATGCACCGCTTGCAGGTTTTTCAAAACACATAAATAAAAGGCATTGTCATTTACAATGCCAAAAAAACTCTTGCAAATGCGATACCTATTGCATTACAAATGCTTGTTCTAAAGCCAATCATTTATTGTTCTGATGGCGTAGACTGCTGTAGGGGCTGTGTGCGCTCAGAGATGAGTGGGAGGGCTGATAATGTGAAGCACAGTGTTGTAATCTTGAGCTCAAACACTTCACGCAATGTTGTGACGTGATGTTATTCATGTCTTTGTTCTGTTGTTTCTGTGGTGATAGAGAGAGCCTGACGTTTGACTCCCAGGGGTTGGTGTTGAGCTGGCGAGGAGCGAAGTCACGCTCGACCTTTAAGCTGAATAAAGCATTCTCTTTTAAAACTAACAAGTTGCAATGCCTCTGTACAACATCATTTTGGCGACGAGGGGCCAGTTTGAGGTCGCATTGTGAACTTTATAGCCCTGTGTGAAGGTTTCAGGACCATGAACCCAAGAAGGAAGGCGGTGGCCGACTTTTACAGTATGAAAGACTGTCTGTGGTGTTTTGGTGAGTCAAGCCAAGCGTATACAAACTCTGAATTGGAGTGCGAGTTTATGGAAACATTGCCGTGTGACTTTATGCGGAAAACGAACCCAGCATAGTATGAGGCATTGAGAAAGTGTGAGCGCGAAAAAGTGAGGCAGAGCTGCACTGAAGGGAAAAAGAAGAGCACATACAGTGCCAGTTTAAAACCTAAGAAGGAGAAAGTGAAGGTGGAAGCGCGATGAAAGGAAAGCGCATGCAGTGACATCGAGCGTGATCTACATTGGAAGAGTCTACTGCGTGTGCTCATGTCGGAAGGAAGGGCGCCATCTATGCGAAAGGAGCAACTGTCAGAGTGAGCTTCACATTGTTTTGAGTTACAACTGCAGTCGCTCCGAGCGTAGAAAAGAATAAAGAGCAAAGCATGAGCATTATAAGGAGTTTGAGCAGGCCGTTATTTTGTGCGAGAGCCACACTGTACTAAATGTGCTTATGCTGAAGGAAGGGCGCGTCATTTAGGTTGTCAGGAGCAACAGTCACTGTGAGCCGAAGTTATGCCGTCTGAGATTAGCCGCGCACCGAGCGTAGTGTAACAGAACAATTAATTGTTTGAAAGTGTAATAAACATTGTGCAAAAGAAAGCAGTCACCCTACTGTGCAAGGGAATCGGAGGGCTTCTTACGGCAATCCAGCTTCCTCGGAGACACGGTGGTACGCATGTCACACACAGCGCAACGAAAACGTGAGGAAGCCGCGCCTCAATAAAATAAATAAATAATACAAATACGAACGAGGCACTTGAAACAAAGATAACGAGTGTAGCGAAACGGCAATCAGTGAAGCCTGCGTTGCATGGATAACTGTGCTATAATTGTGCAGGACAGAAACGTCACTTCTGCGAAGCTTCGTGCACAGTGGACTTGAATAAACAAGCTGTTGCCGTGAAAGCGCGGGGCAGGAGATGTGCGTACGGGTGCACAACTCCCGTCCTCTGCACGCGTGCCCGTCCTGTCCCCCTTCCGACGAAAAACCGACAACAATAGATCTCGCCAAGGCGAACTATTGTACAGCATTTTCACTTCCTGAAATCCAGCCATTGATTTGTGGAGCTTAACTGGCAGGTGGGAGGGGTCACCTCCTTCCAAGTGTGGCTTTAGTCAACAGCAGAGGCATGCTGGGACTTGAACTTTCTATGTTATCGGATCAAAGTATGGGTCTGCGAGTCCCAGTATGCAAAGCGTTGATTTTAAAAAACTCACAACATGATGGCTGCTTAGCAATGTGGCACACAGTTAGATAAACACTCAAGACTGTTTGGGAGGTGGTGTGAATGGGAGGCGAGACGGTGGTGGGGTGTGGGTGCAGCGCACCTTCACTGCCTTCTTTCGGAGAGTCTGTGCACTGCTGAATTCAGAAAATATTGTTTTATAAGGAAAGTTGAATGTGGAGCTGCATGGGCTGTTTCCGATAATACACGCATGGCACAGGAAATAGAGCTATTAAACAGCCATAATGTAGCATTTGGGGCAATAGCATAGCAAATAAAATAATTAATTTGCTCATGATCTCCCACCCTGTGCAAGATCATATCATGAATTTGATATTTTGACTTTCCAAACGACTGCGCTGCCAGCCAACTAGTCACATTTCTTTTACTAATTGACAGCCAGCATCCAACCTCTCATACAATGCATCCATGCTAGGGAAACAAAAAATGCGAATCCCACAAAAAGAGCCAGCGCCAGGCAGCTGTGGAGTTCCTGTTCCCCCAACAATACTTCCCACAGTGAACTTTTTCGTAACTGATTAAATCAACACTGTGGGCACGCTTGCATAAAGTCTAAATGCAATTCAGAGTTGTTTTATAGTGCTTTGGGTCCCTCAAGTGGCCAACCGGAGTAACATGTAAAAAATCAGTGACCTAGTTTAAACCTGGTCAGCTGATTTTCAGCCGGTAGGGTACTGTTGGGCACACCCGGGTTTAACCAATCCGGACAGCCTAAGTTTAAGATTAAAAACCTTATTGCTTACAAGATTTTTGCCTACACTTCTTTCAAAGTGTCCCTCCTGTGGTAGACAAAAGGCAGTTTCAGATACTCTTAATCTCTGTGTAGTTTGCTTATCGGTTACACACACTACCAAAAATTGTGGCTTTTGTCAAAAATGTCCAAAACAACTCTGAAAGACAGAGACGACATTAGACTAAGAGGCATGATGGAGAACATGCGAGCAGAAGAGAAAGAAAAAAGCTAAAAAGATCTGCCTCCCAGCCTGCTGCAACATCTATAGCTTCTCTCATCAAGGACTCCTACAGAGCGAGAACCAGGGAGGGAAAATCTGAAGGAAAACAAAGGTGACCTCATGCTCAACGTCCTAGAAAAACATTTGAAAGAGACAGTTATAGATTCCTTACCTTAGAATTACCCCCAGACGTCCGAGCTGGATCAGGAGAGTTTTTTTTTTAGCAGTACCCCAGCGCCTCAGTAGGTGGTGTCAGTTGACTCCTCATTCGTCGTCGTCGCTTGATGATATAATGGTGCCTACTTAGACGCCGCCCCTGCTTGCTGACATCAGTTCTTTCGTTTTCTGCACCAGCCTGGCGCAGATCCGGAGAGAGCTACCCCTTAATCACTTTTTGACTAATCTTTTCCGACGTTGTGTTGACCTCTTTTTCGAGGCTTCGACTCCTGGTGCGCAAGGGATGTCTCATAGTCGAACCAGCTTCAAGCCTTGCGGGGCCTGCCACCGGTTGATGTCGGTGATGGACCTGCACCTCATTTGCCTTTGGTGTCAGGAGCGCGATCACGACCCGAAGTCGTGCTCCCACTGCCGGGCCATAAATCCTAAGTCTTTGCGAGAGAGGTCCCGAAAACTCTTGGAGGCCATGCAGTCGGCTCCACGTTGCTCCTAGTCTCGTTCGAAAGGGGAAGGTCTTGAGACCGGTCACGGAGCTCCCACACCTCTTCACACTCTAAGTCCTCGAAGTCTTTGAGTAAGTCGAAGCACAAGAAAAAGGCAAAGAAGCACCGTCGCTCTTCGCCTGCTCCCCGTCGGTTGGCTGACGCAATGCGGGACCCGGAGCGTCGTCGCTCAAAGGTTTTGTTTCCGGTGACTGATTCAGGGACGACTCTACACCTACCCCCATTTCCGGGAGCCACGGTGTCCCCTTGCCCAACTTGGTACGTTCTGTGAAGCCCTCCACCGCATCTTTGTGCAGCCCGACTCAGCCGCCGCTCCTTTCGGGTCCCGCAAAGCC
Organism: Triturus cristatus; assembly: GCF_964204655.1. Lineage (NCBI taxonomy): Eukaryota > Metazoa > Chordata > Amphibia > Caudata > Salamandridae > Triturus > Triturus cristatus. Next base: position 916,029,321 of record NC_140580.1, on the reverse strand, counting down.
AGCCGGCGACCCTAGCTCTTCAATACTGGTGGCTCTAGCCCCGGCACAGGAGGCCCCCGTGGATCCAATACTGGATCTGGATCGACGCCTGTTGTTCTTACTCGACCTTCCCCAGTGCCGATCACGACAACAATGCCCCAGGCGGCGGCCGTGTCCCGTTGAACACCGTCCCCATCCCCGAGATGGACACAGAGCTGGACCAACATAGGCTGGCGTCGAATCCGATGCCGGAGGGTACTTTTGTTCCATTGTTCATCCCTGGTGTTCCCTATTGCCCAGAGGGTGGTGATGAGGACTGGGAGGGGTCATCTGACCCTTTAGCAGACCAGCTTGAAGAGCCAGACTGGAGAGAGGACCTGCGTGACGCCAGTGGTTTGGACAGCATACAGAAGCGTCCACAACAGAATTATTTCTTTACTATTTCAGTGGCAGAATTCCATGTGGAAGACATTAAAAAATCATCAAATAAAGACACCATCTCCTCTTACGGAACTCAATCTAATTCTATCCAAGTTAATTGGTTCTCCTTTCAAACCTAAACATAGGTCTTCAATGCAGCACCTCTCATGAAGACCATTTCCCTTATTACAATCACATCTACTAGAAGGGCTTTGGAATTGCAGGCTTTATTGCCTGATGAGCCGTTTACTATTTTCACCCTAATAGAGTAATTTTAACGACCCATCCATGTCTCCTTCCAAAAGTAGTGTTATATTTCCACATCTTACAAGCTATTACTCTTCCTACATTTTTCCTAACCCATCATCAACTCCAGCAGGGAGAACTTTCCACTCATGAGATGTGAAGAGAGTCTAGAAGTTCTATTTGGACAGGACTAAACATATCAGAAGAGCTAAACAGTTAATCATTAATAATGGTCACATTAAGCAAGGTTCTACTACTTCGAAACAATCTATTGCTAGACAGATAGTAGTGTGCATCTGACTATGTTACCAGCTAGTGAACAGACCTCTGGCAAGTAGTCTAAAGGCCCATTCCACTAGCCAAAAATCAGCCACTACGATTTGGATTAGAAATCTTCCAGTCATTGAGATTTGTAAAGCTGCTACCTGTAAATCTGTTCACACATTCACTAAACACTACTGTCTAGTGTCAGATAGTCTGACAGAAGCCCGACTGGTCAAGAATTACTCTGGTATCTTTTTAATGATTTCCTCTGTTATTCTCATTTCTCTGACTGTCTACATTTACTTGTGTAGCTACTTTCTTCTCTAACAGCTGCTCTGTGTGTGTGTGCAACTATACATAAATATATATATATATAGTGGTACTGTGTTCTACAATTTGACTATCAATAAAGGTCTATCTGAAGGAGCCACGTTAGTGATAGATTCCTTAACTTAGAATATTCCCCAGGCGTCAGTCTGGATCCGGAAAGTTTTCTGCTTAGCAGTACTCCTGCGTGCCAGTAGGTGGCGCCGTGCGGCTCCGCGCCCGTTACTGGTGTTGTGCGCGCCGGGATGACGTCACAGAGGCTACTTAGGCGCCACCCTTGCCCGCTGACGTCAGTTCTTTCTTTTTCCGCGCCGAAAGCGCAGATCCGGATTGAGCACGTAGCTCGGTCAATTTTTGACCACTTTTTTTTAGACTTTTTGTCTCCTTCTCTTGTCTCCTGGTGCACGTAGGGATGCCCGGCATTAAGTCTTGTGGGTCGTGCCACCGTAATATGTCGGTGGCAGACCCCCATTATGGCTGCCTCTACTGCCTGGAGAACGACCACGACTCCCGGGACTGCCGTGCCATGGCCCCGAAGGCATTACGGGAGCGGCGCCGGAAGTTGCTGGAGGTCCAGCACTCCTCTCACCGCCGCTCCGGGTCTAGGGGCCGTTTGCGGGACCGGAGCCGTCGCTCCTCGGACTCTAGGTCTTCACCTTCATATTCCGGTAAGCGACACCATAAGAAGAAGTCGAAGAAGCGTGTTCTGACTCCGACGTCCCCCCGTCGCTCCCCGGAGGCAGACGAGGGGGACAGGGGCTCCGCCCCTGCGGCTCCTCTGGTGCCTGGGAATCCCACGGCCTACCCGCTATACCCGGGTCCGTTGGCGACTCCCGAACAGAGGCAAGAGTTTATTGCTGCCTTGAACCGTCTGTTTAGGCCTCGGGCTCTCGCCGGTGCGCCTGCGGGCCCCAAGGCCCCGTGTCTAGATCCTGTTGACCCGGCGGCGCCATCCACGGAGCCCGCGCCTCCGGCGCCACAAGGTGCAACACCGCTGACTCTGGCCCCGGCGCTGCCCTTGGCTCCGGCCCCGGCGCAACCACAGGCGCCGCACTGGGTGCCGTTTATCCCGCCCCTGCCCGGTTCTCAGACCATTTTGTTCCGAGCTGGGATCCTCATTGGGATCTGGTTACAGGTCGGCCCCAGCCGGCGCTGCTCCCGGCGCCACTAGCCCCCTCTCCGGCTCCGGTCCTGCTGCCACGGCCGGCTCTTTCTACCCCGGAGCCGGATGAGGACTGGGACGGCTCCAAGGACCCCCTTGCGCGGCCGTGTGACCCCGAGCAGGATTGGGTGGATGACCTTCAAGATGCGGGTGAACATGATGTGTCTTCTGACCCGGGGTTTGCCTCCGCTTACTATGGAGGAGGGCGCTTCCTACACTATAGTGCTGCGTCGAGCTGCGGAGACTCCATCTCGACCTCCCTACTAAGGTGGCCCGTAAGACCAACCTCCTTACCGAGGTGCTCCAGACGGCGTCTACGTCGTCGGAGCCGCTGCTTTCTTTCAATGAGGCCCTTACCGAAGTCCTCTTGGGTACTTGGTTGCGGCCGGCCTCGGGGGCGCCGGAGGATAAGAACGTCGCTAGGCGTCATCGCCCGGCGCCTGGTGATCCCGCCTTCTTGACCACTCACCCCACACCTGAGAGCCTGGTCATTCAGGCCTCGACATCGCAGAGTGTTTTTCCCTCGGCTCCGCCGGATAAGGACTCTAAGAGGCTGGACCAATATGGCAAGAGGTTGTTCTCAGCCAGTTTGGGGTTGAGGTCGGTTAATACTTCCTGCTTATTGGGCTGTTACTCCCACGCAGTGTGGGATTCGGTGGCAGAGGTTCTGCCTCAGTGCTCTGAGGAGGTCCAGGCTGTCCTTTCCCAAGCGATTGTGGAGGGCAAGGATGCGGCGAAGTTTGCCATCAGGTGTGGTTTGGACACCGCTTATTCATTGGGCAGGGCGATTTCCACGACGGTCGCGTTGCGGAGCCACGCCTGGTTGCGTTCCACTGGGATCTCACCCGATGGACATGCCCTTCGATGGCTCCCGCCTCTTTGGTGATAAGGCTGACAATGCCCTGGAGCGCTATAAAGACTCTCGTGCCACGGCCAAGTCTTTGGGTCTTTACGCGAAAACCCCTGCCACGATGGGGTTTCGTTCCTTTCGTGGCCAGGGCAAGGGTACCCAGGTGCTCTCTTCCAGCAAGTCTGTGCAGAACCAGCCTCAGGGAGGCCGCAGTCGTGGGTTCCGCAGGGGCGGGTCTGGTAACCTGTGTGGGGGTCAGTCCACTTCCACCCCCGCTGCTTCTGCCTCAAAACCTTCCTAATCCGGGCTTCAGGGGGCACCCCACGCCAGTGGGTGGCAGGGTTCACCTCCACCACTGGCGCGAGATCACGTCGGACAAGTGGGTGCTGCAGATAATCTGCCAAGGTTCCTCGCTCCCCTTTCTGTCCTTCCCTCCAGCCATGCCACCTCGGTACCACCGCATGTCGAGGGATCATTTGGCTCTTCTCTGTCAGGAAGTCTCGGTCCTCCTGGCGAAGGGGGCCATCGAGCGCGTTCCTGGGCCAGAAATAGGACATGGTTGTTATTCCCACTACTTTCTGGTCCCCAAGAAGGACAAGGGGGGCTTGCACCCCCTCTTGGACCTCCGGGACGTCAATCGCTTCCTCCGGAAGGAGAAGTTCAAGATGCTCACTCTGGCTCAGGTCCTGACTGCCCTGGACCCTGGAGACTGGATGGTAGCGTTGGACTTGCAGGACGCTTATTTTCACATCCCTGTCCTGCCGGGCCACCGGTGTTACCTGCGGTTCATGGTGGGCCAGGAGCATTTTCAGTTTGTCGTGCTCCCCTTCGGCCTTACCAGCGACCCTCGGATGTTCACGAAAGTGATGGCGGTGGTCGCAGCTCATCTGCGCAGGTCCGGGGGTGACAGTCTTCCCCTACCTCAACGACTGGCTGTTGAAGGCGGGTTCGCCCCAGGCACTTGTCTCACACCTCCAGACTACGGCCGACCTCCTGCATCTTGCTGGGGTTCTTCATCAATGTGCCGAAGATGCACCGGAGTCCCTCTCAGAAGCTCCCTTTCATCGGAGCGGTTTTGGATTCGACGCTGGTTCGGGTTTATCCTCCCGAACAGCGAGTCCGGGATATTCAGGCTATGGTTCCGCTCTTTCAGCCTCTTTCCTGGGTTTCAGTCAGGATGACCCGCCGGCTGCTGGGCCTGATGGCCTCCTGCATCCTGCTGGTGCTGCATTCCAGATGGCGCATGCGGGCTTTGCAGTGGGTCCTGAAGTTCCAGTGGGCGCAGCATCAGGGCCACCTGTCCGATCATGTCCAGATCTCGGAGGGCACTGCACGGCAATTGCAGTGGTGGCTCACGAATCGCGATTGGGTCCATGGCAGATCCCCCTCCCTTCCCCAACTGGAGCACACAGTAATTACTGATGCGTCCCTCCTGGGTTGGGGAGGCCACATGGGAGAGGCTGAGAGCAGAGGCCTCCGGTCTCCGGCGGAGTCCCGGCTCCATATCAACCTTCCGGAGATGCGGGCGATCCAGCTTGCACTGAAGGCATTCCTTCCCTCTGTTCAGTGAAGTGTGGTGCAGGTGTTCACGGACAACACCACCGCCATGTAGTATTGCAACAAACAGGGAGGGGTGGGGTCGTGGACCTTATGTCAGGAGGCTCTGCGCCTCTGGACGTGGCTGGGACATCGAGGCATTACTTTGGTAGTTCAACACCTGGCAGGTTCTCTGAACGCCAGGGCGGACTAACTCAGCTGCCGGTGCATGGTGGATCACGAGTGGCGTCTGAACTTGGACATGGCGCAAGGTCTCTTTCTGCGATGGGGAGAGCCTTGGTTAGATCTATTCGCCACCGAAGAGAACGCGCAATGTCATCAGTTCTGCGCGTTGGAATTTCCAAGGCGGCACTTGCTCGGAGACGCTTTTTGTCTCGAATGGAGCTGCGGTCTGTTGTACGCCTTTCCGCCTATACCACTTCTGCCCAGAGTGCTGAAGAAGATCAGGCGCGACCGGGCTCAAGTTATTCTTGTGGCTCCGGACTGGGCTCGAAGAGTATGGTATCCCGAGCTACTCAGTATGAACATCGATCCCCCGATCCGTCTGCCTCTTCGGGAGGATCTTCTGTCGCAGCAGCAGGGGACGGTCCTCCACCCGAACCTGTCCAGCCTCCACCTCCATGCTTGGAGATTGAGCGGCGACAGTTGGCACCTTTCGATCTTCCTCCTGAAGTCTATGATGTCATCCTGACAGCCAGGCGTCCCTCCACTAAAATGGTGCACGCCTGTAGGTGGAACAGATTTGTGGCATGGTGCACAGCTAAGACTGTGGATCCCCTTTCTGCCCCTCTTTCTGAGGTTCTTCTGTTCCTTCTCTATTTGGCCCAGCAGGGCTCTGGGCACTGTTAAAGGTTATCTTTCGGCAATCTCTGCCTTTCTACGGCTTCCTGATCAGCCTTCTCTTAAGTCCCCGGTTGTTAACCGTTTTCTTAAGGGCATTACGCCTTCGTTCCCACCTATGCCCTTCATAATGCCTCAGTGGGACTTGAATCTTGTCTTGACTTTTCTGATGTGCGCCCCCTTTGAGCCCCTTCATAACTGTCCCTTACGTCTTCGTACTCTCAAGACGGCTTTCCTGGTAGCTATCACCTCTGCCAGGAGAGTGAGTGAGCTCCAGGCTCTTTCTTCCAAACCTCCTTTCCTTTCTGTTCATCCGGACAAGGTGGTTCTGAGGACACGTCCTTTCTTGCCAAAGGTTGTCACGCCCTTGCATATCGGGCAGACCATTACTTTGCCCACCTTTTTTCCGCCTCAGCATCCTTCAAGGGAAGAGTGGCTCCACCGTCTAGACCCAAAACGTGCGCTCGCATTCTATCTGCAGCGTACACAGCAGTTCCGGGTGGATGATCAGCTCTTTGTTGGCTACGTGGGCGCCAAAAGAGGTCGGGCGGTGCACAAATGGACCATCTCCCGGTGGTTCATTCTGCGCATCAAAGCCTGTTACTCCTTGGCCACGAAGGAGCCTCCTGTGGGACTGCGTGCCCATTCGACCAAGGCAACTGCAGCCACTACTGCCTTGGGACGCGGTGTCCCCTTGCAGGAAATTTGTCAGGCAGCTACGTGGGCCTCGCTGCACACGTTTACCAAGCACTACTGCCTTGACAGTCCGGTCCGGAGAGATGGCTTCTTTTGCCGTTCTGTGCTCCGTGACTTTCTGTTGTAATCTTGTTCGCAGACCCACCACCAGGGTTGGTATTGCTGGGGTATCTATTCTAAGGTAAGGAATCTTTCACTAATGTGTCTCTTTCAGATGCACAAGTTAATACTTGTGTAACAATATATCTGTAAGAGACATTAGTTAGTGATAGATTCCTTACCGCCCCTCCCATCCTCCCGGTTCTGCGAACTGATTACTAGGGTTAAGGTCATCCCCTTTTAGGGCCCTAGTTTTATGCACCAACGGTCAGTTTCTCGCATGACTGCGTTTCAGCGCGGAAAGTTGTGCACAGAACTGACGTCAGCGCGCATGGGTGGCGCCTAAGTAGCCTCCGTGACGTCATCCCGGCGCGCACGACGCCAGTGACTGGCATGGAGCCGCACAGCACCACCTACTGGCGCGCAGGGGTACTGCTAAGCAGAAAACTTTCCGGATCCAGACTGATGCCTGGGGAATATTCTAAGGTAAGGAATCTATCACTAACTAATGTCTCTTACAGATATATCGTTATACAAGTAGTAACTTTTAATACAATGCAGCAGAAAGATTTACGTACCTGTAGTCCTGTTTCTGCATTACAGGTATCTTCGTTGAAGTCCTAAAAAACCTCCCCCCTCTCTTTCTGTTAGTCTCTGTAGACAATCAGAGGATCAGTTATACATAAAACATAACTGGCTCTGGGAGGCATTATGGGAAGGGGTGCCTCGCAAGTTCTTAGACACAGCCTTCTTATTTTGCCTGTAATGTAGGCCTATTGGAGTACTTTATTACCTTCATGTACATTTTGTAAGTGGCCTTGCATTTTAGATGATTTTCTAAGACTCTACAGTAGTGGTTCTTAAACGTTTTGTTTTCTTTGGACCCCCCCTTAATCTTTACTGGTACTTGGAAACCCCACTGAATCATTATTGGATTCCAGGAGCCCCACTGAGTCATTACTGGAAGCCAGACACACCCACCCAACCATCTTCAATGAATTTAACCGCAAAGCAATACACACAAAAACAGAAACTTTCATCAGACGATTACACAAATGATGAAATAATTTATTGAATTCACAAATATAAAAAAGAAATCTAAATTTTTATTTTGAGAAGGTTGTAGCTTTTCTAAATTCAATTGAGGGCACTCATCTTCCATACTATATTCAGTTTGATGCACTTGCACTGCCCCCACAAATCAAGCTAAGGATATTAACCTACATTTTAGCCTCCAATATTAAATTCTTTATAGTAGATTTGTGCAATCTAATTGTCCGAGTTGAGGCTTAATAAGATGCTATACTGGGTACCATAACAATACAACATAAGGTTTGCAGGTGGTACAGAGTGGTTGAGAGTTTGTTTAATCATTAAAGGTAGGTGGTCCACTCCATGAGTGGAGCAGTAGAAGGGGCCTAACTAACAGTCCTGACTTGGAGGACTAGTAGGCTTCTGCTTCTCGGAGGGGAGGAGGATTCAGGTCCTTCCGTCTGATAATTACATTTGACTTGATATGGGTCAAGTTTGTACTAGAGTATCTTCCACAGCAAACTTAATGATCTGGCTCTTTATTTCTTCCTTCTGGTAGAGCATGTGTGCTTTTCTTTTTTTCACTCTTTTTCTGAATTTTTTTCACTTTTCTTGTCAAATATTAACATTGTTCCACATCTTTAGCCGTGCTTCACCTCACAGCGTGAATTTTTTCTTGAAATTGTTTTGGATATTTTTTTTCCAAACCCCAACATTCTTTCCTTTGCTGTGAAGTGCCTACCTTGTGGTAAGAAAAACAAAAACGTAGGCTCTGAATCACTATCAGCCACACCATTGAGGATTTCTCTAAATGTCCCAGAAAATCAAAGATGGCATTGAATGCCTTTGAAGTAGGGAAGACCGTTCTTGAGTAAAGAAGACTACTCTTAAATGATTATTCTTACAGAGAAGCCCCTGGGAGCATCAGCCTTCAGCCCCACCTTTGCACTCCCTCTCAGACTACAGACTACAGCATCAGGCTACTTTCTTGAGAAGTTGTGCAGAACTTGCAAAAAGAACAGCAGTTGTGCTGTTTTCTCTGTGAAGAGTCTAGCTGTCAAAAGAAATTAAAACATCTGGGCGCTTCCAGTAGGAAAAGAGACAACTATTGCCCTTTATGCTTTTCTGTGTGAATTTTGTGAGACTGAGGGATATCCTGGAATTTTTTTAACTGAAGCGGTGCAGGGTTTCTTGCTAGCTTTCGTTTTGGACCTTAGTTTCAGCGGTGTCATTAGACACATACAGGACCACTGGCTGGTGCTTAAATCTGAGGTGCCTGTTGAATTTACTGTACTGCTCACTAAACTCAGAATGACTCAAGGGTCTGTAGATGTGGGTGCCATGATGGCTGAAAAAGCATATATTGCATTGGCTTTTATTATTTATTTTCTCGTTGAGATGCACGTTTGTACTAGCCTTCGCCACCTTTCATCAATTTCCCTACATAGAATATGGTACTCGGCTATTGGACAATGTAACTGGCTCAGTCTAACAGATGTTGTTGCCCAATGACTTTTTTGTGGAGTATTTCATTTTTGAAGTATTATCTTCAATTGCCTCTATTGAGCTCAACAGGTGTTTCCTAAAGAAACTTCAACATTTTGTTAACTTTGATTTTTGCTCATTTATTGACATATGTGACATCTGTATGATTTTTGCCTCCGTGTCCCATCATTCTCTGAGAAGCAGATGCTGTTCGCTGTTTGCCTGTAAACTTTATATAAGTTAGCTTTTTGCTAGGCTTTGCAGCTTAGAGCTTCATTGTTCCCTCCTCCATTGCCGGACTGAGACACTTCAGCCTATGCCTGACCTTGCTTGTGTATGGACTCCTCAGACTCAAAGGTACCCGGATTTTTAAAAGTCATCTCATCACCATGGATCACAGGAGTGCCCTCCAGTATTTTAAACTGCAGTGAATCGAGGCCCACATTGGGCAAGCTTTAAAATAAACCATATTTCCTCTTTCTTTTCTTTTTGATGAAAGTAAAACCTCTGCTTCAAATTTCTAGACTTTGACTAGTGGTCATGCAGTAGTTGTATCTCAAATTGATTATGGAATCACAGCTCTGACAGGGCTATCAAAAATAACTGTCTCCTGTGAAAGGCATCCTTCATTTGCCCCCAAGACCTGGTTGAGGAAATTTAATTGAGTAACTCCCGTGCTGAGATAGCTACACTGGTTGTCACAGAAGGCTAGAAAAAATAATTAACTTATCCGATATTCAAAGCTCTACATATAAACAATTTCTCTTTAGCACGTGGACTGTCTAAGTTGGTCTGTCTAAGGTGGTATGACAGACCTGTGTAGTAAGGACTTAACTGACATGAAACCAGGAAATTCAAGACTTAAGTTACTGACCCAGTGTTTCTCCATCGATAAACTCCTACTACAGTAAATAAGATCTATGATTGGGACTTCTAGTTGCAAATTCCTTACCGTAAAATATTCCCCAAACGTCAGACAACATCAGGAAATGTTCGAGTAGCATCTGTCCGCCAGTAGGTGGCGACCTCGATGGATGTAATGTGCACAGTTGCCTGATTTGTATTAATTATAAACATATTTTGAAATGAGTTAGGTACCTAGTGTTACCTCTTATTCATTGTTGCTACTTACTGGGGTTTTTTACGCTGTGAGGTTTCCATTGTTAATTTTTGCTATGTTTACTGAAGACGTTATTAAAGGATTTTCTTGACAGCCATTCATCTTAGCAATTGTTATGCTGTGTCTACTTTCAATGTTCAGTCCACCTCCTTTCAGCTGTGCTATTCATGCAGGCTACAGCAGAGAGTGAGGATCCTTTTGGATGCCAGCAGTCTCACACCAAGTATCCAGCCTCCAATACAATAGGAAGAACATACAATCTCACTTTTGATATTGCTAGTTGGTAGCTACTACTCAGCAGGTCTTGGGAAAAACCTGAGAGGGAGGGACATGTTTTCTTATGCTTGTATGCAATTGGGAAATAAGTTTTAGATGGTTAGAAACCAGTTAAATAAGTGAATGGCATCTACTTAGTTGCTAGCAGTTTCACTCATATACATATATATTTGTTTGTTCTTCAGAAGATCGAGGAGGTGTCTTCACCGCTAAAGAGCATTAAACGTCAGCGAGAAAAGGCTGAGTTGTCGGACACAGAGGAACCAGACAGGACAGGCGTGAAGAAATCGAAACCCCAGGAAGTGAGTTCAGTGAGGGACCTGGCTGGACTGGCCATCAGTCTTGAGTGAATCTGTACCTTTGGCTTGAATTAATTTCTGGAAGATTCAGAAGAGTAGCTGACTGACAGAAGGCCCTGTATACCAGAGCAGAACGACACTTGCAGACCTTTAAGGGCATTACTAGAGTTGCAGTCTGTGTTAATGTATGGCATCAAAATTCTCCCCAATGCCTTTGGGTGTGGTAGTTAATTTATCTACTGCATACCACAGAGTCTGAGGTATTACCTATTGAGTGAGTTAGCTGGGTTTGCCCCTGAACATGTTTCTTATTTCGCACAGATTTTGCAAACTGATTTGTATGCAGAGTTGATTTTGACTGTGCTACTCAAGGCTGGTGGGACAAGGGTCCGATTGTCTTTGATTTGACTGCTTGTGAGCTTTCATTATCATGAAAATTATTTCATTGAAGATTGGGCACCACAAGACATTGATTAGTGAGCCCAAAACATCACAAAGATGGTTATTGTACCTGAAAATCCAGCTATGCTCTGCCTTGAGCCTACAAGCTGATACAGTTGCCGAGCCCCGACATTCACTTTTCCCAAACCTTTACCTGGTTCCACGCAAGAGTGTGATTGCCCTGTAGCATGATCCAGGTCCACTGCTTAGCTTGTTGCCACCTTCCCTCTGTAGATGCACTTTACCTGTTATCTGTCTTTGATAGTTCTAATGTCTTTCTTTGTACTTGCTTTTCTGTTCAGCAGGACATTAGTCGGCCAAATTCACCATCAGAGGGAGAAGGTGATGTAGAAGGCGAAGGAGAAGGGGAGAGTTCAGACAGCCACAGCGTCAATGATGAGGGAAGCAGTGATCCCAAAGACATTGACCAGGATAATCGGAGTAGCTCACCAAGTATCCCCAGTCCCCAGGACAATGAAAGTGACTCTGACTCCTCTGCTCAGCAGCAGGTTCTGCAATCACAGCTCACAACTGAATCACTGCCGGTTCAGAGTATGGCATGCTTACAGCCTACACGAGCTGTTTCTCCAGTATCTGTGCAAGTGCTGCCATCTGTTTCTGCGGCACAGAGCATTCCAGCTGTACCCTCACAGGTCTCTTCATCAGTGGTTCAGCCCCCTGCTACAACTTCTACACACTCCCATATCCAGCACACCCCAGTCCTTCACCCTCAGAGGCTACCATCACCTTATCCTGCCATTCAGCCTTTAGCAGGGTCTCAGCCCCAGGCTTCTCCTACATCCCAGTCACAGCCATCCCTCCATGGACAGCAACCTCTCCATGTCCAGCTGCCTCCTCTTCCACATAATGTACAAGCTCAGCCTCACCTGCAGCACCCTGGCCCTCCACAACCATTTCCTGTTACCTCTCAGTCATGCCCACCTCCGATCTCCCCACAGCTCCAGACTCAGGCACTACCTATACCTCCAGCTCCGCAAGTGGCTCAGCAGCCAGCTCTACAGATGCAGTCTTTACAACAGTCAACTCAGCCCCCAAGGGAACAGCCTCTCCCTCCTGCTCCCATGGCCATGCCTCACATTAAACCACCTCCCACCACCCCAATACCACAAATGCCCACTCCACAGTCACACAAACATCCTCCACATCTATCGGGGCCATCTCCATTTTCCATTAATTCCAACCTTCCCCCACCACCAGCTTTGAAACCCTTGAGCTCTCTTCCTGCTCATCATCCTCCATCCGCCCACCCACCTCCCCTTCAGCTCATGCCACAGAGTCAGCAGCTCCAACCATCACCAGTTCAGCCTCCTGTTCTTACTCAGAGTCAAAGCCTGACACCTACCACAAATCACACTCACACTGGCCACCATCCATTCCCACCACAGAACCCCATGCCTCAGCATCCCTTCATTCCTGGAGGGCCAACATGCGTTACTCCTCCATCCTGCTCTTCTACCTCAGCTCCTTCTTCCATGACTCCTGTTTCGGCTCCTTCTCCTGTACCCTTGTCGGTGGTAGCATCTACTCCCAGTGGGACTCTTCCAATTGTCACATCCCCTGGCTCCTCTTCTATCCCCTGCACAGTGCCTCCCATCACAATCAAAGAGGAGGCCCCAGATGAGATGGAAGAACCAGAGAGCCCCCCAAATTCACCTCGAGGTCCATCTCCAGAGCCCACTGTGGTGGACACACCAAGTCACGCCAGTCAGTCTGCCAGGTAAGAAGTACTACTCCAGACCAAACTGAGTTAATGTTATTCAGGACGTCTTTTAAGCAGCTTACTTTTAAGTAGATCTGTACTCAGTTTGCATACCCGGTACAGAATAGAAACCTTTGAAGATTGGCAAAGTTCAAAAAGGCCTTGGAAAATTGGTCTGAAGGGAATGGATTCAAGAGTTTGGAAAGCATAGGCAACATGATGGGAATACAGACTTATGGTATGTTGTTCGACTAACCCAGGATGTTGGTCAGTGTGATGGAGGTACCTCAAAGGTGTTCAGTGTGAGAGTATTTACTCTGACAAAAGTATTATTCTCTGATAAGTCAATCCTACGCCTAATGTAAGATATCTTCCATTTACGAAAGGACGAAATTAAGATTATTCAGTAGTTCTGCTAGGTAACATAGTGTCTGCCCTATTGGACATAGACGCATACAATATTGAAACAATCTTAATCAGTTATCAGTCATTAAGCAAAAATCCGGAGTCCTTCTTTTTTTTTCTTTTTTTTTGTGCAGCAAGGGGCAGTACCTTGGTGCAGACAAAGGGTCATTTATTTTCACTTATAGTGGCAGAATCAATTGTTTATTAATGGCAGCCAAATATTAATACTTATGTTGGCAGCTCTTTTGGGCTCCTTAGATCATTGGTGGAAATGATGAAATCCGCAGTGTCGCCCAATCTGTCATCACTTACCATCAAGTGTAATTTCAGAGGTATATTGTGGGAGTTAAATTGTATGAAAGCACCTAGTGTGTATGTATTCAAGAAAAATAGCAAGTTTCTTGGGTGTTCTTCTGTCAATGTTTGTCATCCTTCAGTTTCTAGACAACTTTTATTTCACTGTGTTGCATTTGGTTTCTATTGCAGGTTCTACAAGCATCTGGATCGGGGCTACAACTCATGTGCCAGGACTGATCTGTACTTCATGCCACTAGCTGGATCCAAGTTGGCAAAGAAGAGGGAGGAGGCTATCGAGAAAGCCAAGAGGGAAGCAGAGCAGAAGGCCCGTGATGACCGGGAGCGAGAGAAGGAAAAGGAGAAGGAGAAAGAGAGGGAGCGGGAAAGAGAGAAAGAAGTGGAGCGAGCGTCGGTACGTTCTATTGCTAGAGTCAAAATAAGCATTTAGTTTGTGTGCATACCTAAAAATGTTTGTCAGAATAAGAGGGAGAAGGAGGTTCAGGCTAGGTTTGTCCTCCTATATCATTAAAGTACACTTAATTGATCCATAGATAATGGATCATGAGAAACTAGCCTAAGTTAACAGACAGTGGGTTCACCAAATTGGTGAGCCTCAACAATTTAGAAAAGAAAAATGCTTTTCTAGAGTCCTCTCACTCACCCAGGGTTGCCCCTAGGTGACATGCTTCATCATTGGGGCCATCCCAAGCATCTACTGCTTGGGGCGTGCTACGACTTGCGAGATTTACGTAGGAGCACTTTTTTGTGTGAAACTGTGTTGGGGGAGTGGTGTTAGTGTTAGTTAAAAATACCTAGCTAGTGAGTTAACAATGTATTCCTACTCCTAGCTGGTAAGATAAAAAGGGGTTAATAACAGGAAAAATATAACTATTATGTGTTTATATTGCCTATTATTTTGTCAACATGTTTCGAGGTATCCCCTAACCTCTTCTTCAGGACAGCATGGGATCCAGCCCCACGTGTACCACTCCGTGCAGAAACCTAAATTAAGGTGAAAAATTAGACTAATAATGTGCGCCTATGGAGCGCACTTGGTTATATACATACGGTTATTGATGAACACTTAGTATCTGTATTAGAGAAAAAGAAATGCAGGTTAGAAAAATTTGGTGAATGGATCAATTGAGTGTACATACCTAAAAATGGGCAAGCATGTAGAAAAAGCCTAGTGGCTATAATACCTCCTGCTGCCACGCTCATGCTGTTGCATATTTCTGAGATGCTACAAAGTCGTGTGAACCTGCAAACTATTCAGTTTAATTAGTAGACATATCATGAGGCATTGCATTGGTGATACAGTAGTCCTCCCACTTGACCCTTATTTCTTCATAATGGATTCTGCAGGGAGTTATCAATCCAGAATTACATCCCAGGCAATGTCGTCTCTGAATACATTATTTGTGCCCAACACTAAATTCCATTGTCATAATTGAGGTGAGCAAACTATTGTTAAGCAGATATTTAACCTGGTCTGAAGACTGAGAGCAGTATCTCTTTTAGAATAAGAACAGCTATCCCTCATGACAGTACCTTTATTCTTGGAAAAGAAAATGCATGCTCAAAACCTATAGTGAGGAATTTCCAAGTCATTTTTCATTCTAATTATTGTATACTCATTGCAAGCAAACACAGATCAGTTAATCCAAAGTACCAGTTCATGATATTCACTGCTTAGATTCCTCTACTGTTTTTAATGTTTTAACTGCACAGGTTCTCTTATGGTTGCACTTTTGCGCTGCTAGTGGCTATTGTCCATGTTTTGCTTGTCTTCCACCATCTTGAAAACTTGTAAGCACAATGCTTTGCACCAGCGATCTAGACCAGTTAAAAATTGAACATTAAAAAAATCCACAACCCTAGAATTGTCCGATATCCTTAAATAAGTAGTAGTTGAGTATCTCAGCCAGTGTGTGTTATCCAAAGACACATTTTTTAAATATTTGATTGTGTAATTCATTTTGAGCAGAAAGCATGCAGCAGGCATCTTTTATTTATTTATTTTTTACATTTTCCTGCTCTTTCTCCCTAACTTCCTTTTTTTTTAATCACCCCTCCTCTCACCACCTTGAATTGGCAACTCTAGTTGTTTATGTATTTGCACTTACCAGTAAAGGGCTTCTTTTGATTTGCCTAAATTTGGGTGCAGTTTTGTGCATGTCCACGGAATTCAGTGGAAATCATTGAGATCACTTATGCTAAGGTTCTTGTAGTTCATCAGAGCTGGAAAGTGAAAAGGATGACTAGGCACAAAAACTAGTGTGTTCGAGACCTTTGAGCTTTAGATCACATGCTGTGCATACTTTTGCCATCTAGTGTTGGGTCCGGATGTTTGCAAGTTGTTTTTCTTTGAAGAAGTCTTTACAGTCATGAGGTAGGTGACTCCTCCTTTCGGTGATAATGCGCATGGGCATCGACTCCATTGCTAGATTGCTTTTTCCGCCATCGGGTTCGGATGTTTATTGCTGTGCTCCGCTTCGAAAGAGTTTCTTCAGGTCACCCTCGGTGCGCAATCCACTCTACACGCCCCGGTATTGTTTCGAACGTGTATCCCACTTCTCCACGTATCGTATCCATCAAGGAAAACCTTTATTTTGATCGAAGATCTTCAGAAAGGCCATCTGGCCTGAGCGCGTCGGTCCACTTCGCAGTAGACGGAACGGACTCCATTCAAATTCTGCCCTCGGTGCCACGCCAAGTATCCACGCACCGACTCCCATGAAGTGTGCAACTTGTACTTTTCTCCTGAGCACAACGAACAGGACTGCGTTGCGTGCAGATCGTTCCGATCGAAAAAAACACACCGTGATCCATGGGCTCAAAGTCGCGAAATGCAGAGTCAAAACGTCGAATACATGCCGGACATCTTCTGCGAAGGATGAATTCAATGCACAAGGGGCTGAGGAAGAACAAGAAGAACTTGTTTCCATTCCAGAATCAGACTCAGAGATGGAAGAAGATTTGCCACAAGGTCAACGTCCCGTGAGTACCGAACGGCCCTTGACCCAAACTCCAACTCAGCCGAAACAAAAGGCTTCGGTCCCACCCCTGCTTTCTGGCCACGGTCGGCACCAACAAAATGTTTCTGATGCCCCGACCTCCTGCTCGTCATAGAATCACGTCACCAAGCCTTCCAGTTCGGGATAGAGTCGGCCAAAGTCTGGCACCGAGCTCAAACCTTCAGGCTCGAAGCCGAAAACCGCTTCGAAGCTGAAATCATTGACACCAAAAATGAATCCTCCTTCGGCACCAAAATCTTACGTGCCGAAAGTCATTCTATCCCGGCACCGAAATCCTCGGTGCTGAAACCTAAAGCTGTTCCTCCGAAGCTGCAGGATCCGATTTTCAATGCCCCCACATCCAAATCGGACCCAAAACAAAAGGAATTTTATGTTCGAGGCATATGAGCTGCAGATTACACACTTTTGCATAGATCGCCATCTGGTGTTGGGCCCGGAGGTTTGCAGTTTGTTTTTCCTCTTGGAAAGTCTTTGGAAGTCACGAGGTCGGTGACTCCTCCTTTGGATCGTATTGCGCATGGGCTTTGGCTCCATCCTCAGATTGTTTTTTTCCGCCATCGGGCTCGGATGTAATCCTCGCGCTCCGGTTCCGAACAGCTTCCAGTTCGACGATCGACACGCAATCCTCACCCCAATTGCTGTATTGTTTCGATCACGATCTCTTCAATCAACACGCCTTCTCATCGACACAGACCTTCGGTTCCAGTCGTCGACGGCGGCCTTCGGTCCTACCCAGGCTCCGGTCCCGGCTCATGGAAAGAACTCCACACTGATCTTCATGAGGTAAGCAACCTTTGCCTCTCCCCAGAACACGAGGCTCGAGACTGTCCGGCCTGTAAGTCTTTCCGATCCAAAAAGACTATTCAGGACTGAAGAGCCAGAAGGAACATGGCACACTCCTCGACGTCCATTCCGGTCGACATCTTCGGAGACGACATCGACGATCCGGAACATCATTGTACCGAAGAGGACCTAGTCAGCGCTTCCGAGGCCGACGAATCAGATGTGGAGGACATCACTCCAGCGCAGAGGGTCGTGAGTACCAATCTAACCACACCCGTACCGACACCCAAAAAGGCTTCGGTCACGCCTTCGCCTGCGGGCCTAGGCAAGACCAGAGACACTGCTTCACACACCCCACCTTCGGTACCGGTGAAAAAGCCAAGTAAGCCTTCCGGCGGCTCGGGCTCGAGCCAGCCTGCCAGCGGTGCCGAGAAACACACTTCGGCACCGAAAAAGAAACCGGCCTCCACCTCGACACCAAGCTCTGCACCGAAGCCCTCGGGGTCGAAACCCAGCCCTTCGGCACCGACGCCATCTTCGGTGCCGACCAAACCACACAAGGCCACCGGCACCGACACTTCCAAGCCGAAGCCCAACTCGGCGCCGACCAAGAGACCGGAGGGTCCCAAGCCGGGTTCTAAACATCAAACCACCATGGAAACACCTAAAAAATCATCGGCCCCGACGCCTTCAGCGCCGACGAACCAAATTACCTCACCAGAGCTATTTACACCGGATCCCTTGCAAAAAACTCTCACCTAGGATCCAAAAACGGGACATTTGACACACACTACTAAGAAGAGACATTTGGAGAAGCCTGCTCCGACTCCACCTCCAAAGAGGAAGGACTCTGCTACCTCTCCGTTCAGAATACCTTCCCCACCACCTCCTCCTCCTTCCCCACCTCCACCCCCTCCGCCCTCTCCACCCCCACCTCATCGTTCTCCTACTCCGTCTCCAGACGATGATGATCAGGGGGACCCATATGATGATACAGGGGATGTGCCACAAGACCCCACCCCTACAGGATCTCCAGATCCATGGGACGATTACAATATACCAGATATCCCCAATGTCCCACAAGAAAATATTTACTCTTCTAGACCATCTCCACCAGAAGATTCATTAGGGTTTAACCATCTTCTGCAAAGGGCAGCACATTATCACGGGGTGGACATAATGACCCTGTGGAGGAAGATTTCCTCCTAGACACATTCGATACTACACATAGGTCCACCTCCACACTGCCCATGCTCAAAGGGGTGGTAAGGCATGCGGCAGAAGTTTTTAAAGACCCAGTTAGAGCCAGGGTCCTTAACCCACGTATCGAAAAGAAATACAAACCTGCTCCCTCAGATCCCTCTTACATCAGAGGACCAGCGCCACTAGATTCCTTAGTGGTATCTACGGCACGTAAAAGGGCAAACTCACAAGCGTCAGGTGATGCACCACAACCTGACAAGGAGTCAAAACTGCTAGATTCATCAGGCAAACGCACAGCATCCCAGGCCGCCAACATATGGCGTATAGCAAACACTTAGGCACTGCTGGCCAGATATGACAGGGCTCATTATGACGAATTAGAAAGCATAATGCACCATCTCCCTGAAAAATATAAAAGTAGAGCCAACGAGTTAATTCGAGAGGGTAAAACAATCAAACACCTCTATACGTTGTATCCTAGATACAGCCTCCAGGGCCATTAACACCAGCGTCCTTCTCTGTCGTCATGCTTGGTTAAGGGTATCTGGGTTTAAACCAGAAGTACAAGCCTCCATCCTTAACCATCCCTTTGACCAGGAACATCTATTCGGGCCAAAGGTGGATGAGGCCTTAGAAAAGATGAAAAAGGACACGGATACCGCGAAATCCATGGGGGCCTTAAAGTCTCACCCGCCCAGACGCTCCTTTCGCCGCTCCTCCTTTCGGAGTGCATCCAGAGGCTACTCCTCAGACACAGCGTCCACATCGTACAAGTCCCCTACTCAAACCACCTTTACAAAAGGTTACCAAAGAGGCGGCTACAGGGGTAACAACAAAAAGAGCAGAGGCAAAACAACAACGCCCGTTCTGCCACACCTACTACCCAATGACTTTCCCCCGCTCCCCCCAGACCATTCCACTCCGGTCGGGGGCAGACTCCAGAATTTCCTTCATGTCTGGGAGACCATCACCTCAGACAAATGGGTGACCCAAATAATTCGGTCAGGTTACTGCCTGGAACTAACATCTACCCCTTCCCCCCAAACATTCCACCCAGGCAACGCCCAATGTCACAAGAACATTCAACATTACTAAAGCAGGAGGTAATCTCCCTCCTACAAAAACAGGCAATAGAACACGTTCATGTCAATCAACAAAATTTGGGGGTCTACTCCCTATATTTTCTAATACCAAAAAGGGACGAGACTCTACGACCTATTCTAGATCTCCGACCCCTAAACGCATACATACACTCAGACCATTTTCACATGGTAACACTTCAGCAGGTACTTCCGCTCCTCTCCCAGAACGACTTTCTCACCACACTGGACTTGAAAGATGCATACTTCCACATTCCAGTACACCATGCTCACAGAGAGTACCTCAGATTTGTAGTGGACGGACAACACTACCAATTCAAAGTGCTCCCGTTTGGAGTCATAACAGCACCACGGGTATTCACCAAGTGCCTAGCAGTGGTGGCGGCACACCTGAGAAGACAGCACATTCAAGTCTTCCCATACTTGGACGATTGGCTGATAAAAGCCACTTCATACAATCAATGTGTACACCACACCGCCACCACAATCCAACTACTTCACCAACTAGGCTTCACGGTGAACCACCAAAAGTCCCAGCTAACACCATCCCACATAAAACAATACCTTGGTGCCACCATAGACACCTCAAAAGCAATAGCCTACCCCAATCCGGCCAGGATTGCAAGCATTCAGGCTTTGCGACAAAAATTCATACCTCAATACTCCCTTCCAGCACGAGTGTTCATGCAACTAATAGGAATGATGGCCTCTTTCATTTTTATAGTGCCCCACGAAAGACTCCAGATGCGTCCACTCCAAGAGTTCTTAGCGCGCCTATGGAACCAGGCCCAGGGTCAACTGACAGATCTGGTGTTGGTAGACGGTCGCACCCATCGCTCTCTGCAGTGGTGGAACACCACACACCTTTCCAAAGGTCGACCTTTCCAAAGGTCGACCGTTCCTGGGCCCGGTTCCCCAGATAATACTAACAACGGACGCATCCCTCTCCGGCTGGGGAGCTCATCTATTACACCTCACAGTGCAGGGCACATGGACGCCGCAACAAAAGTTACTCCATATCAACCATCTGGAGTTACTAGCAATCTCTCTAGCCCTGAAATCTTTTCAAACACAGATTTCAGGCAAGGCAGTCCTCATTCGCACAGACAACATGACGGCCATGTATTATATTCAAAAACAAGGCGGCACACACTCTCCACAGCTCTCTCAATTAGCACAGAGCATATGGAGATGGGCAATTCCCCACAAAATCTTTCTCCTAGCTCAACATGTCCCAGGAGTCCAAAACACCGTGGCAGATCTGCTCAGCAGACGAACACAACAAATCCACGAGTGGGAACTTCACCCACAGGTTCTTCATCCGTTCTTTCAAATGTGGGGGCATCCGCAGATAGACCTCTTCGCCACCCACGAAAATACAAAATCCCCAAGCTTCGCCGCCAGATACCCACACCCATTGTCCAAAGGAAATGCAATATGGATGAACTGGTCAGGCAAATTTGCGTACGCTTTTCCGCCTCTCCCACTCATTCCATTAGTGGTGCAAAAACTACAACAGCACTCCCTCACACTAATCCTAGTAGCTCCAACGTGGGCCAGACAACCGTGGTACACCACGCTGCTGGAACTCTCGGTAGTACCACACCAAAAGCTACACCTCTCACCATGCCTCCTAACCCAGAACCATGGAGAGATCAGGCACCCGGACCCAGCTCAGCTCAACCTTGCGATCTGGCTCCTGAAATCCTAGAATTTGGGTACCTAAATCTTCCCCCTGACTGTATGAACATCATCAGAGAAGCTGGACGCCCTACCACTAGAGCCTGCTACGCTGCCAAGTGGAAAAGATTTGTTGTTTATTGCCATAACAACTCCATCAATCCTCTGGACGTGTCTATACAACACACCATAGGCTACTTACTCCACCTACAAAGGTGTAATCTAGCCTATACGTCCATTCGACTACACCTCGCAGCAATTGCAGCTTACTTACAAAACAGGCAACATCTATCACTCTTCAGAGTACCTGCCATTAAAGCCTTCATGGAAGGCCTGAAAAGAATAATTCCCCCCAGAGTACCACCCTCACCTGTGTGGAACTTAAATATCGTTCTCACAAGGCTGATGGGGCCTCCCTTCGAACCTTTGCATAAATGCGAACTGCAATTCCTAACCTGGAAAACAGCTTTCCTTGTAGCCATCTCTTCCCTTAGAAGGGTCAGTGAGATACAAGCACTTACCATACAAGAACCTTTTCTTCAAATGCACCATAACAAGGTTGTTCTCCGTACCAACCCAAAATTCCTACCTAAAGTCATTTCCCCTTTTCACATAAACCAATCTGTAGAATTACCAGTATTTTTCTCGCAACCTCAGACCGTTGCAAAAAGGGCTCTGCACACGCTAGATGTCAAACGAGCCTTACTTTACTACATCGAGAGAACACAACCTTTCCGAAAGACCAAACAACTGTTTGTATCTTTCTCTCCACCACACAAGGGCAACCCCATCTCAAAATCAGGGATAGCTAGGTGGATTGTAAAATGCATCCAAATTTGCTACCACAAAGCAAAACGAACGCTTTCCGTTCCCCCTAAAGCCCATTCTACACGAAAGATAGGGGCTTCCATGGCATTTCTAGGGAACATCCCATTATATGATATCTGCAAAGCAGCTACATGGTCAACACCGCACACTTTCACCAAACACTATTGTGTAGATGTGCAAACTAAGCAACCAGCTAGTGTGGACCAGGCTGTACTTAAAACACTTTTTCAAGCCACTGCAACAGATACCGGTGGTCGCCGCTAAGGTTGGGAACTGCTATATAGTCTATGCAAAAGTGTGTAATCTGCAGCTCATATGCCTCGAACGGAATATGCTACTTACCAGTATGCATCTGTTCTTGGCATGTAGAGCTGCAGATCTACACACGCCTCCCCGGCTACCTGTATCTGTTCCAGTTTATCTTATTTAGATACAACACACATGGGTTTCTTCACTGTTGTTACTACGCTCCATCTTTCCCTGCTGGCGAAAAACAATCTGAGGATGGAGCCGAAGCCCATGCGCAATACGATCCAAAGGAGGAGTCACCGACCTCGTGACTTCCAAAGACTTTCCAAGAGGAAAAACAAACTGCAAACAACCGGGCCCAACACCAGATGGCGATCTATGCAAAAGTGTGTAGATCTGCAGCTCTACATGCCAAGAACAGATGCATACTGGTAAGTAGCATATTCCATACATCCTCTACAGGACATGTTTTTACTAAATCACCTCAAACGCAAGCCTGAGTCAGAGGACACCCTTTACCATATTCCTTTGAAGAGGAAGAATGTTGGTACTAACCACTCCTCCACCACGTTTCCCTACACCAACTTCTCCACCTTTGCAGCATTTACTGATTACACCAACTAACTCCACACCACCACCTGATGATAATGATGATGGAGATGGGGGGCCAATATTTTACCAGTAGACCCCTGGAAGGGTTATAACACGGATTCACCTACAGATAAGGAAGCAGATCTTTACGTTGCAAAGCCTTCCCCTCCTTAGGACAATGTAGGATATCTAGAATTACTTGCTAGAGCTACAGAATATCATGGGGTACAGTTGCACAGGAATCTCTAGAGGACGATTTCCTATTTGAAACACTCTAGCTCACAAAGGGATAGCCACACTCTACCTATGATTAAAGGTATGAGACATGCCGATGATATCTTTAAAGATCTAGTGCGTGCTTGCATTCTCACCCCCAGAATTGATTAAAAGAAATATAAGCCTGCGCCCTCAGAACCAGTCTTTATTAGAGGCCAGTTACCACTAGACGCCTTGGTGGTCTCTAATGCCTCTAAATGGGCCAATTCACAGACTACAGGGGATGCGCCCCCTCCAGACAGAGTCAAAACTATTAGATGCCTCAGGTAAACGAGTAGCCACCCATGCAGAAAATCTTTGGCGCATTGCCAACACCCAGGCCCTGCTAGCCAGATATGATAGGGCACACTGGGACGAAAAGGAGCAGTTGTTACAACACCTACCAGATGAGCACAAAGCAAAAGCCCAGGATATAGTCCAGGAAGGTAAACACATATCCAATTCCTTAATTAGATGTGCTTTAGATACTGCAGACACCGCAGCTAGAGAGATCAACACTAGTGTGTTAAGGAGACTTGCATGGTTGAGGATTTTTGGTTTTAAACCTTGAAGTAAAACAGTCTATTTTAAATACTCATTTTGTAACATCTCTTTGGGCCCAAAGTAGATAAGTCATTAGAAAAAATGAAAAAAGAAACAGAAGTAGCCAAGTCTATGGGAGCTCTGCAGTACCCCTCTAATCGGGGCTCCTTTTGTCGCTCCTTCTAGTGGGGCTCCTTTCGTCGCTCCTTCTAGCGTGGTGGGTTGAAAACCATGTCATCAGACAATACTGCCGCCTCCTACAAAGGCAACAATCAATCTTCCCCTACAAGGGGCTTCTTTAGAAGATGATACAGAGGCCACAACAAAGGTCGAGGCAGGGGGTTTCACAACACAGAATTCCCCGTCCCCCAACAAGCAGTGACTTACCTACACTTCCCCCACCCCACCCCTGATCATTTAACGCCTGTCGGTGGGCATCTTCTATAATTCCTCCCCATTTGGCAATCTATCACCATATACAAATGGGTGTTAGGAATTTTCCAACTTGGTTATTGCCTGGAGCTTACCAACAATCCTCCAAACATTCCACCACGTTCACACATAATGTCACCAGAATATTTACATCTACTTCAGCAAAAGGTCCAGTCTCTCCTGTCCAAAGGAGCCATAGAACCTTTGCCCTTACAACATCAAGGGACAGGGGTGTACTCCCTGTACTTTCTCATCCCCAAAAAGGACGGCTCCTTAAGACCTATTCTAGACCTCGGAGTTCTACACATCTACATACTTTAAGAGCATTTCCACATGGTGATACATCAACAAGTGCTCCCACTTCTACAGCAGGGCGATGTTATGTCTACTCTAGACTTAAGACACATAATTCCACATTGCAGTTCATCCCGCTCATCGCAAATACCTCAGATTCATGATAGCGGGTCATCATTACCAATACAGCGTACTACCGTTTGGCAGTAATCACGGCACATCTGAGAAGACAAGTCATCCATGTCTTCCCATACCTGGATGACTGGCTCATCAAACCCAGCACTTATCAAATGTGTCTCCAACACACTCAAACCACTATTCACTTACTTCACCAACTAGGGTTTACAGTAAATGCGTTGAAGTCTCACCTACAGCCTTCCAACACACAAACTTATCTGAGAGCCACAATAGACGTCTAAAGCTCTAGCCTCTCCCAATACAGCCAGGATTCACAGTATTCGGTCCCTTCTCACTCAGTTTCAGCCCAACCAAACATTACCAGCAAAAATATTCACGCAACTGCTAGGGACGATGGCGTCTTTCCTTATAATTGTTCCCCACGCAAGACTTCACATGCGTTCCCTCAAGAATGCTTAGCAAGTCATTGGAACCAGTCGCAGGGTCAGTTGACCGATCTAGTGTTGGTAGATTGCCGCACCCATCGCTCTTTGCAGTGGTGGAACCCACAAAATGTATCCAAATGGCGGCCCTTTCTCGACCCTGTTCCACAGACAGTGCTAACAGCAGACTCATCGCTCACTGTTTGGGTCGGTCACCTACAAAGTCACACAATCCAAGGATTATGGACTGTAAAGTACAAGAGCCTCCATATAAATCACCTACAGCTACTAGCAGTGTTTCTAGTGCTCAAAACTTTTCAAACTCACCGAATAGGCAAAACAGTTTTAGTCCGCACAGACAACATGACAGCTATGTACTATATACAAAAACAGGGGGTGAGGACACACTCTTTCCAACTGTCACGCCTAGCATAAGCCATTTGGAAAAGGGCCATACATCACAACATGTATCTCCTAGCAGAACATCTTCCAGTAGTAAACAATCAAATTGCAGACCTTCTCGGCAGACAGAGACAACCAATCCACAAGTGGGAACTTCATCCCCAGATTCTTCTTCCGTACTTTCAGGAATGGGGACTTCATCACATAGATCTGTTCACCTCAGCTCAAAACGCAAACTGCCCAAGCTTCGCCTCCAGGTTCCCAGACCCGCCCTCCAAAGGCATGAACTGGTTAGGGATATTTGCCTACTCTTTTCCGCCTCTCCCACTCATTCCGCTGGTAGTTCAGAATTTCAGACAATCATCCCTCAAACTCATTCTCATAGCTCCCACATGGGCACGTCAACCTTGGTTCACCACCCTGCTAGAGCTCTCAGTAGTTTCACACCAAAAGCTGCATCTCAACTCCAGTCTCCTCACTCAGTCATGGAGAAGTCAGGCATCCAAATCCCAAGAAACTCAACCTATCGATTTGGCTCCTGAAGTCATAGTTTGGTTAGTTACAATTCCCACCAGACTGTATGAATATTCTAAAAGAGGCTAGCAAACCTACTATTAGGGCATGTTATGCAGCAAAGTGGAAACAATTTGTTAAATACTGTAACAAAAACAATATAAATCGCCTTGATGCTTCAGTGAAAAACATCATCTGTTATCTCTTACACTTACAGCAACCAGGATTAGCCTATACATCCATTTGATTGCATTTAGCAGCAGTAGCTGCATACTTACAAAACAGACAACACTTATCTCTATTCCGAGAACCAGTGATTAAAGCATTTATGGAAGGACTAAAAAGAGTAATACCGCCAAGAGCTCTACCTGCACCAGTATGGAACTTGAACATAGTCCTTACGAGGCTAAGGGGTCCACCTTTTGAGCCAGTGCACAAGTGTCAACTACAATTTCTCTCACGGAAAGTTGGTTTTCTTATTGCAATCATTTCTTTAAGGACAGTTGGTGAACTCCAGGCACTAACTATACAAGAGCCTTTCTTTCAACTTCACAAAGACAACGTGGTTCTTAGAACCAATCCCAAATTTCTTCCTAAAGTGGTTTCTGCTTATCATATCATGCGTTCATTTGAGTTACTCATGTTCTTTCCTCAACCTGATCCTGTAGCAGAACGAGCTCTACACACACTAGATATTAGAAGAACTCTACTATGCTTTGTGGAAAGAGCAAAAGATTTTCATAAGACAAAACAGCTTAGTTGCTTTTTCGCCACCACACAGTCAATCTCATTTCTAAATTAGGCATTGCAAGATGGATCATTAAATGTAACTAAACATGTTATGTGAAAGCGAAAAGAACCTTGACAATACCCCCTAGAGCGCATTCCACCCGCAAAATAGGGGCTACTATGGCTTTCCTAGGGAATATTCCCCTAGATGACATCTGTAAGGCAGCAACATAGTCTGCACCAAACACTTTCACTAAACACTATTGTGTAGATGTGTTAGGGAGGCAACAAGCTAATGTAGGCCAGGCAGTACTTAAAAACACTGTTCGAGGCATATGAGCTGCAGATTACACACTGCAAAGATCGCCATCTGGTGTTGGGCCCGGATGTTTGCAGTTGTTTTTCCTCTTGGAAAGTGTTTGGAAGTCACGAGGTATGTGACTCCTCCCTTGGATCATATTGCGCATGGACCTCGGCTCCATCCTCAGATTGTTTTTTTCCACCATCGGGCTTGGATGTGTTCTTCGCGCTCCGGTTCCGAACCGTTTCAGTTCTTCTGATCGGCGCGCAATCCTTTCCCTTTCCACGGTATTGTTTCGATTGCGATCTCCACACTCGACGCGACTCATCATTCGAAGTCTTCGATTCCAGTCGTCGACGAAGGCCTTCGGGCCTACCTGGCCTCCTGTCCTGGCTGATGGAAAGGACGCCGTTCAAAAAATGTCCTCAATGTGGGTCGAAGTTTCCCCACGCCGATCTACATGAGGTGTGCAACCTTTGCCTCTCCCCAGAACACGAGGCAAGAGACTATCCGGCTTGCAAATCCCTCAGTTCGAAGAAGACTATTCGACTTCGATCCCCAACGACATCTTCGGAGAAGGCGTCGATGTTCCGGAAGAGCAGCACACCGAAGAGGGCCTTGTCAGCGCCTCCGAAGCGGACGACTCCGATGTCGAGGACATCACTCCGGCACGACATCTTCGGAGAAGGGGTCGATGTTCCGGAAGAGCAGCACACCGAAGAGGGCCTCGTCAGCGCCTCCGAAGCGGACGACTCCGATGTCGAGGACATCACTCCGGCATGGAGGGGCATGAGTACAGACATCGAAAAAGGCTTCGGGCCTAGGCACGACCATAGACACTGCTTCCCATACCTTGCCTTCGGGCCCGGTTAAGAAGCCCATCAAGCCTTCCGGCGGCTCGGGCTCGAGCCAGCCTGCCGTCGGTGCCGAGAAACACTCCTCTGCACCAGCACCGAAAAAGAAGACGGCCTCCTCCTCCTCCTCCTCCTCCTCCTCCTCCGTGCCGAGCTCCACACCGAAGCACCCTGCGCCGAAGACTGACTCTAGCTCCTCAGTACCGACACCATCCCCGGAGCCGAGCAAAAACCCAAAGGCCCTCGAAACCCACACCTCGAAGCCGAAAGTCATCTCGGAACCGAGGAAACAAACAGACATTTCGAAGCCCCACGGTTCAAAACAACGAACCGATGCAGAGTCCAAGCCTAAGAAACCTACGGCTCCAACACCTTAGGCACCGAAGGATCGGCCCCCCACAGATGAGCTAGTTCGGCCAGATCCACTACAAAAAACACTTGTCAAGGACCCTAAAACTGCTCATTTGATGCTCAGCATCAAAAAGAGAGCGCTGGACAAGCCTGCCCCAGCTCCACCTCCAAAGAGAAGAGACTTTGCTACCTCCCCTTTGAGACTGCCTTCACCCCCACCTCCTCCGCCTCCCCCACCTCGTCATTCTCCCACACCCTCTCCTGATGAGGATGATGACGATGTCTACTACGACACAGAGGACGGGACGGATAACCAGCACACAGGGGACCCCACTCCTACAGGCTCCCCAAACCCATGGGACGACTACAACATCCCTAACGTCCCGCAGGACGACCTTTACCCTTCAAGACCGTCCCCCCTGAAGACACAATGGGGTTTAACCAACTGCTCCATAGGGCTTCACACTACCACGGAGTTGATCTCCATACAGACCCCGTGGAGGAGGACTTCCTCCTAGATACTTTTGACACTACACAGGGGGTCACTTCCATTCTGCCATGCTTAAAGGGGTTATTAAGCACGCCCCGGAGGTCTTTAAAGACCCGGTCAGGGCCAGGGTCATCAACCCTCGCATTGACAAAAAATATAAGGCCGCCCCTACAGACCCCACCTACATCAGAGGCCCCGCACCACTAGACTCCCTAGTAGTCTCCAATGCGAGGAAGCGTACAAACTCCCAGGCATCAGGCGAGGCTCCACCACCCGATAAGGAGTCCAAACTCCTGGACGCCTCTGGCAAGCGAACTGCATCACAGGCTGCCAACATGTGGCTCATTGCAAACACCCAAGCGCTTTTAGCAAGATATGAAAGGGCACATTATGATGAACTGGAAGCCATAATGCAACACCTCCCTGACAAATACAAGAATAGGGCCAACAAGCTAATCCAGGAGGGCAAAATCATCACCAACACCTCCATTCGTTGCGCCCTCGATGTAGCTGACACCGCCTCTAGGGCAATTTGCACCAGCGTCCTCCTGCGTAGGCATGCCTGGCTACGAATTTCATGTTTCAAACCCGAGGTGCAGAGTTCCATCCTCAACCACACCTTTGACGAGCAACATCTGTTTGGCCCCAACGTCGACGTTGCCCTTGAAAAAATGAAAAAGGACACCGACACGGCAAAATCTATGGGAGCCTTGCAGTCGCAAGCTCCCAGGCACTACATTTGCCGCTCTTCCTTTAGAAACAACTCCAGAGGCTACTCCTCCGACAGCGCCTCCACTTCCTATAAGGCCCCTACCCAATCCACCTTCACTAGGGGTTATCAGAGAGGCGGCTACAGGGGTAACAATAATAAAGGCAGAGGCAAAACTAACACCTCCCACTCTGCCTCCACCCCCGCCAAGTGACTTCCCTCCACTCCCCCAGACCATCCCACTCCGGTCGGTGGCAGACTCCACAATTTCCTTCTTGTCTGGACTACCATCACCTCAGACAGATGGGTGACACAGATAATTCGGTCAGGCTACTGCCTCGAACGAACATCTACCCCCCAAAACATTCCACCCAAACAGCGCTCAATGTCACAGGAACATTTGTAAAGCAGGAGGTCATCTCCCTCCTACAAAAGAGTGCAATAGAACCAGTTCCTGCCCACCAACAAAACATGGGGGACGACACTCTAAGGCCCATCCTAGACCTCAGACCCTTAAACCACTACATACACTCAGACCATTTCCACATGGTCACACTCCAGCAGGTACTTCCCCTACTCTCCCAGAACGACTTCCTTGCCACCCTAGACCTCAAGGACGCCTATTTCCACATTCCCGTTCACCACGCTCACAGGAAGCTTCTCAGATTTGTAGTGGACGGTCAACACTATTATTATATTTGGGTTTGTAAAGCGCACAGATACCCGGGGGTTTCCCGGCGCTGACAGAGGAAAAGAAGCAGGGAGGCGAGATGGAAGAGGGGTTTAAGCAGAGAAAAGCCAGGTTTTTAGGCCCTTCCTGAATTTCAGGTAGCAAGTTTCAAAGCGCAGAGAAATAGGGAGTGTGTTCCAGAGTGAAGGTGCCAGATAGGAAAAGGAGCGATCACCAACTCTGGTGCGTTTGAAACGTGGCACGGAGAAGGTGCCAAGAGAGGAGGATCTGAGGGTACGCACAGGACAGTACGGTTGAACCAGAGTGGAGAGGTAGAGGGGGGAGTTGCCTGTTTTTATCCGGTGCATATAACGGAGAGCTTTGAACTTTGCTCTAGATTCGATGCGCAGCCAATGAAGGCTGCGCAGGGAAACAGCAGCAGAGGCAGTTCTGGGCAAATTGCAGAGCAGGCGAGCCGCCATGTTTTGCACCACCTGTAATTTACGTGTTACTTCCTTGTTAGCCCCAAGGAGGAGCACGTTACCATAGTCTAACCTGGAGGTTACTAATGCCTGGACCACAGTTCTTAGGGTATCTGACGGCAGCATCCATGCTATTTTTCTCAGCCATCGCATGATATTAGTACAGATGGCTGAGACTTTCACAGCATGCTGCTTCATGGACAATTGGTTGTCAAATGTAACTCCCAGGTTACGAGCCATGGTAGATGGAGCCGGCAGGGGACCCATTTGCAGAGGCCAATACTTCGGGCCCCAGAGAGAGGTGTCGGGACCGAATAGAAGAAGTTCGGTTTTGTCGCTGTTTAGTTTTAATTTATTGGTCTGCATCCAGTTGGCAATATTGATGAGCCCAGATCGGAGAGATGAAGTAGGGGCGTGTTTATTAGAAGAGAGAGAGAAAATAATTTGGGTGTCGTCCGCATATGAAAATATAGAGAGACCAGATTGTTCTGCCAGAGAAGCGAGAGGACTGACATAAATATTGAAAAAGAGGGGGCTCAAGATAGAGCCCTGGGGTACACCGTGAGGGGACGGGAGAACGGTGGAAACAGAAGTGGGGGAAAAGACCTGAAAAGTGCGTGCGGACAAAAAACTGGCAATCCAGGCTAAAGCCATGCCATGGATACCAGCGGCCTTTAGGCTGGAGAGGAGGATGTCATGAGAGACGGTGTCGAGCGCAGCGCTTAAATCCAACAGGATAAGCGCCACCGTCTCTCCTCTGTCCACCTGTTGTCTAATGGCCTCTGTGACACCTAAGAGGGTGGATTCGGTGGAGAATCCAGCCCTAAAACCAGACTGGGATGGGTGTAGGAATTTGGTGGCCTCAATGTGAGAGGAGAGGCAGAGGTTAATGTGTTTTTCTAGAACCTTGGACAGACAAGGGAGTAGAGATATGGGTCGGAAATTGGAAGGATTATTGGGATCTGCGTTGGTTTTTTTGAGAAGAGGAACCACCATGGCGTGTTTCCAAACTGCAGGAACGGTGGCTTCCGAAAAAGATGCGTTCAGGAGGTCTAAGATGGGTAAAAGAACGGGAATGTCAAGGGTGCTTAAAATTTGAGGAGGCATGGCATCAAGTGGGGAGCCAGATTTGATTTTAGCTATGAGTTTGAAAAAGAGTTCCAGAGAGATCGGATCCCATTTGTCAATAGAAGTGTGAGGAACAGGGGTAGTAGTATCCTGAGCGATGGTGTTGTCAGGATGTGTACTGGGAGGGATATCTAGTGCTCGTGGGGAGACATCAAAACCGGCATAGATACGGTCAATTTTTTCGGTAAAAAATTCGGCAAGAGTATTACATTGGACTGTGTCCAAACAGGGGGCTTTTGGCGAGTTTGATTGTCCAGAAAGTTCTTGGACTGCTCTAAAAAGAGCTTTTGGGCAGTTTTGGGCTGATAGAATAAAGGTGTTTACATAGTTTGCCCTGGCAGATTTGCACAGGGAGTGGTAGTTTCGAAGTTCCATTTTATAAATTTCTTTATCGTTGGGAGAATACGCAGATCTCCATATGCGTTCAAGTTTCTTACACTTGGATTTGGCGCATTTGAGTTGGTCATTAAACCAGGGAGCAGGGGGGTGAATGAAGCTTTGTTTTCCATTACGGGCCGGAAGACAGATATCAATGGCTGAAGAAAGCCATGTGTTAATTAGACTTTCATCTTTGATAGTAATATTGTTGGGTAGAGAGGGTAGGGTTAAAGCAAGCTGGTGATTCAGTTGTGACAACTTGAGTTTTTTCCAATTTCTATTCGGTCTTAGAGTCTGAATATGCACTGATGGACCGGCAATAACACTCGTCAGGATATTAAAATCGATAATGTAATGGTCGGACCAGGTAATAGGTTTGGAGGGGAGGCAGGTAATGACGTCAAGGTTCGAAAAAATGGGGTCAAGTAGATTACCTGCCTTGTGTGTAGGGCCCGTGTTGTGAAGATGTAGATTAAGAGCGGCCAAATCTTGAAGAAGGTGTGTACGGATAGGGCATAATGTGTTATTAAAGTGGATATTAAAATCGCCAAGAAGAAGAAAGTTGGAGGTTTGTAGCAATAGAGGAGCTATATTTTCCGATAAAGAAGAAGCCCAAGCGCCAGCAGCGCCCGGGGGACGATAGAGTAGAACGCCCGACAGGGTGAAGTTAGGATTCAATAATAGTTTGAAGTAGCCAGCTTCGCAGTTGGGTATGGCTAAATCTTCCCACTTACATGAGTAGGTTCGTTTATATATGATGGCAATGCCACCTCCCTCCTTGCCCTGTCTATTACGGCACACATAGGTGTAGTTGTTAGGGAGAGCTGTGGCAACGTCAGGTCCCGTGCAGTCGTTCAGCCAGGTTTCTGTTAAGAACAGGGCCGCTGGACTGTCAGAAACCAAAAGATCAAATATGTCCCTCTTATGCTTAGGTAGGGACCTGCAATTCAAGCTCAGGAAAGTAAAATCCGTAGAATGATGAGTGGGGAAGGGAATGGTTTGACATGAGGAAGGCTTCCAAAACGTGGAACTGGGGATATGGGTCAGTGAGGGTGCTGAGATTAGAGTCAGGGAGCAAACCTGACAAGATGTAGGGGCATCTGAGGCCCGTAAACAGGGGCAAGTATTATTCATAGAGGGGCGAAGAGATCGTAGGGCATGGCTAGAATAGTAAAGCCTGGGGTTAGTAGGGCGCGGCGCAG
The DNA here is from genome assembly GCF_964204655.1 of Triturus cristatus. Taxonomy (NCBI): domain Eukaryota; kingdom Metazoa; phylum Chordata; class Amphibia; order Caudata; family Salamandridae; genus Triturus; species Triturus cristatus. Next base: position 915,996,041 of record NC_140580.1, on the reverse strand, counting down.
GGGGGGTGGTCCCAGGTCCCGTCTGGTCGCGGACGGGCGCAGACGGGCTTAACTTAGGCACAACTTCGGCGCGAAGTCGGCGCCCCCGCTGCGCCCGTCCGCTGCGCCTCCGCCACTCCCCCATATTAAATAGTCCGCTGTAGAGGGCAGCTAGTCCAATCCCCTTCCCTGTATCGCTAAGGGCGGAAGTGCCGCTTCCAGGGACTCGCCGCTCTAGCGGCACCAGCCGAGGCGGATCGAGTCCGAGCGGGAAGGATAGCACAGACAGGTATTCACTCTATTCAAATAAAACACAATATGCAATTTTAAAATCAGCTTTCACGGAGCGAAATAGCGTGGCAGCCTGCGCTGCTTCTTAGTCTCTGGAAGAGCCCAGTCACAACACGTGTCTTAAATAGCCAATGATACGCCAAGAGGTGAGGGCAGCTAGTCCAATCCCCTTCCCCGTATCGCTAAGGGCGGAAGTGCCGCTTCCAGGGACTCGCCGCTCTAGCGGCACCAGCCGAGGCGGATCGAGTCCGAGCGGGAAGGATAGCACAGACAGGTATTCACTCTATTCAAATAAAACACAATATGCAATTTTAAAATCAGCTTTCACGGAGCAAAATTGCGTGGCAGCCTGCGCTGCTTCTTAGTCTCAATTCAAAGTGCTCCCATTCGGAGTCACTACAGGACCACGGGTGTTTACCAAGTGCCTAGCAGTAGTGGCAGCACACCTGCGAAGACAACACATCCACGTCTTCCCATACCTAGACGACTGGCTCATAAAAGCCAGCTCATACAACCAGTGTGTACAACACACTCACGCCACTATCCAACTAATTCACAAACTGGGCTTCACAGTAAGCCACGCAAAGTCCCATCTGCAACCATCCCACGTAAAACAATACCTCGGTGCCACCATAGACACCTCAAAAGCGCTAGCCTATCCAAGTCCTGCCAGGATAGCAAGCATTAAGGCTCTACGCGCCAAATTTCAACCGGAACACACTCTTCCAGCTCGAGTGTTGATGCAACTTATAGGAATGATGGCCTCTTGCATATTCATAGTACCTCACGCAAGACTCCAGATGCGTCCTCTCCAAGAGTGCTTAGCACGCCAATGGAACCAGGCCCAGGGTCAATTGACAGATCTGGTGTTGGTAAACGGTCGTGCCCATCGCTCTCTGCAGTGGTGGACCACCAAAAACCTTTCCAAAGGGCGACCGTTCCTGGAGCCGATTCCTCAGATAGTACTGACAGCAGACGCATCGCTCTCTGGCTGGGGAGCTCACCTACTACATCACACCATGCAGGGCAGGTGGACACCTCAACAAAAGTTAATCCACATCAACCATCTGGAGTTACTAGCCATATTCGTAGCCCTAAAGGCTTTTCAAACACGTCTCAGGCAAGGCCGTCCTAGTCTGCACAGACAACATGACAGCCATGTACTATATACAGAAACAAGGCGGCACACACTCTCCACAGCTCTCGCAGCTAGCACAGAGCATATGGAGATGGGCCATACCCCAAAACATCTTTCTCCTAGCCCAACATGTCCCAGGAGTCCAAAATGCTATGGCCGATCTGCTAAGCAGACAAACACAACAGATCCACGAGTGGGAACTCCATCCACAAGTTCTTCACCCCTACTTTCAAATGTGGGGGCTTCCACAGATAGACCTCTTCGCCACCCACAAACGCCAAATGCCCAAGCTTCGCCGCCAGGTATCCACACCCATTGTCCAAAGGCAATGCGATATGTATGAACTGGTCAGGCAGATTTGCGTACGCCTTTCCGCCTCTCCCACTCATTCCATTAGTGGTACAGCAACACTCCCTCACTCTCATCCTAGTAGCTCCAACGTGGGCCAGACACCCGTGGTACACCACACTGCTGGAACTATCTGTAGTACCGCACCAAAAGTTACACCTCTCTCCACGCCTCTTAACCCAGAACCATGGAGAGATCAGGCACCAGCACCCAGCTCAGCTCGGAGGGCGGCCGTTCCTAGAGCCGGTTCCACAGATAGTGCTAACAGCAGATACATCACTCTCCGGCTGATGAGCCCATCTCTTACACCACACAATTCAGGGCAAGTGGACGACTCAACAAAAATCGCTCCACATCAACCACCTAGAATTACTAGCAATATTTCTAGAGTTAAAATAATTCCAAACACATCTTCTCAATAAAACTGTCCTAGTCCGCACAGACAATATGACAGCGATGTATTATATACAAAAACAAGGAGGAACACATTCTTTGCAACTGTCTCCTCTAGCGCAAAGCATATGGAGATGGGCCATTCCACAAAACATATATCTGCTAGCAGAACATCTTCCAGGGGTGAACAATCAGATAGTGGATCTTTAAGTCGGCAGACTCAACAGATACATGAATGGGAGCTTCATCCGCAAGTTCTTCAACCTTTTTTCCAAATGTGGGGACAACCAGACACAGATCTGTTCACCACAAATGCAAAATGCCCAACCTTCGCCGCCAGGTTCCCACACCCGTTGTCCAAGGGCAATGCGATATGGATGAACTGGTCAGGCAGAATTGCGTACGCTTTTCCGCCACTCCCACTCATTCCGTTAGTAGTACACAAGCTCAAGTAACAGTCTCTCAAAATGATCCTAGTTGCTCCCACAATGGCGCGGCAACCGTGGTTCATAACACTCCTCGAACTCTCAGTAGTTCCACACCAGAAGCTACGTCCTTTCCCAAGACTGCTCACACAGAACCATGGAGAGATAAGGCACCCAGATCCAGCGCAGCTGAATCTAGCAATCTGGCAATCTGGCTCCTGAAGTCCTAGAGTTCAGTTACCTTAACCTCCCACCTGAATGAATGAATATTATTAAAGAAGCCAGACTCGCCACTTCTAGAGCTTGCTATGCAGCTAAATGGAAAAGATTCGTAATTTACTGCAAAATAGATCCATTAGATGCTTCAATTCAGAACATTATCTGCTATTTGCTACATCTACAAAGATGCAATCTGGCATACTCCTCAATCAGATTACATCTAGCTGCCCTTGCAGCTTACCTACAAAACAGACATTTGTCATTGTTTAGAGTACCCGCTATCAAAGCCTTTATGGAACCCCTTAAAAGAATAATTCCACCCAGACTGCCACCCTCTCCAGAGTGTAACCGTAACATTGTTCTTACTAAACTCATGGGTCCCCCATTTGAGCCTTTACATAAATGTGAATTACAATTCCTTACATGGAAGGTAGCCTTCCTTGTCGCAATCACCTCTCTCAGAAGAGTAAGTGAGATCCAGGCTTTAACCATTCTTACAAATACATCGTAACAAAATGGTTCTCAGGACAAATCCAAAATCCCTTCCAAAAGTCATTTCTGCTTTCCATCTTAACCAAACAGTAGAGTTACCCGTATTTTTCCAAAACCCTGATTCGGTAGCAGAAAGAGCTCTTCACACACTAGACGTCAAAAGAGCTTTACTTTATTACATAGACGGGACTAAAGCCTTTAGAAAAACAAAACAACTTTTTGTAGCTTTCTCATCCCCTCATAAAGGCAATCCCATCTCCAAAGCTGGAATTGCAAGGTGGATAGTAAAATGTATTCAAATATGTTACCAGAAAGCGAAATGTACGCTAACAATTCCCCCAAGAGCGCATTCAACTGGCAAACTGGGTGTTCCTTGGCATTCTTGGGGAATAATCCCCTAGAAGACATTTGTAAGGCAGCAACATGGTCTACAACACACACTTTCACTAAAAACTATTGTGTAGATGTGCAGGCGAAGCAACAGGCTTCTGTAGGCCAGGCTGTTCTTAAGACACTTTTTCAAACCACTGCAACTAATACAGGCGACCACCGCTAGGGGAGACACTGCTATACAGTCTATGCTACAGTATGAATTCCGCAGCTCATATGCCTCGAACGGAAAATGCTACTTACCAGTATGCATCTGTTCTCGGCATGTAGAGCTGCGGAGATTCATACGCCCACCTGCCTCCCCGGAGCCTGTATCTGTTCCAGTGTTATCTTAATTAGATACATTCACATGGACATCTCTTCTACTTCTTACTGACTCTTTCATTTCCCATCATGGCGAAAAACAATCTGAGGATGGAGTCAATGCCCATGCGCACTATCGTCCAAGGGAAGAGTCCCCTATCTCGTGACTACAAAAGACTTCTTCCAAGACAACAACAAGGTGCAAGCATCCGAGCCCAACACCAGATTACGATCTATGCTACAGTATGAATATCCGCAGCTCTACATGCCAAGAACAGATGCATACTGGTAAGTAGCATTTTCCTTCTTCAGTATTGGATCTTTCATAGATTCACATGCTTGAATCATTCCCTGTTGTCGAAGTGGGAATATCACAGTAATACATTAAAGCAGTATGTATAAGTAACACAGGCTATAATGGTACTAGGCCATAAATTGAATAGCCTATCTGTCCTTTTTTAGAAAAGGACCCAACTTCAAGTATAACCAATCAGGTGGTAGCACCCTCTAGAACACTCCCAAAATAGGCTGATTCTCTCGGATTTTAACCACATGTCGTGTGTGAAGGGAGTCTTCCTGAGGTCTGCTCAGTTTTTTCTTCTGAAAAGCTATTTTCAATTTCATTACTCTAGTATGACTGACAGAAAAGGCCTTTTTCGTCCCTGAAAGACTTGTAGGAAGAAGAGACTTTGTGTGGTTGACCTACATAAGGACTGCCTTTATTGCCTTCATCCCAAGCATGAGGTAAAAGAGTGTAAGATGTGTTGCACTTTCTCCTCAAAACTCTGAGAGGACATCTTCTGAGGAGGATAGTGACAACTCTTCCAGGTCTCACAAAAGGGCTGGATCCCATGAAGGAGCAAAAACACTTCTCCTCGGAAACATCCTTATCTAGCCCAGTGACGCCATCTACTAAGCCTAGAGATCGCCCTCTTGCCTCCTCTATTGACCCGTTCACAAGGCATAAATCCTTTACTCGATGACCATGAGCACCTCAATCTCGTCATCGAGACCCTTGACGACGAAAACAATAACGACCGCTGTCATCGATGCTCCCATCTCGTCGACGAAGATTCAGGCATCTACGAAGTTCCTGTCGACGACTGTGGCATCAGCGACGCTGCCGTTGACTATGATTCCAGCAATGCTCCAGGCGACAGTTGCTCCGCCGATGGTGGTCCAAGACTCTTTCATCCCTCCTCCAGGGACACCTTTCTACATGCTGATGTCACCTCACCCAGCAAGGTTGCGCCCCTGCCTCCAAGCCACTTGCTGGATCTTGAGGAATCGGGTGAAAATGACTGCCTGTTTGGGCCAGCTCACAGCATTTCCAAACTGCATGTTACGTGCCAGGAGGAAGATGAGGATTCTGACGATGAAGGACCGTATTACCAACGTTACTATCCTTTCCTCCAAGACATTGAGTATGAGCCCCCCGGATATTACACTGACCCTCCACCTAAGCCGAATAGTACATAACTACCTACATCCTTGATACAGGATCTTCAGGCTATTCTCACGTACTTTGGTGGTGTTTAACAAAAACCCCTGAAGAGCAGCATGGTGCACCTCCACATCTTATCACCGCTCTTCCTCCAACACCACTCCCCTCCACTAGCTGCTCCTAGAAAGACGCCTGCTCCCCATGGAGCAGTGCCACTGAGGGATGATCTGTCTTCATCATCTGATGATAATGAAAAAGAAAAGGCTGAGATTTCTGAGCCTCAGCCATCTTTAGATGACTGTTCTACCAACATCGTCCCCACCTCCGCAACAACCTGTCGATTCACCTCCTGAAGACATTGGAGGTTTCCATAATCTCATGAAAAGGGCAGCAACCAGATTCCATCTCCCTTTGTCGGTGAAACAGTAAGATTTTAAAACAAGCAAGGAAATGGGTACACTCTATACCGATCATTGACTACATCTGGCAAGAAGTCAAGGTGAGGTGAGGTGAGGAAGAACCATGCCACAGTAGCTGTTGTCCTCACTAAATATATCAAAAGTATGGGGCCCCTGAGGATTCCCCTTCATGCTTGACAGGACACCCCAAGCCTGACTCTGTGATCTCTCAAGTAGCGCAAAGAAGATCTAAGAGCCCAGCTACTCCTTTTTCGACACCAACTTACAAGGAGGGACGCCGTTTGGACGAAATTGGCAAAAGGTTTTCCACCATGTCAGCTAATACAATCCCTGCAGCCAAGTCCCTAGGATTCTAGGCCATTATGACCGCCAGATGTGGTCTATCGGTTCCAAAATTGACCTTATCCCGGATGATAGACTGAAGCCACGAAGAACGTACTGGAGGGCATGCACACCTCATCTGAGATCCTCGATTGCACCATGGACATCGCCTACACAGGCTTCCATCAACTAGTCGACGCAGTTGTGTTAAGGCGCCAAGGATGGCTCAAGGCGACCTAGTTTGTAGTTTGTACCTGAGGTCCAGTCTAAGATATTAGACATACCATATGGTGGAGAGGCACAATTTAGTAAGCATATTGGCGACGCTCTTCTTGATATAAAAACAGACACTGATATGCCAAATCCCTTTGCACTCTCAAATACCGTAAATTGCTCTTTCAGGGAGCGCATGGGCGCAGCTTTTTTTCTTACAGGGGTGGATACCAGCACTCCCAGCAGTATCAGTCCTACCAGCCCCAATACAGACTGGGGTATCAGCAAGAGTCGTACCGCCAATCCTTCACAGTAGGTTTCTCTAAGCAAGGCCCTTGCAGAAGATCACCACCTCAAGGTACCAGCTGCGCCACCTTCTCCGTAGGTGTGAAGATATCCATTTCCCTCCACAATTGTGAAACCATCACCTCAGACATATGGGTATTGGACCTAGTCACCTATGGGCCATACCCTGGAGTTTATGGGAAAAAACACCAACCACTCGGCCAAGGGGAGCGCAACCCCTCATCTTTACTTACTACAGAAGGAAGCTTTCTTAATGCTTGCCCAGGGAGCAATAAAGAAAGTCCCAGTTGCTTAGCAACTGAAAGAATTCTACTCATGTTTTTTCCTTGTACTCAAGAAATCAGGAGAGAGGAGACCTATCCTAGATCTCCAGAAGCTCAACAAATTCCTCCGCAAATAATCCTTCTGGTTTATCTCTCTCCGGCATTCTTTATTGTCAACAGCGGAGACTTCATGACATCTCTGGACCTGGAAAAAACACTTGCTTCCATATCCCCATCCATCCCAAACACTGCAAATACCTTCGATTCGTTGTAGCTGGTACCCATTACCAATCCAAGGTCCTTCACTTCGGCCTCAGGTCAGCCCCTTGCATATTTACCAAGTGCATGGCACCGGTAGGAGCTGCACTCAAGAAACATGGTTATCAGGTATTCCCTTACCTAGATGAGGACTGCTAAAAGCTTCAACCCCAGGACAAACTGTCAGAGTGGCAAATGCCTAGCTCGCTTTTTCTCAAACTGAGCCTCCTAGTAAATTGGCAGGAGTCCTGCACCAATCCCAGTCTGACTTTGACATTTCTCAGAGCTGGTTGAGATAAAATTCAGAACAAGTATTTCCTCTCCTGGGACAGACAAGGGAGGTTAGCGCACTTGGCTCAAAAAATTTCAAGAAAACAGTACATTTCTGTGAGACTGTTTAAGTCGCTCATGGGCATGATCTCTTCCGCTTTAAACTCGGTCGCATTGGCGTGCTTCAAGATGAGACAGTTACAAGAGGAACTGCAGCTCCAATGAATCCAATCGGAATGGACCTTCAAGGACCTGTTTTCTATTACACCTCGAATGATACCCACACTCACATTGTGGTCTCACATACCACATCTCTCTCAAGGACTTGCATTCTTACCATTAGTACCAGATTTCATCATCACCACGGATGCCTCTATATAGGGCTGGGGTGGCCATTTACAGGATTTTCTGATCCAACGGACTTTGCACATCAACAACCTGGAGCTCAAGGTCATCTTTCTTACACTGGAGGCTTTCCTCACAAGGATCGCATAATCCTCCATGCTGGGCAGTACCGACAATACAACCAGCATGCATTATATCAACAAACAGGAATTGAACCTCTTCTCTAACATTATATCAAGAAGCCCAAGAGTTGTGGGTTTGGCACACGGAATATCCCTAAAAGCTGAGCATGTGTCAAGTAGACCATTCACTCGCGAACATTCTCAGCGGAACTAAAGAAAGTTGCCACGAGTGGGAACTAGATCAATTGAACACACTATTCTCATTGTAGGGAAAGCCAGCGTCGGACCTCTTCAAGGCAGACTGCAATTCCAAATGCCAGTTCTACCCCACTCTCCCAAGGACATGGTGGGGGATACCCTTTCGATGTAATTGTCTGGAATTTATGCGTACACATTCCCCCTTCCCACTAATTCTTAAAGTCCTCACCAAGATGAAGGCAGAATGCTGCAGTCTCCTATTGATCGCTCCCAAGTGGCCCAGATAGCACTGGTTTTGAGAGATCATCCTCATGTCAGAGACCAAGCCCATTCGCCTTCCACCAACGCCATCTCTCCTGACATTGAAACAAGATATGCCACCCGGAGCCAGCCTTTCTCCACTTGCATTCATGGCTCCTGAATTCTATGAGTTTCCCAAATGAAACATCACTTAAGAATGCAGATATCTTCTTTCTGAATCAAGAGCTGAAGGCTCAAACAGAATCTTTTCCTCTTTAACTTGTACGTTTTGTCACTGGTGTCAACAAAACAACTCACACCCATTCCATGCTTCTCCAGAGCAGATTTTACCTTATCTCAATCTCTATGGCCAAGTCAGTCAAAGTTCACCTTGATGCAGTTTCAAGCTACAGCTGCTCTTCACAGACTCTGTCCTTTTTTTCCATAAGGCTCATAAAGCAATTCAAGAAAGGACTCTAAAGAACTTTCCAAGTGGTGCAAGCTTCTCCTCCGGAAGAGCACCTTAACGTGGTTCTCTCACAATTATAAAAGCAGCCTTTCGAGCCCATTGATCAGGCTGACTTAGTTTCTCGTGTAAAAAGTTGCTCTCTTGCTCGCTCTCACATCTACCCAGAAGGGTTAGTGAGATACAGGCCTTCACCACTCAAGAATCCTTTCTTCATTTCACAGATGAATTTGTGCTTCTCAGAACAAACCCGAAGTTCATCCTCAAGATCCCTTCTCAGTTCCACCTCAGTGAGCCCATCCTACTTGGGACTTTTTTTTACCTAAAACAGCCACCCCAGCTAAGCGGGCTCTTCATACTTTGGACATCAAACAGTGTCTCAAGTTTTACCTTCACAGAACCAAGAGCATTTGCAAGATTGACCAGCTACTTGTAGCTTATGGCTAAGGTTGTCACGTCACTGCAGTGACAAAACCTACCATTGCAGGATTGAGTTCAGCGAGAATTCAGTTTTGCCATTCCAAGGCAGGCAAACCCTTAATGAGAAAAGCTAAAGCTCATTCTACAAGAGCAGTGTCCACTTCCGCCTCTCTGTTTGCAGTCATTCCACTAGAGAAGATACGCCGAACTGTGGCATGGAAGAGCACCTACAAGTTAACGCAGCACAACTGCCTGGAATCGACACAAGGAGCGACCCAGTCGTAGGTCAGGCAGTGTTGCACCATTTATTCCAATAAGCCGGGCCTCTTTAAATAGAGGAGTTTGTTTATGTTCAAGTGAAATTTTTCAGACTACGAGATTGTGCTGCTTGATTGTTCTATTTATGTTCTTTATCTAAATGTTAAAGGCATGAATGCATACATTCTCTAAATATCCCTTTGGAAATGTGTGTGCATGTATGTGTGTGTGTGTGTGTGTGTGTGTATATATATATATATATATATATCGAAGAGTTCCAACTCCCGCTACTTCCAACCTCCTTGCGGCGGCGGCGAAGGAGTCTAAGACCCCGCTGAACTTATGGCAAGATGTTTATTCTTGAATTACAACCCACGCACCATATATATATATATATGTTGAAATTTTATATGGAGAACCTAGCAGAAAAAAGATCACTCAATTGTAGGTGAAAAACGATGAGAAAGAAGAAGGAAAAATGTCTGGCTGTGATGCGTCAGATGTCCCTAGTGGGTCTGACACCCACTAGGGACATCTGACGCATCACAGCCAGACCCCCTAGGGACTCACCCCTTTTTAATATATCAACTAGGAGCAAGAATAAAAGTCATTTAGCCCACTAGTTAGGTATTTTTAAAAAATTCACTCCACTCCATACACAACACCACACATAGTCTCATTTAAGTGCTCCTACGTATTTCCGCAAGTCATAGCATGCCTCAGCCCGCAGCGGGTTGAGATGCCCCCTATGATGAGGCATGTCACCATGGGGAAACCCTGGTGAGTGAGGGGACTCAAGGACATTTTTCGTTCTTCTTTCTCATCGTTTTTCACCTACAATTGAGTGATCTTTTTTCTGCTAGGTTCTCTATCTTACAAAAGTGTAATGTTTTTACCCACCGTCCTCTAAAAGTACTTCAATTTACCACAATACCGCTTGCTATTCTAATTCAAGCATGTGAATCTATGAAAGATCCAATACTGGAAAATAAAATAAGTCACTTACCTGTAACTGAAGTTGTTCAGTATTGGTATCTTTCATAGTCGCGTGTGATCCACCCTCCTCCCCTGAGATACTTCCCTTGTAACTAGGGATGTTATTCCCACTTATGCTTGAAATTCTGAGGGAATCAGCCTCACTTGGGAGTGTTTGAAAGGGTGCTACCACCTGATTGGTCATACTTAAAGTTTGGTCCTTTTTTTTTTTTTAAACAAAGACAGAGATGGACTGTTAAATGTATGACCTAGAGCCATTATAGCCTGTTAGTTATACATTCTGCTTTACTATAGTACCATGGAACTCCCACTTTAACGATGGGGAATGATTCTAGCATGTGAATCTATGAAGGATACCAATACTGGATAAATTCATTTACAGGTAAGTAACTTATTTTCATATGTTTGATTCCTATTCCATGCTCTTTTTATTCAGTCTTATTTATTAGCTTGAATGTTGCACGTCTTATCTAGCTCATTCACCTGTGTTTGGATTTGTCTCCATATTACTATCTTGATGTTTGTCTTGTGTTTTTTCCTTGTAACTACTTTTCATGTTAATATTTATTTCCCTGTATTTATTTCTTTTCAAATGTATGTTTAACAATCAGGACATAAATGCAGATATGGTGCAAAACTGTATCTGCATGAACAGTGTGCGCGACCAGGCAGAGTAATCCACTTTAGAACATCTACAGTAGTACAGTGCAGTAAGCCACATTCTAGTCTTACCTCCATAAACTACAAATACTGAGAACTAATTTATGGGGAGCCCCAACCCCACTTATTAGCCAACGCAAGCATATGTAATATAACTATTTGTGCGACCTACCAACACAATGGACACTACCCTGTCTGGGGTTTAAACACTATCACCTCCAACCATCCCTGACGGGAACGCCCACCCTACTGGCATAGGGGCACTGCATCAGTAATACAGCTGCCAACACTCACTACAACGTCCCAATAGAACGTACATTGTCCGAGTCTTCAGGGTGGTCCACCATGGGATCAGGCTTTCATCTGTGCTAGGTGAGTATCCTAAACTGCAACGGCTAAACCTTTTCCCCATTGCTTGTAGATCAAATGAAATGTATCTGCTCCTGCCTGGCTTAAAATCCTGAACCCAGTAGTTTATATCTGGGGCCTCAGGTGATGTGTAGGCCAGGTCAGTGCTCCACGTAAACAATGCAAAAGCCAGATCTATGAACCTTCCCTCGTATTAATTCTTTTTTGTTCTGGGCTTTAGTTTCAGTAGAAACAACTATGGTTCAGGATTTAGGTGTCTTCCGCCAAGTTCTAAAACCACTTTAACCACCCTTGACCTAGCTTTAAATATCACTTGACAGTCCCACACTATGTAATAACAATCATTGGCATAGCCAATAGGTTTCGCCTTTGAGACCTTATAGATGTTTAGCCAGAGCTATTGGCTTTGCCAAGGTCTTTAATCTATGGTGAAGAGGAGTGAGGCTGCTGTGCAGCATGTTGAAAAGTTACAATAAAAAAGTGTTGTAAGCATTTTTTTTTATTTTATAGATAATTAAGAAGATGTTATGTAGAACTGAAAGACGCTATTTAAAAAAGCTGGTGCTGGGGCCGAGTGATGCTGAGGTTGTGCTGCTTCAACACTGTAAGCTAAAGCACGGGTGCCGTGAATGGCTTCAAAAGTAAGGAACGAGAATTCTGTTTCTTTACGTTTGAAGCAATCGTGGCACCCGCGCTTTAGCTTAAGATGTTGAAAGCTAAAGCGCAGGTGCTGCGATTGTAACAGATGTTTAGCGTGAGATGTTTAAAGGTAAAGCGTGGGTGCCGCCATTGAAAAGGAAAAAAAAAGTAACTACACCGAGAAAGAAAGGCATGCTGCCGCTTTCGGACAGCAAATAGAGGGAGAGATAGATAGAGGGAGAGACAGGCCACGGTAATCGGGCTGCCCTCAGGATAGTGATACTAGCTGTTTTTAAAACTGTAATCATTGTTTGAAATTGAATTGAAAAGCACTGGTGGGAACGGGGGAAATTGTGATGTTCTGCTGATGCCTGAATCAGACCCTAGAATTTCTGCAATCTATGATTATTGCGCTCTTCAGACAACACATTTTGTTCTTAAAACATTCTTAAATTGTTTAGTTGGGGTTCAGCGCGGGGAGTTTCCTGTCAGCCCTTCGTTGGTACACTTCTGCTGTATTAACGCGGTCTAGTGGTTGGGGGGTCCACAGCTGCTGTACAGCAGAGCTGATTGGCTGTTCCACGGAAGGGGCCAGACTTAACTACGACGCTGGAGCGAACGCACAGCGGACGCGCGTAGTGGGCGCGCCGAAGGCAAGCCCGTCCGCGCCCGTCCACGGCCGATCGGGGCTAGGGGCCACAACCCCTGGTCCTAGGCTGAGATACTCTGCCTCTGAACTACTTCATCTGGCCTTAGGTCATCAGGGGCTAAATAACTTCACCATTGCCAAATTGGGAAGTGAAAAGGCAACAGGGGACTAGTAGCCACACTATATTGAGGCAAGCACCTCAGAATTACATTAGCCCGGATTACCTTCCGGGCCTAAAAATAGTGGTCTTAAACACAAGATCACTACAGAAACACTACCTGGAAATTTGTACGCTTCTCCAGGAGGAGGACATTGACATTCTGGCACTAACAGAGACTTGGTTGGGTGACACTTCTGCCCCAGATATTATCGCTGCCCTTCCTGGGGAATTTGATGCCTTTTGGCACAACAGGCAGGACAATAGGAGAGGGGGGGCCGTGGCGATTTTCTTTAACACCAGGCTCATGGCCACAAGATCATAGCAGAGAGCATTGACAACACAGATCTATTAGGAATTAAAATCTCCCTTAAATCTTCTTGTCTCCTGCTCCTGGTTGTCTACCGCCCTCCGGTGGCAACCCCGAGGCTCTATGACTATCTCACTGAGACCGTGTCTGACCTCAGTACACGATACCAACGTCTCATGGTGGTTGGAGACTTCAATCACCATTGGGAAACAATCCCGAGAGAGCCGTACGCCAAACAACTTGAAATGGCAATGTCCTCCATGGGGCTTTTCCAAATGGTTGATCGCCCAACCCACAGTAAAGGGCATACCTTGGATCTGATTTGGTCATCCGATAGGTGGGACAGGCTCATGGACATTCGGACCTGCGCCTGGTCAGATCACTCTCTGATCTCGTGCTGGGCGCCTGTAGATAGCCCATCTCCACTAGCTCCTCTCAAATGGAGGAAGGTGCGGAGCTGGAATAAAATACAGACTGCAAACTTAGGGGCTACACTACTGAGGTTATCCCCACCCAATTCTAAGGTGGGCAATATCGATCTAGAAAGCTAAACTCTCACCAACACCCTACAAGCTGCTATTGATCAGGTAGCTCCAGAACGCAATGAAAGAATTCGACACAAAGGCAAGGGGGCCCCTTGGTTTAATGAACCACTGAGGGTAAGGAAACAAAGCCTTCGCCAAGCCGAAAGACGATGGCGGAAAGTCTACGACCCTGCTGGGCTAATAATTTTCAAATCTCTACTTATACTTTACAAAAAGGCCATTATATCTAGAAAAGCTGAGTACTACGCTAAGCGAATCACCAGCGCGCCTAACATACAAAAGAAGACCTTTAAGATCTTGAAAGAACTCAGCAAAAAGTCTGACATCAACTTTGCAGCAGCACCTTCTGACTGCAATGATCTTCAGGCCTTTTTTCTTCGGAAAGTAACTGACATTCTTTTAGAGATTAAAAACATACGTATCACCACATGTCCCTCACTGCCTACCTCTCCATCTTTTAAGGGCAGTCCCATCACTAGCTTTCCGCACCTAGACTCAAGGACTCTCACATTATTGGCCTACGGGACCAAGTCAGGCTCTCCTATTGACCCTTGCCCCCCACGGATCTTTAGAATGGCACTACCTGCCTTGGAGAATATGATTCTTACTCTCCTGAATAATTCCTTGGCAACCAGTCAGGTCCCCGCTAACATGGAGGAGGCTAGAGTTATTCCTCTTCTAAAAAAAAAAAACAGGTGCAGATAGGACTATATTAAAGAACTTTAGGCCCATCTCTCAGCTTCCCTTTCTGGCGAAGGTCTTGGAGAAACATGTTCTGACGACTCTCTCAGTATTTCTGGAGAAACATGAGATTCTCCAGGCCGGTCAGGCAGGCTTCAGAGCCCATCATAGTACGGAGCATGTTATGCTGTCAGTCCTGGACGAACTCAGGCGAAAAGGCCGATAATAAAGAATCGAGCGCCCTGATTTTATTAGATCTGTCAGCGGCGTTCGATACGGTCTGCCACCAAAAGCTACTCTCCCGATTGGCTGACCTGGGCATTCAAGGACAGGTCCACAAATGGCTAAAATCCTTTTTATCAGGACGAACGCAGAGGATCCAATTGGCTGAGCAGGTATCGGACAAGGGTAACATCTCCTGCGGGGTCCCTCAAGGATCCGCACTATCCCCCCTTCTCTTTAATATATACCTACAGCCCTTGGTGGCTGCGCTAGCCAAAATGGACTGCAGAGTATTCAACTACGCGGATGATACTCAGCTCATCCTAAGGATCGATAATTTGGCCTACGCCCAACAGTCTGCTCAGAGCATACTTAGGTTCACAGTTAACTGGATGACGGCCAACTCCTTTAAAATCAACCCTGACAAGACGGAGGTTCTTGCTATTTCAACCAAAAACAACCCCTGGAGCGATCAATTCTGGCCCCAGGAGTTAGGAGTCCCCCCCCATTCCAGTACCTGTGGTGAAAAGCCTGGGCATAAAGATCGACTCGGAGCTCTCTATGACCAACCAGGTTAACTCGGTGGTCGGAACTTGTGTCGGTCTTCTGCGACAGCTGAGGAAATCGGTTCCCCTTCTTTCTGTCTCGACCATGAAGACAATCGTAGCAGCTACTATAGTCTCTAGACCCGACTATCGTAATGCGCTATATGTTGGGTTACCCCAGAAACTCACAAATAAATTGCAGATAGTTTTGGATGATGCAGCCAGGCTTATTTTTAGATTGCCCAGAAGAACTCATGTCACCCCCCTGCAGAGTGAATTACACTGGCTACCCATTACACAAAGAGCTAAGTTTAAGGGTTTGTGTATCACCCACAAAGCCGTCCACGGACACACCCCCGAGTACATAGAAGAACAGGTACTCAAATACGTGCCAGAACGCGTGCTGCGCTCAGCGGAAGCCAGCAGACTAATATGCCCTTGCTTCAACTCTACAACCAAAGGAGGGAGAGCTTTCTCGGTCCTTTTGCCACAACTCTGGAATCAGTTGCCCGGAGAGCTACGGAAAGAATCTAGACTTTTACCTTTCCGAAAAAAACGATAAACCTTCCTTTTCAGAGAAGCTTTCGACATGGTTGCAAAGCCCTCCAGTACCTGAGGACCTGGCCTGTTCCGTTGTTTGTTTCTTCCTCTGTCTGAGCGCTATGAGACCTGTCGGTATATATGCGCTATACAAGATTAAATTAACATAACATAACAAATAACGAAAGAAAAGCGTGGTCACCGTTATTCTTAACGAGGCGTGTCGCGCTGGATTAATGAAAAAAAAGAATATGGGTTGCGGTAGAGCATGTCTTGCCTGCAACAGCAGGCAGGACAGTTATTTAAGAAAATAGTGCTCAGAAGCTGTAATTAAAGCTTATAGTGTAACAACACATGTAACAGGGGTGTCCTTATGGGAGGATACAAGAAGAGAAAATGCGATACCAAGAAGGGACTACTAAGCCTATTGACCAATGAAAAGCCACCATTTACAAAGGACATGGGCAGGAACCAATTAAAAAGATGGGCGGAAAGCAGGCGGAGCTTCATGCCCTTTTCCAGTCTCTGCTCAATAAATGTTGCCCTCCCTCATTCCAAGCTCACATCACAATGTGTCCACTCGGTGGGAGTTAAACAGGCAGAGATTCTCTGGTGCACTCGAGGGTGTGCAGAGAAGTGCTCAACAAAAACATGATTTCACACACAGAAGGGCAGAACTCTTACCAAACTCCCTGTATAGTATGGCATTCTACAAGTAAAGAAGGAACCAGGCACATAACTTACAAATATGTTTTCCAGCAAAGGTTTATCACAGTGAGAATAGGTGAGGTTTTTAATTGCTTTCTGAAACTTAATGAGAAAAAGAAAATGGAAGTGTGTTCCAGGCCCTAGCAGGTGTGAAAGGCAAAAGGGCATTCTTCTAATCCCAGACAATGCGGGGCGGGACAGAGGAGATTGGCTCGGGGTGGCCGAAGAGACCCTGAGTGTATATGATGTTTAAAGAGTTGCTTGATATAGCTGGGTCCTCAGGCCATCATGATCAGATGACAGAGTGCGGCCCACCATTTCCCATTTCATTAGACAGCACACCCTGTCCATTGCCATTACAGTTACGTTTACCCAAGCAACAAAAGCAGGCTGGAATTTAATATGCATTTTGCAGATTTCACTTAAGGATATTTAGGTCCGAGAGTTGTGGGGGTTTTTTTCGGCAAACAGGTTCATGCCTTTTTCAGACACACCTATAAAATAATTACTTTTTTATGCTAGAGGTTCTCTTTAGATCATTAAAACATTATTATAGCATCCGGTCTATTGATGCGATACCTTGGAACAGTTACAACAACGGGGCATGTGTGAGTAATCCCCCCCCCCCCCCCCCCCCCCCCCTAAAAGTGACCTCAATCAATAGTAATAAAGCAGGTGTGCCGAGGTCAAGTATCGCTCACCTCAATGCACAGGTCAACTCTTTGGAGGTCAGAATTAGAGCCCACCTCCTGTCAAACGGCGAAGGCAATTCCACCCCTCCTTTCTCCAAGGGCAACAGAGCCTCAATGACAGCACCTGACAGACACTCGCCTATTGGTGGGTTTGGGAGAGGGGGGTGGGGGGGACTGAGAGCTTAATGTCTGACACACAGTCCATACTCCACATCCTAATTTCCCCTGCCCTCCCCAATAGAGGCCCCTGGACACAAGTCCTTTCCCCACAACATAGCCGCTCCTTCATAAGCACACGTTCACTGCTGATCCGTGTCTTGGAGCTGATCAGTTTTTTTTGTTCCCCAGCTCAACCATGTAATTCTATCGACCTCAGAAGATGAGAGGTTGAGTAAGTCCATCATCATTCTAACTTATGAAGACATAGCTATGCAAAAGCCCCTGTTGTGCTACATTAATCTACGAGCCATCAGTAGCATACCTGAAAACTACCAAGGGAAAAAATCAGTTCCCCGGCTAGAATTTAAAGACAGGAGGCCCTTATATATTTAGAATCATTAACCACTACATTTGACGGTCGGCGCCCAAGCTTTGCTATCGTTGGCTTTGAAAACAGTAGGGCAAACCATGGGTGCGGCAGGGTCCAGAGTTGTGTAAGTTATTCTACACAAATTACTGCATTATGGGGGGACTCTGGAGATGGCCAAAAAAACATCACAACACAAACACACATGAGCACAGCTACGAAGTACTCAAAATAGGCAAATATTCAGCCTCTAAAGCGCCTGCAAATACCACCTTCTTCCAGCTCGATTTGCGCTTACAGATTATACTTCATACAAAGAACTCTTCTCCACAGACCTGACCAACGCAAAATTTGGATAAAAATGTGCAAAATCGTTACAACGATAAGACACCGTATATTTCTTATGTAGCTTACCTCCACAGGTAGTAACACTTGCAGTCAGAATCTGTAGGCAGGCAAGCTTATCTGAAAGAAACACGTTAATTAGATTCCTCACCTTAGAATATCCCCGGGCGTCAGACTGGATCCGGAAAGTTTTTGTAGCAATACCCCTTGCGCGTCGCTAGGCGTCGTCTGCGGCTCCGCGTCCGTCGTTGTCGTCGTGCGCCGGAATGACGTAGTCGGAGTATTTAAACGCCGCCCTCGCGCGCTGACGTCAGTTCTTCTTTTTTCCGCGCCAGTAAGCGCCGATCCGGGAAGAGCTTACCCCTAGTCATTTTTTGACTAACTTTTTGACTCTTTTTGGTCTATCGACTCGACTCTGGTGCCGGTAGGATGCCTGGTATTAAGGCCTGTGACGCCTGTCATCGCCTGATGTTGGTGACGGATCACCGGTGCCTTTACTGCCTGGGGGCCGACCACGACGCAGAGTCGTGCCCCGACTGTCAGGCCTTGACATCGAAAGCTAGGCGGGAGCGGTCCCGTAAGCTTCTCGAGCTTCGGCACTTGGCTCCTCGCCGCTCTCGGTCCTGGTCCAGGAGGAGGTCCAAGGACCGATCGTGGAGCCACAGCCATAGTCATCGCTCGTCGAGGTCTTCGGGTAAGTCGAAGCACTCCAAGAAGTCCAAGAGACGACATCGCTCTTCGGACTCCACTCGCGCGACTCGGCCGAGGGTCAGGGTGGTCCCACCCCCGCGGCTTCATCGGAGCCGCGTCCGTCCCCATACCCGCCGGTCCCTGGAACTGACGCGACTCTGGCGGAGGTCAGTGCCTTCCTCTCGGCCATGAGGGACCTGGCTCCGCCGTCGACGCCTGCCGGCGCGCCTTCGGGCCCCGTGGACTCGACTGGGCGACCTCGCGTGCCGGTGGCTCCAGCCCCGGCGCCGTCGACGGCTCCGGCCCCGACGCCGCAGGTCCCCGAGGGATCCAGGCCTGGATCTCAGTCGGCGCCGATCGACCTCACGACGCCTCCTCCGCCAGCGCCGACACCGGTTCCACCTCCGACGCCGTGCCCGGGCGACGTCGTTCCCCGGTTTAGCCCCAGTCCGGGCCCGACGCCGGCACGGCGCCGCCTGGTGAGCCCTTCATCTACTGCCCGGCTCCAATCATTCCTCCTGTTTATCGGGAATCGGATGACGAGGGCGACTGGGAGGGGTATGATGACCCTATGGCCGCTCAGGCCCAACTTTCTCAGGACTGGGCAGAGGAATTGGGGGATGCCAGCGGTCTGGATACCTTCCCGGATGCTGGTTTCATCTCTCCTCCGACTGTGGCCTCGGAGGAGGGTGCAGCCTTTTCAGTGGTGCTGCTCAAGGCGGCAGAAGCCCTCGGGCTGGAGTTGCCTGCTGTGGCCGTGAGGACTAACGTCCTCACTGAGGTCCTTCAACCGACAGCAAGCTCCACTGAGCCTCTGCTGCAGTTTAATGAGGCCCGCATTGACGTTCAGCAGGGCACTTGGTCCAAGCCCTCCACAGTCCCTCCTGTGTACCGGAACGTTGCCCGGCGCCACCGCCCTGCTTTGGGCGACCCCAGTTTACTCTCCCAACACCCCACCCCCGAGAGTCTGGTTATCCAAGCCTCAACCTCCCAATCCTCCTTCCCGATCGGGAATCCAAGAGGTTGGAGCAGTTTGGCAAAAAACTGTTCTCGTCCCTGAGTTTGGGACTGCGGTCTTTAAATACCGCTTGCCTGTTGGACCGTTATTCCCACTCTCTGTGGGATGTGGTGGAGGACGTGCTGCCCTTGTGTCCGGTGGAGGCCCGGACACGGCTCGCTCAAGCTCTTGCTGACGGTCGAGATGCAGCGCGGCATGCCATACGGTGTGGACTTGACACCACGGACTCGCTGGGTCGGACGATTTCCACCACGGTGGCGCTTCGGCGTCACGCCTGGCTGAGGTCCTCGTCATTTTCGGGGGATGTCCAGAGTTCCCTCATGGACATGCCTTTTGAAGGCACTCGCCTTTTTGGTGAGAAGGCGGACAGTGCGCTGGCTCGGTTCAAGGACTCCCGGGCCACGGCCAAGTCCTTGGGTCTTTCGGCACCGCGGCCGCAAACTTCCGCCTTTCGTGGCCAAGGAAGGGGCGCCTGCTCACGTCCGCCCAGCCACCGGCCGCAGATCAACCTGCACGCGGTCGCGGACGTGGATTCCCCCGAGGCGGTACTGGAGGTCAACATGCCAGTCAGTCCACATCCACCCCGGCAGCATCCGCCTCAAAGCCCTCCTAGTCCGAGCTTTCATGCCCATTCCACGCCAGTGGGCGGCAGAGTTCGCCATCACCTGCTCCACTGGCGCTCCATCACGTCAGACAGGTGGGTGCTGCAAATCGTCCGAAGGGGCTACTCCCTCCCCTTCGTGACGACCCCTACAGCCATGCCACCGCAGAACCACCGTATGTCGGGGGATCATTTGCATCTTCTACGAGAGGAAGTTACGGCCCTCTTGGCCAAAGAGGCCGTCGACCGCGTTCCTGGTCCAGAAGTTGGTCGTGGTTGTTATTCCCACTACTTTCTGGTTCCCAAGAAGGGCAAAGGGGGCCTACGCCCAATCTTGGACCTCAGGAGCGTTAACACCTTCCTCCAGAAGGACCGGTTCAAGATGCTCACTTTAGCTCAGGTTCTGGCTGCCCTAGACCCTGGAGACTGGATGGTAGCGTTGGACTTGCAGGATGCTTATTTCCACATCCCCGTCCTGCCGACCCACCGGCGTTACCTGCGGTTCACGGTGGGTCAGGAGCACTTTCAGTTCACCGTGCTCCCCATCGGCCTCACCAGTGCCCCTCGGGTGTTCACGAAAGTGATGGCGGTGGTCGCAGCTCATCTGCGCCGATCAGGGGTTCCAGTCTTCCCCTATCTCGACGACTGGCTGATGAAGGCGGGCTCGCCCCAGCAAGTCGTCTCCCACCTCCAGACTACGGCCGACCTCCTGCACTCGCTGGGATTCCCCATCAATGTGCCGAAGTCTTACCTGAGTCCCTCCCAGAAGCTCCTTTTCATCGGAGCGGTTCTTGATTCGGCGCAGTTCAGGGTCTATCCGCCGGAACAGCGGGTCCGGGACATTCAGGCCCTGATTTCCATCTTCCGGCCTTTGTCCTGGGTTTTGGTCAGGTTGATGCTGCGGCTACTGGGGCTGATGGCCTCCTGCATCCTGTTGGTACCTCACGCCAGGTGGCGGATGCGGGCTCTGCAGTGGGACCTGAAGTTTCAGTGGGCCCAGCATCGCGGCAACCTGTCCGACCATGTCCTGATCTCGGAGGGCACTGCGAACCAGCTGCAGTGGTGGCTCACGAATCGCGATTGGGTCAGCAGCAGATCCCTCTCCCTACCTCAACCGGAGCATGTCGTAGTGACGGATGCGTCCCTCCTGGGATGGGGGGGCCATATGGGAGAGGCGGAGATCAGAGGACTCTGATCTCCGGCTGAGACTCGGCTCCATATCAACCTATTGGAGCTGAGGGCGATCCGACTTGCACTGAAAGCCTTCCTTCCCTCTGTCCGGGGAAGTGTCGTGCAGGTGTTCACGGACAACACCACCGCCATGTGGTATTGCAACAAACAAGGCGGGGTGGGGTCGTGGATCCTTTGTCAGGAGGCTCTGCGCCTCTGGACATGGCTGGAACATCAGGGCATCACCCTGGTGGTTCAACATCTGGCGGTGCATGATGGACCATGAATGGCGTCTGAACTCGGACGTGGCGCAAGGTCTCTTTCTGCAGTGGGGAGAGCCTTCGTTAGATCTATTCGCCACCGAGGAGAACGCGCAATGTCAGCAGTTCTGCGCGTTGGAATTTCCAAGGCGGCACTCGCTCGGAGACGCTTTAAGTCGCGAGTGGAGTTGCGGTCTGTTGTACGCCTTTCCGCCTATACGACTTCTGCCCAGAGTGCTGAAGAAGATCAGGCGCAACCGGGCCCAAGTCATCTTGGTGGCTACGGATTGGGCACAAAGGTACTGGAATCCCGAGCTACTCAGTATGTCCATCGATCCTCCGATATGACTGCCTCTTCAGGAGGACCTTCTGTCGCAACAGCAGGGGACGGTCCTCCACCCGAACCTGTCCAGCCTCCACCTCCATGCGTGGAGATTGAGCGGCGGCAGTTGATGCCATTTGACTTGCCTCCTGAAGTCTGTGATGTCATTCTGGCAGCCAGGCGTCCCTCCACAAAGACGGTATACACCTGCCGGTGGAACAAATTTGTGGCATGGTGCACAGCAAAGGCTGTGGATCCCCTTTCCGCCCCTCTTTCTGAGGTTCTACTCTTTCTTCTTTCTTTGGCCCAGCAGGGCTCTGCTCTGGGCACCTTGAAGGGTTATCTTGCTGCAATCTCTGCTTTCTTAAGGCTTCCTGATCAGCCTTCTCTTTTCAAGTCCCCTGTTGTCTCACGTTTTCTCATGGGCATTACTCATATGTTCCCTCCTGTTCCATTCGTAATGCCTCAGTGGGACTTGAACCTTGTTCTTACTTTTCTGATGTGCGCTCCCTTTGAGCCCCTTCACAACTGTCCACTTCGTCTACTGACTCTGAAAACAGCCTTCCTGGTAGCTATCACCTCCGCTAGGCGGGTGAGTGAGCTCCAGGCTCTGTCAGCTAAGCCTCCCTTCCTTTCGGTTCATCCGGATAACTTCCTAAAGTCGTGACTCCCTTTCACATCTGGCAATCGGTCACGCTGCCCACCTTCTTTCCGCCTCCGCATCCTTCAAAAGATGAAGAGAGGCTCCACCGTTTGGACCCAAAACGTGCGCTGTCATTTTATTTGGACTGCACAAAACAGTTCCGGGTGGACTACCAACTTTTTGTTGGATATGTAGGTGCGAAGAAGGGTAAAGCTGTACACAAGCGGACCATCTTGCGCTGGGCCGTGTTGTGTATTATACTCTGCTATTCTTTGGCGAAAAAGGTCCCTCCTGTTGGGCTGCGAGCCCATTCCACCCGGGCCACAGCGGCGACAACTGCCCTGGATCGGGGAGTCCCCTTGCAGGACATCTGTCAGGCGACGACGTGGGCTTCACTGCACACGTTCGCCAGGCACTATTGCCTGGACAGCCAAGTCCGGAGAGATGGCCACTTTGGCCGTTCTGTTCTCCAGGACTTTCTGGTGTGATCTTGGTTCGCAGACCCACCACCTGGGTTGGTATTGCTGGGGTATCTATTCTAAGGTGAGGAATCTAACTAACGTGTTTCTCTCAGATGAACAAGTTACTTACCTTCGGTAACGATGTATCTGTAGAAACATTAGTTAGTTAGATTCCTCATCGACCCACCCAGCCTCCCCGTTCTGCGAACCGACATCTAGGGTTAAGGTTCTCCCTTTCAGGGCCCTAGATTTTTTGGCACCAGTGTCGGTCTCTTGCATGGCTCAGCGTCCCTGGCGCGGAAAGCTATGTACAAGAACTGACGTCAGCACACGAGGGCGGCGTCTAAGTACTCCGACGACGTCATTCTGGCGCACGACGCCAACGACGGACGCGGAGCCGCAGACGACGTCTAGCGACGCGCAAGGGGTATTGCTACAAAACTTTCCGGGTTTCCAGTCTGACGCCTGGGGATTTTCTAAGGTGAGGAATCTAACTAACTAATGTTTCTTACAGATCCATCGTTACCGAAGGTAAGTAACTTGTTCTACAAGCAATATATTTTACTATACATTTCAAATACACAGAATAAAAAACACAGCATCCACCTCAACAACTCCCGTCACAAGTAAAAAGACAAGAATCCACTTTTCTGTCAGTCTGTGCAAAAGAAGCACAATGCTGATAAGACTGCTTTGATGGGCCATCACTTACAGGAATTAACCCACCTTTACTCAGCAGAGAGGATTCCGCTCTCTGCTGCTTCTACACCAAGTTTCACTTCCTGTCTGAAACACTAGTCTTAAAATACCCATTTCTCATCAAATACCCCTCTCTAAATACCCCAATTCGCACTCTGAGTGGTGTGGCTTTCTGCCCACAATTGTTTGTAGGTGTGGAGCAGAGCTTTCACGTACCTTATTCCTGTGGTTTAATGAAGAGCCACTGACATCGAGGCGCTATCGCTGCCCGCATTCACCACATTGTTTGAACTCATCAGAGTGAAAAACTTATTTAGAGAGTCGCAGGCTCTTTGTGCAATAACGAGATTAATGGGGCCGGACCCTTTAAATGAGGCTCATGTGGAGGGTACGCTGCAGGGCTACAGAATAAAGGTAGTGACAAGGACGTCCCTCAAAACGGGAAGTCTCAGCCTGCTACACCCCTCTCCGCGGCAGACCCCCGAGGAATAAAGCCGTTTATCCTCCAATCCAGAGGGTGCCTATTTAAAGGGTGCCCGCCCCCGCCCCTGCCACAAGCCACTGGTATTCCCAAAGTCAAGCGCTTCTCGGAACCTTCTACTGTACATACCGGGAGGGGGGTTGCAGGGGTCTTCAATAGGCAACAACCTGCTATGTACCTCACGCACCAGAAAGAAAGTTATGACCAGCTGAAGCAGCGCACTTCGTGCCTGCACGAAGAGAAACTCCTTAAAGAAAAGAGTGCTCCCAAACTTAAAAACATGGTCCCTGTAACAACCGAAGTAAAGGGGCCAGTCGCCATGATCAGCCTCTGCAGTACCAGCATCTTAGCAATTGCCACTCAGCCAACACGGGGAAGTGGAAGAGCAGTCCAAAAGTAGGGATTGGGGCGTGGCCGCAAGGACTTGTCCTAAATTACCCTTGATGAGTTTGGTACATGATTACTCCTAAGTAGACATATTGGGCCTCCACTCCAGATTTGTGGATAGGAAGTCTTCAGGGTGATTAATTGAACCCTGACTAAGCCGAAACAACCATGATTTAGCCCTGTTTATTTTAAGCTGGACATGTTCTTCAATTCATCCAGTACAGCCATTCCACCTGGCTAAGTTTCTCAAGGCCTGTGTAGGTAAACAAAAGTGTCATCAGCCTACAGTGATACAATCTGCCACCTGTCCGCTAATTTAATTCACCATTCTTGAGCCCTGGTGTCTGACACTCCAGCTGTTCTATACCCAAAAGCAAAGATAATGGGAGACAAAGGACACCCATGCCTGGTGCTTCTGCGAACTTCCATCTGTTCCAAAATGGTCAAGCCTGTCCTTGCTCTTGCCATCTGCTTCATTTCATTTCATTTCAACTGGACCCACCCCAGAAACTCTGGCCCTATTCCTATTTTCTTAAAGATTAACATAAGATAAGGCCAACCTAGTGTGTCAAAAGCTTTCGCTGTAGCCAAAGAACTACTAGTTGCAAGCCTGCTCTTCCCGAGGGCACCATTTATCAGATAGAACATGCATTTGAGATTAAAGAAAGTATTTCTCCCAGGTCTGATTCCGTTTTGGTCTGGCTGCACTATTGTCTTATAGGAAATAACGTACTAGCCAATATATGACTAATAATCTTGTAGTCCATATTCAGTAAGTGATTTATATGGGAACAAACATCAAAAAGGGATTGTGCTTAGGGAAGACCCAATGTTAGTGCATCTCTCATAGACTTGTCAATTCTCCAGGGTGTCTAGCTGATAAATACATAGCTATAGCTAGTTTTTTGTTGTGCCAGTATGGCTTTATATGCTTCTTGGAACTCATCCACTTATTACTGGCATCTTGTTCATGTTGTTTGAGCCATAGCATTGTGTACATCCTTTATTTGTAATG
This sequence comes from Triturus cristatus, assembly GCF_964204655.1. Classification (NCBI taxonomy): domain Eukaryota; kingdom Metazoa; phylum Chordata; class Amphibia; order Caudata; family Salamandridae; genus Triturus; species Triturus cristatus. The sequence goes on along the minus strand of NC_140580.1, from coordinate 915,970,189 downwards.
GATCTACATAGGTGCATAGGGAAAATCGCTCTACTCCTCTAAGAGCAAATAAATTACCTATGGTATCTATGAAGGCCTTATTAATATCTTGATTGAGAATTAATAACTTTCCCGTGAAGTCCTGATAGCACCAATCTCGGGCCTAGAAATACCCGACTTCAATAAATAAGCCAGGAGTCTGTCTGCATGATTCCCTCTGTCTGCTATTTTGCTACATATCCCCTATAGTCTACTGTCGCCAACTTTCCCAGCAAATCCTGGTATCTCCACCCTCAGTTGTGAAGTTGTTGTACAGTGGCAGATTGTGTAACCACTAGTTTCAGATTGATAAATGTCAAGTTCTGCGTCCAACATGTCCTTATGTAACATAATCTTAACTCCCCAGGTGGTTTAAATATAATGACCGCCTTTAAGACATTCCATGATTCTAGCCGTGGCTGACCCCTCATTATTTGTGAAGTAATGCATGATATGGTCACCAATGATCTCTTTGAAAGGAGCACAATACAGTATTTCCGTGCAGAGCCTCCATATTTTGATCGAGGCCCTGCTCCTACCCTTCTTTATCTCCATCTTGAGAGGCTTTTGGTAAGAAAGAGTACAAACCAAATACTCTATGTTCACTACTCTCTGACAAAAGTGCCTAGATCTAATCTTGTGTCTTAGTATTCTGTAGGGCACCATCCTACATGCGTCCTGTAGGTGTCTATTTTCAGTTCATTTTTAGGAGTTGTCATTCTTATCTGCTCAGTGTCAGGAAGTGGAAGACTGTATCTGTCCAACACAGCATTATGTATAAAATGAAAATACATGCCCCTCGCACAAAGGTACTGTATGTGTAGGTCACATAAAAAATCACCCCCTACCATTGTCCTTTGAGGGCAGATAGCTGCAGAGCAAAGACTTCAAGCCACTCAATGTACATACGCCCCAGCTCCACAATGTACATCAGTTATTTGATTGACAATAATAGGGACTATGGTGGGGAGCAACTTTTGGTTTCAAGGCTTCCTGCATCTTATGCTTGCCACTCAACAGTCTGTAAAATCTGTACACGCGCCCCCCCCCTGCATTTGTCTGTTCAACATACTGCCATCTTAATGCCCTGCAAAGTGTTTTTTTCTTCCTAAAATGCTCCTTGCTTTGTCTGGGATGAGTACTTGACAACACCACTGTGCCTGCAATACCAGATATACTTTCCCATTTTGAATATTGATGGATTCGCAGGGTTTCTCCGCTGGCGCCTGGCCTTCCCTCGCAAACTCTTGTCCTCTTGGGCTGGATTCTGCACCAATAGCCATATGGATGCTTAAGGGAGGGAGCATGACAGGGGGCAGGTGCTTATTCATCCCTCACTGCAACTCCTGTCTCCTTTGTGAGCACCTATCTTCCTCCCAGCCTTTAGTAACAGGTACTGCCACACGCTGGATTCAGCAGCCAGGTCGATTGAGCTGACTCAACCGCAACTTAGGTCCCATGGCCCCACCGTACCCACAGGCATTTGGCCACAATAGGCCAACCTGCTTGCAGACCACCAAATAGAGGTGTTTTTTATTTGCACATGGAGTAGTTTGTCCGAGCTTATGCAGGCAGGATTCTTGCTAATACAGAAGGCCCTATGCTGCAGTTGGAGCTATGCACCTCTCTGAGGCGCCATCTTGGCCGCGTGCCAATTTCCTTTTAATATACACCATGCATCTGCTCTTCATATCTTGCATACCTATATGTAATTTTCATTGAGTGTATTTACGGTGATACTTATTGCTCTTCGCACTTTGGTAACACATAACAGGATACTCTAATTGGCCATTTGGTTAAGTATTGTGGAGATGCTTTTAACCCCTTGTCAAAACAAGTTGTCAACCAGACTTTAAGGATTAGTTATACTAATATTTAAATGTGTTCAATTCAGATTAATTTACACAAAGCTGGTTTATCTAGAAATCTTGATGTACTGATTTGGATCGTGTTGTCCTGGATACATGTTGAAAATCTGATGTCTAGAGTCATTGGTTTTTAAGATCATTTATGCACACACAAACTGGTTCCTTGGAACAAGTTGCATTGATATTTCTTAGTTGACTGGTCACTATGCCTTTTCACAAAGAGCACTATGCAATGTTATCTAAGTTTATATTTCCATGTGTTTGTGTACTTTGTCCTTCTTTCATTAGTTGAACTTGCACCAACCTTCCACCCTCATGCATCTTTATTTTCTTCACAGCAGAAAGCATCCAGCTCCTCTCATGAAGGACGCCTTGGTGACGGGCAGCATGGCACACCATCTCATATCAGGCCTTCCTTTGAGCCACCACCAACGACCATTGCTGCTGTCCCACCTTATATTGGACCAGATACCCCAGCCCTACGGACGCTGAGCGAGTATGCCCGCCCCCATGTCATGTCTCCTACCAACCGCAACCACCCTTTTTTCGTTTCACTAAACCCCAATGATCCTCTTTTGGCTTATCACATGCCTGGTCTCTACAACATGGACCCCAATATGCGAGAGAGAGAGCTGAGGGAGCGTGAGCTGAGAGAACGAGAGCTACGAGAAAGAGAGTTACGAGAGAGGATGAAGCCCGGCTTCGAGGTGAAACCCCCAGAGATGGATCAGCTCCATCCTGCTGCCAACCCCATGGAACACTTCGCCCGACATGGAGCGCTCGCCATGGCCCCATCTCCAGGTCATCATCCCTTTGCTTCCTTCCATCCGGGTCTGAACCCCTTGGAGCGGGAGAGACTCACACTGGCAGGCCCTCAGCTGCGGCCTGACATGAGCTATCCCGAGAGACTGGCGGCTGAGCGGATCCATGCCGAGCGGATGGCGTCGCTGTCCAACGATCCGTTGGCGCGGCTACAGATGTTCAACGTCACTCCTCATCATCACCAGCACTCGCACATACACTCACACCTACACCTGCATCAGCAGGACCCACTACACCAAGGTGAGCTCTCAACCGCTCATCTCAGCTGTTTGCGGAGGGCGGTTGGAAGGGGTGGTCAAGTCAGCCATTGTTCAGGCCATGGGCAGCACCTTTGTAGTATGGTGCCTGCACTGCCCAGGCTTTGCAGTGCCATTTCTATGGCAGGAGGCTTGATTTGAGGGCTCGCATCACTCTTCATGTATGGTCCGCTCAATTAAATGTCCGTCTGTCAGTGCCTTTGCGATTCAGTTGGTGGCTTTGGCCCCCCAAATATCCCACCTAAGCCACATGCTTGGTAATGGGTTTCTCCTTCACACTGTAAAAAATGTTTCATAAAATGATGCATTTATGGGGATGATTGGGCATTGTGACTTAATTGATTATGATGTTTAACGCCTCTGGAACAGGTAAGCATGGCCGCACAATCTGGATGCCTGATGATAGGAAATTGTTTAATGCATGTTCTTAATGTTCTGGGGTGGCATGCAAGTGGTTTTAGAACTGGTTAATAACTGATTTTGCTTTAGAATTGTGTTGGCACAAAGCTGTTTTCCCTGCAGTGAGGATAGCTGCTTGAGCACATGTCCAGTCCAATGATTTGAAAATGTTTCTTCTGCTTCCTCTGGATTTGCCAAATGTGGGACTGAATTTCTCAGTATCTCGTGTCCTTCACTCATCCTCTTTCCGTGCACCTCTGCAAGAATTTAAAACTAACATGACTGACATTATAAGCTCTCGAGGTTGATCCTATAGTATGATGAGAGAATTGACTGTAGAAGTAGAGGATGATCGTAGGTGAACTGCTGTTTTGTAGCCCACATGCAAGCATTTTTATAACCATTTGTTTTCTCCTTTAGAAAAGCTAGTCTGAGCACAGCATGAATTGTCCAAACTGTCAAAGAGAGAGTTTTAGTGGAATCAGTGTGGGATGAGATGTGCCTTAGGACCCGTCTTTGCAGTGACTTGAGTTTCAAGCCAATGATTTATTTTATTTATTTATTTTGTTTTGTATATCGTGAATATGACCCTTGCGGGTATCAGAGCTCTTTACATGTATACAGAGAGCGGAGCAATAGTACCAATAATATCCTATTAGGTCAAACATACAGGCTAAAGTAGTGACCAGAGAGGAAGGGTAAGCTTTACACAGTTCAGAGAGCAAAGGAGATAAACCAATAAGAACAGAATTATCATAGTCAAGAAAACTGTAGGATCATGTATCTGGAATTTTGCCATAAGTGTTATGTATTACTGCTCACCCTAACACCAGTTCACCCTCCCTGTGGAACTGACAATAAATGCTCTTTCTGCCTTGGGATAGGAAGCACAGGGGCTTTATTGATACACACCTTTCTTTGATTTGATAATTAAAATAGTCTCCTCTTTGGTGAACAGGAAGCACTGTCACACAAATACCTGTTCATCAATACATGTTCGCCTGAACGCAAAGCTCATACAGGAAATACAGCAAATCATAGCTACACCTTGGTACCTCATAGGAAGCTCAGGTGCATAGATTGTGTCTCTTCTCTAGTTGTTCATGTGAAGCACAGAGCCATAGTACTGTAGTTCTGGAGGATGCTTCTAAACACAGATTTCTGCACTTAAGAATTTCCCCAGATGCCAGACCGGATCCGGAAGATTTTTCTCAGTAGCCCCTGCGCTTCTGGTAAATAGCCATAGAATGGACAGCAGGAGGCACATTTAAGTCCCACCCAAGTACACTAACGTCAGTTGCTTTCTTTACTCTCCTTTGTATGCGGACCCAGAGCTAGCTCCCTACTTTTCCTTCTCAGTGGGCTGTTTTTTTCTCAGAATTCTTTTTTCCAGTGTTCAACGGAGCATGTCCCCCCCCCCCCCCCTCCCCCCTAAAACTACTGAGTTTAAACTCTATAGGGACTGTTACAAGCAGAGGTGTGTAACAGATTCCAGTAAGCTGTGTCTCCGATGTTTGGGTTACGATTTCACATCTTGAGAGGAGTGCAAGCTTATACATTCCATGGTGATCCGTGATCATGAAGTCAAGTTATATGTCACCAAGCACAGCAGGAAGTCACTATAATGCCACTTGAAGTCGAGAGCACAGACCCGTTCCCGCTCTCAGACCTCTCCTGCGACTGGTTTTCTTCATGGTCCAAGTGTTATGGCATGTGGAAGTACAAGAAGTTGTTTAAGAAGGCCTTATGGGACTCGTCCTATTCTCACCACTCTCCCTCTGAGAAGTCAAGAGTACGTCAGGGTGCCGCTTAATTCCTCTCTTTGTCCTACTCCATGGTGCCAATCCCACTGCTGAGCCTGATGTACCTTGAATTTCGAGGGCTCACTGCAATGTCACAACAGATTAAAACTTTCAAAAACGTTGTCTTGTGAATCTTTGGCACCCTGCCACTGCTCTCTCTGTTGTGACTTCAGGCACCAAGGGTCCTCAGAGGCCACTAGTCAGGTTACCACTTTCAGATCCATCCTCTGCGCTCTCTGTGCCTACTGAACCAGACTCAAAGTCTGGCACCACAATCCACGTCTTTTTTTTGTTGTTGCAGATTTATATAGCATGAACTCGACCTGAAGGTATTGGAGCGCTTTACATGAGCACCGGTTACGTTACACAAGGACACATTCATGTTTTTTGGTGGGCTTGGGGAGATTAAGTGATTTGCCCAGAATAACAGGATGTGGAGTCGACCCCGAGGCTCGAACCTTGGTTTCCCAGCTTCAAAGTCTGCAGTCTAGCTGTCAGACCACATGCTCTCCTTTTCCTGCCACCTCGATACCACCACCCCAACAGATAACACCACTGATCCTATTGCTGTGTCTATCTCCAAACCGAGTTGTGACTTTGGCCAAGGTTTCATTCTGGAGCAGTTCCAACACGACTGGCCCCAGTTGACTCAGAGTCTGACAAAACAGCACTTTGCCTAGGATCCTTCCGCCAGTGCTCACAACAACTTTTGGATTGGGCTCAGACCAAAACCATCCAGCCTTTGGTGACAGTGGAGTTGATGGAGATGAATTTCTCCCACAATACGGTTTCCCAGATGTCAGTGGTGGATTGGACACTTCTCCTGACAGAGGGCTGTGTCCCTACCCCTGGTCCTTCATCGGTAGAGACCGCCTCATTTGCTTTAGTTATCACACCAGCAGCTGAATTTCTGGACTTAGTTGCCATCTGTTGAGGTGAATACCGATGTCCTCACTGAAGTTTTGACCCCTGGGAAGACCCCATCTGAACCCTTGCTGCAATTCAACAAAGACCCCACTGACACCCCAATGGGCATCTGGGATAAACCTTGCTCACTTGTAAATAGACCGGTAGCATGATTGCACAAACCTGCTCTGAGTGATCTTGTTTTCATGACGCACCACCCTACTCCTGAGAGCCTGCTCATTCAAGCTAACAGTAGCAGGATAATCCCAATTAATTCCCTATGACACACCAAGAATTGATTTATCAGATTTTTTCAAATTCAATGTCAAATAATGACAACAGAAATTAAATTCACAGTTATTCCAAATTCAATCCAAAAAGAAGAAAAGTATTAAGTAAAGAAGATTTCAAAAATGAATAATTTTTCAAAAGCAGGTGTAGATTCATTTTTTATATTCTAAAACGTATTTTGTAAATATTGTATATACAAAGGGGTTCCCAAAAAATGTATCTCTGACAACACATTAACAGCGGTTATAAATACATTTTACAAATCTTGAAGTACCATAGGTCAATGTGTAAACCGTCCAAATCCTATATACAGTATTTGAAACTGTCCATCATAGTAGAACAAAGTTACAAATAGCACATTTGTTAATAACTTTTCATAAGAAATTGGACATTTCCTCAACGTTTTGGTCTCTGTAGCTGGAAGTCAATGAGACCATCTTCAGGACTTTAGAGTTTTTTAAGAGGATGGTAAAGACCCCTCCTCCTTTGAGATAATCAAAAAATATATAATAAAACAAATATATTTTCAACAAACTAAACATGAATTGGACATCACCCAAACAAAATATATACAAACACTTGCAGTGGTAAGAAAGAATAATAAACTTGCTAGAAATAGCGTGTATAAAGAAAACCCAAATTTAAAAGACCATCTCTTTTGTTAGAAAAGGTGCACACACAAATAAAAAAAGAAAGAGAATCACCCATCACCAGAAGATCAAAGGGTGATACTCGTTACATTCATGCAAGTTGCTCACTTATTAGTCCCAAAATAGACAGATAAGCTGTGAAAAATTGGTCCAAAGGAGTCACTGATATCTAAAGCACTAGGAAAAAAAATCTGTAAAAAAAAAAAAAAAATGTTTTGTGGTCATATATAAAACTAGCTGTATATGACCCATATTATTTAGAGTACTCGCACGACTATTCGCAAAGTCAGAAGGAATTGTGGGGTCCCATGTGTCAGAGATAACTGGGACAGAACTGATATTTGGGCATTAATTAATCTGTCAAAGACCAATTATGTATTCGATGATGTATATTCAGTTTCCAGTAAAGAAAATGCAGGGTATTTCATAGGTATATTTACCTCAATAGATTAACTAATACTGAGATGAACATAACTTCACAAAGACGCGCAACTTAATGTCTTAACGACACAAACGTGCACCAACATAGAGTCCGAGTTGGTGAAAGAATAACAACATGACTGCTAGAAAAGATCTATATACAGCATAATCAATCCTTGGAGAGATTAACTCCAATATCACAGCGGTAAATCACTGTTATTAGAAAGTACTTGTGTGTCGTTAATCAAAGGCATTCAAAACTAATTAGACGCGGGCTTGTAGGTACGGTCTTTATCTCGTATATATATTCTATGAAAAACGAATTAAATGGCAGTCTAAACAGACTATGATGGTCATCATAAATGATGTCATCTTTGTAATTATTTGATACAAAAAAAGAAATAGTAATCAAAATGTAAAAATGCAAAGAAAGGCAGGAAAAGACGTATATACCGCCACATGTGGTAGATAGAAAACCCAGATGTAGGAAATATATGGGAGAGCCAATGAAAAAGTTAATTGAGCTAGATGATTCATCAGATATATCCTTATCAATCAGACAGGAAAATACAATACCTTGTACAAGATTAACAGTTTCTTCACCCAAAAAAACTTATACTTGTGATTTGCTTTTAATTACTATAATAATGTTACATAGAGAAAATATATATTTTTTGACAGTTTTTTCATATATATGCTGTGCATATCTGACCAATCTTATCTTAATTATTCAAAATTACAGTGATGTCAACTTATTCTGAAAAAACTATTCCTAATCATGATATGAATTATAGTATTGCAGGATCAACTACAAGAAAACACCTGAATAACCGTGAATAGTATTGTATATACTGAATTTATTCAAATACATGTACAGTATATCAATACATTCCTTCCTATTAAGGATGTTATAATAAATAAAGTGTTTGCCATTCAACAGAGATTTCTAGGCCTTTTCTAGCACGTTATGTTTTCCAAATCCATTTATTTTCTTTCATTGTCAAGGCACGATCTATATTTGGGAATCTGATTGTTGATTTTGCAACATCAATCACCTACCATTTGATGTCTTTCCAAGGGTGTTTAAGTTGTATATAATGTTCAGCCATTGGTGCATGATAAATTGGCGTCTGATCCTAAATTGGTGTTGAAGTATAATATTTCTTATCGATTGAGTTGTTTTACCTATGTATGGACGACCACACGGACACTCAATGCAATAATTAACATTACATGTATTGCAGTGACAGAATTGTTTAACTGAAAATTGCTAATCATTAATCACAAAGGTTTATATTATTCTCCTGGTAGTGTTGCATGCTACAAAGTTATTGCACTTATAATGTCCAACAATTAGTGCCATTTGAAACAGTTGTTGAATACTAAGTGAAGTTGGTTCAACATAAGCTCAGACCAATTTATCTCTGAGAGTAGGGCCTCTTTTGAAAGCAAAAAGTGGTCTTTCACAGGAGGTTGGATCACCCGAAAATAAATTCCAATTTTTACACACAATTATTTTTACTTGTTTGACAATGTGCCAAATCAAACGTGATTATTCGGGTCTTGGTTTAATATCGAAAAGAGCTTCTCTGTTATACCATGCTCTTTTTAAGGATCTTTCGTAGAAGTCTAAATGGATAACTATGTGCTTGAATTTTCTCTTTAAGCTTTTTGGCCTCACAGAAGTAATCATCTTTTTTTGGTACAGTTTCTTCTCAGATGAAGAAATTGCCCAAAAGGCAAATTATCTTTCAATGCCTATGGGGTGGTGGCTGTTGAAATGTAATGTGTTTCTTGTTGTACGCTTTGTATAAAGAGGGTATACAGCTTGTTTTCTTCTGTCTTAATTCAGATGTCTAGGAAATTCATACTGTAGTTATTACAGTCAATAGTGAATGTAAGATTTAAATTCAATCCATTGATCCGTTTACAGAATTGAAGTACATCATCCTAACCTTTTCCAGATGAAAAACACATCATTGCATCTCATCCCTTTTCCAATATATCATCTGTATGGATTATCAACATTCTCGATATTTAGATTCAAAGCCAGAAACATAGATATTTTCTATTTTAGGGTAAAAAAATTCCCCCCATTGCTACGCCTTTAGTTTGTTCTTAGAATTGATTTTCGAAAACCATTTTTTTTGTAATTTAGGGCTCTTTCTGTACATTCAAGGATAAAGGATGTAGGAACTTGATGGGGACGTGTTATAGTTTCTAGAAGTGTTTCAAGTATCTGAAGAACCGCTTTCTGTGATATATTTGTGTACGAACTCTCGATATCCATGGTTACAAGTATTTCTTCCAGGGGATTACATTTATGGTTTTCTATAGATTTAATCACTGCTGTTGTGTCTCTAATGAAGCTAGGATGGTTAGTTGCAAAAGGTCTAATGAGGAAAAGTCTGCATAATGGGCTAAAGGTTTTAATATGGGGTTTAAAACCTTTGACAAGGGATGGTTAAGTGAAAGAGAGGCTGCATTCTTGAATAATACAAATTCAATAGTACCTGCAATGTATATATATTGCATAAGATGCATTAAAATCTGACAAATCCACCTGGGCGCCGATTATTTCGGGATGTAACTCAATTTTAAAACACTAATATACCACAGATAGAAACACATTATTAAAATTCAACAGCCACCACCCATAGGCATTGAAAGATAAATTGCTTTTTGGGCAATTTCTTTGTCTGAGAATAAACTATGCCAAAAAAGTTGCTTACTTCTGTGAGGCCAAAAAGCTTACAGAGAAAGTTCAAGCACGTGGTTATCCATCTAGACTTCTACGAAGATCCTTAAAAAGAGCATAGTATAACAACAGAGAAGCTCTTTTGGATATTAAAACAAGACCTGAGCAATCCTGTTAGATTAGTGTCTCTACATTTGGCACATTGTCAAACAAGTTAAAAACAAAGTGTATGTGAAAATTGGATTTTACTTTCTGGTGATCCAATCTTCTGTGAAAACCCACTTTTTGCTTTCAAAAGAGGCCATACTCTGAGATAAATTGGTTCGAGCTTATGTTGAACCGACTTTACCTAGTATTCAACAAATGTTTCAATTGCATCAGTTAGACATTAAGTGCAATAACTGTGTAGTATGCAACACTACCAAGATAATAGAAAAGTCCTTTGTGATTAATGATCAACAATTCTATAACTGCAATACATGTAATGTTAATTATTGCCTTGAGTGTCTGTGTGGTCTTCCATACATAGGTAAAACAACTCAACCAATAAGAAAGCGTATACTTCAACACCAATCTAGGATCAGGCGCTGAGTTGATCATGCACCAATGGTTGAACATTATATATGACTTAAACACACTTAGAAAGACATCAAATGGTGGGAGATTGATGTTGCAAAATCAACCATCAGATCCCCAAATATAGATCGTTCCTTGACAATGAAAGAAAATAGATTAGGAAAACGGTCAGTGTTAGAAAGGGCCTCAAAATCTCTATTGAATGGCAAACATTTTCTTTATTATAACATCCTAAATAGGAAGTTATTTTTCGATATATTTTACTTGTATTTGAATAAATTCAATACATACAATACTATTCACGGTTATAGATTCAGGCGTTTTCTTGTAGTTGATCCTGCAATACTTTCATTCATACTACTAAAATTAGTTGACATCACTGTGATTTTGCCTTGTTAAGATCAGAATGGACAGATATGTACAGCATAAACTGTTAAAAAAAAATATATTTTCTCTATGTAAGATTATCATAGTAATTACAATCAAATCCCAAGTCATAATTTTTTTTGTTGAATAAACTGTTATTCTCTTCCCGGGGATACTCATCAAAGTCATAAGCACTGAATAATCCCCGTCCACGTGCGGGATTCCGGAGCATATAGAAATATACATATATATGTGTATGTTGGGGGCCACAAGTGCCTATCACCTCCGCGACATACATGTATATGACTACATAAATATGCAGCCTAACATAGTTCCAGTAGGGCAAAATACCAAAATTACATACGTTTTTCTTGTACAAAGATAATCTCCTATATACCCCTTGTAATAGAGAACATACACTGTAATAGTGTCATACAAGAAACCTTTATTTTCAAAAAGGAATAACAGGTAATCGGGAGTTGGGCCATAGGTTGCATCGATTAATAAACCTCACAGTCAGGAAAAATCTGGCACCTTGCCTTTAAGGCTTCCAAGAACCTGGACACCATGCCTTTAAGACCTCCAGGAGCTCCTCTGCTCCCATCATGCACCACAGGTGACAGGTCAGTTCTTTTTTCTGGCTCCTTCTGTGAGGATCCTGGAGTTGAGCTCGACAGTTTTTGATTATCTTTAGTCAGAAATTGTTTTTTTCTCTTACTTTTGGACATTTTTGACTGCTTGTTGTTTTTTCTTAAACCTTTCTGACAATTTACCATAATTTTTTCTGTCAATGCCAGCATGATTCAAATAATGTCCTTCATGTGGTAAAAAAGGACTCTTCGGAACAGGGAAAAGATTAGACTCCATGCCTTGCTGGAGAGAGGGAAAAGTCATCACAAAAGTGGCCTTGGGAGCGCCCAAGAGCCCTCCTCTCATCATGAACACCGAAAAAGACGAAGATCTACCTCTCCAGAGTCCAGAAAGAGACCGATTCCTGACTGTTCACCGTTGGCGTCGAGATCGCCGTCGAAGAAGCAGGCATGACACTCTTCAGCATCGAGGGACAGATCGCCGTCTAGACGACAACACTCTCCGTCGCACAAAAGTAAGTCAACGTCGAGACATACTTCGGGCTCAAAGTATGATGGTCCCGAGAGATCTGACAAGCAGACGTCGAAACATCCGGCGACGGCGAGGAACACTCCGCCGCCCTCTCGGAGGTTGGTGTCGAGGGGATCGCCGGCGAAGACTGCCGAGAGCTTACCGACTGACGACGTTGAGATCCCCATCGCAGTCCAGGTGCTCACTGTCGAAAAAGTTGACGTCGAAGAAGCTCCAGAGACGTATGACGCCAAAATCTCCTGTCCACCCGTTTGGCCGTTCGACGTTGAAGACAACGTCGAGATCTTCGCGGAGACGAGGGTCTTCCAGTATCTCACCGCCAAGGCGATAGACGTCGAGGACGGCACAGTCGGTGTCGTAGTCGAAACATCGGTCGAAATCGAGAGACAGAAACCCTGTAGTCGTCTCGGAGGAGGTGACAGAGGTCGAGGTCAAGACGTTCGACGTTGAGAAGACCATCATCCTCGGGGATTAACATTGTCCAGATTTTGCCGGAGGGCTCTCCGGTTGCAGCTAAGAAGTCACACCCGTTCAATCTTACGCCAAGATGGCTGGACGGTACCGGTCATACGACAACAGGGGGTGCTGGTCATGAAAGTCCTGATTCAGATTACTCCCACTCTCCGTCGAGTGTTTCCAGGTGTCCTCCTCCAACGGCATTATCAAGGGTCTCTCCGAAACGAACCCAGAGAAAGCCAAGGTCCCCATTCTCCTGCCACACAAGGTCATGGGAGCGGTCTCGCTCGCATCATGTTTTCTCTCTCAAGAGGAGGAGACGAAGATCACCAACGTGGTCCAGATCCACCAGATCTTCGATCAAGGACTATTCACCATCTGTCTGCAACACCACCATCCAGAGTTTCCCAGATTGACGACATCGGAACCTTCACTGACGTTCTCTGCAGATGGGCCAAAGAGCTCAACATCAGTATGTCAGCCCCGACGGTCTCCACATCTGTTATCTTTGAGACGTTACACCATCGATCGTCAACCAGGTCTCTACTGCCTCTAGTCCCAGGCCTCTTAGAGCGTGCCATGCAGACTTTCTTAACTCCTTCCACAGTGGGCGCAGTACCATCTCGTATTGCCAAGAAATATAAAGCCCCAGAGCAGGACCCGCTTTTCCTACGTTCTTATCCCCCACCAGAATCAGTCATTTTGATGGCGGCCAGGAAGGCACACTCTGCGACTTCTTCCTCGTCAGTCCCTCCCGAGAAAGACAGCAAAAATATGGACTGACTGGGCAAGAGGATGTGTAATACCTCTGCCTCTGTTATGAAGGTGGCCAGCGCCTCAGCTCTCCTAGGAAGGTAGGATAGGTCTCTCTGGGACTCCCTTTCCAGATTCACAGACAAACTCCAGAAAGAAGACTAGCAGGACTTTCAGGAGATACTGCAAGAAGGGGGCTTGGTGGCGAACCAGGTGATAAGTGCAGCTGCAGACTCATCTGATCTGGCCGCACACGGCTATTCGCACGGCATCTGTTGCAGACGCTCGGCCTGGCTGCGTCTCTCAGGCCTGAAACCAGATGCCCAACGGAGGATTGTCAACCTTTCCTCAATGGGTCTTCGCTGTTTGGGTCTCACGCGGGTGATGAGATGGCCAAAATGAAAACTGAATTGGGCACTGTGAAGGCCGTTGGCCTAGAGAAGCGGAAAGAATTGCGCAAACGGTTCCGCCCCTACGACAGGCGCTCCTTCCAACAGAGGGTTCAAACCCCTCAGTGGTCATCCCAGAATCAGCAGCAGCAGAGGTCACAATTCCATAAAAGACGACCTGGTAGAGTTAGAGGAACCAGGCAGCAGGCTTCAACTGCTAAGCAACCAGCCAAACAATTAGCAGAGGCTTCCTCCGTGCCCGTTAGCCACTCCAGTAGGAGGAAGTATCACTTTTCATCTGAAAGAGTGGAGATCAATAACAAACGACAAATGGGTGCTAAATATTGTTCAAAATGGATACTTGCTGAGGTTCAAGGCCCCACCTCCATCAGTTCCTCCTCAAAGAAGATCCAACCAACATCACCTACTGTTGGACAGTCTTCTTCAAAAAAAGCCATAAAGTATGTTCCAAAGCAACAGCAAGGACAAGGCATTTACTCTTGTTACCTCCTGGTCGAAAAAAGAGGTCCGATAAGAGAATACAGACCAATTCTCGATCTGCGGCTCTTGAACAAATTCATCCGCAAGGAAATATTTCGGATGTTGGCTCTGCACCAGATCTTCCCTCATCTACATCAGGGAGACTGGATGTGTGCTATAGACTTGCAGGACGCCTACTTCCATATCCCGGTGTCCAAAAGGCATTGAAGGTTTCTCCGCGTTCAAGTAATCCATCAGCATTTTCAATTCCGAGTTCTACCGTTCTGGCTCATATCAGCCCCCCGTACGTTCTCGAAGTGCATGGCGGAGGTGGCAGCATCTCTACGCAAATGCAAAATCTTCATTTACCCCCATCTGTACGATTGGCTCCTGAAGAGTGCCACACCTTCTCTGCTTCAGAATCACCTCAACTACTGATCCAGCTGTTGAACAAACTGTGGCTTCAAGTTAACTTCAAGAAGTCGGTCTTCAATCCGACCCAGAGAATCCATTACCTGTGCTCTTCACTGGATACCGCAAAGGCAAACGTGTGTCCTTCGGAAGAGAGGTTATCATCAATCCGAGACAAATGTTGCAATCTCCTCAGCGCTCGTCATCCCACATTCAGACAGGTTTCGTCGCTGTTGGGCTCCATGGCCTCTTGCGTATTCATCGTCCCCAATGCCAGATTGAACATGCGTCCCCTGCAACAGTCTCTGAAGGACCAGTGGATGCAAGTCTGGGGTCGCTTGGAAGACCGTGTGACTCTACCTCAGTCAGCCAAAGACTCCATCAGATGGTGGATGAAGCGGTCACACCTACTAAAGGGAGTCTCATTCCAACAAGACATTCCCACTCAGACTATAGATACGGATGCTTCCCTGCAAGGTTGGGGAGTGCACATGGGGCCTCTTCAAGTACAAGGTCTCTGGTCAGAGACAGAATGAGGGTATCACATCAACTTCCTGGAGTTAAGAGCCGTTCACCTGGATCTCAAGTCGCTGTACCCCTTTCTCCAGTCCAGCTCCCTTTTGGTTCAGACAGACAACACCACAATGATGTATTAGCTGAACAAGCAGGGGGGCACCAGGTCGACAACTCTTGCTCTGGAATCACAGACCATCTGGAAGTGGCTTCTCGCAAGGAACCTCAGCATTGTGGCCATTCACCTTCCGGGGTCCATGAACGTTCAAGGAGACTCACTAAGCAGAGACTTCGTAGAAGAGAATGACTGGGTGCTAAACCGCGAAATCGGACAAGACAACTTCCGACAATGGGGAGTGCCAGACATCAACCTCTTCGCAGACATGGCCAACACCAAATGCCCTCTCTTTGCATCCAGGGTTCCCCAACCAGGATCACAAGGGAATGCCCTTTTGATAAACTGGTCTCAGACATTACTGTACACCTTTCCACCGATTCTGCTGATCCCTGCAGTGATCAACAAATTTTACAGGACCAACACCAGAATGATCCTGATAGCTCCGGAGTGGCCACGTCAGTGATGGTACCCGGACCTTCTACAATTATCCGAGGTGCCACACCGGAGGTTGCCTTGCCGTCCAGACCTTTTGTCCAAGAGCGAGGGGAAAGTGTTTCATCCCAATCCCTCAGATTGACAGCATGGCTCCTGAGGTCCTTCAATACGGACACTTAAACTTACCAGCGGATTGTATGACTGTCCTGAAGGAAGCCATGAGACCTTCCACCAGAAAATCCTATGCTTTCAAATGGAAGCGATTCTACTTGTGGTGCATGGACAATGCTCATGATCCGGTGCAGGGTCAAGAGCAGGCACTGTTGCCATACCTATTGCATTTGGCCAAGTCTGGTCTGCAGTTCCCGTCGATTAAAGTGCATCTAGCAGCCATCACTGCATACAGGAAGTCCCCTACACAGGTTTCTTTTTTCCAAATGCCAGTGGTAAAAGATTTCCTTGAAGGGATAGAAAAGGTTTACCCCCCAGTGAGATGTCCATCTCCTCCTTGGGAGCTCAACATAGTCCTTACAAAACTTATGGGTGCTCCTTTTGAGCCGATTCACAAGGCTTCTCTGCAGCATTTATCATGGAAAACTGCCTTTTTAGTCGCCACCACTTCTGCCCGCAGGGTTAGTGAAATCCAGGCCTTGTGTTGTAGCGAGCCTTATACTGTTTTTCATGCGAGCAGGGTGGTTTTGAGAACCCATCCAAGTTTTCTACCCAAGGTGGTCTCGGATTCCCACATCAATCAGACTATCACTCTTCCCACTTTTTTTCCAAATCCCACTACTCCGGAGGAAAGGTCCCTCTATTCTTTAGACCTCAAGAGGGTACTGAAATTTTAGCTGGACAAAACCTAGTCCTTGAGAAAGACGGACCGGTTATTTGTTAACTATGGTGCCATAAATACCGGTTCAGCAGCTTCTAAAAGATCCAGCTCTAGATGGATAGTTTCTTGCATATCTTTGTCCTACCAACTAGCTAACAAGGTTCTTCAGGGCAAACCCAAAGCACATTCTACCAGGGGGGAAGCCTCTACCACGGCCCTCCGTGGAAATGTTCCTATGACAGAAATTTGTAAAGCAGCGACTTGGCGCTCGGTTCATAATTTCACTCGCCATTACTGCTTGGATTCTGATACACAGGCAGATGCCCAAGTTGGGCAAGCCTCACTGAGAAATGTATTTGCTGGATGTCATGGTAAGATGCTCTGTCCGCGAGGTAGTGGGTATGGGCTTGCTACTCTAGTCAATGCTTATGACTATTAATGAATATCCCCTGGAAGAGAAGGATTAGTTACTTACCTGTAATCCTAGTTCTCTTCCAGGGGTATACTCATCAAAGTCATAAGCAACCCTCCCGCCTCCCCGGATGAGCATTTATAGTACGTTACTATAGTGTTTGCATCTTATACTCCGGTTGCTTCAAGTTAGTATACCGTAAAAAAGAACTGACCTGTCACCTGTGGTGCATGATGGGAGCAGAGGGTCTCCTGGAGGTCTTAAAGGCACGGTGTCCAGGTTCTTGGAAGCCTTAAAGGCAAGGTGCCAGTTTTTTACTGTACTGTGATGTTTATTCATCTATGCAGCCTATGGGCCAACTGTCTGCTATTACCTGTTTTTCCTTTTTGAAAATAAAGGTTTCGTGTATGACACTATTACAGTGTATGTTCTCTATTACGAGGTGTATGTAGGAGATTCTTTCTACAAGAAAAACCTATGTAATTTTGGCCTTTTGCCCTATTGGAACTATGTTAGGCTGCATATTTATGTATTTATATACATGTATATATGTATGTCGCGGAGGTGCTAGGCACTTGTGGCCCCCAACATACACACATATATGTATATTTCTATATGCTCCGGAATCCTGCATGTGGGCGGGGATTATTCAGTGCTTAGGATTACAGGTAAGTAACTAATCCATCTTGTACATGGTATTGTATTTTCCTGTCTGATTGATAAGGATATATCTTGTGGATCATCTAGATCAATTAACTTTTTCATGGGCTCTCATATATTTCCTACATTTGGATTTTCTATCTACCACGTGTGGAGGTATCTATGTCTTCCTTTCCTCCCTTTCTCTTTGCTTTTTTACGTTTTGATTACTATTTCATTTTTTTAATCAAATAATTACAAAGATGACGTTTATGATGAATGTCATTATAATCTGTTTAGACTAGCATTTTATTTATTTTTTGTAGAACATATATAATGAGATAAAGACGCACAGTCCCTCAAGATGCCTTATAAGGTTTACTTTTTTAAAATGATGTTGCTCTAAGTCCGTCAGTCTCCACAACGCATGACTTTTTGAAAATTTTCCTCTCCATAGTTATGGCTGACTAAGGCTATATCACTGTGAACTTCCTTATTGGAGTAGCTGCCCTAAAGAAAATTCTGATCCCTACTACTATTAAAATTGATTAAGTCTATGGGAATTTTTATCCATGATATTTCTCATCTTCGTCCGTCGTATGACGTAATTTCTCTCAGAATAATCCTCCTTCCAATATGGCGGACTTTAATCTCTCTAATCCCGCTCTAGACTGTGTAATCTTTAAACAAATAAAACTTCCAGGCTTCCCCGGTCCGCATCTGTCTGTGTCCGTGAGAAATGCATGACCTACAAGGCCGTGTTGCATTCGTTTTGACCGCCTTTGACTAACTTCTCTGAGACATATACGTGCTTTCTAATAACTGTGATTTACAGCCGTGATATTGGAGTTAATCTCTCAAAGGATCGATTATGCTATATATAGATCTTTTCTAGCAGTCATGTCGTTATCCTTCAGCAATTAGGAATCTATGTTAGTGCACGTTTGTGTCTTTAAGACATTAAGCCGAGCGTCTTCACGTGAAGTTATGTTATCTCAGTATTAGTTAATCTATCGAGATAAGAAATATTCCTCTGATACACCCTTTATCTTTTTACTGGAAACTGAATATAAACCATAGAATAAATAATTTGTCTGTCTTGACTGATTAGGTCCCTGTTATCTTTGACACAAAGGACCTCTGAATTCCCTTGGACTTCACGATTAGTCGTGTGAGTACTCTTAATATATTGGTCATATACAGCTAGTTTTACATGACCATAAATGTATTTTTCACAGGGTTTTTGTTCTTGTTACTTATTCTTTTCCTAGTGCTATAGGTATCGGTGACTCCTTTGAAGCAATTCTTTAAAGCTCATCTGCCCATTTTGGGACTACCAAGTCAGCGACTTTCTATTCATGCATGATTATGTAACTAGTATCACCCTTTGATATTTTGGTGATGGAGTGAATCTTTTTCTTCTTTTTTATTTCTATGTGTACCTTTTCTTACAATAGAGACGATCTTTTAAATATGGGCTATCTTTATACACGCTATATCTAGTAAGTTTATTATTATTCTTTCTTATCACTGCAAGTGTTTGTATATATTGTGCTTTGTTTGGATGATGTCCAATTCATGTTTAATTTGTTGAAAATATATTTGTTATATTATATATTTTTTTTAATATCTCATAGGAGGAGGGGTCTTTACCATCCTTTTAAAAAATCTACAGTCCTGAAGATGGTCTCGTTGACTTACAGGTACAGAGACCGAAACGTCAACATAATGTCCAATTTCCTTTGAAAAGTTATTGACAAATGTGCTATTTGTAACTTTGTTCTACTATGCTAGACCGATTCAAATACGGTATATAGGATGTGGACAGTTTACACATTGACTTATGGTCCTTTAAGATTTGTAAAATGTATCTATAACCGCTGTTCATGTGTTTGAGATTTTTTTCTTGGGTGTAATTCCCCTTGTATATGCAATATACTATAATTGACTATAAAATATCAATCTACACACATGCTTTTGAAAAATTGAGTGGGGTCGGACCAGCTGTTTAAGTCCGAAGTTGGCCATACTTTCTAGGAGTCCGGCCGTGTTGGTGTCTATGTTCTCAAGGTGTAAGTTGAGGTCCCCAAGGAAAATAGAGGTTCGCGTCAATGGTGATAGGGGCGATTAAGTCATTGATGGCATTGCAGAAGTCAGGGTGAGGTCTTGAAGATCTGTAGACGAGGGTACCTCGGATGGTGGTTTTGCTGTTTGTTCGGTGTTGGAAGTTGACGTGCTCCATGAAGGGAGTGGAGTCGCCTTTGGTGGTAGAGCATTCTAGGTTCTCTTTGGAATATGGTTGCAGAGATCTTGCCAGCCGTCCTGGTGGAATTTTGTGCCAACCTGTCGCAGACTATTCAGGGCTACCAGGATGTGGAAAAAAAATGTCATAAGGTCGTGACTGACAGTTTAGGCAAAGCAGTCGGTTGTTTCGTAGTTCTGTTGCGCCATATATAAATGAGATCTACAGGTTGTCGGTGGCATTCAGTTGTCACTCATCGATATTTCTTTTAACAGGTTTTGCCTGTTTAGCCAGAATGCCAATTCCACCCTTGATTGCTTCAAACAAGGCAGAGCCACAGCACGGCCTCTCAATGCATGCAAGGCCGTAACCCCAACTGTTCCCCCCTATAAGGCTTCGCGTAAAGGCAATAAAAGCCCATCACCTCAAAAACTGGCACCCACGGTGGATAAACTCAGCATGTGATGGCTACCAGTTCACAAATGGCAGTTGAATTCAGAAGTGGCACTGGACATCATACTGCAATTGGGAGATTTCTGGCTAGATCTCTTCACCCCTGCTGTGAGCATGAAATGTCAGCACTTTTACACGTTGGAGTACCTGAGAAGGTTCTATCTCTGAATTGCATTCTGACCAGAGTTGAGCACTGGACTCCTGTATGTCTTCCCTCCACTGCCTCTCATGCCACGAGTTCTGAAGATCAAGAACGACTGGGCCCAAACCAACCTAGTGGCTCTGAATTGGGCCAAGAGAGTATGGTACCCGGAACATCTGAGCTTGAGCAACCATCCTCTGATCAGGCTGCCACTTCGGTACGACCCATTGTTGCAAGAGCAGGGCAGGGTCTTGCACCCAAGCCTACGCAATCTGTACCTCCATATTTGAGATTGAGCAGCGAAATTTGCATTTCAAAATATTAGGATTCTTGGAAAAATCCTTAAACTGGCAATTGACAGTTTTCAATAAGAGGTCGTTCTTCATGTTGGAATTTCGCTACAAAGAGTTTAGGAAGCATTAATATTCACATGGTGATTTATGGCAAATAGGGGAGAGTTACACCGGTCAATGAAAACATTTCTCACGCTGGTTGTTGTTTCTCAGAGCTTTGCATTTTCTTCTTACATCTGAAAAATTGCTTTTGATTTCACTGGGAAAATTTCACTCTTCAACATGGATTGTTCATAGTCGCTTAATGTCAGATCGAACTTAGCAATTATTTACTTATACAGAAAAAAGAGCCATCTTACATGTAATCGGAATAGTTTTGACCCGCTCCTCAATAGGCCCCCTAGTCTTTTTGTCCATCACAATGAACATCTGGCTTTGTTATCCGTGTAATTCTCTTGACTCCATTTAAGCCTATACCGCTGGGTGAATTGTGGGTAGAATCAGAATCCACACCTATGTAGAGGGGAACTGTGATTGGGGCTGTGCTCCAAGATTTTGATAAGCAGTTGGGGGGGTTCAGGGGGAGATACGAAGTGTCAGTTGTATTGGCTGCACCCTGTTATTCTCATTTCAGCCCTAGGGTCCCGATATTAAATTCTCATTGTTGGGTCATTTTAGTATTTAAGTTGCCATAGCTTTTTTCAAACAAATGTTTGTACATTTTTAACAAGGTTAAACAAACCTCTACCATACTTCCGTTGTTTGTTACAAATGTAATTTTAAGTAGATGCAACCTCCACCTTCTGAGAAGGAAGTCACTAGATTGAGGTACTCCATGTATTGAGCGTGTAAGTCTAAGAGGTGCTTAGATTCCGTATCGTTCATGATTACATGTCAAGTCTATAGTCATTCATAAGTGTTGAAGAGCAAAGATTCCTAGGGCAGGCCAGGGCACTTGATCGTTGTTTAAGTACAACAACAGAGGGCGACAGACTTGTTATCAAATTTCTCCACTCTGATCCAACAAGTTCCACAATAGTCTCTCCATCGCAATCAGAAGCCACAGCTTCAAAACCCATTTGTGAGAGTTGGCTGGGGACTGTCTTTTATTTAAAGGTGATTAGGTGTTTGGCTATTAATGGCATAGTGACAGATAGCTTCTAGTCCATGTTAGTTATGTCCTTCAGGGCCACTCATTTCTTTCCCAAAAGAGAAATCAGTTTTGGTCAGTTCAGGTATCCCAAGACTTCCTTAACGTGGGTGAGAATGTCTATCGAGAATTGCTGCAGAATGGGGCAGGACCACCACATATCAAACGCATCCTCATCCTGATCATACCCCTCCCCCACACATTTTCTACTCGTCTTTATACATATTCTTAGCTCTCATCTCGGTAATGTCCCATAAAGTTATGTGTTTTTGTAATACTTGGATATTCTTGCAACAATTGGGAATTGCCCATCATAGTTCTTGCCAGTCACCCAACTGAGCATTCCCCCTCAGAATCCGAGTCCGATTTCTCATGTAAGACCACTTGTTATGGGCATTCACTTGGCTAAGTAGATGTTAGATTTCAAGCCATTTGTAGAGCTGTAAGCGGTTAGCAACATTTGCTAGTGTTTGAAATAAGAGGTTAAGTTCCCATGTAACAGCACTTTTATCCTCTAGGGAAAGGAGAACCAATGTCTTAGTTGGAAATAACACATGCGTTCATATTAATCTAAATTGATCTTCTTGTTGATTTTGAAGGATTTAATGTCCTCATGCAGGAACAAATCTTTCAGCATTAAGCAACACGCTTGGTGCTGGTAAGTGAACTTGTTTCAATTTTGGCCCAGGGTGAAATCAGGGCTTATAATCTGGTAGAAATGGGGAAGGAAAAGAAGTGAGCTCATGATTTTTAATGACTTTATCCCAGGTCTCAAAGGGCGAGCAGATGATGTCTGAGATGTATCCCACCTGTGGCCTATTCCCCCTGGCAAGCCACACAACGGCCCCAGGGGTTTCTACCCAAAAGGACAGATTCCATGTGAATCCAATGACTTTTCATATGAATTAATGTCTCTCTAAGGGACTATTCGAACA
This sequence comes from Triturus cristatus, assembly GCF_964204655.1. Lineage (NCBI taxonomy): Eukaryota > Metazoa > Chordata > Amphibia > Caudata > Salamandridae > Triturus > Triturus cristatus. The sequence continues at coordinate 915,947,341 of NC_140580.1, read as the reverse complement.
AGATTCACAACTGGGTAGCTTGATAGTATTGTGCTGTGTTAGGGAGTGCCAAACCCCCAGCCCTCCTAGCAGCAAACTACAAAGAATTAGGCATTCTGGGTTTCCTACTCTCCCAAAGAATGTGTTTTATTTAAATACTTGTTTACTATTTTGATGGTTTTAGTGTTGCTTTTTTTCTGAGGACACTTGATGAAAATGGAATCTCGAGGTCTCATTTGTTGACTACAGTATCCTGTATTTCTGCATACATTGGTCCAACTTTTTCAGGTGCCTTTCTTATCTCTGAACGGTATTACGGGAACAAAGAAAAATTGTCGCGTTGAAAATCAACATTTCAAAAGTGATCAAAAATATCCATTTCACATACTCAATAATAAAAAAAAGCAAAGGGAAGAGGGGAGGAAAGAGAGTATATGGCAGGGTTACCTCCAGTAAAGAAAAAAAAAGACCAGACAAAATGTGACAAAGAAAAAGACTACTGTGTGCAAACAAAACCACGCTGCCTCAGTAAAAATTAAGATACACATTGGGGAGAGAGAGTTCAGAGAAAAGACACTAAAAAGTAGAGGCAAAAATTGGAAAGTAATAATTTTGAATTTGAGTTATAGTTATCTAAATCTTGCTTGTTGCTCGTTTATGGAGTTCGTATATCTGTATTAGTCAAGTTGGGTTTCCCTTAGGGGACTTTTGAAGATTGGGATAGCTTTATTGGCAGATGGGGTGTTACACCTGTGTAGCAATATTTTTTTTTTTTTTTTTACCTCGAATCACACGTGGGGTCAGTTTGTTCCTCTGGCATGTACGTCCTTTTTCATTTAAGAAAAAAAATGAAGTAGCACATAACCAGGAGCAGGAGTAAGTGATTTTTTAGTCACTAGAATCTTCATTGAAATTATGAACACAGTAGTCTTGCTCTTGTTTTGGATCCTTGATTACCTTTAACATAAACGTATCATCTCACTTGTAAAATGGCTATTTGAAAATTAACCCCATCAACCTTCCTAGAGGTTGTGTGACTACAAGTTCATTTACTTTTTAATTGAGAAATAAGTCAGTTGACTTAAAAATGTCCTTCGTAGAAAGAGAAGTAACACTGCAACCTTTCACAAAGTTTTTAAAGGAAACAAAAAAAAGTGGGGAATAGAACCCGATAGACCGAAGCCTCCTCACTTTAAAAAATAATCCTTCCTTTAAGAAACAAACTAAATGATATCCATGGCTACATTTTTCTGAAACTCTTCCTCTATAGCAGACGAGGTTCTGAAGAATATTGTAAGGGATTTCCTTGACAGTTCAAAAAAGAGAAGTGGTCAGACACCTAAAGACCGACTAAAAACCATTCACCCAAAAGCAAGTTAATTATATTGTCTTTTATATCGTTTTTTTCCACATCCCATAGACTTTAGCACCTTTAATCATCTTGGCAAAGATACTAGTTTGTGTTAACAACCTCATCCAATCAGTAAGCTGAATTTGATATTCTGCAATTTTGCTCTTGTTTAGGTCTCGCCTGACCCAGCGCATGCGCTGGTCTGGCGAGACTTATTGAGAGGGCTCCAAAAAGTGCTACCAGGCCAGCTTAGAGCTACAGTGCATGTGCGCGGGCACGCGCCCCGCGCTTTACCGCAATTACTTTCACTTTCGCGGCCGCTTTGCATAGCCAATAGGTCTCGCTTTTGGGACCTTATAAGTATTTAGTTATGCAACTGTTGCATGGCTAAACACTTATAAGGTCCCAAAGGCGAGACCTATTGGCTATGCCAATGCTTGTTTTGTATTTACTCTTGTTCCCTCCCTGAGCGGTCCGAAATTCCACATGGTGATATACATTTTATTTATAGTCTTTGGTGAAAATCTGCATAGTAAAAATTAACTGTTCACCAATTACAATCCATCTTGTTCCATGATAACACTATTAAAACAGTCCATAGCATGGTTGATAGTGTTCTGCATGCTCACATGCTAAAAAAAAAAAGCAAATGCATTCACCTAAGGACTATCTTCAGAACCCCTAACTCAGTGAAACGAAACTGCAGCAGCTCGTCTCAGAAACGCTGAGCAGCTACACGGATATTAGTTATTTTGATTCTTCCTGCCTATAGTATTTACTGAAAAAGAGTAGCTTAAATGGGTCAAACATCTCTTAGAAACTTGCTTGGGTAGAAGGTGCTTATTGTTCGGCTGTCTGCTTTATACAGCACTTGTCTGCTTCACTCACGTAATTGGCAGTGAGCAAGGTTTTTGATTATCATTGAAGATGCAACGATGAAGATAAAGTTAGTATAACCCCTTTTTCTTTTTACGGAGTTATATATAGCGCAAACTTGATCCGGTTTCGGGTATCAGAGCGCTTTACATAGCGCCACTACGTTACATGAGGACACATTCATTTTTTTGTGTCTTGTCTAGTAGCGCGCATGCGTTGCTCTGTGAGACTTATTGTAAGGGGGCTTCAAAAAGCTCACCACACGCTCGTGCGTGTGTGGCCTATTGCTTTCGGTTACCCGCACGGGCGCCATATGTTTTGAATTACCGTGCCCAGACGCGTGCGCGATAATTCAAAACACATGGCTCGCTGTGGTGCGTGCGTACCACTCGCGTGCTTGTTATAAATTTAGCTCCACACTACTCTTCAGGACGAAGCTGGAAGAGTCACGGCATTGTTTGCATTCCTTACTGGCCATGTGACACCCTGTTCCTTCACTTCCCTCTGCCCGCCCGCCCTCCCTGGATGTTCAGAGCAACAGGGGACGGGGCTCTCTGCCCCTGCAGGCTTCTGCTGTCTCCCGGTCCCTTTCTCCAGTGCTTTCAATGGAGAATTCGCAGTGTATGTACCTGCCGTGAGCTCAACCGCTGGCAGTGCTTGCCTTATCAGTAACATTGCTGTGCTCCTTAGAAATGCCAGCCCCCTTTGCTTGTCAGCGGCCGTCTCCCGATACTTACTCTCCAGAATATATGGCACTGTCTGTCCCATTGAAGCTATAACAGCGGCGGTGGCTTAAAAGCGTCAGTACTTGTTTCACATTCCATCCAATTCCACCCTTCCTGCCCTTTCATCTTCCCCTAAATATTTACTCCCTCGGATTCCTGATCTAACCTTGTTCTATTTATCACCAACAAAATACACTTTCGACTGATGTCTGATCTGTTCGTTTTACTTCGCAACTTTCGAAAGCAGGTGAATCATTTTATAACTCTTGCTTTTATACTGGTAGTCTTTTTTCCTCCATGATTGATGGTATTTTCTACTACCCTTACTTTTACCACGTGGCCCTATCTATTCCCTGTCAGTGCTCCCACCTGTGCATATTTGTATTTGCATTCATATAGCGCTTAGCGCTTACTATGCAACTTAGGCAAAGGGCACGGTGCATTTCAGTTCAGACGCCAACTAGGGTGCCACTAGCAGTGGGAGGCAGAAAAAACAACACAGATTGCCCTTGTGGCCTTTGTGTGTGCCACTGCGGTGCTCGCTGCAGTCCTGTTTTTAGGTATGTTGCTTTTATGTTATGATTTGTTATTTTGAGCTGCATCATGTGAAGTTACAGTAGTCATGTCACTGGATTTTCTGCATATCTCATCACCGCCCAACCAAATATGCAACTAGGTGGCTACTGGAGTACTAGCAATCTAGCGGAAATCAGCCTAGCAACAGATGGGTACTAAATGAGAAATGGTGTATACTAGTGTATTATCCACCTCCAGACTCACCAGACAAAGCCTAAACCCACAAAATCAAGGCACATTCCTTGGCCCTATTAAGCTCGTGCTTGCAGCATAGTGATGCAAGGGAAGGCTTTAATAGCATGAGACCCCAAGCCTGTCCACCCATGCATTGTTTTTTCCAGTTTAACCCCTGGCTTTCCTGCTCCCGCCAGTGCCTACAAAAAGCGCTCCAAGACCCCTTCGGGTCGAGTCCGCGCTATATAAAACTGCAAGAAAAGCTTTGTGTGTGTTTGAGGACATGCCCCCAGGGAGCTCCAAGTCCTGGCAAATCAAGCAAAAGCTTATTGCTCCAACTGGGTTTGTCTGTGCCTTCCATGCAGTGTTGGGTTGACAGAACACAGAAGCGAATCTGCACATAGCAAACATCTGGTCCGATGCCTTCTAGCAGTTAATCAAGGGATCAAATTTCTGACAAAACAATCATTATTACTAATTTGCTTGCATATTCATTTATTCGATGTTTTTTTTGACCGCATATGAATTGTCTCCTGCCATTGATTTACCCCAAACTTTAATATCTTAAATGAATAATGTAATAGATAATGTGCTGCCTGTCTAAAAACTTATAAGGTCCCAAAGGCGAGACCTATTGGCTATGCCAATGCTTGTTTTATTAGGCACGGAGAGATTGCGTTTGCCCAGAATCACAGGATGTTCAGCGTAATTGCCGAGACTGGAACCCGTTTCCCCAGATTCGAGGTCGACTGCCCTTGCCGTTAGGCCAACTCCTCTCCCCCATGTCCATTATAAGAATCATCACTTAATTTATGAACAAATTTCCCTTCTCCCTGGAATCCACAAACCAAAAGGGACATGAAAGGTCATCAGTATAATATGATCTGGTACCTTGTTAAAGGTTCATAGTGAAGTGCCAGTCTTCTTCCCGAGCTTTCCCCCTTTGAAATAGTAAAGTTAGCCGGAGGTGAAGGTTTATGAATTGTGATGAAGCACCAGGGTTATACAATTAAGTAACTTTTTCCTGCAGATAAATAATTCTTTCTTTTCTTTCCTTTGGAAGAGGTCACCCAGCTGTGTGTTGTAGGTCTTTACATTTTCAACTCATTGAGATACTTGCGTTGTCATGTCAGTATTGTTAATACGCAATTCTTATCTAGCCTTTTCTTGCACAAAAGCCATTTTCGGTTGCTATTTTTTCTGCTAGCAGTGTCTGTGGGGATCAAATCCCCTCTGGTTCTAAACTGTACATATATATTCACTAGCAAGGTTGCACTGTGTCCTAATTCTTGATTCATTTTCTGATTTTTCATTTAAACCTAGATCTTTCTCTAATTGTTATTCCCCAAGTGTTACCCCTATGCAGCTGAGGTCTCCACGGTTCCAAGAGGAGTTAAGGCCCTCGAGCTCCACCTCAAGAGAGCAGTGCATGAGAGCTTTTTCTTAGGCTGTCACTTACAATGCAAATTACAGGTTAAAAATATCCACCCCCTCCATTGCTTTCTTGCAGCACGTCTAATATTTAGTGTTCCTTGTAACATTCAGAGGCCTGTTTGCTTCCTTCCAGCTGTTCCTCACCAAAAACATTTCTAGTTTGGAGAAATTAACTGTGTCAGGGATTTTACCACTTGAGCTCTTCAGGTGATAGTCTGTTTGACTAACAGGATCTTCCATCTTCACAACTTCGCTCTGCTGTATTCGGATTCCTGTGGTTAGGTACAGGGGAAGAGTCCGGACCGGTATAAATAGTAGTTAAATGTTCACTAATGATCATATTATTATCAACACCTTTTCTAATTATCGTCCCCCGATTGTGGCTACTTTTAATTTTCTGGCTTTCGTTAGACAGCACTTTGAGGTGATTGAACTGTTCGCACAGCGGAGGGATGTGCGCCGCTGCCTTTTTGCCTTGTCCTGTAACACAATGGGAGCATTTTCAAATGGAGAGAGTATCGTGCTACTATTGGATTTGCTGTTCGAGTGCACAAGTAGCCTTGGATCTTGCTGCCCATCCAGTTCTGCGCCGTACTAACTGTGAGCTGTGTGACTACACAAGAACAGAGTAGAACATGAATTCACATTTGATTGTATATAGGAAACACATGATCCTTTAGCCTGTTCTGTCTCACTGCAGGAAACATATGGCCCATTAGCTTGTCACCAAACTATTCATTATATGTGTTCTGTACATGACTAAACAAGACTTCTCAATAACCTGTCACGCTTCTACTTGTGTATAGCACATAGCCGATGAAGTGGTCGCCATTCTAAATTAACTTTAGGGGGCCAAAGATCCGGCCAGCTGCACCAGAAAGAAGCAGATATCCTAAGGTCTTTTATAGCTTGCTTATCGATACAAATTGCAAAATAGATCCTGTACATGTCTTGGAGGTACACAGTAAGCTTTAGGTATTTGTCACTCTTCTGCTTGTAAACATAACTCTTGGGAGCATCGTCCATTTACCTGTCTAAATGTACACAAGTGGCACAGAATTATAGGTTCTGACCCTTGTCTATATGTGCACAGGAATGAGAAGGCCTCAGTCAATTGTTGGTGCCTTGGAATAGAATGAATGTCTGCAGTACCCATGTGCCTGCCTTTCAGTAGGAAACACAGGTCTTTCGGGAGTTGGTCATCTGTTTAAATATGTAGAGACAGATTAGCTAATGTATGAAGCACGTTTTCAGAAGGGAATTTCAAACATTGTCTGTTAATACATCTGTGTACAGTTGTCCACGTTGGAGACGTTTTCTGATACTGTGTGTTTTCAATAGACTGTTGCTGTAACTCTAAGTCCTGGCCGGGCATGGCTGAAAACGGGACATGTGTTCCAGTCCACTTTCCTGGTAAATAAATGAATTTAAATGCTATGAAGGGACGGGGGGAGTGTTTGCAGGTTCAGTTTTATTAGCTCATAAGCCCTGTAGTCTGTTGCCAGCAAACAATAAAGTGGATCGAGTAGTTATTGTTGTGTTACATCAGGTCATCTGGTCAGTGTGCTGTCTGCTCCTTTTGTACACAGCAGCAGCGCCCGTGATCAGCTGCACTTAATGTTCAGTTGGACCAGGCCCTCCACACATGATGTGGGTTGTACAAAAAGCCAGAGCCTGTGCACGCCTTGTCAAATATATTGTCCATTCTTAAGCCATTAAATTGCTGAGGCTTAGATAAAGTCTGAGAATCAGAGTAGATTGCCCAACGAGCATATAATCTTAAGTGTTCCCTCTAAATGTTTTCTTCCTTGAAAGAAACCAAAATCAAGGGAGAAAATCCTTAACAAATTTGCCAAGGGAAAGTCTTATATTTCAATATAAAAAAATCCCCAGAGACTGCTTACTTATGGAATGCCAATGACTATCTCTGAGGTGCACCCAATAGTTAATTCCAAGGATTAGAAGTCCGCTTCCATACTGAGATGCAGTTCAGAACCAGATACAGCCTTTTTTTCCAGAATCTACCCTAAGGAGATTGTATTTCGATATTTGCATTGATGAAAGAGCTGTTCCATTCACTGTTTTTTGTTAAAACCTTAATACATCTGTGGCTTTGTGATAGTGGTAATTAATGTGCAGTCTATGTTGGCATTCAATTTCATGTAGGCATAAAGCTAGTGGCGTTCATACTTACCTGCTTCAGTTTCCACTGTATAGAGTCATCCAGAACAAGTGCAACAGTGTCATCTTCCATCCAGTTTAATTACAGCACTTCCTGACGTCATGGGGGAATATGCAGACACCAAGATGAACGGCATGACACCTGATGGCATTTGGAGTATAGCACATATTTACGTCCTGGAGGGGTCCTAAATTCTGCTTCTCAGCCACGGTGATTGCTATGGCTTGTTTGTACTGCTAAACAGAGAAACGGAAGCCAAGTCCTTAATCAAAGCACCCACCCGTCAGAGTCAGTTTATGTGCTGGTAACAGCAAGTTAAGTGATTCCCACTAGGCATAACACTTCCAAGATACGATTTTGAGAAATATACCAAAAAGCACGAAATGCTTATTTGTTTGACAAAGAAAGGAGGATCTTCGTTATTGAGAAAAGCTGATCAGGTAGGAAACACTCATCTCACTGGCTCCTTACAAAGTTGTGTTTGAAGGGAATACTTCTGAGCCAGGATTTCTCTTGTGCTGGATGAACGTTTTGTCATGGATGGCATGGGAAGGGCATAATGGTAACTGCTCATCCATCAAGCAATTCTTAGCTAAGAACAGATGGAAGATGCTGAAGCACAAATAGCCTAGTGCAGTGTAAATCATTCTTGGCAGACTGCGTAAACTGAGTTTGTTACCTTCAGATGGAGACTTCTAGCCGGCAGCTTCCTCACCTTTTGAATAGTTTCCAGGCATCAGACTGGATCTTAAAACCTTTCAGCAGTACCTCTGTGATCCGGATGGTTGCATCTTGCTGCTCTGCACTGATGCTATTCTGCTCCGGAAATCACGTGCGGAGCCTACATAGACCCCACTCCTAAGCACTGACATCTTTTCCTTTCTTTCCCCTCCTCCAGACACTGATCTGGAGCCCCCTCTCATCTCTCAGAGAAATGTACCTCGAATTTTCGAAAAAGAAATGAGAAAAAACAAACATTAAAGACTTCAGAGTTAAAATATGCAGATAACATTAGACAAGACCATTTGAACCTGATTAGAACATGTAAGGAAATGAACCTCCCCACCCCAAAAATATACCGTGTGCAAAGTATGTCGCCCCTTAAAACGACAGGTTTTAAACTGTGTAGGGGGTGTCGCAAACAAATATGTGACAGATCCCCATCAGGTGTGCCTGGGGTTGAGCCGCAATTCCCAGGCCTGAGGAGACTGCACCACTCACATTCTTCTGACCAGGAGCTGCGCCACCCTTCTCGAGTTCAGTCCTACAGTTGGCCAACTTTTGAGGCGATTCTTTAGCTGGTTCTGGTACAATTTGAGATTCCTGGCCCCTTAAGCCACGCTGCGTCTGATAGAAGAGTTCCCTAGAGCCATGCTTCAGCTCTTGAGATCTCCGCCGACTCCCGCTGGGACACTTTCTGGCCCCAAGAGGCCTTCCTCTTGGAATACCGCCGGCAGCTTAGCCCTCTGCACCAGCTGGACCCTCCGCTCTTACTTTGCCTTAGACTCCTATTCAAACTCTGCTACAAGTGCCACAACCCACATCGGGCTTGGCGATGCCAACTTCCCTGCCTGGACATGTGGCCATGATTATCCTTTTCAATGCTGGTCTGACCTGACATAGGTCCCTTGCTCACTTTGCCACTGGATTCAAGCTAGCCTTGCTGATAAGGGGTGCTACCCCGAAACCAGTCCCAGAATGCTGGTTTCCGGACCAGGGAAGATCTGGCTTGGCAGTTCGGGCTGGACTGTTCCCATGAGGAAGAGGGTCAAGACTGATTTGCATATGGCTGGGTCTGAGCTGGGATGGCGAAGTCAGCTAAAGAACGATGACTGATTCAAACCCAGATCTGTGTCTGAAAAGTTTCAAATCTCCGTCCATCATCTCCTTGTGTTTGCTCATGGATGGCAGGTCACAGACCCTATGCCAGGAGGTTATAAAGAATCCTCCTGGTGTGGTGTTGAACCACCTAGCAGCATCATTGAAGGCCAGGGTGGACAAGCTCAACCTTCAACGCCTAACGAGTCACTAATGGCAGATACACCTGCATGTGGTGTAAGGTCTCTTCTGTGAATGGGGAGGACCTTGGCTTGATCGATTTGCCAACAGCAAGACTATGCAATGTCAGATCTTATGTATGTGGGAGTTTCCAAGGCATCTCGCTCAGAGACACGTTCTGCCTCGAGTGGAACTCAGGACTTTTGTATGCCTTTCCTCCAATACCACTCCTGCCCGAGTTTCGAGAAGATCAGGACAGACAAAGCCCAAGTCATCCCAGTGCCCCCGGATTGGGCATGGAGAGTATGGTATCCAGAACTCCTGGGTTTGAGGATGTGTCCTCAGATCAAGCTGGCCCTCTGGGAGGTCCTCCAGTCACAGCAATAGGGCAGGCAGGGTCTCTAAGTAGAAGGAGGGACTTAATCACTTGGACCCAAAGAGAGTGCTGAGCTTCGACATAAATCATACCAAAGATCATCGGCTGTACAAACAGCTCTTTGTGGGGTTCTCTGGAGCGAAAAAAAGCAAAGCAGAAGAGAACAATCTCCCGCTGGATCGTGCTCTGTATTAAGATCTGCTATGCAATGGCAAAGAAGCAGCCTTCATAAGGATTTCATGCTTATTCTACCACGATCAAAGCTGCCATCACTGTGTTGGCATGTGGAGTCCATGTCCTAAACATTTGTCACCCGGCTATGTGGGCGTCCCTCAACACCTTCTCAAAGCATTATTGCCTGGACGGTCGGGTTTGCGAAGAACTGCATTTTGCCTGCTCCGTCCAATCGCCCATCCACAGACCAACCGCCAAAAAAGTATTGCTTTAGTACCTATTTAAAAGGTGAGGAATATGCACCTAGAAGTGTCTAGCAGAAGAACAAGTTACTTTTTTTCTGGTAACGCTCTTTCTGGTAGAGATTTTATCTAGCTGCAGGTTCCTACCCCCGACACCCACCCCCTCCCAGTCTTCTCCTTTCTGTGGTTGGACTCTATCTGTTAATACGATCCCAAGTCTAGGAGTCTGCATACTGTCCATCATTTTGCTTTTAGGCCTTTGTCTGTCTGGGGACAGGGACAGTCTCAAAAGCAACTTATAGCATGCTGGAGGTTATTTCTTGTGCAAAATGGCGTTCGTGGGAAGCTGCAAGGCTCCATCTTCCGGCACACAGAGGTATTGCTAAAAAGTTTCCGATCTACTATAACACCTGGGGAATATTTTAAAGGTGAGGAATTTGCAGCTACCAGAAAAGCATTACCGAAGGTAAGTAACTTATTCCTCTGTTCCTTTATTCTTGAAATTATTAGTTCTAGAGGAACCGAAACAACTATTGGTGTACATTCAAGTTGTGAATCTGCTTAAATAATGCAGTTTACTAGTGAATCTACTCCTTTCTGCTGAAATGGGCCATCATACTCAAGGTAGCCTAGCAAGTTTGTGTGTATTGTAAAGCAGAATGGTGTCTGTTCAGTCATGTCTCCATTTACAAATAAGTAACTAACCGCTTGTAGTGCTAAATAGATTTTAGTGGCCTCAGTTTAAAGCTGCTCTCAGATTTGCTAGGGGTGTGAAAGTGAGAAGTGTGAACAGGAAGACGTTCTTTAATTCAAGGTCTGGGTCAACTCTCACCAAAGAGTCCTAGAGAGCTCCATTCTGATTCCAGTGCTGGAGAAAAAGCTGAAGAGCAAGAGTTGTCTTTGGTAGAGATTTTGCTTCCAAAGAATTTCACTTGCTAAACTATTCTTAGTCTATGGTTGCATTTCTCAACATAACAGTGGAAGCTTCAGTTAATTCTTTAGCAGACTCTGAGCTTAATGCAGACCTAAACAAACCATAATTTTATTGCCCAGGATCCCACTTAAAACTACACTGCTCATTCATCCAACCCCCTTTCCTACTGAATACAAGATAATTTGCGCCAACTATAAAATTGATTGAAAAAGAAGACCTAGCACATGCATTATAGACAATGTCCAGGTTCCACCATCTACTGCGTTCAATCCTCACAGTTCCAGATCCCAAATCCTTACTGTGTAGAGTTGCTTTTCTCGGTCTTCAAGTTAATTTATTGAATTGTTTGGTGGTTTTTAGTACTTTTCTTTTTCTTTTCTTTATCATTTATATCTATTCCTGCTATGTCCTCAGATTTTCTTTGTTGTAGGTGAGTGATGTGGCACTTTGCGCCTTCTTTTAGTACACCTTTGGCTCTGAGGTGCCTCTAGGGCCTCCTATCATTTGCTGCACGAGTCTTCGGGCCTTTCTACAAGGGTCCTTGACCCAAGGGTTTTAACAGAGGTTTTCTTTTAGTGCCTTTCAGCTGACGTTTCTCGCGAGGTCTTACAGTGGTGTTTCCCCAGAAAAAAAAAATCTTATTTTTGAAGGGTGTAGTGAACCCAGAGTGCTTGGTTTTACTTTCCTAAGATCGTTTTGGCTTCTTAATTAGGTCAGGTGACTAAAAACTGGTCTAAAGGGGCTTCCTAAAAACCTGTGCTGCTTCTTTAGAGATTCTTATGCCAGCAGGTCCCATTAGTCATTTTCTCCAATTGAGGGGACATTCCCCTTGTATTGGGGGTACATCTTATTCTTTCTCATGATTTCCAAGGAATATTTGCTCACCTCTTGTCCTGTATCAGTGTCCAGAGCAATAAGGTGACTTTTGAAGTGCCTTTTATACTTTGTATCGCTCTTTATTTGTCCGGAAGTGTCTCGTCTGTCACTCTATCATGTATCTACCTTTGGCAGGAGATGCCTGCTTGTGCCAGAGCAGGATCACTGTATTTCCATTAGCCTCACATGCTTATGTGTGTCAACTGCTGAGGCCCAGCCCTTTGCGTGCTATGTTGGCCCTCTATTGACCTCTTTTAGGACTACTATCCCTGAACCTTTATAGGTGCATATCACTTATATTTCACCAATTGATGGTGCAAGAGCAACTGGTTCTGTTTATAGCCTGTACTGTGGCCTCATTACCTCTCCACAAATTCCACTAAATTAGAGGGAAATATTCTTCCTCCCGAAGTGCTCCTTGATGCCTGACATTCATCTCAGCCAACCTTAGTGACCACACCTTTTTGCCTCTGAGGTGCCCTACCAGTGTCTGCATATGAGATGTCTCCTTTGAGTTCCCAGACTCTTGCTAGCTGTTACTTTGGGCCATGTAACTAGATTTGTCAGCCCTCTTCTCGAGTATGTTGAATGAATGAACTGTTGCCTCGTCTTTCCACCCCTAAGATGCTTTTGCCAATATATCCAGTGTTACCCTTTGGTGTTTTCTGTTCCTGTGGTCTCCCTGGTCTGAATAGTTCCAGTTATTTATTTGTGCTGTTTCGGCTGACATCTTGTCAGCACTTGGGCTCTGTAGCAAAGACCCTGACTCTAATGTGGGAGATTATGAAAATCCCTCTGCCTTTCCTTGCTTACTATGTGAAGGGTTTGCCTCCTATTTCTTGGAGTTGGGTAGCAGTCACACTGTGTTCAGTGGACTCCTCGGTAGGCTTACTGCCCTAGAGCAGAGGTGCAATGGGGGGTAGAAATCCTCCTTTCTGCCTCCTAGTCACCCTCTAGCAACTAGCCTCTCTTCATAAGATTTCACACCCCCTCAACCTGCCAGTTTTATTGGGGTTGTATCTCTGTAACTTTTTGGGTGGGGTTGCAAGTGGAGTCTACTTCATGACCTTTAGAATATAGCTTCAGGGCTATATAGGTGCTTTTGCTATATCTATATAGCAAATATATATATTTATTTGAGAAAGTGCAGCAAAGGCATCAGAGCAACTTGGCGGCTTGGAAACACAGACCATGTGCCCACAGCTGCAGGCAAAAACTATGCAGCTGTAGATATGAGACCGGTAAAGGAGGCATTTTGTCTCTAGCTTTGGCGAACTTCGAAAGGAAAATGCACATTGAAGCTTAGATTTAGAGAAAAACAGAATACCTAAAGACTCTCTTCAAAGATACATTTATTTAAATAGGGGATTGTACTGGCATGTGAATGGTATGAGCCACACTAGAAAGCTACATGCATGGTATTCCGCGGATCCATCCAACTAACCACAGTAACTTGATACCAAAGGTGCGGAGGTATTTTCGCTGCTTCATCCTGCTCTGTGCACAAATACTAGGTCATGTTGAAACTCGGGTGAAGTATAGTAAATCCCATTGTTCTTTTTATGTGCCAACGTGTGTTAAGGATTGAGTCCGGTGTGCTAGTCGTATGAAAAGATGTGTAAGTGTCACTGGGAGGACATAGTCCAATATGCAGGACTAAAATGTATGTGGAGGTCTGTAAAAAGTGGTCGAATGTCCTAAGTTTTCAGTCCCTTACATTTCATTTTCTTGGTTTCTGTTGTGGACCACAGTCAAAAGCGCCTTGAGTGCTCTTCTCATTTTTACAACATCTTGGCTTACTTTTGCATAGTCTCATGTCTTAGCCACTGTTTATGAAGAGAGATGCCATCACTTTAAATGTTGAGTGTGCATGCTATGGTGCCAGTCATTTAATTGGCACTGGGGCTTGCATGTTAACCTGCACTTTGATGGTGTGGCTTGATGCAGTGTAAAATCCAAGATGCTGTCGATTTGAGAAGAACACAAGTGTCACCGCACCTGGTAAGTAATTCCTCCTTTAAAATGACAGATCATTGTGTTTCCTGTCCTTGTTCTCTTTGGTGTACCACACTCTGAGCACTGTCCCCACACTAGAAAGCTACCTGGAACGAGTCAGAAGTTGAAAAAAGTTTTTTATTTTTTTTAGTATGCTCTTGCATTTAGGGGACTTGAATTGTTTCGTTATTCAAGTCTAAGGAGCAGTGGCATAGCACGAAAGTTGTACGTTTTTTTTTTTTTTAAATTAAATGTCCAAAAGCGGTATCCCAGTACAAGCCTTGTATAATTGGTGAGTACTCTGAATCCCTTGTGAATTTAATGTTTTTGTTCGAGAAAGTAAATATTCTCCTTTTTAGGTACTGCTTTGCTGCATTTTTTACGGTCTTAATCCCAGAACCCGGGTAATTGATTACTCTGCCTGTTAGATTGGCACGTGCACTTGAGCTTACCTTTCTAAAATAGTGTGGTTTGCCCACCGTTATTATGGACGCAAATTGAGGTAGACATAAGTACTTCTTTGAAGAGGTCTGAAGTTAGCTGCTAGCAGGGGATAGAAATAAGGGCATCTCCTCAAGACAACCCTCTGCAGGTATTCATAGTCTAGCAGGGCAGGCCTCTCTTGACTGTATAGTTCCATAGTCCATGCTTATTTCATGAATCAAAGATGAGAGTTCAAAAGATGGCGTGCACTCTGACTGGCCCAAACAATAACGAGGCCCAATGTTTGCTGTCAACAACATTCACATAACTGCTCAAACTCGGTCTTGATCAAATCGAGTTAGAGTAAATGTGTGTCTTGGGCATGATTTGAACACTTTCTCAGCCTGATTTTTCAAGCTGGGAGTGTATCACAGCATGATTTTTTTAACTGGTGTATTGCTGTTCATAATGCACCTGCAGAAACTAAGACCCCAATCTGAGTTTGCAGATGGGAAAGGTTATTTTTTTCGGCTTTAGAACATTTGCGCTTGTATTTGTTGCTTTGTGACGAGCAACCTTTTTAGCATTACTTATTTCTGTCGGATGGACATTGTATAGACTTTCACATGCTATTGTTAAAGAATTGCTTTTCTTCCTAGGTTCAGCTGGACCCATGCATCCTTTGGATCCGCTAGCAGCTGGTCCCCACCTGGCACGATTTCCTTACCCCCCAGGTGCCATTCCCAACCCACTGCTCAGTCAGCCACCTCACGAGCATGAAATGCTTAGACACCCTGTGTTTGGTGAGTTAACTGTGAAGTATTTTGCGGCCTAGATGCATGCACGGTAAAGAAATAGCAATGACATGGAAGGGGTGAAACCTATGTATTTCCTTCCACCGCTAGTAAACGCATTATTAATCAATAAAATCTTTGGTTACCACTCACTCATGAGCCTATCCTGAGCTTGATCAGAATGTGTCGATTAATCATTTACGTGAATTAGAATAAAGGCATGGGCTTTATAAATGTTACCATCACGATGTCCTATCTTCCTGAACTGATTTGAATGATTTCTTTGTGTGCATAGGTACCCCATATCCCAGAGACCTTCAAGGAGGACTCCCGCCCCCCATGTCTGCAGCCCATCAACTGCAGGCGATGCATGCACAGTCTGCAGAACTGCAAAGGCTAGCCATGGAACAGCAATGGCTACATGGTCACCACCAGATGCATGGGGGTCATCTACCAAGTCAGGAAGATTATTACAGGTTAGTATACTGTGCACAGTTCACCACTGACCAGGGCAAGTCACTGTCTAACGTTTACGGTGCAACCAGATCTTCAAGGGAAAGGGCAGATGTGGAAAGTATGTATAGAGGCACTGGAAACGGCAAATTACAGAGTACGTCCCCACTGGCTCTCGCAGAGGGTTAATATACCCCAGTGTTAGGCTCTTCTGGCCATTAAATATCGGTAGTATAAATACACACATCCTCCAATTCAGCAGATCTTACCACCTTGTGGTGTTGAACAGACCTACTGAGCTGGTATATGAAACCATTACATGAAAAGAGTACCTAGCCAATTTTTGAACAGACTAAAGGCCCTTCGTCCTCCAAACTAGCTTGTTGTGCTTATGGGAACTGTAAAAGCCACCCAGTATTGTAACCGGGGTTCCCAGATGGATGTGAACAGAGAAAAAAAGAGTTGCGACATATTGCCCAAAAGGCCACCAGAGTGAAGACCATCACAGTGAGCATGCTGGTAAGTATGTCAACAAAAACTCTTCAGAAGAACAATGTAGAAGAACGTCCACACATTCAGGATACAGTTGCTAATCAAGTGTATTGAAATGCACATCAGTAACTAGATCTTTCAACTCATAGAATATGAAATCTGATCCTCCCCATATTCCCAAGTATTTTAAATACCAATTGCTGCTCCATAATATATGCAGATGTGCTTGTGCTTCTATGAAAGTTTGAATGCTATGGCAGAAATATTTACCTGCAGGTGTACACATTCTGGTCTCCAATCTGTGGCATTTTTCATAATCTCACATGCTGATCTTCCATCAACCTTGAATAGACCAATTTGCATTGTTAAACGTCCATAAGTTAAGATCAGAATTTCCATCTAGGTGTTGAGATATAGTAGCTGGGTTATTAGCTGGCTAGTAGACATGAACTTCAGGAGGGTGGCTGCATGAATACAGTTGTTGTGATGATGCAGTTGAATGCCAGTGGCAAACACAGAGAAAACAATTTCGAAAGATTCTCAGCCTGATCTTATATTATATTGAAACATAGCCACCGAATGAAACATGGTGGGGAACTACATTTAAAGGCAAGTACATATTTCTTCTTTGTGAACATATGGAAGGCTCCAGTGTGGGAATTTCTGAAGAGGGACACTTTGAAGTAGAACATAAACTGTGCAGACATGTAAAGGATGATTGTGTAGGATCCATTCAAAAGTAGTAAGTTGTGTGATGGGGAAACTAATAAGAAAAGCAGTTGTCTGAGTGAGGGTGAAATGGGGATTTGTGCACATCTCAAAGGTCTTCTGAAATCTGACGCTTTTAAGACATTTCTCATTTACCTCCCGGAGGTAATTTCCCTTCCCTATGTTTTTAACTTTTGTGTTAGAATGATTTCGTCAAAAAGGCTCACCCCTTAAGCCTTCACAAATTTCGATTTTGTGAAATTGTATGATATTTAAAACACAGAGGTGCATCTAAATACCAAAACATAGCGATTGAACATTAATCAAGCCATTCATTTTGATTATTGCTTAGTGAAAAGTTTTTGTTGCTCTGGGTTGACTGGGCCAATGGGCTTTTTACCAACACCTAAGTCATTCGGTGCTTCAGCTATCAATCTGTGACAATTGTGAGCTCCTTTATAATAATAGATCAGCTCAAACATTATATTTCAATGCATTGATCTTGCTGGATGAACAATTAAAATGTTATAAAAGTAAGGTTAGAGGCTGAAAGAGAATCTCTTGAGAGAGAGAGAGCTTGTGTGTGTATCATGTGTGCATGTATGTATATGTGTATTGCCAGTTGTTCCTTGTTCCTCCTAAGTTTGCCTTTGTCACATTTGCATGGGATAGTTGTGAAGAAGACTGACAGGGCCCTCTGATGCCAAGTCACCTTACCCTTCAGACTGGCTGTCGCTCTAACTGGTAAAAAGCTGCACAAGTAGCTCTGCACCAGGTATGAGCAAGACCACAGCAGGAATCAGAACGTGGAGCTACTATTGCACTAGACAGAAGAGTAATAGAGCATCTGAAAGAGAATCTCTTGAGAGAGAGAGAGCTTGTGTGTGTATCATGTGTGTATGTATGTATATGTGTATTGCCAGTTGTTCCTCCTAAGTTTGCCTTTGTCACATTTGCATGGGATAGTTGTGAAGAAGACTGACAGGGCCCTCTGATGCCAAGTCACCTTACCCTTCAGACTGGCTGTCGCTCTAACTGGTAAAAAGCTGCACAGGTAGCTCTGCACCAGGTATGAGCAAGACCACAGCAGGAATCAGAACGTGGAGCTACTATTGCACTAGACAGAAGAGTAATAGAGACGAAGAGGGGAAAAGGAGGAAAACAAGAATGCACATGATGGAAAGACCGGGAGGGGAAAAGGAGGAAGATGATGAAAAATAGTGCTAATGAATACTAAACTAAATGGATGGACAGGTGATAATCTAGAAAGAGAAGGTGGATCAGGGAAAAGAAAAGGATAGGTTTAAGAAAATTAGGGAGTACTAGCATCAGAGAGATGTATGGGTAAGCTTTGGTTAATAGAAAGAAAATCAGTTAACCACTGGTTGTCACCTTAGCAGAGATGCCAAGAAATAATTGATATTGTAATTCAAAATGCACTAGCAGTACTGTTTCAGGTTTTGTGCGCACACAGGTGAGGAGTAAGTGAGGAGTAAGTGCTTGCAAGCAATTTCAACGACAGACACTGGTGTGCAGTATTTGGCTATATTATTGGGACACTGTAAAATGCTGCCAACGGTGGTCATTCTTTGATGAGATGGCAATTGTGGGTAGTGAGATGAAAACAGAATGGTTAGCAGTTTGAAGCAAGAACTGATGAATGCAGAGGTTTATTGGGAGAAGTGAGCACGGGCGAACAGTATGGACAACAGAAATAGATGAACAGTGCGCAATTGATGGGCAGTTAGGAGCAGACACTTGTGGTCAGTATAAGGAGCTGGTGAAGTCTGCAGTTCTGAGCCATTCACACGGGTTCGAAGGACTTCTAGCCCAGAAGAGTTCAAAATCGAACACCTTTTACAAGCTCTAGATTGATATGATTGTTCTAAAGAACATAACCACTTGTTTGAACAGATATACTGCCTGAGACTGTTGCTTGTCTTATGAGAACACACAATCTGCAACACAAATACAGATAACTGTTTTAAGCATAACTTTAAGGGGTGTCAAAAGTGGTTTTGTAGTTTTTGACCTTATGATGTTGGGAGTAATAAATGCTCTCTTACTACTATTTTATAATTTTGCTTTAAAAAAAAATGCAGATTACTTGTACATATGTTTGAGCACAATGCCTATAAGCACTTGATCTTTTTCCTGAACGATTTATCCTTTCAAATCCCTAAGCAAAGTATTTCCTTTATTGTTGAAGGCAGATTTGTGCAAGACAAGACCAGCTTCACATGCTTATGCTTGTGTGCAGTGTAACTTGAATACCCAGCAGTGGAACAGACTCTTACTCCAGTATTGAATCTTTCATAGATTCACATGCTTGAATCATTTACCATCGTCAAAGTGGGAGTCCTATAGGACTCCCACATCGCCGACTGGGAATGATTCAAGCATGTGAATCTGTGAAAGATACCATTACTAGAGAACTACAGGTAACTTATTTTCTTGCAGCAGCATATGTGATGTATTTTCCTCTCTTGGTCACATTATTCTTATGATACCTTTGCTAAAGCCTCCACCTACTTCTTTTTAAAGCACCTCTATGCTTCGAAGAGACGGGGCGCAGGGAGAGACTAGGCTAGGTTTAGAGGTAAAAGTGGACAGTATCATGCATGCCACATAAACTGTGTACCACACAAGATAAGGTGACAACTTGAAATTGTAAAGCACTGCACAGCCTTTTATTTTCTAGTGACTGTGTGAAAGAATTAATCAGTTTAGGTGTTAACTGCCATTTATTATGCCTGAGTGAGATGCCAGGCTAAGTGTATGCAAATACATTCCTCTACAGTTGTTTAGATAGTGTGCCGCCATAGAGGAACAAATGTGCGAGATATTTGTGTACATGATGGCGGGAATATTAGATTTGGGACCACCGTGGTGCGTCAGGGCCACACTTGCATCTGTTCAACAGGATTTTTGAGCAACGTCCAACAGTCCTTTTTCGGACATGCCATTTGATAGCCCACGTTTTCTTGAAGTCAAAGTGGACTGAGCCCTCAGTGGTGAAATATTGCTCAGTGTGAGCTTATATCACCTTTTACCTCTCCAACTGGAGGAGCATCATATTTGACTTGTGGGTGCTCTAAACTGTTCAGCATGGTTACTCTCGCCCCTTTCTGTCCAGCTCTCCCGACATGGCTTCCACACCACATCGCCTCCCGGAGGACCACTTTTCAAAATTTCGAGAAGTTCAGGCTCTGTTGGCCTAGAGAGTTGGAGAACGGGTGCCTGCCGTAGCAGTCGGAGCATTTTTGCTTTACCCTTTACCTATTGGTGTCTGCCCTATCTTCACCCAATGAATGTTTTGCTCTGGAAGGCCAAGTTCAAATTGCACTCTCTGGCCCAGGTATTGTTTGCCCTGAAGACTGGATGGTCGTGTTCGATCTGCAGAACACCTATGTTCAATCGTATGTGGCTCTAGATACACATGCTCTGCATACTCCTGCCATCTAATGTTTGGTTTGGAGTCATGCAACTTGTTTTTCTTCAAAGAAGTCTTTCGAGTCATGAGGTAGAGTGACTCCTCCTCTCGGTGATCCTGCGCATAGGCCTTGACTTCTTTGTTAGATTTTTTTTTTCTCTCCACCATCTGGTTTGGATGTGTTTCTCTTGCCTCCGTGTTCAACTCCGTTTGGTACGAGCCTTTGATCCTATCGTGTCTTCAACGGTATAGTCAATTTTGATCGTGCTTTTCCAAACCGTTTCTGCTCGTTAATCTTCGTCTTGTCAGAAATCTATTGCCCTTCGGACGCTGCCCGTCTTGGGCCTACCTTCCCACGTGCACAGTCAGTAAGGAAGATGTGTTCCTGATGGAACGAACACCTTTTCGATTTTGCCCCCATTGTCATGCTAAATATCCACACACCGATCCGACAATAGGTGTGTAACCTCTGCCACTCACCAGACTACCATGAAGCTGACTGACGCCTGCAAATCTTTTCGATCCAAAAGGCCTCTCCGTGGTCAAAGGGCATGTCGATTGGAAATGTCTTGATGCAGCAAGGATGATACTCCCAATATCTTCATTGAGGAGCACGCCCAAAAAGAGCCAGAAAGTGAATTGGAGGACACAGTGTTCTCCGTCAAGGAGATCTCTGGCACCGATGTGAAGTAAAAGCTAGAGTACACCCTGCCTCTCTGTCAGCGCATGAGTACTGCTACCACAACCCTGCTCCACCAAAAAAGAGTTCCAAATACTCACCCCTTCCACTTCTAGAGATCGCCAGACCGCCTCTGCCTCCGAGCAATGGTTGGATCCGAAGAGACTTCAGATGTCCCACCTTTGTGTCTGGCTCTGAAAACTCCAGTTAAACATAAGCCTTCTGCTTCGACACCAACCTCGTCAGATCGAGCCCATTCTTCGGTCTCTAAGCCTTCGGAACTGCACCGGCAACCGACTCGATCTCCTTCCGTGCTGTAAAAGAAATAATCTAAAGTCTCGATTCTGAAATCGACGGAACTTGAAAACTCTAAGCATTCTTCAGTTTCTTGGTCTTCGGTCGAGCCAATTCTTGAAAAGATGGACATTAAAGGAAGATCCACATTCAAGAAGGCATAGGCCAAATCATAGCTTCACCTCCTCATAAAAGGCTGCTAACATTTGAGGAGGACTTGAACATTCCAGTACCTCCCAAAAAGACAAGGCTTCAAACCCTGCACATCACCCTCCACCATCTCCGCATTCTCCACATCAGGACCCACTAGACCATACACCTGCAGGTTCACCAACAGAGAGTTTACGTGAACCATTAAAGGAACCAGATCCTTGGTCTGTTTATGATACAGACAATGGCCCAGATCTTTACCCAGCTCACCCTACACCACCAGAAGATGCTAGTGCCTGTCAACAAGTAGTTGTAAGAGCAGCTACCTTTCATGGAGTCAAAAAGGAGTCTCTAGAACAAAACTTCCTATTTGACACTTTATCATCCATACATAAAGACACCCAGTTTCTACCTATGCTTCTAGGTATGTACTTAGCATGCGGATGATATAGCTAAAAAACCTGTTTGTGCCATAATTATAACACCACATGTTGATAAAAATATAGAGGCTCCCTCTGTCCCACTTTTTATATGTAGCCAGGTCCCATCAGACTCCATTGTGGCAACCACAGCTTGTTAACGGGCAAATAGTCAGGCAAGTGGAGATACCCCACCTCCTGAGAAAGAGAGCACACGCATTGACGCTGCTGGAAAACCGGTTGCGACTCAAGCATCCAATTATTGGCATATTGCTATTTCCCAAGTCTTACTCGCACGTTACGGTAGGGCCCACTGGGATCAAATGGAAGAACTGCTACAGTATCTCCCAGAAGAACACAATAAAAGGGTCAACAAATAGTGAAGGTCAGCCATCACCAAAAATTCTATCAGGTGTCGCTTAGATGCAGCAACCAGCGTCATCAAAACCAGTACTTTGCTTAGAAGACGCCTAGCTCAGGCGCTCAGATTTTAAATCAGAGATTCAACAGGTAGTTTTGAATATGCCTTTTGATAAGGAGCATTTATTTGGCCGTCAAGTGGACTCCACTTTGGACAAAATGGAAAAAGACACGGACTCTGCAAAAGCAATAGGAACACTTCAAACTCCCACACATCGTGGGTCTTTTCACCGCTCAGGCTGCAAGCGTGGATATAAATCCATCAACAGAGATGGCTCCACTTCCCAGTAAAAGCAGGGGCAATCACTTACACTAAAAGATTTTACAGAGGCTCCTTTAGAGGCAACAATAATAAAGGAAGAGGTAGAGGTACTTCAACACATGGTGCAACCTCCGCCCCCAAACAGTGACGGCCCTATCCCTCCCTGCCAATCACATAGCAGCTGTCGGGGGAAGACTACTGTCCTTGTACCGGATCTGGGCAACCATCACAACAGACCAATGGGTACTAGCACTTACCTCGGCTATCCGCAAGCACTGGGGGGAGGGTCTCAATGAACCAAAGACGTCAATGCGTTGCCAAAAAGTGGCAATGGCGGCAGGCACGTTCAAAGCAGTGACGTGTCTATATAGACACATGACATTATAGGCTTTACCTCCCCTGACTAACTTGAAGCTTAAATTGGAAGCCGACCTTGGGGAAGATATCCCGGAGAAAGCTTAGGGGGAGTTGGTGGAGAGAGTTTGGAAGAGCACCAGGAATGCACGTTCCAATTAGTACATTTCTATATCCTACACAGGGCTTACCTAACCCCAGAAAAGCTCAATAAGTATTTCCCCAACACCTCGGCGGCGTGCCCGCGTTGCACAACTGAGGGGGTAGGCTTCAAGCATATGTTATGGGACTGCCCATTTCTAGACAGTTACTGGGAGGAATTAACAACGATACTGACTGATGTCACGGATAGGGAATTAGAACCGTCCCAGAAACACTGGGTCTTACATTGGTTCCCTCATACATCCAAAAATAAAGTCAAGTACATTTCTGGACTTGGGTTTACTCCTGGCTAAGCGTAATATCACTATGCATTGGAAAGCGAGCAGGAGCCCAAGACGCGCTGGAAAGCAGAGCTCCTTAAATGGGCTGAATGCGAGGGAGTGATTCGATTGCAGATAGCGACACGCACAAGAAGTGAAACGGCGAAGGCCTGGGATGCATTGGTGGTAGCACTCAAATCCCCTGATAATAGCGAAGATGACGCATCGGTGGGGGGGCCCGCAATAAACTCCGGGTAATCTGTGGACGAGTGCGGAGTACCGGGGGCCTATTACTTTGCTTCAGGAGAATACAGCAAAACACCTTACCGGGGTGAGTTCCCCTACAGTGATACCCCAACTAGAGGTGAGGCCCACCAAACCCTGTATGTATCTCTCATATAACTAATTTAGACTTACGTGACACGCCTGGGGGGGCGGGATAGGAGGGGGGGGGTAGTTGGAGGGGGTTGGCTGGGGGGTAGGGGGGGAGGGGGCAGTTTTGGAGCCAGGGATGGCATTTGCTGCAGTTGCTACAGGACCTGACTGCAGGAACTGACACAGCGCCAGCTAGCCAAGGGGCGCACCTTAACTGCTATCTTGTGGGTCCTGTTTCGCTCTACTTTTGTTACAAGTAACTTGTCGCTCAACTGTATGTTTCACCGAGGCGAGATGCCACGGTCTATACTCTTTTTATGCAACTCAATAAAGTCTGTTAAAAAAAAAAAACAGACCAATGGGTACTAGCAATTATCCAACATGGCTACTGTCTAGAGCTCAATACCACACCACCCAACATTCCACCTCACAGTCAGTCTATCACAAGATCACTTAACTCTTCTCAAACAAGAGGTCCAATCCTTTCGTCTCAAAGGGGCTATGGAACCAGTTCCCCTTTATCAACAAAGCACAGGGGTGTATTCTCTGTACTTTCTTATACCAAAGAAGGACAGGTCGCTCAGACTAATACTTGATCTCAGACTCCTTAACTATTACATCCCATCAGAACACTTTCACATGGTCACTCTACAAGATGTCATTCCGCTTTTACAGATGGGTGACTTTATGGCTACTTTGGACCCAAAAGATGCTTACTTCCAAATACCTATTCATCCTGCTAATTGTAAATACCTCAGGTTTGTCATAGCAGGAAAACACTACCAATTCAAGGTTCTCCCCTCTGGTGTCACTACCACACAAATAGTTTTTACAAAGTGCCTAGCAGTAGTAGCAGCACACCTACGACTGCAAAACTCATGTATTCCCTTACTTGGACAATTGGCTGATGAAAGCCAACACCCATGTTCAGTGTTAACAGTACATACAGACACTTACACATAACAATAGACCTCCTACGCAACTTAGGGCTCGCCATCAGTGTCCCCAAGTCTCACCTTCAAAGTCTTCAAATTCAACCACATTTAGGAGCAAACCTCGACACACAGGATTAGCCTACCCCAATCACGCTTTGATACAAACCTTTCAGACACTTAACTCAATTTCAGACAGTTTGCTCACAGTTCGCACTGTTATGCATCTACTAGGAATGATGGCATCTTGCATTGCCATAGTTCCCGAGGCAAGACTAAACATGCACCCACTACAGCAATCTCTTTATCGTCGGCGATCTCAGTCACAGGGTCACCTCTAGGATCTAGTGTGGATAGACTGCCTAATTCATCTTTCTCTGAGTGGTGGAACACCAACAATTTACTGAAAGGACGGCCTTTTCTGAATCGTGTTCCTCAAATCACTCTAACTACAGACTCGTCTGAGATGGGTTGGGTAAGCATCTCAAATACCATACCATACGATACAAGGTCTCTGGTATGCCAAACATCAGTCCTTACACATCAACTGCTTGGAACGTCAGGCAGTATTCCTTGCACTGAAAGTGTTTCTTCCCCATCTGTCTCACCAGGTTGTCCTAGTCCAGACGGACAATATGACAGCCATGTACTGTCTCCAAAAACAGGGAGGCACACGGTCTTCCCAGTTGCCACATCTCTCTGACCATTTGGAACAGGGCTCTTCACCATCACATTCATTTGTTAGCAGAATGTCTGCCAGGAAAGGGCAACCATCTTGCAGACCTGCTCAGCAGGACACACCAACAAACTCACGAATGGGAACTCAACTCACAAATGGGAACTCAACTCACAAGTCCTCCATCCTTACTTTTAAAAGTGAGGGGCTCCTCACATAGACCTGTTCACCACAAAAGAAAACGCAAAATGCCCACACTTCATATCCAGGTTCCCACACCCACAATCCAAGAGCAACGCACTATGAATGAGTTGGCCCGGGATATTTGCCTAACAGGTCAGACCTTCTCACTCAGAATCAAGGATAAATCGGGCACCCAGACTAAAGGTTTGGCTCCTGAGGTCTTAGAGTTAATCTAAACTTACCATCAGAATACATGGATATTCTTAAACAGGTACATAGATCCACAACTAGAGCCTGTAACACTGCAAAATGAAAGTGTTTTGTTTGCTATTGCCAACCTAAACCTATTAATCCTATCAAAGCCTCTGTGCAAGACATTATTTGCTATTTACTTCATTTACAGAAGTCCAATTTGTCATACACTTTCATTCGATTTCATCTTGTTTCAATAGCTACGTATCACCAAAATAGAGCTCATTTATCCCTCTTCAAAATTCCTGTTATTAAAGCATTCGTGGAAGGACTTAAGAGTTATTCCACCTTGTGTGCCACCAGCGCCCTCCTGGAACCTAAACATTGTGCTTACTAGGCTAATGTCTCCTCCTTTTGAGCCTTTACACTCATGCCCACTTAAATTTCGATCATGGAAAGTGGCATTGTTAGTTGCTATTACGTCACTCAGGCATGTTAGTGAGCTCCAGGCATTAACCTTAGAGGAACCATTCTTTCAAATACATAAAGGAATATTGGTGCTTCAGACTAATCCAAAATTCACACCAAAGGTAGTTTCTAAATTTCATTTCAATCAATCAGTTGAACTACCTCTATTTTTTCACTAACCCTGATTCTGTAGCAAAAAGTGCTTTTTTCACAATGTACAAAGAACACTCATGTTCTACATAGGTAGAACTAAAACTTTCAGGAAAACAAAACAACCGTTAGTAGCTTTTTCACCACCACATAAAAGTAACCATTTATCGGAGTCTGGCATAGTCAGATGGAAAGTAAAATGCATTCAAACTTGCTACGTTAAAGCTAAAAGACCTTTACCTGTGACTCCTAGAGCACACTATACACGTAAAAAGAGAGCATCTGAAAGAAATGCATAGTGATAGATTCCTTACCTTAGAATTACCCCCAGGAGTCAGACTGGAGCCGGAAAGATTTCGTAAGCAGTACCCCTGCGCGTCGGAAGGTGGCGTCGTGCGGCTCCACATCAGTCATTGGCGTCGCGGTCGCCAAGATGACGTCACGGCAGCTGCTTAGACGCCGCCCTCGCGTGCTGACGTCAGTTCTTTCTTTTTCCGCGCCAGCATTCACAGGTCTGGAGAGAGTGGTACCCCCCAGTCCCTCTCGAGGCCTTTTTGTCTCTCTTTTTTCGAGTCGATCGACTCCTGGTGCCGTAGGGATGCCCGGCTTCAAGTCTTGCGGGGACTGTCATCGTATGATGTCGGTGACGGACCCGCACTGTGTGTGTCTCTACTGCCTGGGGCGCAACCACGACCCAAAGTCGTGCCCCGTCTGCCGGGCCATGGCGCTGAAGTCTCTGCGGGAGCAGTCCCGAAAGTTGCTTGAAGTCCGGCAGTCGGCTCCGTGCCGCTCAAGGTCCCGGTCCCGTTGAGAGGTAGAGAGACCGGTCGCGGCACCATCACCATCGTTCGTCGGGATCGAAGTCTTTGCACTCTGGGTCAGATAAGACGAAGCATCACAAGAAGTCGAAGAAGGGTCATCACTCACCAACTTTCCCCCGCCCGTCGTGGCTGAGGGTGCTGGTGGTGCCTCCCCCGCGGCTCCATCGGAGCCTACGCTGTCGCCGTCTGCCTACCCGGCCTTTCCGGGTCCGTTGGCGACTCCAGCCCAGCTGCAGGAATTTCTGTCGCCCATGGACCGCCTCTTTGGGCCATCGGGCCCTGCGGACCCGACTGGGGTCCTCGCCCTTCACTTTCGGTGGCTCCGGCATCGCTGTCGGCTCCGGCCCTGGCCCCGCAGGGCCCCCAAGGATCCAGGCCTGGATCTCGGTCGACGCCGGTTGATCTTGTGACAACTCCACCGGCACCACCTCTGACGTCGCCCCCGGCACCGGACGACGTCACCCCCGGTCTCAGCTCCGATGTGGACACGAAGCTGGAACAGCGTCGCTCGACTCCAACTCCGATGGGACCTTTCCCTATGTCCGGCCTCCTTATTTTAGGCCTGTTAATCAGTCTTCCGAGGAAGGGGAGGACTGGGAGGGGTCTGAGGACCCTCTCAAAGCTCAGTGCAAGTATGACCCGGACTGGGCAGAGAAACTGGGAGAGGCCAGTGGTCTGGACACCTCTCCTGACCTTGGCATGCTCACTCCTCCTACCGTGGCTACGGAGGAGGGTGCAAGTTATGCGGTGGTGTTGCGTAGGGCGACCGAGGCTCTCCAACTCCCTACAGTGGCCGTCAGGACAAACCTCCTGACAGAAGTGCTTCAGCCGGAGGCTACCTTTGCGGAGCCACTGCTGCCTTTTAATGAGGCACTTTCTGACTTTCTTTTGGGCACCTGGTCCAGGCCCAACACAGGGGCTCCTGTGGATAGGAACATGGCCTTACGCCATTGCCCGGCCCCGGGCGATCCCCTCTTCCTCTCTTAACACCCCACCCCTGAGAGCTTGGTTGTCCAAGCCTCCACGTCCCAGAGCACATTCCCTACTGCACCCCCGGACAGGGAATCCAAGAGACTGGAACTGTCTGGGAAGATGATTTTTTCTTCCGCCAGTTCAGGGCTGCAGTCTGTGAACACCGCCTGCCTCTTGGGTCGTTATTCCCACTCTGTGTGGGATACGG
Organism: Triturus cristatus; assembly: GCF_964204655.1. Taxonomy (NCBI): domain Eukaryota; kingdom Metazoa; phylum Chordata; class Amphibia; order Caudata; family Salamandridae; genus Triturus; species Triturus cristatus. Next base: position 915,919,169 of record NC_140580.1, on the reverse strand, counting down.
TGGCGCAAGTGCTACCTCAGTGTCCGTCGGAGGTGTGGACAGTGCTCTCTCAGGTTATTGCTGAGGGGAGAGATGCAGCGAAGTTCACAATTCGATGTCGCCTTGACACCACCGACTCGCTGGGCAGAGCGATTTTCACGACAGTGGCGCTCCACCGCCACGCCTGGCTGAGGCCTACTGGCTTCTCGGGGATGTCCAGAACACCCTGATGGACATGCCCTTTGATGGCATTTGACTTTTTGGCAACTAGGCAGATAGTGCATTGGAGCGTTTTAAGGACTCGCGGGCTACGGCCAAGTCCTTGGGCCTTAACGCCACGCGCCCTCCTCCATCTTTTGCTTTTCGCTCCTTTCGTGGCCACCGAAGAGGCGCCCTAACACGTTTGCTTCAGAGCCACAGGCTGCAGCAGTCTTAGCGCGGACGTGGGACCTGCAGAGGCGGTTCAGGGGACCAGCGGACGGGTCAGTCCACTTCCACTCCAGCCACCACTGCCCCAAAACCTTACTAGTCCGGTCTTTTAGGCCCATCAAACGCCAGTGGGCGGCAGGGTACGCCATCACCTCACAGTCCGAAGCGCTACTCCCTCCCCTTCGAGACTACCCCTCCAGCCATGCCACCCCAGTACCATTGCATGTCGGGGGATCATTTAGCACTTCTTCAACAGGAAGTCGCGGCCCTCTTGGCCAAGGGGGCCATCGAGCGCGTTCCTGTGCCAGAAGTAGGGCGTGATTGTTATTCCCACTACTTTCTGGTGCCCAAGAAGGACAAGGGCCTGCGTCCTCCTCAGGGACATCAAGCGCTTCCTTCGGAAGGAGAAGTTCAAGATGCTAACCCTGGCTCGGGTCTTGTCTGCCCTGGAGACTGGATGGTAGCGTTGGACCTGCAGGACTCATATTTCCACATTCCCATCCTGCTGGCCCACAGGCGTTACCTGTGGTTCACGGTAGGTCACGAGCACTTTCATTTTACCGTGCTCCCCTTTTTTCCTTACCTGCGCCCCTTGGGTGTTCACTAAAGTGATGGTGGTGGTCACAGCTCATCTGCGCAGATCAGGGGTTCCAGTCTTCCCCCTATCTCAACGACTGGCTGTTGAAGGCGGGCTCTCCCCAGACTGTCGTTTCCCACCTCCAGACTGCGGCTGACCTTCTGCATTTGCTGGGGTTCTCCATCGATGTGCCGAAGTTTCACCTGATTCCCCTCAGAAGCTCCTCTTCATCGGAGCGGTTCTGGATACAACGCTGTTTCGGGCCTATCCTCCCGAACGGCAAGTCCAGGATATTCAGGCTATGATTCCGATCTTTCAACCTCTATCCTGGATTTTGGTCAGGATGACCCGGAGGCTGCTGGGCCTCGTGGCCTCCTGCATCCTGCTGGTCCCTCATGCCAGATGGCATATGCGGGCTCTGCTGTGGGACCGGAAGTTCCAGTGGGCGCAGCATCAGGGGAACCTGTCCGATTACTTCCAGATCTCGGAGTGGACTGCACAGCAGCTGCAGTGGTGGCTCACCAACCGGTATTGGGTCCAAGGCAGATCCCTTTCCCTTCCCCAACTGGAGCACACAGGAGTGACGGACGCATCCCTCCTGGGATGGAGGGCCACATTTGAGAGGCGGAGATCAGAGGCCTCTGGTCTCCGGCAGAGTCCAGGCTCCATCTCCACCTTCTGGAGCTTCGGGCAATCCGACTTGCACTGAAGGCATTCCTTCCCTCTGTCAAGGGGAGAGTAGTGCAGGCGTTCACAGACAACACCACCGCCATGTGGTACTGCAGCTAACGGGGCGGGGTGGGGTCGTGGACCCTATGTCAGAAGGCTCTGCGCCTCTGATCATGGCTGGAACAGTAGGACATTTCCCTGGTGGTTCATCACCTGGCAGGTTCACTGAACGCCAGGGCGGACAAACTCAGCCGCAGATGCATGATGGATCACCAATGGCGTCTTCACTCGGACGTGGCGCAAGGTCTCTTTCGACAGTGGGGAGAGCCTTGGTTAGATCTGTTCGCCACCGAACGCGCAATGTCTGCAATTTTGCACGTTGGAATTTCCAAGGCGGCACTCGCTAGGTGCCGCTTTTCGTCACAAGTGGAGTTGCGGTCTGTTCTACGCCTTTCTGCCTATACCACTTCTGCCCAGAGTGCTGAAGAAGATCAGGCGTGACTGGGCCCAAGTCATTCTTGTGACTTTGGACTGGGCTCGAAGAGTTTGTATCCCGAGCTACTCAGAATGACGATCGATCAGACTGCCTCTTCGTGAGGATCTTCTGTCGCAGCAGCAGGGAACGGTCCTCCACCCTAACATGTGCAGTCTCCACCTCTTTGTGCGGAGATTGAGTGGCGGCAGTTGATTCCTTTCGACTTGCCTCCGAAAGTCTGTGATGTCATTCTGGCAGCCAGGTGTCCCTCCACTAAGTTGGTATACGCCTGCAGGGGGAACACATTTGTGGCATGGTGCACAGCAAAGACTGTGGATCCCCTTTCTGCCCCTCTTTCAGAAGTTCTTCTGTTCCAGGCACTTTATCCCCTTTACAATGGATTCCTATGGAAGTGGTCCTGATGCAAGGGATGAAGAATGCTGTGGATGCAATGTGGTTGACGGGGGGTCTTCCTGCGGCTATTCCTCAGTCTACAAAGGGGGTGAGGCAGTCCTGGTCACAGGGTCAATGTCGCTCAAAGTCCTCTCAATGCTGATATAAGTCCAGTCGCCACTGATCTACGAGTCAACCAGTATCGTGGTCGCAGCCGCACCCTTCCTGAGCGATAACTCTGCTTCTGGGCGACCAAGCTGCACTTTCTACTCTCCTAGGCTCAGTGAACCTGGGTGCAACTTTGAGCTTCAGGTCCTTGTCTCTGCTACTGCACAGTGGCGGGATTCTCAATTGTTGTGGCCCTGTGCTGTGAACAGTAGGTCAGACCTTGGAGTCTTTTCGCTTTGGCTTGGCTCCAGAGACAACTTCTCTACGAGCAGGACACAGCAGGCTCTTCTTTGCTAGCCAACAGGTTCAGCAGATACAGTCTATCACAGTTTGCCAGTTTTGACGGTGCAGCAGGGCAGTTCTTCAGTCCTTTTTCCATTGTATTTGAGATCTGAGTTCTGGGTGCCCTATTTATGTTCAGAAAATACCCTCAAGGTAGGACACGGTTGGTAGTCAATGGGCTTCCAGTTTCCCTCCCTCCTGATGATGTCTTCCTCGTAAGTGTGACATTTTACTATCCCAAGATGCACCATTATGCCCACTCACAACATGGCAGAATCCAACTCTCTGCAACCAGAGCTGCCTAGTCCAACCCAGAGGTGCGGCTACCAAGGAGTCTACACACCCCTGAAAAGCCTCTTTGACAACAGGTTTCCTCTGTCCTTTCAAGTGCCACCTAGTCTGCCTAAACAGTGAGGCTTCCCCTCTCCCAAGTCTTCCCCATCTGCTTTTTATAGGTGGCTTCAGCTTTGAAGCTCTTTTTTGGGTCAATACCCATGTGGCTTACAGCAGGAGGGAGGTAACACTTCTCTCCAGTGCAGGTCCCTGTTGTCTCCTTTCCTGGGAGTCGGTAGCACTTCTAACTAGGAGGTCAGAAAGTTGTCTCTGGTTCAAGCGCCTTGTCTAACAGTTAAGGGCACAAGAAATTGAAGGCAACAAAGTAGCATCTTTGTAAAAGTTGCACACTGTAACTTGTTACATTAGTTTCGACTTGAGAATAACGTTCGGCTTAATGTAACGAGTTGTTTGATACCTTTGTATGCCAACTTTGGTCTCACCGTGTAGGATTTAACACAGCTGAGGGGTCAGCATGTAACCTTGTACTCGCGGCCAAGTCTTTTTGCTGTAAAAACGACACTGCCTTGTGGTAATGTAACAAACAGGGCGGGTAGGGTCACACTCTGTTCAAGGGGTCCTTGGTGCATCAAGGCATTTTCTGGTGGTGAACCACCTGGCAGAATCAATGAATGCCAGGTGCCGATAATTGCAGCCATCGACGCCTAACTGATCATGAATGGCAGGTACATCCGGAGGTGGTGCAAGGTCTCTTCCGTGAATATGGAGAACCATGGCTAGATCCGGTCGCCGCTGCTGAGAACACACAATGCCAGTCATTCTGTGTGTTGGAGTTTCCCGGGCACGTCTCTCGCTCAGAGACTTGTTCACCTCAAGTGGAACTCGGAGCACCGTATGCCTTTCTGCAGATACTGTTCCTGCTCCCAGATCTCAAGAAGATCAGGGGTAGACCAGGCCCAAATCAGTATAGTGGCTCCAGATTGGGCATGGAGTGTATGGTATCCAGAACTCCTGACACAGCCGGGTGGAGAACATGCACAGACTCCCACTCTCTGTCTGAGCGCCGAACAAGGCTGCTCAGACCAATCACGGCGCTGCTGTCATGCTGGTTACAGCAGCGTTGTGATTGGCTTAGTGGAGTCTGGGAGCCTGTGTGCTTCCTGTATTCTGCGTCGTATGAAGAAGCGGCGGCCCTTCAGATAATTTTTCAGTTTTTTTTACATTGAGCCCCCTCACTCTCTCCGCCCTACCACTACTTTCAAATGTGGTCGCCACTGCTAGTAGCCCATTGGCTACTGACTGCATCCACCTTGAAGACATTTTCGGGGCATAAATAGGGCACCCAGAACTCGGATCTCGATGGACTAGAGAAGAGCACCAAAGGACTGTCCTGCTGTCGTGTAGTTCCTGCTAATCCGTAGGATCTCTGCATTGTTTGTACATAAAGTAGGGGCTTGGTGCCAAGACTGATACTGGACACCCTCACAGGATGTGTTGGCCTATAGAACAGCTAGCTCACAGTCCCACCGTAAACCCCCGTAACCTACCAGGGACCGAATGGTTTCCGGCAACCATTGAACATGACAACCCTGACCCCTCCGGGTTCGTGAAAACAGTGCAGCACCTTTCGCACTGTCACTCGTGCTCACTTATTCTGAGAGAAGTATACAGAGAATGCATAGTGGGACGTTTTCAATATATTTATTGAACCAATGTTTTTTCTTGTATAGAATACATGTGCTGCAATCATTAATAGACAGAAGCGGATAAAAGTTATTACAAGCACCAAAAGCGTGAACAGTAGATATAGTTCTACCATGGTGCTAAAACAATGGGTATATGCTGGCATATACAACGAGGCAGTAATGGAAGGTACTCCTATGCGAACCCTACTCTTAAGTGTATGTAGAGTATATGTAGGTGTGGAGCTAAGAATCCGCCCAAGGGACGATCCAACCCCATTACCTGGTGGGAAAGAATGAAGGACCCCGTCTTGGTCACGAACTGGACACTCCTCCCGAGATGTCAGACCGCTGTGTTATGAACTCTCAGCATGCAAGGACCTCTGGTGTCAGCTGGAGTGTCTCCTCTGCTAATCTATCGGGATGCTAATCTTTTATAATAGAAAGCAGCCTTGCGATGTGCGTATAGATTAGGAATGTTGGGGATATGTGGATAGGCCTGTTGCCCCATGATGGCATTTGCACATAGTGAAAAAAGAGAATGTGTACATGATGTTCAGGGCATTGTGATAATGTTATGTGAAGCTAGATGTGTAAACAAGTTTAGTTTCAGGTAAACTAATCCAACATTGTTGCCCACGCCAATATGTGCAAAAGGTTACTGATGAAAAATAGGACAGTGTAAGAAATAATCTGCTACGCTACATGGGCCTAACGTGGCAAATATAACACTTGCACACCAAGGACCTGACGAAGAGAGGCTGCACCGGCATGGACTGCACCTGCTGAACCTGCTGGCTAGCAAAGTCGGAGCAACTGTGCCTACTGTGTCCTGCTCATGAAGATGTCTACGGAGCACAGCCGAAGCAAGAGTCCAAGGGTCAGTAGCTGATCGGTTCACAGCACAGGGCCACAACAGCTGACGAAGCCTGCTGGGCTGAGTTGGTAGCCCAGATCATCAAGCTGACACTCCTTTAGCTGTGCAGCTCTAGAGGCCAGGACCCGATGCTCAAAGTTGCACCCGAGTCTGCTGGACCTGAGAATGTCGTCAGAATGCAACTTGGTCATCCAGTAGGCAAGTTATCATCCAAGAAATGATTCTGCTCTGACCCCGATACAAGGTGACTGGTAGCTCAGTGGCGACTGAACTTCTGCCAGGACCGAGAGCACTTTGAGGGATATCAACTCCTGTGGCCAAGACCGCCTCACAAAGTTTGTGGATTGAAGAATAGCCACATAAAGATTCCCGTCGACCGTATCTAGCCATAGCTACCCAGGGTTGAGTTAAGGGTTTCACAAACTAAATCTACTGGTCCTAAAGGGGTAGGGGGAGTGTATTACATGGTGAGATTGTCAACCACATCATATAATACTCCCCATTTTCTCACACACTCCGTTTGAGCCGTTTCAAAGGGAAGTATTGTTTTTCGATAGCAATATTCACAGGTAAGTAAAAATTTCAACCCTGTGCGCTTTTACGCATAATGCAATCCTATGGGCAGAAAAGTCAAAGATGCATAAAGGTAGGTACAGTCTGTTTCAGGGATTCACCTTTGGGTTTCGAAGTTGTAGTGGGCCAAGGTTCAGACTACTACCAGTCTGGAACCGCCTGGATTCTTCTGGGAGCAGGGTGCTGGCGAGTCTGGTCGCGGGTGTGCTATGGTGAAGGGGGGGGGCCACCTGTAAATACGGTGCATATGGGCTGTTGCGGGCAAGTCCGAAGGCTAACAAATGGGCGCTTAGGTCTCAAGGTGACTTGGAGGAAGGGGGCACAGCTGGTTCTTTAAGACCCGTCTGGGCGACTCTGGTGCAGAAGAGTTTGGTTTGGTTGGTTGGGCTGGGTTTTCAAAGATGCACCTCGCGGTCAGGAGCAAATAGCTGGCAGAGGAGAAATCAGGGCAGCTGCGCCAATAACGAAGTGGGTCTCAGTAATGCGGATGTCTGTCGACGGCTGCTTGGTCCTGGTGCAGTGAGGACCCAGACTGGAATCTCACTGTTGGTGTTTGGTGCAGGGCGTCCAGTATCCCAGGGGATGGTACTGCATGGCTCCGGTTGGGACTGGTTTCTTTACACTCTGTGGGGATGCAGATGTGAACTTCCAGAGCACGAGTACCTTCTCCTGGTCATTGCGGTGCCAGTCGGGCTAAGGAGCTGCAGGGCAGTGGAGTGGACTCTGCTTGTTGGTGCCTGCGGATTAGAAGAGTGTAGCTCCTCTATTCCATGGGAGACTGTAAGTGATTTTTGAAGTACTGGCAGGCTACCCGAGGCTTTGGTAGTTCTCCAGCTCGCAGGACAAATCACTCTGTCGCGATTGTCGATACAGGATGTGTGAACGGGCAGGGTTTCTCTCCGAAGTCCGTGGGTCTGCTGAAGTTCTCGCCAGGCAGTGACTCTTCTTTGTCCTTCTTTTTATCCATCGAATCTGAGTTCTTCGGTTCAGGAGTGCCACCTGGATACTCAATGTAGGGGTGTATGGTTGTGTGCCATGTCGACTCTTCAGTTTTCTCTGCACCAAGACACGCAGGCTGCAATAGCAGTTTGCATGATCTTGCTGAGTGGCCCCTCAGCTCTTAGGGACCCTCTTTAGGTCCAAGGCCCTAGTTTTCGGGGGGTACACTTAATAGGGATTTAAAGGGATCCAAAAGGTGTGCCGAGTATGGAACAATAAAACAGTTTAGGGAACAAACTGTTACTGGGGGACCTGGTTAGCAGAAACCCAGTACACTTTTAGTCAGTTGCACCAGATACCAAGCAAAAAGTGTGTGTGTGTGTGGGGGGGGGGGGGGGGGGGGGGTAACCATGTCAAATGGGGCACTTTCCTACAGTGGCCACTCCAGGACATCCACCCTGCTGATGCAGTGGGGCTACTTGCGTCCACTGCATTGCACATGCTGACCCAGGTGCCCCCCAGCGGCCACACGTCGATCCCACTCTTTCAGGCCAGTGCCCCTGAATGGCCCTACTCCGGACCCCATAGTCAGCTTTCACAATGACGGGCACTCACCCCTCAACGCTGGTCCAAAGGGGGCAGGGGAAGCCCGCCTTTCCACCTCGTGCCTCAGCACTGGAGGGGGGTGGCCCACTCCTCCCGACTGGCTCCAGGATCCACATGGCTGGGATCCTAGGGCCACCAAACGCTCCCGCTCACTTTTCTGCTCTCCCTGTCCAGTGGCGCTAGGGTAGCATGCTCTGTTCCCATGCGGCCTCCTGCACCACCACATAAGTCAGGACTCGGCAGGATCTTCAATGGGGCACTATGGGCCTCCCATGCACTACCGCTCCAAGCTTTTCGGACTCTTCCGCACGGGGTCCCAGCAGTGATCACAGGCCGACTCGCAGCATGCTCTCCTCCTGACCTCCTCGGCGCAATGCAGGCCACTCTCCAGCTCCTCTCCTTACAGGCCCAGTCGTTGACCCCCCCACCACCACCCCTCACTGCTTCTCAACATTTCGGCCCCCAAGCATCCCAGGGGAGGCGGGCATCTTTCAGGGATCAGCTCCTGCACGACCTCTCAGGCTAGGCCCGGCCCAGTTCCTTAGTCAGATCGCCAAAGGTTCCAGCCTCTCTGGTCTTCCGAGCCGCTGTCTTGACTCTTTGCTGTTCCCTCTGCGAGTGGGCCACTGAGTTCTCCCCCACATCAGCTCATCAAGTTGCTTTGTACCAGCTGCCTCACTGGCACAAGGCACTCTCTGCCTCAGCGCCGCTCCGCCTGGATACAGTTGCTCAATGGCACACTGTCGCCCCTCAAAACCTCTGCGGTTGTCTCCTCAGGTCCGATGGCCCCTGGGGAACTCAAGAATCAGTCATCCGCCATCTTGACTCTGCCATCCACACGCTAGCCACTACTTATTGAAGGGCACTGCTTTACAGTCTATGGAAAGCATGTGTATTTACAACAACACATACTACAAATGGAAAATGTTACCATCTAAGCATCTGTTCATAGCATGTAGTGCCGTAGATTCACATGCACTCACCGTCCATCCCGGTCACTTGTGGATCTCATCACGGATCTCATCTCTTACAGGTACATTCTTTTCTGTACAATATATATGTGCATCATATCGTGTTCTCCATACTACTCTCACCCGCTATACGTAAAACAGTCTTAAAAGAAAAACAATTTGCAAACGTCCAAACCCAATGCTAGAGTGCAGGAGTGTGAAGAGCATGTGAATCGACAGCACAACACTCTATGAACAAATGCTTACAGATAAAGTAGCATTTTCCTTTTCTTTCGTTTTCAAAAGTTTTATTTTGCAAAGTTTTATTTAAATTAATATTTTCGAGGCATATGTAGATAATGTACATGTGCATAGATCGCCATCTGGTGTTGGGCTCGCATGTTTGCACTTTGTTTTTGTCTTCGAAGAAGTCTTTGTAGTCACGAGATAGGTGACTCCTCCTTAAGGTGATAGTGAGCATGGGCATCTACTCCATCTCCAGATTGTTTTTTTCTGCCATCGGGTACGGATGTGATTTGCTGCACTCCGGGTCGGTGTCGTTCTCGAACCCCCTTCGATGCACAATCCCTCACCACTCAACGGCAATGTCTCGATCGCGTTTCCCTTTCAACGCGCATCTTCGTAAAATATAAAATCATTGACCTAGATCTTCGACGCGGGCCGTTGGGCCTATCAGCGCCGATCAATCCAGCAGTCGATGGAAAGAACTCCTTTTAAAAAATGCCCCGGGTGTGGTGCTAGGTTCCCTCACACGGACTTACACCAGGTTTTTAATCTCTGCCTCTTCCTGGAGCATGAGGTCAAGAACTGCGAGGCCTGTGCATCTTTCAGGTCGAAGAAAACCATCCAGACTTCTTTGAAGCAAATCCCAATGTCCAGCCAGAACAAGAAGCTGATAAAGGAGAGGTCTCCGAAGCCGACGACGCCGACATCGAAGACGAGGCAATCACACCAGCTCAGCGGTCCGTGAGTACTGAGACCCCTCTCCTAACCAAGCCCAAACAAAAAGCTCCGGTAGCACCTTCTCCCTCGTGCTCAGGTCGACACCGGCAACACATTTCAGATGCCCCGCCTTCGGTCCCGGCTATGAAACCGAAAGAAAAGCCTTCCGGCTCGAGCCAACCCCGTCCCCGTGCCGACAAGTCACCTTCAGCACCGAAGCCCAAAACTAAAGATGTGCCACACCCTTCTTCGTCGGCACCGAAAACAGCCTCCGCCGAAGCCCTCAGCGTCGAAACAAACGAAGGACAAGCATTCGGAGCCGAAACAGGTTAAACCAAAACATTCAGAGCCGAAACAGGTCTCGGAGCCACAAACTCCTAAACAGAAAGCTAAAGAGTCCAAACCCCCATAAGAAAGCTTCAGAAACAAAAGAACATTCTGACCCTAAGCCTTCGGCACCGAAAAAGTACATTGTACCCAAACAGTCTGTGCCAGATTTTTCGGCTCCAAAGGAAAAAAGACTACACATTGACCCAGAAACCGGTCACGTTTTCACCAAGTCTCCTAAAAAGAGGAAACTAGGCACTTCAGAAGACTCTGGAATACCCATTAAACAGAAGGAAATGGGCACTAATACTTCAACACGTCACTCTCCTTCTCCAGCTGATCCTAATTTGTTAATTTCTCCAGCACATTCCCCACAACATACATTTTCACCTCATCCACAGTATGATGAAGATGATTATACTGATGGGGATGGGAACGGAGATCCAGATAAGGATGATGACACACATACTATCCCACACAATACAGATCCTTGGGATGATTACAATACAGATCCCGATCCACACAAGGACCCGCACCTCTATCCCTCTAGACCATCACCACCAGATGATAATATTGGGTTTGCACAATTAATTAATAGGGCTGCTCAATACGACGGGGTACAATTACACTCTGAGTCCTTAGAGGAAGACTTTTTATTGGAAACATTTGCACCCTCACAAAAGTCCACACACACCCTGCCAATGCTAAAAGGCACGCTAAAACATGCACCTGAAGTGTTTAACCCCTTGTGTGCCACGTCCTTTCCCCGCCCTGTGCCGGCCGTTACATTAGCGGGCGGGGTTTATGACGAGCTTGACTCGTCATGGGCACAGCGCAACCGCGGCCCATGACGAGTCCAGCTCGTCATGGGCACACAAGGGGTTAAAGACCCTGTCAGAGCCAGGATCCTTAACACCAGGGTGGACAAAAAATATAAGGCAGCTCCCAATGACCCAGTGTACATCAGAGGTCAGGTCCCTTTAGATTCTCTTGTGGTGTCTAATGCACACAAGAGGGCTAATTTACAGAGCACAGGTGACACCCCTCCTCCTGATAAGGAATCAAAACTCATAGACTCATCTGGCAAACTAATTGCGTCACAAGCTGCAAATCATTGGCGGAAGGCCAATGCCCAAACTTTGTTATCCAGATATGACAGAGCTCACTATGATGAGCTTGAAAAGCTTATGCAACATCTTCCTGAGCAATATAAAAACAAAGCTAATGACCTTATACAGGAGGGTAAATAAATAACCAACACATCTATAAAATGTGCCCTCGATGCGGCTGGTATAGCATCTCGTGCTATTAATACCTGCGTTTTACTGTGCAAGCATGCTTGGCTCTGGATATCCGGATTCAAGCAAGAGGTGCAATCCACTATTCTTAATCAGCCTTTCGACCAAGAGCATCTTTTTGGGCCCACAGTCGATTCATCTTTAGAAAAGATGAAGAAAGATACTGAGACTGCCAAGTCCATGGGGTCCTTGCAATTGTCTTCCCCTAGAGGCTTTTTGTTGCTCCTTTTACAGGGCTGGCTCCAAAACCACTGGCTCAGAACATCCCTCTTCATCATATAAAAGTCCCAATCAAACTACCTCCTCCAGAGGATATTTTTGAGGAGGATACAGGGATAACCACAATAAGGGAAGAGGCCGCGGTAACTACAACCGCGGCTCCCCTACCACCAAGCAGTGACTTCCCTTCACTTCCCCCCCATCATTCCACTCCTGTCGGGGACGTCTCTCACAGTTCCTACCTTTCCGGAACTCCATCACAACAGACAGGTGGGTAAGACAAATTGTTCAGTATGGTTATTGCCTGGAACTCAACTTCACTCCCCCAAACATTCCTCCCAGACCACGTCCAATGTCCTCGGAACATCTGACTCTTCTAAAACAAGAGGTTCTCTCTCTATTACAAAAACATAAAATAGAACCGGTCCCCTCGCCTCATCAAGGCACAGGGGTTTACTCCCTATATTTTCTAATTCCAAAAAAGCACGGCTCTCTCAGGCCAATATTGGACCTCAGACCGTTAAACCTTTATATTCAGTCAGACCACTTCCACATGGTCACTCTCCAACAGGTGCTACCACTCCTTAAACAAGGCGACTTTCTCTCAACTCTGGATTTAAAGGATGCCTACTTTCATATTCCCATTCACCCCGCTCACAGGAAATATCTCCGGTTTGTAGTAGACGGTCAACACTATCAGTTCAAAGTCCTCCGGTTCGGGGTGACCACAGCACCCAGAGTCTTCACAAAGTGCCTCGCAGTAGTAGCAGCTCACTTACGAAGACAACATATTCACGTGTTCCCTTATCCGGACGACTGGCTCATAAAAGCCAAGTCACACAACAGCTGTGTGCAACACACGCACAAAACAATCCAGTTGCTTCACCAATTGGGATTCACGGTGAACCTCACCAAGTCCCACCTCCCCCCATCCAGCACACAACAATATCTAAGAGCTACAATAAACACTTCAAAAGCTCTAGCATACCCCAACCCAGTCAGGATATGCAACATAGAAGCTCTAATAATCACAATTTCAGCCTCAACACTCATTACCGAGTGTTCATGCAGTTAATCGGGATGATGGCCTCTTGCAGTCTCATCGTCCCTTATGCAAGACTCCAAATGCGTCCCTTACATGAGTGTTTGGCACGTCAGTGGAACCACGCTGAAGGTCAGCTAACAGATCTGGTGTTGGTGGACAGCCGCACACATCACTCTCTGCAGGGGTGGAACACACAAAACCTTTCCAAAGGGCGGCCGTTCCTCAACCCGGTTCCATAGATAGTGCTAACAGCAGACACATCACTTACTGGCTGGGGAGCTCATTTTCAAAACCATACCATTCAGGGCATATGGACCCCTCAGCAAAAACAACTCCACATAAATTACCTGGAATTACTGGCAATATTTCTGGCATTAAAATCTTTTCAACTCCATCTGGTAGGCAAAGCTGTCCTGGTCTGTACAGACATGACAGCAATGTACTACATACAGAAACGCAAGTGTCCGCAAGAGAGGATGTCACAGCTGCGGGCTCTTCATTTTTCGTGTTGATGTTTACTGGATCCTCCATTCCTGTTTCAGAGCCTGCCCTGCAGAGTCGGTGGCCCCAGCAAAGTGGAGAAACGTGTGGTGATTTAACGGAGGGGCATGACTCGCTCGATACCTCACCAGCCCATTGGATTTCCGCAGCGATTTGGTGATGGCGATAGAGAAAGGGAGACGAAGGAGGTGCTTCCTCTTTCCGACACTGTTCTTTCTTCTTGAGCAAACAATTCAGTGTGTGGCAACAAAGAGCACTAAGCTTGTAATATTTTAACCCGATTGCATCATGCAAATACAGAGGATTTTCCGCGATACTGAACAGTGGTGCATTCTGGGTAATGTGGTCTGATTGAGCCACAAGACCACTGGGACATTACGATACTCACCTGTGAACAAGGCGCATGCGCGCCGAAACGCGTAAGGTTTAAGAGTGTAGCTGCCATGCACAGACCTAATAAAGTGTCCGGAAGAGAGGATGTCACAGCTGTGGGCTCTTCATTTTTCATATATATATATATATATATATATATATATATATATATATATATATATATATATATATATATATATATATATATATATATATATATATATATATATATATATATATATATATATATATATATATATATACACATACACATACACATACACACACACACACACACACACACACACATATATGTATGGTCGCATTTTGGAGAATGCACCTAGGGCAAGGTATGGAACCCTTCCAATTTTTGCCCTAGTTTCAAGTCCAAATAGCTCTGGAGCTACCACCATGGCGTCTGCAATGTTTACCTATCGGCAGCCCTCGACTAGGACTCCAGCAGCGCTGGTTGTGCTTTCTGCTGCAATAAGACCCTCCCGGACTGTAGACACCAGCAGTGAACTTACTATAAGATGTATCTGAAAGAGACTATTAGTTATAGATTCCTTACCTTAGAATTACCCCTAGGCGTCAGACTGGATCTGGAGGATTTTTTTCTCAGCAGTACCCCTGCGTGTCGGTTGGTGGCGTCGGTCGACTCCGCTTTCGTTGTTGGCATCGTGATCACCGGAATGGCGTTGCGGTATCTACTTAGACGCAGCCCCTGCATGCTGACGTCAGTTATTTCTTTTTCCGCGCCATCCAGCGCAGATCTGGAGAGAGCGTGCCCCTTAGTCACTTTTGACAACTCTTTTTTTTTTTTTTACTTTTTTCGACATATTTTTGAGTCTTTCAACTCCTGGTGCACAAGGAATGTGCTGTCCTTGGACCGGCTTCAAGCCTTGTGACTCCTGTCACAAATTAATGTCAGTCACGGATTCGCACCACGTGTGCCTCTGGTGCCTGGAGCGTGACCTCGACCCAAAGTCGAGCTCCGACTGTCGGGCCATGAACCCGAAGCCTTTGCGAGAGCGATCCCAAAAGCTTCTGGAGGCCCGGCAGTCAACTCCGTGCCACTCGAGGTTCCGGTCGAGAGGGAGGTCGCGGGACCGGCCCCAGAGCCATCACCACTCTTCATCCAAGTCTTCGTCATCGTGTAAGTCAAAGCACAAAAAGAAGTCAAAGCGTTGTCGCTCTAAACCGTCTGTCTGTTTGTCGGCCGATACGACACGGGACCCGGAGCGTCGTCGCTGTCCAGCTCTGCCTTCGGAGCCTGCTTCTGGGACGGCTCCGTGCCTCTCTCCTTTTGTGGGAGCCGAAGCGTTCCCTGCCCAGCTCGAGCTTTCTACGAAGTGCTTCACTGCATCTTTGTTACCAACAACAGGGGCGGCCCAACACACCTGAACCAGGGGCAGTAAAATGTATTCCTAACAAAGGTTCAAGAAGCAATTTGCTTAAAAATACATGGTTAACACACAAATATCTAAATCATAAGCAAAACGAATAATCAACACTTTAGTGGAAAAAGGGAAGAGAATGAAATAAGAAGGCTCATATGCAGAAGAACAGTCACTATAAAGTTATTATAAATGTATTACAAAATCTAAAACAGCTAAGACAATAACGCTCAAAACAATGTGCTGGTATACAAACAATACAAATCACAAACCAGACAGGTGGCAAACGAAAAAATACTTTTTTGTTTGATGTTAGGAATGCATATCACTGCATCTTTGGGCAGACCGACTCCACCAGCACGCCTTTGTGCCCGACGGACTCGGTTGGGGGCCCTGGGCCTTCAAGGTCGGCTGCTTTGAAGCCGAAGGGTCCCGAGGATCCAGGCCTGGGTCTGGATCGGTGCCAGTCGACCTCACGGTACCTTCCCCGGTGCCGGCTGTGCCCCTGGCCAGAGTAGACCCCAGGTTCACCCCCGACTTGAACACTGGTACCAGCGCCGGCTGGTACTTTTGTACCACTGTTGTTTACTGGGGTTCCTTTCCACCCTGAGTGGCACCTAGGGGAAGGTGAGGAGGACTAGGAGGGGTTCTGTTGACCCTCTGGCAGACCAGCTGGAAGAGCCGTACTGGAGTGAAGCCAGTGGTCTCGATACGTCCCCAGACCTTGGTATGCTTTCTCCCCCTACTATGGCTATGGAGGAGGGAGCCTCCTATGCTGTGGTGTTGCGTAGGGCAGCCGAGGCCCTGGGCCTTGAGCTTCCTGCGGTGGCAGTCAGGACTAACCTCCTGACTGAGGTGTTTCAGCCAGCAGCAGCCTCATCCGAGCCCCTGCTGCCTTTCAATGAGACCCTCACTGACATCCTACTGGGCTCTTGGTCCAAGCACAGCACAGGGTTCCCTGTGGACAGGATAATTGCCCAACGCCCCCACCTGGCTCCGAGCGACCCACTTTTCCTTTCCCAACACACTACCGCTGAGAGCTTGGTGGTCCAAGCCTCATCCTCAAAAGCTAGTGCATTCCCTACAGCACTCTAGGAGAGGGAATCCAAGAAGCTGGACCACCTTGGGAAGATGTTTTCTCCCGCCAGCTTAGGACTGCGGTCGGTGAACACCGCATGTCTCTTGGCCCATTACACACACACGATTGCGCTGGTGCTGCCATAGTGCCCGGAGGAGGCCCGGGCCTTGCTCACCCGAGCTGTTGCTGAGGGTCAAGATGCAGCAAAGTTCACCATCCAGTGTGGGCTGGATACTACCGACTCGCTGGGCAGAATGGTTTCCACATCGGTAACCCTGAGGCGCTACACCTGGCTGAGGACCTCTGGCTTCTCTGCGGATGTCCAATCTACTCTTTTGGGCATGCCCTTTGATGGCTGTTGCCTGTTTGGCGACAAGGCGGACAACGCACTCAAGCACTTCCAGGACTCTATGGCTATAGCCAGATCCTTGAGCCTCGCAGTCGCTTCTCGTCCCATGCAGTCTGCCTTTTGCCCTTTTTGTGGCTACGAAGGGGTGCCCCACCACGTTCCACCGGGAGCCAAAGGCCCGCACAAGCTGCCCAACCTCTGCGCAGCCGGAGACTTGGGACCCAGCGCCATGGGTCTGGGGGCCAGAGGGCGGACCAGTCCACCACTGCCCTCTCTGCAGCAGCCTCAAAACCTTCCTAGTCCAACTTTTCAGGGCCACCAGTTGCCAGTGGGCAGCAGGATTCGCCATCACCTCCCCCACTGGCACATCATCACATCGGACAGGTGGGTTTTGCAGATAGTCCGAAAGGCCTACTCCTTCCCCTTCAAGACTACCTCTGCCTCCATGCCACCAGCATTCCATCGCATGTCGGAGTAGGTCGTGGTTGCTACTCCCCCTACTTCCTGGTACCCAAGAAGGACAAAGGCCTGTGTCGTATCTTAGAACTCAGGGACGTCAACCACTTCCTCTGGAAGGAGAAGTTCAAAATGTTGACATTGGCTCAGGTCCTATCTGCCCTTGACCCTGAAGACTGGATGGTAGCGTTGGACTTGCAAGACGCCTATTTCCACATCCCCGTCGTGCTAGCCCACAGGCATTATCTATGGTTCACGGTAGGCCACGAGCATTTCCAGTTTAACGTGCTCCCCTTTGGCCTTACGAGTGCCCCTCGGTTGTTCACGAAAGTGATGGCGGTGGTCGCAGCTCATCTGCGCAGATCAGGGGTTCCAGTCTTCCCCTATCTCGACTACTAGTTGTTGAAGGCGAGCTCGCCCCAGGCTGTCCTCTCCCACCTCCAGACTACGGCGGATCTCCTGCATTCACTGGGGTTCACAGTCAATGTGCCGTAGTCACACCTGAACCCCTCTCAGAAGTTCCTTTTCATCAAAGCGGTTCTGGACTCAGCACAGTTTCAGGCTTATCCTCCCGAGCAGCAAGTGCGGGATATTCGGGCTATGTTACCAGTGTTTCAGCCTCTATCCCGCATTTTGGTGAGAAGGACCCTGAGGCTGCTGGGCATCATGGCCTGCTGCATCCTGCTGGTTGATTATGCCGGGTGGCATATGCTGGCTCTGCAGTGGGACCTGAAGTTCCAGTGGGCCCAACATCAAGGGAATCTGTCTGATTGCGTCCAGATCTCGAAGTGCACTGCACACCAATTGTAGTGGTGGCTTACGGACCAGGATTGGGTCGAAGGCAGATCCCTCTCCCATCCTCAACCAGAGTTCACAGTGGTGACCGATGCATCACTCCGGGGATGGGGCTGCCACATGAGGGAGGCGAAGATCAGAGCCCTCTGGTCTCCGGCGGAGTCCGGGCTCAACATCAACCTTCTGGAGCATCCGGCCGATTCGTCTTGCACTCAAGGCATTCCTTCCCTCTGTCCGGGGAAGAGTAGTGCAGGTGTTCAAAGACAACACCACCGCCATGTGGTACTGCATCAAACAAGGTGGGGTGGGCCCTCCGCTTCTGGACATGGCTGGAACATCAGGGCATATCCCTTGTGGTTCAACACCTGGCAGGTTCTCTGAACGCCAGGGCGGACGAACTCCGGTGCATGATGGATCACGAATGACGTCTTCACTCAGAGGTGATGCAAGGTCTCTTTCAGCAGTGGGGCGAGCCTTGGTTAGATCTATTCGCCACCGAAGAGAACACGCAATGTCAGCAGTTCTGCGCGTTGGAGGCACTCGCTCGGCGACATTGAAATTAAAGTAACTCTTCATCCAGACACTGGCAAGATCCTTATCAAGCATACTGGAACTGCTTTGATTCCCAGAGAGGTGTAATTTGGCCTTTGAAAAGGAACCTGTTTCGACGACTCCACGCCATGTCCTATAAGAGGGTTAGCAATTATCTATTAGCCCTCATTTACCTCTGCCACCTCTATCTTCTCCCCCTCACAAGACACTTACACCGACCCTGGCAGTCCTTATTCCCCACAGGTGCCATGCAATGAAGCCTTCATGCCTGCAGAGTGGTTAGACCCATGGGAGGACTGTGTGGTTGATCCCCATACCTACATTGACTTTGAGCCATATTCAGTTAAGGCCACTCCACCCGATAATTCCACCGCCTGCCATTTAGTCATTGAGAGGGCTACCCATCACCACAATGTAAAAATGCTTGTGGTGCCAGATGCATGACTTCCTGCTGTAGACACTGTCCAAGATGGAGATGACACTCCAGTACGTTCCCTGTTAAAGGGACTGATAAGGCCGGACACTGATATCTTGAAAGCGCCCATAAAGGTTGTTACATCTAGAGTCGAAACATTTAAGCCCACTCCTGACTACCCTATCTAAATCTGGAGCCAGGTTCCTTCTGACCCTTCTGGTCATGTGTACCGCACATAATAAAGCATTGATGCAGGCAATAGGGGATGACTCTTCCCCTGATAAGCCTAAGCCCACAGGCAAGCACATATCGCTGAAGACTGCCTCTCACTGGCACTTTTCCAATTCTGTGAGCTTCCTCTCCTGGTACGATCACCAAAATTGATGGGCGCTCATAGAGTACCTCCCAGAGGCCCACAGTAAGTGAGGTCACTAAATAGGAGCTGAGGGCTAGGTAAAATCAGGTGCGCCCTGGACACAACAGATACTGTTGCCAGGCGCATCAGCATCCTTTTTCACAAGCATGTCTGGCTTAAAAACTCCTGATTCCTTAAATTCACTTTTGATAGTTAGCAGCTCTTCAGTACCCAAGTCGATCAGAATGCTAGAGATGATCAAGGAAACTTAACATTGCAAAGTTCCTGGGTGCCCTCCAGCCCCCTTGCCCTAGGTCTGCCATATGCAGACTGCAAGGCAGGGGTGGTGCCAAAGCTGCGGCTTTTGGTCAGGGACCACCCTACGATAACAGCCCTTTCAGTAACCCCTGTGGCCCAAGACCTTCCAAACAGGCTGCAACAAGGGTGACAGCTGTGGTAATGGTGGCTCCAGTAGAGCTATCTCTTCCAACTACATCGACTTCCAATCCATACATCCCATCGCCCCCCAGATCACATCACCTATTGGTTAATGGCTAAGGTTCTTTATTCACTGTAAGGATATCACCTGCTTGCCCCCACACCAAAGTTGGTAACCCTGCAGGACCTCATCCTGCTGCCTTTCCAAGTGGACATCATGTCAGCGCTGGATATTAGACTCATACTTTCACCTTCACGTCACCACCGGTACCTGTGCTTCACAGTAAGTGGACAGCACTACCAGTTCAAGCCTGTCAGTAGTGACAGCGAACCTCCACAGAAACGTCCTACATTTCTTTCCATAGTTTGACATTTGGCTGATCAAGAGCACCAGCAAGCAACAATACCTACACAGATGTAGACAGCGATATCCCTACTACCCAGGTTATGTTTCCCCATCAACATAAAAAAATCCCACCTCAGCAGATCTAGCCCTTCTTGGGCTCCATTCTTGTTGAGCTCCATTCCAAGTGTTGTCACTTTGAAAGCATACCCCAACTAACAAAAGCTGATGGCATTCCACCATCTGCTATAAATCACAACAGAAGCTTCTCCCTAATATAACTTTTCAACTTGGTAATTCATCCAAAATTATAAAGATTCCATAGACCAATTAATTACCAAAATGTATTATCAAAAAAGTACAGATCATATAAATCATTTCATTTTCAGATATCACAAATACAATAAATACTTCTACATGACAGGAGCCCCACAATTAATGTAGATGAGGAATAACAAATTGCAATATACAGTTCAACAAAAAACAAAGGGAGAAATTGCAATACAAACAACCAACAAAACAATAGTGAAGACTGCACATAACATCATAATACACAATAATGAATACAAACTACACAAAAGATAGAAATGCGCCGATGCGCGTTTCGGAAAGGGTGATGTAGACTAAAAATTCCTTCATCAGGGCGCTGGAGAAAAGACAATACATCAGTAGCCACAGGCCATCTATGTCACGTACACTGTAGATGAATGTTCAAAATCGGGCTCAGTGTCGAGTAGACATTGAGTTTTAGGTCTGTGGGACAATAAATATACAATGCATTAAGCATAAGCGGAGCATGGAAAAAAGGAAACCAATAATAAGTCCAAAATAACCCCATTAGAAAGACATAGTATCTCAGAAAAGTCAGACTGATTTAGTATAGTTCGTGAATTAAACAAAAAAACAAATTATGACCGAATATCATGAATAAGTGATAAGATTCACCAACCCCAATCACCAATGAAAGAGAAACTAAAAAAGTATAATAAAGAATTGAAAAATAACTGAGTTTAGATAAATAACCACTATACCTGTTCAATATAAGAACCACTATTTACATTGGACATGGAATCATGAAGTCATGACGTTCCATTTCACAGGGCCGATGGCTGCAGAGTAAGGAAAAATAAAGGCGAGAGATCAAATGAGTGGAACCTCCGGATAGCCTGGTGATAGAGGTACAATATCGTACATCAATCTCACAAGATATGAAAACTATGGAATGAATCCACGTTAGGTCGGAATACAAAACCGGCATAAGGGTATACAAGAGGACTCGCCATAGAAAATAAAAGCGAACCAGATCCAGCGAGTGGATGGCACTGCTCCACGCGTTATGAGATCACAAAACTAGAAAGCCAAAGATAGATATATGGGTGAAAATATTGGACCCAGAATGGGCCTACAAGTCACTAACGAATTGTAGATAGTGAATAAGAACAAAACCAAACTTACATGTGTGCCCAGCCGGGGTTAACTAAGAGGCCTACCGTGTCAATTCTTGCATATGTATAACCCTCCTAAGCACGGTGAATCGCACGAAACTGGGGAACCAAGAAATATTAAAAAGGAATGCTTAAATCCCTTTTAACCTGTCAAACCTCCAGTAAATAAATACATACCCAACTTACATGTAGTGCCCCACCTGGGGTTTACAGGGAGACCCTGCACTTAGGTGCAAAATAATTCAATGGGTTCTTGATAGTTTAAAATCAGTAGATTCAAAACAAAACTCATTAGTGTTCGAGAATCTGAAACCAAAACAACACAAAAGACTTAGTATAGAATTCTGATACGAAACGGGAATGCCACTACTCTAAATGTCTAGAGGCTTAGGAGTCTACGTCCCCTGGAACGGTACTTACAGACATTCTTACTACGAGTGGATGAAAATGCAGGGGCCCGTCTGCAATACGCAAAGTCCGTAAGAAAATAAAGGCCTGAATCGTGAAGTTATGTACATACCGCGTCCCACCCGATTAAGCTGCTGAGAAAGAAATGCAGCGCACCTGGGACTGTGTGGCATACAACGCGAACTAGCAGTAGTAAATGGAAAAAACTAGCGCCATGTTGAAAGAATATCCATGCCACGTAGGCAGGAGCGACAGTGTCTGAAAGCTATACAATAAAGGAGCGGCCATCTTGGAATGGAATACATGAATTTGGCTGCAGTCTCCTTACATTGTAATATTAAAAAGAATAAACAATGAGTATTACCAGAGTCTGATTTCTTAAGGGGAAACCATTATAATGGTGCTTGCGATAACCTAAATAACGCGGTGCACAGGAAAGGAACTGCTCATAACCGGGGTAAATGAGGAAACATTTTTTGGGGAAAACAATGGCCACATGACAACTAAGAATTATAAAGATGAGAATATTAAAGACCCACAAATGGCCTATTGATAGGGACAGGCCTGTCCCCAAAGAACTGTTTCAAAACAGGCAGGAGAATGAAAATACATTCCTAAAAAAGTAATTGCAGTAAAGCGTTTTCCCAAGGAATGTGTTCGTTGAGACCATTTTTCACCGTTTGGAGAGTAAAAATCCAGAACACTTCTCTTTTACGTCTAAGACCATCAGTGTTTCCATCTTTAAGATGATGGATCTTCTCAAGAATTATCCATTTAAGATCTTTTACAGAATGTTGATATTCATACCAATGTTCAACTAGGGGAGCACCTACCCGCCTATTTTTAATGGCTGATTTATGCTCACGGAGTCTGACTCGAAATTCCCTACTGTTTTCTCCCACATAGCCCTGTGAACAGGGGCAGAGTATGAGGTACACCACTTTCGAGGTCCTCCAGTTGGTCATTTCTTTGAAGTAGAATTTTCGTTTGCCCCATTGTAATTCTGCTGATACGATAGCAAAATTGCATGCGTGGCAATTGCCACATTTATGTGTACCTCTGATAGGGTCACTCCCTGTAATAGACCTTTGAGTGATCTCTGTTCTCTGGAAGCACAGATTTGACTAATGCATTACGAAGATTACGATTTCTGCGAAATGCAAAAGTTGGTTTGGGTAAAGGATCACCTTGATTCCTAGAATTAAGAATATGCCATTGTGAATTAATCATATGTCGAAGTTTGTTATTGATGTTCGAGTGTCGAGTGACACATACTAACTTCTTCTCTTGATCATTGGGCTTGCTTTGAAGAAGATCATCTCTGTTGTAATATTTTGCTCTTTTGTAAGCATCCCTAATGAGTCTATGCGGGTATCCTCTGTTCAAGAGTTTATTTAACTGTTCAGCATGTAATTCGAAGTTCTTGATATTAGTACAGTTTCTACGTAAACGCAGAAATTGACTGAAGGGTATGCTGTCTTTCTGGCTTCGTGGATGATAACTATCATAGAGAAGAAGCGGATTTCTTCCAGTAGGCTTGTTGTACAATGAAACCTCAATCATGCCGTCAGTGTTTTGAATCCCAATATCCAGGAAATCAATCCTTTCTTTACTGATATTGGGACTGAATTTCAGGTTAGGATCGCACAAGTTGATCCATAGCAGAAATTCTGTAAGGTGTTCTTCAGGGCCCCTCCAAATAAAGAAAATGTCATCGATAAACCGATGCCAATGTAAGATGTTTTCGTAAAATGGTGCGATTTCATTAAGGATGAATTGTTCAAAATATTGGCTACATTTGGGGCGCAAGCCGCGCCCATACTGACACCCTGTATTTGTTTATAAATAGATTTATCAAATTCGAAGTAGTTTTCCTGAAGTACTACTGTGAGACATTCAAGGATAAATAAACGGTCATCCTGGTTATCACTTTTCTCCAGGGCCTTTTGACAGCTTCAAGTGCTCCTCTCTGGGGGATGTTAGTATATAACGCCTCTATATCCATAGAAACTTACATATCCGTGTGAATGTTGAAAGGAATTCCTTCTATTTTTCCAATCAAATGACCAGTGTCCCTAACATGAGATGGAAGATCTGTTACAAGAGGTTTTAGAAACACGCCCACGCATTTAGACAGTGGCTCTGTCAAAGACCCAATGGTGGATACTATAGGTCTAATGGGTGGTTTAGTGACGTCTTTGTGTGTTTTAGGTATTCCATAGAGGACCGGAATATTAAAAAATGGTCTATTGAGATACTCAAACTCTTGGTTACAGATTGAGCCTCTGTCTAATGCTCTCTGGGTGATACTTAGTATTTCTGATTTGATTCTCTGTTCTGGATAGGTGTTTACTTTCATATAGTGTTCAGGCCTATCCAACATCAGTTTGATTTGCTCTTTATAGTCTAAACTATCTAAAATAGCAATACCACCACCCTTATCACATGGTTTGATGGCAATTTCTCTGTTAGATGACAGGCTCTTGAGCGCTTCATATTCCTCAAGATTCAGATTAAACAGTGGTTTAGGAACAAATTGGCATCATGGTTTGAATTTTGGAGTAGACTATTCTCTCAAAAATGGCCACTTACGGGCCAACTTCTTCCAAAGTGGGAGTGAAGATGGATGATGGACGAAATCCAGTTCTATTCTCATCACTGGGCAAGTTTCTATGCTCAAAATATTTTGTAAGTCTGATCTTTCTGAAAAAAGACTGTCGCGATTCAACTCAAATTTATTTAAGTTGGTACTCGGCACAAAGGATAGCCCACGAGATAAAAGAGAAAGGGACTGCTGATCTACTAAGGCTCCAGATAAGTTAAAAATAGGTATGGGATCAGTATGGGAGGTAGTCCTCACTCTCCCCAGTATTGGTTCCTCCTGGTTTGTAGAAAATGGGGGGGTTCTCTGATTGTTGATAACGTCCCCTCTCTTGGGTTCTGAACCTCACTCTTGTCCCTCGTCGATTCCCTAAATGACCACTTCTAGTGGGACCACCATCTGCTGTCTCGTTCAGACACACCATCCTCTTACTGTAAGGACTGCAATGAAACTGTTATAGACAATGGCCTTCTGCATCACAATAGTAACACATGCCGGACTGCACATGCATGTGCAACAGGAGTGCCTTGCAAGGCAATGGTCTCGGGTGGAAGGGCACTGGGACGACCTAGAGTTGGTAATGGTCAGGGCTCAGTACAATCTGTTTAGCAAGCCCTTTAAATACTCTCTTCCACAGGTGACCAATACCTCTGTCGCATCTCTTAGCGAGATAATCAACAACGATGACTGTATAAAGCACAAGGACCTTCCAGTACAAGGAACAGTACATCAGCTATCTGGAACTTTTAGCCATCCATCCAGCCTTTGGGACTTTTTCCATGTGATGCAAAGCTAGACTGCTCACAAAGGTGCACAACATGACAGTTGTGTATTACTTCCAGAAACCTGGAAAAGCTACCCTCTCCAGTTCTCTGCACTGGCTCAAAACATGATACTGAGCAATGTGCAACTACATTCATTCCACGAGTGGGAAGCCCAGCCAAAAGCTCTGTGGCAGAATACTCCCACAGGAGACGTGAGGGACAAGACGGCATGAGTAAGGCTGCTCCACTTCGGTTGGCAAGAATGAATTTGGCGGGAAGTTATTAATTGTGTATGTATACAAAGTTCACATCACAACATACGCCTAAACATGTGCACAGTTAGTGAAGGCTGGACCTGATGAAAGCCCTTCGCACCTATTAGGGAATTAAATATGGCTGAAACATGTCAACTCCATAATTATTTTACAGTCTTTTTCTTATTTAGTTATCCTCCCACACCAGTTTGTTCGATAACCTTTTTCTTTGTTTATCCTCTGGGGATTCCCCTGATTGGTCAGGGTAGAAGCCACAGTGATGTCTTGCCACACTAGTGTGAGGAGGGGTCTGATAATGAAGCAGGCCATCCCTAGGTGGTTGAGGTCTTTAGTACTTCAAGGAACACATTCCCAGTTCAACCGGGTGGGATTCCTTCTTTGTTGGCAGAAGACATTTGAGGCACTATAACAACTTAATTTTTTATCTTAGTTTCCCTCCGGGCATCTTTGTAAGTCTGCTTTATTTGGAAGCCATGCCTCAAGGATTCCTCCCATTCCCCTTGTGAGATTTCCTCAGTAGCAACTATTTAGCTAATATCTACAAGGCTACCTCCTAGTCAACTCGTACAGGTTCACTAGCACTGCTGTAAATATATACTACCTTGTGAGCAGGATTTAGTTGACATAGCTGTCCTCAGAACTGTTGCTTCATCTGCTCGCTAGCCAGTGCTTCAGGGAGAAACTGCTTTATACTCTATGCAGAGCATGTGTATATACTGCCACTCCTATAACAATTGGAAAATTGAACTTATCTTGTAACCATCTGTAGCATATAGTGTTGTAGATTTTCATGTGCCCACCCTTGTCCACGGAAGCAAGCACTGATCTCAGATGCTTTCCTCACTCTTCCCCTTTACAATGCACGTTACACTCGGTCTTCAACACTGCACTCCACCTAGACCACTCGCCTGCCGAATGGAAAACAATCTGAGGTGAGACGCTGTGCCCTGGTCCATTGCGAACCAAGGATGGAGTCAGATGATTCTTTGTGACTCAAACTTCATCGAAGATAAACAAGTTGCAATCACCTATGCAGAGCATGTGAATCTACAGCACTACAATCTACAAACAGATGGCAAAAGGGTAACATATATGATTGTTTTTCTTATGGATACTTCTAACCGCAGACTCCTCACCTTGTGAATATTCTTCCTGATGTCAGAGCGAATTTGGAAACTCAAGAACTTATGTGCGAATTTGTTCCGCTCTGGATGTGGACAGCAGAGCCTCATATGAGTAGTACTCAGACACAATGATGTCAATTCCTTTCTTTCCATGCTTTCCGATACAAGATCCGTAGCTGTATTCCTCATACCTTTTGGATGAAAATTCTCTTTTTCTGGTGTACAAGGGAAAAATGTCACCTCCCAAAATGGCTGGGTTTAAACCTTGTAGAGACTGTTGCAAACAAATGTCTGTGCCATACCCCCACGAGGTATGCCTGTGGTACCTGGGGTTGAAGCATGATTCCAGAGTCTGCTACGACTGCACCCAGATGAACCCGAAAGCCCATACAGGACTGCGAGGCAAGACTGTACTTCTCCAAACATTGGAGGACTCCACGCTGTAATTGGTCGAAGTCGAAGGGAAGGTCCTGTTCCCCGTGGCAGGTCATCATCATGGTCGAAGTCTTCGGGTAAGTCAAAGAAGCAGCATAAGTGGTAATCCACCCCTTTCCACCCTCTAGAGAGGGTGCAACATGTTTCTCAGTCTAGGTCCAGATCTCTTGATTAAGGGTGGGCGTAGTTCGCGAAGTAGCACTTCGCGAAGCTACGCAAAGTGAAGTTCGCACTACGCGAGCTACGCGTAGCACTTCGCGAACTGCGAAGTAACATGTTCGCACTGTGCAAGATGTTGTTTTCAATGATTGCACAGTGCGGACAAGCAACCGGCACTGTGCAATCATTGAAAATGGCATCTTGCACAGTGCGAGCTGTAGTTTTCTGCTGCTCGAGTAGATTTTTACTCGAGCTGCAGCTTTCTCAACGCGAACTGGTAGTTTCTCATCGCGAGCGGTCGCGAGCATACGCGACCCCTCGTAATGAGAAACCTGACCTTCTCGCGTTGGGAATCTCGCCGGGAGGTTTATTTTCCATGCTCGCGATCGCGAACAAGGAAAAAGTCTCGCCAGGATGTCATTTTGCTTGCTCGCGGTCGCCAACTTGACGTTGAGGACCGCGAGCAAGCAAAAAATGACCGCAGCACTACGCAACACTACGCTACGCGTGTTCGCACTGTGCTACGTGCAGTTCGCGTAGTGCGAAGTAGCGCGAACTTCGCAAACTACGCGAGCGTAGCGTAGTGCTTCGCCCAGGCCTACTCTTGATGAGCTGATTCCAAGTTTGTTCCAGATGCAACCTGAATTTCCTAAAACATCAGCAAATAGAGGCCTTGGGGGAGGCCACCCTGTGCATATTTGGCAATCCTCCAGCTCCTGTGGTGCAACTTTGGGCCCCAAGGATCCGAAGAGCCCTCCACTCAGAGTATTGCAGACTGGTTCTCCTTCAGCAGTGTCTGTGTTTCTGGAAGCCACAAGAGGTTCTGCAACAGCTATAGCCAACCCTTCCAACTCTGACACTGTACCTTTACTTCACGCAGAGCACATACTCTGCATCAGCTCATTAAATAATTTGCTGACTAGGTCTACGATGAGAGGGATGAAATCACCCCACAGTATGATGAGGACAATTGGTATGCCCAATTATAGCATGCCTGTTGTCTGGACACGCGCTCCCAATCCTCCCCTTCCCCCATACCCACCCCCAATTGACTTGGCGTGCCTCTATCCATGGTCCTGCCACAGAGTAGAGAGCATCTTTTGCTTTGCTTATGAGACGGGCTGTGGAGATCCTTTACCTCCAGCTCGATACAATGGAGATTAAAGTAAACCTACTGAAGGAGCTTCTCCAGCCTGGCCAACAGCCACTGAGCCTGTCTTGACATTTAACAAGGCCTTAACAGACACCCTGTTAGGCACTTGGGCAAAGCCATGCTCTGAGGGCCTAGTAGTTGGCTGCAATAAACTGGCACCCAGTGGTCCTCACTTCTTGACCAACACCCTATGCCAGAGACTCTGGTGTTCCAGACATTCACCAGCAGAATCAACCCTAATGCCTTTACTATGACTCCTGAGCATGTCTAAACACATGGAGACCTTTGACAAGCTCGTGGTATCTTCTGCTAGTCTTACTTTGCGCTCAGTCAGTGCCAGCTGCAGTTATGTTATATGAGATGCGATTGGTCCACTCCTGCCAGCAGTTCCGGATGATCTACGGGCATCTTTAGCCCAAATCATGCTAAACTAGTGGGATGCAGTTAAATTAATTGAGCCTGGCCTTGACACGATTGACTGCTTGGGACGCGCAAGGGGCATATGTCGGGGCCCACAGCATTGAGCAAGCCACTCCTTCCTGACCCACCCACCTTCCCGCCTTCAACCAGGCATACCCTTCTGCTTTCTCGCAGTGTGAGAAGCAGAAACATAAAATGGTACTTAAAATACAATTTTATGTTTCTGCTTCTTGCACTGCGAGAAAGCAGTGGGGCGATGCTCCTCCGCCCTAATGGCGGAGCCACCCCTGTGCCTGAATTATGTCTATGATCAACTCCTGCCAGTAGTTCCGGATGATCTACGGGCATCTTTAGCTCAAACCATGCTGGACTGGTGGGATGCAGCAATATTAATTGGGCCTGGCCTTGACACAATTGACTGCTTGGGACACGCAAGGGGCATGAGTATGGTGCTTCTGTGCCATGCCTGAATTAGGTCTATGAGCTTCTTCAGGGATATCTAGACATCTTTAATGGGCATGCTATTTGCTGGTCGTCACCTCTTTGGTGAGAAAGCAGACTCCACTCTGAAGTGATTTAAAGAAAGTCGTGCCACAGCACGTTATTTAGAGCTGCCTGCTACCACAAGGCAATTTCCTCATCAGTTTTGCCCCTTTGTGGTTACCATTCTGGATACATTCCCCTCAATACCAAATCCCACCAGGAGCACAACAACCATCTCCACCCGTACGTCACTAAGGCCACAGCTCCAAAACACAACATACATGGTATCGGGGACAAAGTACTGCCCAGCCCCCTGCCCCTCCGCAACTGCAAAACCACTTTAGTGTGTCCTTTTTGACATACACCCACCCTGTAGGAGGCAGGATCGAACATTTTCTCCAAGAGTGACACACCATCACTTCGAACGCATGGCTCCTCAAACTTGTCAAAAGGGCTATGCCCTCCCATTTCTTACTCCCCTGCCACATCTTCCACCCCATCAGCGTGGCTGACGGAGGAACACATGTCCGTTTTCAGCAGGAAGTACAGACTCTTTTTGCCAAAGGAGCCATAGAGCGGTTTCCAGCCTCGAAAGTATAAATTAAATGTTAAACCTGCTATTCCTGGTGTTGAAGAAGAACTGAGGAAAATGCAGACTATATATTCTATGCACCTAGTTTCACCGAACCTCAAGTCAAAGGAAATAATACTCTCCCAGTTAGCTTTCCTTATCCTGCTTCCAAACGAAAATGGAAGAAGTGGATCAATTGTGATGAATTATCATAAAAAATTACAAGATGCCTACTCCAGGCCTTACTGTAATCAGTCTGTGAGGGAAGCATGTTTGATTCCCTTGTCCAGTATATAGATCTACATGGTGCCTCCAATTCAAGTCAATCAGTGCTCAGTAAAGTCTGACAAGTCTTTTATCTCATTTTTCAAAGATTAATCTCATAGTCCGAACGTAGCCAGACAAATGTTGTTGATGGACCTACAAGAAGAATATTAAATCTGTGCCCAGGCTTTCAGAACATAGTAATTTGACTTCTTGCTTCTCAAACTGAGGTCATCTGGCTAGCCCCTTAAATTGCATGAAGGTCCTCCGGCAGGCCACAGCTTCTTCTGCAAAGATCTTTTATGCCAAGGGGTGGTAAAGGTTCTTTATCTAGGGCGTCATATTCTCTTCATGTTGTGCCACATCAGGTATTTTCTTACTTGTTAGAGCTTGCAAGGAACAGATTGTAGCCATTATTGTTTATGCACTATTAAAAAACTACTAGCAGAACTCTTGCTTTTTATCAGGGATTTTTCAAAGAATTACTCCGGGTACCCATTACACACATAGGGCCTCCCATGTTAAATGTTCGAAGTTGAGTCTGAACTGCTCATAGGTTTGTCACTAAAGATCCTTTGGAGTTACTTACTAACCATTGTTTCGTTACTTCTGTTCCTTCAGAGGTTGTCTGCTGTAAATGGGTTATTTATTATTACCTAGTAAGGATCAAATAATGTAATGCTTTTATCCAGTCATCCTTTCCATATAGTTGTTCAGCTAAAAGCAACCATTATTAAAATAAAGGCTTGCTAGATGGCTCATTAGCTGCATAAGGCTGTGTTAATTTGTAGACAGTACTCTGCTGCCAGACTGAATTGCAGCACACTAGACGAGAATCGGAGTGGGAGCACTGTAGTTTGATATCGCAAGACCACACTTAAAGAAATCTGCAAACTAGCATCTTGGGAAACTCTGCAAGCTTGTAGAGCCTAATTGGTCTGATATAATACCAAGACAGTGGTGCAAGTAGAACAGGTGATCTGTATAGAGATGTTTATTCTGTTGAATATTCCAACTTCTCTGGTGAGCCTTTTCAGTATGATTGACCTACTCTTTATATAAGAATGTAACGTGACTGCCAGTGGCAGAGCATAAGACACATCCTCTAATCTAATGAGAGAAACTGAGCCCTAGTGATGTTGAGAAGTCTGCATTTGATATTGTTTAATCCTCAGTGTTTGTTCATTTTTTTACTAAGTGTAATTTATTGTGGGATGTATGTTAATTGACTTGAATAGAAATTAGAAATGCAA
This sequence comes from Triturus cristatus, assembly GCF_964204655.1. Taxonomy (NCBI): domain Eukaryota; kingdom Metazoa; phylum Chordata; class Amphibia; order Caudata; family Salamandridae; genus Triturus; species Triturus cristatus. Next base: position 915,888,017 of record NC_140580.1, on the reverse strand, counting down.
CTCTTAAGCAAGAGCACCCTGTCTGTTGTAGAGTGTTTGCAGATTGAACTTCCTAAGTTTTACCAATGTCTCCATAATCTCTGCTTTATTCTTTCAGCCGGCTAAAGAAAGAAGGAGATAAGCAGTTATAGTTTTGCTGTGAAGCACTGAAGACAAAATCTTATCCTGGGGAGGCGTGGACAGTTTTGCTGAATTACCCTGTGTGGCATGGACAAGGGAACTCACCAGCCGACTGCCTCTTTGTACTTTCACACTCAAAGAAAACCACAAAAATGTGCCCTTGTACTTGCTTTTCCTTGGTTAGAGAAGGTTCCATAAGGACTGGTTTGCCTCCCCCCTGCATGAAGCCTTCTGCACGGTCTGGTGGACACACGCCTTCCTGCACCCACCACCTTTTGTGAGTGCTAGAACCAGACTGGGAACCAAGCGGAGGCCAGCAAAGAGGAAGTCAGTTTAAAACAAGCCTGTACCCCAAGGCTCTTGTATGAGCAGAGATGATAAACCGTGTGGGTGAATGAGGAGAATCTGGAAAAGACACAAAAACGTGCACCCAACTCCTAATTGATCCATTTTCCTGGTACGGACAACTCCAGTTGGACTGCTGAACACTTATATTTTTTTTACATAACGGTTACTTTGAGATTGCGGGAGAGTGGGATTGTGTCTGCGGGAATCAATTGAAGCCTGCTTTTAAAGCTTTCCAGTTATCTGTATTGTTTGCAAAGGTCACGTTTTTTAATTTTCCTGGCATTTTCCAGACTTCTGAATTAAGCTGTCTTGCAATACTGATTTCTAATGGACTTCTTATAATCTGATTATGTCCTGTAATGACCACCTACTGGGCAGACTGGTTCCTTCCTCCATCCTGTTCATTGCAGGCCTTAGCATAGATGATCCCAATCATTTCCTACCAGTGGTCATCTCCCGTGATACCTCCCTGGGCTGATCTGCCAATTTCTATCTGGCTCTTCTGTCCAGTTCCTTTGATGTCTGCCCTCCTTAACGTATTATGTTTTATGTTGTGTTGTTTACTCTCTCTTCTCCATAGCACCTTCCCAAAAAAGCTGTGCTTTTAGCCTATTGTCAAACCCTTTTTTCCATTTGTGATTGGTACCTATGAAATTTCAAGAGTATATTTTATATTTAAAAGATAAACTCTATAGGTTTCAAGTTATAAACTGCCAATGAACATCCTGTTAGGACGGCATGGTTTTGGGCAGGGTATAGAACTTGTATATTTTATTTAAGTTAAAAAAACAATCTGTGTTAGTTTTGTAATGTAAAGGGTTACTAACGATTTGTACTACTGAAGATTTTATACAGATTTTATTTAAAGTTGGCTTAGATGCATGGCCTGGGTTTTGGCTGAGATCTATTTTCATCTCTCCATCTCCTCTTTTATTGAAGGAGAGTGCTGCCTTGACCATGTCTGCAATGCATTGGAGCACTGAACAGGTCCAGCCAAGAGCCACAACATTGGTGTGACCGTTTTTGTCGAGGCCCAGGTGCCCTTATATTGTGTGAGACGTAATCCTCTTTAATACATATCTCTACTGAGCTGACAAGCTCTTATTTGTTCTCCGATGATCTAAGGGCCCATAGTAGGGCAGCACTCACCTGTCAATGGCAGCACTTAAGCAAATTCAGAATTGCTGGTTCCTTCTTGTAACCTTCTCGTCTCCACACTGTACTACAAAGTAAGGTTCCTGTCCTCAATCCCTCACCCCCCACATTTTACATCTAGATACGATCTCATTTTGCAGATGGTCTTCACCAGGAACATTGTATACACAAAGGATAGAGGTACATTCAGTTGAGGTCTACGAGCAAGGAGCAGGTTTCCTGCTAGTGCACCATCACCACCCTCCCTCCTGACCCAATCCATGGGATGCACATACCCCACTGTTCTAGACTGTTATACATGGTGGTCCATGTCTTGCGACTGTTCTGGTTCACAATATGGATAAAGATTGTAGTTAATCATTCCGGGAGGTGGCGCTTCTATTTGCGCTTGCGAGCCTCCTGTGTGCCGATCTGGGCCAAAAACGAAGTGACTGCTGATGAACGCCGTCGTTTCCTGAGGGCGGATATTGGCAAGGCTTTGATATTTGGGGTAAAACCTGTATCAGGAAGTTCCAATCCCAGTCTGTGTACAGCGTCTGGATTTTCTTTTTGTTTTCTTGTACTATTAAATGTCATTATTTAAGACTTTTCTTTCAGTATATCTTATTTGTGTGTTGTCCTAATTTCTGCATTGGTATTCTGCAAATATGCAAGAGCATGCTACTGCGTTTTCTTTCATTTTAATTTTGGGAAATTTTGAACCACCATGGTAAGCATATTTGTTTAAAGTGTAATGTAGGGTTTCTGATAGTTAGAACAGCAGAGTCTCACCTTAGAACATTTCTCAGGCATTATACTGGATCTGCAAAAACTTAAGTAGTACCTCTGTGCACAAGTAGGTGGCGTTGCTCAGCTTCATATATGATATAGGTGCCACCCTGGCGCGCGACATCAATTACTTTTCGTTCTGTGCAAGAATAACTGTTCCTGAGAGATACCTAGTCATTTTTTGACCAACCTTTTTTTAAAAAAATGTTGTTGACCTTTTTGAGCTTGCTCGCAGTGTGCTAGGACATAGTCTTCTGCAAAACCCTCCGGGTTCAAGCCTTGCAGGGACTTCCACAGGCAGATGTCTGTCATATCCCCACTTGGTTTCTCTCTGGTGCTTGGGAGGGGGTCGGAGCAAGACCCAAAGGTTTGCGTCAAGTGCAAGTCGATGCACCTGAAGGTTATTTGAGAATGGGCGATGAAGCTTCCGGTGGCGCGGCAAAATGCGGCTCTGCACCGCTCCCATTCTCATTCGATCATCTTTACACTCCCAAGACATTCTTGTTGAAGGCTAATGAATCTGTAAAGCACAAAAAGAAGTGTTCTTCACCTTCTCTGCTCTGTCCTTCCAGGCCCCACCCCCGACTCCAGCTGTGGAGCCGACATCAGGGTCCTCTCTGCGCTATCCTGAGCTTCCTGACTCTGGAACGGCGCTCGTCCAACTCAAAAGAATTTGAGAACGCCATACACACCATCTTAGGCCACTGTCTCCCTATGGAGTGCCTTCGGGCCCCAGAGAGCCGAAAGGCGCTCCTGCTGGTTTACCATCACCTGGTCTCCGTCGACACCAGCCAGGCCCCCTGGATCCACCCCGTGTCCAGAGCGCTACCGCAATGGGTTTCTCCTCCCATCCCAGCTTCATCCCTTCCGGTGCCATCTCTCCATCCAAGCTTATTAGCATTCCTATTAGCATTCCTGACACTGACCTGGTGCCACCACAACACATCTCGACATTGATGCTGGTGACGTCCAGGCCTCAACATATTCTGGACTTTCCACCCCTTGACAGGTCCTGTCCTCTTGAAAGAGAAAATGAGGAGGTGGTATATGGTCCCCTGGAGGTCCCTGATGGCGACAACTGGTATGAGGAGTTAGGTGACACCAGTGGCATGGATACTTCCCCAGTCTCTGATATGATTTCCCCTCCGGGCCAGGTTTCGGAGGAAGGAGCATCTTTTGCCACCATGATGAGCAGGGTGCCAGAGGTTCTTTATCTCCAGGGCCAACTGTTGAAGTTAAGACCAATGTTTTGACAGAGGTACTTCACCCTGGGGTATGCATATCTGAATCCATTCTCCCCTTTAACAAAGCCCTTACTGACGTGCTCCTGGGGGCCTAGCCCCGACACTCCTACCAAGTCCAGAGAGGCTCATGTGCACCGACTGTTGGCGCCGTCACACCATGGAGGATCCACCCTTCCTCTCACAGCACCGTTCCCCTGATAGCCTGGTGGTGCAGGCCTCAACAGTGAAGGTTACCCGAAGCACGTTTCCTACAACACCACTGGATAAGGAACCTAAAAGGTTGGACACCTTTAGGAAGCGCATCTTCTTTTCCATCAGCATTGCGATGTGGTCAGTAAACACCACATGCCTCTTGGACTGATATTCGCATGCATTGCATGATTCGGTTGCGCCGTTGCTTCCCATGGTGCCTCAGAAAAGCTGTGCCATCCTCAACCAGGCTTTGTTGGAAGAAAGGAATGCAGCAAAGTTTGCCATTTGTGCCAACTTGCGGCCACAGGTTCCCTGGGTAGAGCCATAGCTGCCACTGTGACACTGCGTTGCCATGCCTGGTTACGGAACACGGGGTTCTTGGGAATGTTCAATCTTAACTGATTGACATGCCCTTCATTGGCTCCCTCCTATTTGGCGGCAGACCAGATATGGCGCTAGAGCACTTTCATGAAGGCAGGGTCACTGCCAGAAAACTTGGCCTTTCCTTTTGGATCGGACTGCAGTGGCATTCCTGTCACCCCTACCAGGGATGTGGAAGAGGTGTCCGCCTTATGAGCCATACCCCGCCCAACAGCCTACCCACATGTTTCGAGGACGGGCAGTGGAGCCCAAAAAAGATACAGGAGCCAGTCCTAGCATGCTGCCCAGTTCCCTGCCCCTCTGGCTGCTGCAGCCTCCCAGCTCTTTAAGCATGCCCTCCATCCAGCACAGCCATCTTGTTGGCAGCAGGATCCGGCAGCCCCAATGGTCGACAATTGGATCAGACAAATGGGTGCTTCAAATCATGTAGACTGGGTGTGCCCTACCATTTGTGGAATCTCCTTAGCCTGTCCCAACATCCCAAGAATGGCTGACGGAGTACGGTCTCTCCTTCCTCCAAAAGAAGGTGTTGGCATTTTTGGCCAGAGGGAGGCATCAAGAGGGTGCCTGCACCAGAAGTAGGGCGTGGTGGTTGTTCTTGCTACTTTCTAGTGCCGAAAAAGAACTGAGGCCTCCAGTTTGTACTAGATCTGCTCCCAGTCATAGCCTTCCTGAAAAAGAAAATTTGATAGACTACTAGCCACAGATTCCTTCACGTAGAATTATCCCCAGGCGTGAGACTGGATCAGGAAACTTTTTGCCACTGCATCCCTGCGCCCCTGGGGCGGGGCGACACCACGACACTCCGCCCAGGCGTCGTCCGCGTACGGGACGTCAGCGAGGTCACATAAGACCCGCCCCGGCGCGGCCACGTCAGTTTTTTCCTTTTCCACGTGCAACGCGGATCCGTTCCTTGCTGCGGGCCTGTTTAAGGCCCCCTTTCTTCCATTTGTTTTTTGGTGAAACAGTGTGCGAATGCCTTCGGGCTTTAAAACTTGCACGTTTTGTGGACGTCTTATGTCGGCGACGAACCCTCATCTCATTTGCATGTGGTGTTTGGGGGAGGATCACGGCACCTCAGATTGTGCGGTGTGCCAAAAGGTGTAGTCGAGGCGGGAGCGCCGAATGAATCTTCTCTCGGCGTGTCTCTCCAGGTCGACGTCCTCCCCTCAATCTCCTTCGGCGGACGGCTTCAGATCCGGCCATGGTCTTCGTCCTCCCCTTTCTCCGATGTCATGTGAGCGTCGTTCCCCGGTGGGTAAGTGTCGCAGTTCGTCCCCGGGGGCTGGTTTCCGGCCTACCGGGGGCGTGGACTCTCCGCGGGTGATGCGGCCCCGCGTGTCGTCCTATCCACCGTTTCCCGGTGTTGGGGCATCGAGAGTCCTGATGGAGACTTACGCGGCGGCTTTGAAGGCCTCGCTGGTGTCTCCTCCTTTTGTTTAAGTATTGATGGTAATCGCAGCCCGTGAAGGGGCTCTGATTACCATCAATACTTAAACAAAAGGCCACAATCATCCCCGCATCGCTCTTTACTAACAAAAGAGTAGAGCCAGTTTAAAAACACAGCGTGTACCAAAGTACACCCTGTGTTTTGAAACTGGCTCTACTCTTTTGTTAGTAAAGCGCGGGGACGATTGTGGCCTTTTGTTTAAGTATTGATGGTAATCAGAGCCCCTTCACGGGCTGCGATTACCATCAATACTTAAACAAAAGACCACAATCTGCCCCGCGCTCTGCAGCCACACGCCCCCAAGCCAACAAGCCCCCTTACCTGTACTCCGTCACGACGACTCCTCCGGCACCGCAGTCAAAAGTGCTTGCTTTTCGTGCCGCTCGCTTCTTTAAAGCGGCGGCGCAACTCTCGCGACGTCCTGGCTGTGTTGTGCGCGCTGACGTCAGGGGAGGTGCACGCGCCTTAAAGGGAACGGTGCTGAGGACCCTCTGGCACAGCAGTGCCAGTTAAGTCAGGACTGGGCAGAAGAGCTGGGGATGCCAGTGGTCTCGACACCTCCCCTGACACTGGCTTCATCTCTCCTCCCTCCGTGGCTAAGGAGGAGGATGCTACCTATTCTGTGGTGCTGCGCAGGGCTGCCGAAGCCCTTCATCTGGAGCTCCCTGCAGTGGCCGTGAGGACTAACCTCACTGAAGTGCTTCAACTGCCAGTAAGCTCCTCGGAGCCTCTACTGCAGTTCAATGAAGCACTGACTGACGTTCTGATGGGCACCTGGTCCAAGCCCTCCACAGTCACTCCTGTGGACCGGAACGTGGCCCGGCGCCATTGCCCTGCACCGGGCGACCCCCAGCTTTCTGTCGGTGCACCCCACCCCTGAGAGCCTGGTTATCCAAGCCTCTACATCCCAGACCGCCTTCCCATCCGCTCCTCCGGATCGGGAATCCAAAAGGTTGGAACAGTTTGGGAAGAAGCTGTTTTCCTCCCTCAGTTTGGGGTTGCGGTCCATCAACACCGCGTGCCTTTTGGACCGTTACTCCCAATCCTTGTGGGATACGGTGGCGGACGTGCTGCCCCAGTGTCCGGAGGAGGCCAGGACATGGCTCGCCCAGGCTCTTGCTGAGGGGCGGGATGCAGCACGGTAATCGATTCGATATGGGCTTGACACCACGGACTCGCTAGGTACGGTGATTGCGACGACAGTGGCGATTCGTCGCCACGCTTGGCTGAGATGCACGAATTTCTCCAGGTATGTCCAGAGCACCCTCATGGACATGCCCTTCGATGGCCGTCGCCTCTTTGGCGACAAGGCGGATAGTGCACTGGAGCGCTTTAAGGACTCCAGGGCTACGGCCAAGTCCTTGGGCCTTTCAGCCCCGCGCCCGCAAACTTCCGCTTTTCGCCCCTTTTGTGGCCAAGGAAGGGGCGTCCCCACACGTCCGTCTAGCCATAGGCTGCAGAACCAGTCTCAACGCGGCTGCGGACGTGGATTCTGCCGAGGCGGAACAGGGGGACAGAGAGCCGGTCAGCCCACATCTGCCCCAGCAGCATCTGCCTCAAAGCCTTCCTAGTCTGACCTTTCAGGCCCATTCTACACCAGTGGAAGGCAGGGTTTGCCATCACCTGCTCCACTGGCGTACCATCACGTCGGACAGGTGTGTGCTGCAAATCGTCCGAAGGGGCTACTCCCTCCCCTTCGAGGCGACCCCCTCCAGCCATGCCACCGCAGTACCACCGCATGTCGGGGAATCACTTGCTACTTCTGCAGGAGGAAGTTCTGGCCCTCTTGGCCAAGGGGGCCATCGAGCGCGTTCCTGGCCCAGAAGTAGGTCAGGGTTGTTATTCCCACTACTTTCTGGTTCCCAAGAAGGGCAAAGGGGGCCTATGCCCTATATTGGACCTCAGGAGCGTCAACGCCTTCCTCCGAAAGGAGAAGTTCAAGATGCTCACCTTAGCTCAGGTTCTGGCTGCCCTAGACCCTGGAGACTGGATGGTAGCGTTGGACTTGCAGGACGCATATTTCCACATCCCCGTCCTGTCGGCCCACCGGCGATACCTATGGTTCACGGTAGGCCACGAGCACTTTCAGTTTACCGTGCTCCCCTTCTGCCTCACCAGTGCCCCTCGGGTGTTCACGAAAGGATGGCAGTGGTCGCAGCTCGTCTGTGCAGACTAGGGGTTCCAGTCTTCCCCTATCTCGACGACTGGTTGTTGAAGGCGGGCTCACCCCGGACAGTCGTCTCCCACCTCCAGACTACGGCCGACCTCCTGCATTTGCTGGGGTTCTCCATCAACGTGCTGAAGTCGCATCTGAGTCCCTCCCAGAAGCTCCTTTTCATCGGTGCGGTTCTGGACTCGGCGCAGTTTCGGGTCTATCTTCCGGAACAGCGGGTTCGGGATATTCAGGCTCTGATTCCGATCTTCCAGCCTTTATCCCGGCTTTCGGTCAGGCTGGTGCTGCGGCTGCTGGGTCTGATGGCCTCCTGCATCCTGCTGGTACATCGCGCCAGGTGGCGGATGCAGGCTCTGCAGTGGAACCTGAAGTTCCAGTGAGCTAAACATCGAGGCAACCTTTCCGACCACGCCCTGATCTCGGATCTTGCAGTGGTGGCTCACGGACCGCGATTGGGTCAGTGGCAGATCCCTCTCCCTTCCCCACCCGGAGCACGTAGTGGTGACAAATGCGTCCCTCCTGGGATGGGGGGGCCACATGGGAGAGGCAGAAATCAGAGGCCTCTGGTCTCCGGCGGAGTCCCGGCTCCATATCAACCTTCTGGAGCTTCGGGCGATCCGGCTTGCACTGAAGGCATTCCTTCCCGTTGTCCGGGGAAGTGTGGTACAGGTGTTCACGGACAACACCACCGCCATGTGGTATTGCAACAAACAGGGCGGGGTCGTGTCGTGGACCCTTTGTCAGGAGGCTCTGCGCCTCTGGACATGGCTGGAACATCAGGGCATCACCCTGGTGGTTCAACACCTGGCAGGTTTTCTGAACGCCAGGGCGGATGAGCTCAGCTGCCGGTGCATGATGGATCACGAATGGCGTCTGAACTCTGACGTGGCGCAAGGCCTCTTTCGGCAGTGGGGAGAGCCTTGGTTAGATCTAATTACCACCGAAGAGAACGCGCAATGTCATCAGTTCTGCGCGTTGGAATTTCCAAGGCGGCACTCGCTCGGTGACGCTTTTCGTCACGAGTGGAGTTGCGGTTTGTTGTACGCCTTTCCGCCTATTCCACTTCTGCCCAGAGTGCTGAAGAAGAACAAGCGCGACCGGGCCCAAGTCATCCTAGTGGCTCCGGATTGGGTACGAAGATACTGGTATCCCGAGCTACTCTCTGTGAATCGATCCCCCGATTCGACTGCCTCTTCAGGAGGAGCTTCTGTCACAGCAGCACGGGACAGATCTCCACCCGAACCTGTCCAGCCTCCACCCGAACCTGTCCAGCCTCCACCTCCATGCGTGGAGATTGAGCGGCGGCAGTTGATGCCATTTGACTTGCCTCCTGAAGTCTGTGATGTCATTCTGGCAGCCAGGCGTCCCTCCACGAAAACGGTATACGCCTGCAGGTGGAATAAATTTGTGGCATGGTGCACAGCAAAGGCTGTGGATCCCCTTTCCGCCCCTCTTTCAGAAGTTCTCCTCTTTCTTCTTTCCCTGGCCCAGCAGGGCTCTGCTCTGGGCACCCTCAAGCGATATCTTTCAGCTGTTTCTACTTGCTTATGGCTTCCTGATCAGCCTTCTCTTTTCAAGTCCCCTGTTGTTGCTCGATTCTTTAAAGGCATTACTCATATGTTTCCTCCTGTCCCTTTCGTAATGCCTCAGTGGGATTTGAACCTGGTGTTAACCTATCTGATGTGCGCTCCTTTTGAGCCACTTCATAATTGTCCCCTTCGTCTTCTGAATCTTAAGACTGCTTTCCAGGTTGCCATCACCTCTGCCAGACGGGTGAGTGAGCTCCAGGCTCTATCTTCTAAGCCTCCTATTTTTCTCTGTCCTTCCGGACAAGGTTGTTCTCAGGACTTGTCCTTCCTTTCTCACTAAGGTGGTAACTGCCTTTCACATCGGCCAGTCTGTTACATTGCCCACCTTCTTTCCGCATCCCTCGAAAGAGGAAGAGAGAGGCCCACCGTCTGGACCCGAAACGAGCGCTGTCCTTCTATCTGGACCGCACAAAACTGTTCCGGGTGGACGACCAACTCTTTGTTGGCTACGTGGGTGCTAAGAAGGGGCGGGCAGTGCACAAGCGAACCATCTCTCGGTGGGTCGTTTGTGCATTAAGGCGTGTTATTCCTTGGCTAAGAAGGAACCTCTTGTGGGGCTGAGAGCCCATTCCACTCGGGCCACAGCGGCTACTACTGCCCTGGGACGGGGAGTCCCTCTGCAGGACATTTGTCAGGCAGCAACGTGGGCCTCGCTGCACACGTTTGCCAAGCATTACTGCCTGGACAGCCAAGTCCGGAGAGACGGCTTCTTTGGCCGTTCCATTCTCCAGGACTTCCTCGTGTGATCTTGGTTCGCAGACCCTCCACCGGGGTTGGTATTGCTGGGGTATCTATTCTAAGGTAAGGAATCTAGCTAACGTGTTTCTTACAGATGAACAAGTTACTTACCTTCGGTAACGGTATATCTGTAAGAAACATTAGTTAGATTCCTTACTGCCACACCCATCCTCCCCGCTCTGCGAACTGACATCTAGGGTTAAGGTCATTCCTTTCAGGGCCCTAGATTCTTGGCACCAGTGTCAGTTTCTTGCATGGCTCTGCGTTCCTGGCGCGGAAAACTGTGTTAAAGAACGGCGCGCGAGGGCGGCGTCTAAGTACTCCAACGAAGTCATCCCGGCGAACGCGATGCCAACGACGGACGCAGAGCCCCAGATGACGCCTAGCGACGCGCAAGGGTATTGCTGACGAAAAATCTTTCCGGATCCAGCCTAACGCCTGGGGATATTCTAAGGTAAGGAATCTAACTAACTAATGTTTCTTACAGATATATCATTACCGAAGGTAAGTAACTTGTTCATCTGGTAGAGACGATTCTAGCCGCAGATTCCTTCACAGCCTGCCCTCCTCCCCCATTCTGCTAGGACACTTGGGTTGGTCTTCGGTACTTGCCTCCCGGTGGGGGCTGTCTCCCCTGTGAGTGCCTTCCTTGTTCTTGACGGGTGGCTCCGTCTGGAGGCGGTTCATTCCTCCCTTGGTCCTTCGGAGGATGGGGTTTCAGTGCGCCGGTGCCCTGCTGCTCTGGCTACTCCGTGTTTGGGGGGGGATTGCTTATATCCTTGTCCTCTCTCCCCTCCCTTCCTTTGCTATCCTCTGGTTTGAGGGTCCTCTGGCCATGTCTTGCCCTTGTGGGTGGTTACCCTCTAGGTTGGGGTGGCTTGGTGGTTTGTTGTCGCGGTCTGTCTTGGGACTGGTCCCATTCCTTGCTCAGGATGAGGGGGGTGGGCTTCCTACGTGTGCCATGACTTTTATGCCTGTTCTTCCCTTCGGGGCACAGGGATGGGAGGTTGTCTATGTGCGGGCAGGGTGGCTGCGCAGGCTTCTGCTTGTTCTTCTTCTTTCCCTGCCCTTGGGGTCTGCGGTGTTGGCACTACCCTGGTGGTGTTGTTAGTCACCGTTTCTTTCCAATGTTTCTGCTCTTCGCACACTGTTTCCATGCTCTCACAGTTTTTATCTGGTGGTTCCGCGTTGTGGTGCGGAAAAGTTCTCCAAAGAGAACTGGTGTGGGCGCGCCGGGGCGGGTCTTGTGTGACCTCGCTGACGTCACGTACGCGGACGACACCTGGGTGGAGTCGCGTGGTGTCGCCCCGCCCCCGGCGCGCAGGGATGCTGTGGCAAAAAGTTTCCAGATCCAGTCTCACGCCTGGGGATAATTCTACGCGAAGGAATCTGTGGCTAGAATCGTCTCTACCAGATACATCGTTACCGAAGGTAAGTAACTCGTACTTCAAGATGCTCAAATTGGCTCAGGTGCTATCTGACTGGATGGTAGTGCTGGACCTGCAGGAAGTGCATTTCCAGATCCCGGTCCTGCCTGCTCTCATAATTTCCACTTCACATGCTCCCCTTAGGCCACACCATTGCCCCTAAGCTGTTCGCAAAAGTGATGGCGGTGATTGCAGCACCTCTGCCGAGGTTAGATGTTCTATTCTTCCCCTACCTTGACGACTGGCTGATAAAGGAGGACTCACCCTAGGCATTTGTCCCCTGCCTCCAGACGACGGCGAACCTTCTGCATTTGCTGGGGTTCACTGTCAACATACCAAAGTCACACCTGACTCCTTCTCAGGTGCTTTCATCAGAGTCATTCTAGATACAGTGCAATTCCGGAGCCGGCACTGCGTCGCTCGACGCCGATTGAGGATTTCTATCCCTATGTCCAGCCTCCTTATTTTGGGCCTGTTCATCAGCCTTCGGAGGAAGAGGAGGGCTGGGAGGGGACTGGGGACCCTCTTGCAGCTCAGTGCGAGTATGACCTGGACTGGGCAGAGGAGCTGGGGGATGCCAGTGGTCTTGACACCTCTCTTGACCTTGGCATGCTAACTCCTCCTACCGTGGCTACGGAGGAGGGTGCTAGTTATGCAGTGGTGTTGCGTATGGTGGCCGAGGCTCTACCCCTCCAACTCCCTACAGTGGCCGTCAGGACTAACCTGACAGAAGTGCTTCAGCCGGCAGCTACCTCTGCGGAGCCATTGCAGCCTTTTAATGATGTACTTTCTGACGTTCTTTTAGGCACCTGGTTCAGGCCCAACACAGGGGCTCCTGTGGATAGGAACGTGGCCCGACTCCATCGCCCGGCCCCACCCTTGAAAGCTTGGTTATCCAAACCTCCACGTCCCAAAGCGCCTTCCCTACTGAATACCCCCCCCCGGATAGGGAATCCAAGAGACTGGAAAATTTTGGAAGAAGATTTTTTCTTCCGCCAGTTCAGGGCTGCGGTCTGTGAACACCGCATGCCTCTTAGGACGTTATTCCCTTTCTGTGTGGGATACAATGGCGCAAGTGCTGCTTCAGTGTCCGGAGGCGGTCCAGACAGTGCTCTCTCAGGCTATTGCTGAAGGGAGAGATGCAGCCAAGTTCACAATTCGATGTGGCCTTGACACCGCCGACTCGCTGGGCAGAGCAATGTCCATGACAGTGGTGCTCCGTCGCCACGCCTGGCTGAGGACTACTGGCTTCTCGGGGGGATGTCCAGAACACTCTCTTGGACATGCCCTTTGATGGCATTCGCCTTTTTGGCAACAAGGCAGATGGTGCGTTGGTGCGTTTTAAGGACTCATGGGCTGCGGCCAAGTCCTTGGGCCTTTCGGCCACTCGCCCTCCTCCGCCTTCTGCCTTTCGCTCCTTTCGTGGCCACGGAAGGGGCGCCTGACATGTCCGCTTCAGAGCCACAGGCCTGCGCAGCAACAGTCCCAGCGCGGGCGTTGGACCTGCCGAGGTGGGTCAATGGGGCCAGTGGGCATGTCAGTCCACCTCCACCCTGGCCACCACTACCTTCAAACCTTCCTAGTCTGGTTTTTCTGGCCCATCAAACGCCAGTGGGCAGAAGGATTCGCCATCACCTCCCCCACTGGCGCACCATCACTACGGACAGGTAGGTTTTACAAATAGTCCAAAGGGGCTACTCCCTCCCCTCCAGCTATGCCACCCCAGTACCACCGCAAGTCGGGGATCACTTGGCACTTCTTCAACCAGGCGTTGTGGCCCTCTTGGCCAAGGAGGCCATAGAGTGCGTTCCTGTGCCAGAAGTAGGTTGTGGTTGTTATTCCCAGTACTTTCTGGTGCCCAAGAAGGACAAGGGCCTGCGTCCTATCTTAGACCTCCGGAACGTCAATCGTTTCCTCCGGAAGAAGACATTCAAGATGTTAACTCTGGCTCAGGTCTGTCTGCCCTCGACCCTGGAGACAGGATGGTAGCGCTGGATCTGCAGGACGCATATTTCCATATTCCCGTCCTGCCGGCCCACCGGCGTTACCTGCGGTTTACGGTAGGCCATGAGCACTTTCAGTTTACCATGTTCCCCTTTGGCCTTACCATCTGTGCAGATCAGGGGTTCCAGTCTTCCCCTATCTCGACAACTGGCTGTTGAAGGCGGGATCGCCCCAGACAGTCGTCTCCCACCTCCAGACAACAGCCGACTTCCTGCATTTGCTGGGGTTCTCCATCAATGTGCCGAAGTCGCACTTGATTCCCTCTCAGAAGCTCCTCTTCATCGGAGCGGTTCTGGATACGACGCTCTTTCGGTTCTATCCTCCCGAACGGCGAGTCCAGGATATTCAGGCTCTGATTCCGATCTTTCGGCCTCTATCCTGGGTTTCGGTCAGGCTGACCCTGAGGCTGCTGGGCGTCATGGCCTCCTGCATCCTGCAAGTCGATCATGCCAGATGGCATATGCGGGCTCTGCAGTGGGACCTGAGGTTCCAGTGGGCGCAGCATATTCGAACCTGTCCGAGTCCGTCCAGATCTCGGGGGGCACTGCAAGACAGTTGTAGTGGTGGCTCACAAATGGCATTGGGTTAATGGCAGATCCCTCTCCCTTCCCCCACTGGAGCACACAGTGGTGATGGATGCGTCCCTCCTGGGATGGGGCGGTCACATGGGAGAGGTGGAGATCTGAGGCCTCTGGCGGAGTCCCGGCTCCATATCAACTTTCTGGAGCTTTGGGTGATCCGACTTGCACTGAAGGCATTCCTTCCCTCTATCAAGGGGAGAGTAGTGCAGGCGTTCTCAGACACCACCGCCGTGTGGTACTGAAACAAACAGGGCGGGGTGGGGTCGTGGATCCTATGTCAGGAGGTCCTGCGCCTCTGGACATGGCTGGAACATCAGGGCATTTCCCTGGTGGTTCAACATCTGACAGGTTCACTGAACGCCAGGGCTGTCGAACTCAGCCGCAGGTGCATGATGGATCACGAATGGCGTCTTCACTCGGATGTGGCGCAAGGTCTCTTTCAACAGTGGGGAGAGCCTTGGTTAGATCTATTCGCCACCGAAGAGAACGCGCAATGTCAGCAGTTCTGTACATTGGAATTTCCAAGGCGGCACTCGCTTGGCGACGCTTTTCGTCGCGAGTGGAGTTGCGGTCTTTTGTACACCTTACCACCTATCCCACGTCTGCCCAGAGTGCTGAAGAAGATCAGGCGCAACTTGGCACTAGTCATTCTTGTGGCTCCGGACTGGGCTCGAAGAGCATGTATCCAGAGCTACTCCCCTTTTCACATTGGCTACAGCATTACTCTGATGGCTTTCTATGCACCATCTCATCCACCCAAGGAGAGGCTTCAGTGCGTGGACCTTAAAAGAGCTCTGTCTAAGGTGAGTTGGGAATCTGTGGTTAGAAGTCTATCAGAAAAACAAGTAACTTGCCTTCGGTAACACTTTTTCTGGTAGATACTATATAACTGGAAATTCCTCACCGATCCTTCCTGATCTGGGAACTGGTCTCTATACCCAAGAGATACCTTTAGACACTGCATACTGGTCAAAAAAGTAACATTGTTTTTTACATGGCTTTGCATTTTTGGCGCAGACATAGTCACGAAAAAAACTGATGTCATTGTGTCAGTTTGGCACCAGTATAGGTACAGCAATGTCACTTGCAACGCAGAGGCTGCTGATGTGGAGCCGAACAGCGCCACCAAACAGCGCCACCTACCAGGTTACAAAGGTACTCGTCAAGATTTTCCAGATCCGGTCTGATTCCTTGGGAATATTGTAAATTGAGGAATCTACAGTTAGATAGTCTTTACCAAAAAAAGCATTGCAGAAGGTAAGTAACTTGTACGTCAATGCCAAAAAGCTGTTTTCTGAATCTAATAACAAAAAAATAACCCTTCAAAGCACATCAGCCATGTTGAGCATGTGAGGTATTCACAAACTGGATTCGAATATTGAGGACAAAGTGGCCCAGCTTCTAGACTTTGACAAAGATAATATTTTTAAGCCTTTCTAAGTTTGTTTCCATTTTGCTTTCATATTACAAATATGTGGAACCTAATTTACACCTGTGACCTAGACACTTGTGCTCCCCCCAGTAAAGTGGCTTTGTCATGCCTTTACTTCAGTATCTGAAAGAAACACGTTAGTTAGATTCCACACCTTAGAATATCCCCAGGCGTCAGACTGGATCTGGAAGATTTTTCGTCAGCAATACCCCTTGCGCGTCGCTAGGCGTCGTCTGCGGCTCCGTACTTAGACGCCGCCCTCGCGCGCTGACGTCAGTTCTTCTTTTTTCCGCGCCAGTAAGCGCAGATCCGGGAGAGCTACCCCTTTAGTCAATTTTTGACTAACTGTTTTGATCCTTTTTGATCTTGTCTCGATTCCGGTGCCGGTAGGATGCCTGGTTTTAAAGCCTGTGCTGACTGTAGCCGCTTGATGTCGGTTACGGACCATCACCGCCGGTGCCTTTACTGCTTGGGCCTCGACCACGACGCGGAGCCGTGCTCTGACTGCAAGGCCCTGACCTCGAAGGCTAGACGGGAGCGGTCCCGTAAGCTTCTCGAGATTCGCCACTCGGCTCCGCGCGCCTCTCGATCCCGGTCCAGGAGGAGGTCCAAGGATCGGTCGCGGAGCCGCAGCCGACGTCAACATCGGTCGTCGGGATCCAAGTCTTCGGGTAAGTCGAAGCATTCCAAGAAGTCCAAGAGGCGACACCGCTCTTCGGACTCCCCTCGCCGGTCGCGCGACTCGGCCGAGGGTCAGGGTGGTTCCACCCCCGCGGCTCCAGCGGAGCCGCAGGCGCCGCGCATGTCACCATACCCTCCGGTCCCTGGGACTGACGCGACGCCGGCGGAAGTCAGTGCCTTCCTCTCGGCCATGAGGAGCCTGGCTCCGCCGTCGACGCCCGCTGGCGCGCCTTCGGGCCCCGCGGACCCGACTGGGCTGCCTTGCCTGCCGGTGGCTCCGGCCCCGGCGCCGTTGACGGCTCCGGCCTCGACGCCGCAAGCGCCCGAGGGACCCGTTCCCGAGTCCCCGCCGACGCCGGTCGACCTCGTAACGCCTCCTCCGCCGGCGTCGACACCGGTACCACCCCCGACGCCGACGTCGACTCCGCTCGACGTCGAGGCCCAGTTCAGCCCCACTCCGGGCCCGGTGCCGGTACGGCGTCGATGGACGCCGCGTTCGGCGCCGCTAGAGACACATCATGTCTATCGCCCGGCTCCGTTCCTTCCTCCTGTATACCAGGAATCGGATGATGGGGACAACTGGGAGGGATCCGAGGATCCTATGGCCCTTCAGGCTCAAATGTCACAGGACTGGGCAGATGAACTGGGGAGGCCAGTGGCCTGGATACCTCTCCAGACACTGGATTCGTCTCTCCTCCGACTGTGGCTTCGGAGGAGGGCGCTGCTTTCTCTGTGGTGCTGCGCAAGGCGGCCGCAGCCCTTGGGCTCGAGCTGCCTGCCGTGGCTGTGAGGACTAACGTCCTTACTGAGGTGCTTCAGTCTGCAGCAAGCTCCACTGAGCCTCTGCTGCAATTCAATGAAGCCCTCATTGACGTTCTGCAGGGCACCTGGTCCAAGCCCTCCACAGTTCCTCCTGTGGACAGGAACGTCCCCAGGCACCACCGCCCTGCTCCGGGCGACCCCAGTTTTCTGTCCCAACATCCTACCCCTGAGAGCCTGGTTATCCAGGCCTCTACCTCCCAATCCTCCTTCCCGACCGCCCCGCCGGACCGGGATTCCAAGAGACTAGAACAGTTTGGCAAGAAGCTGTTCTCCTCCCTTAGTTTGGGGCCTGTGGTCTTTGAACACCGCCTGTCTCTTGGACCGTTATTCCCACTCTCTGTGGGATGCGGTGGAGGACGTGCTGCCCCTGTGTCCGGAGGAGGTCCGGACACGACTTACCCAGGCTCTGGCCGATGGGAGGGATGCAGCGCGACATGCTATCCGATGTGGGCTTGACACTACGGACTCGCTGGGTAGGGCCATTTCTACCACAGTGGCGCTTCGACGTCACGCCTGGCTGCGGTCCACGTCATTTTCGGGCGATGTCCAGAGCACTCTCATGGACATGCCCTTTGATGGCACTCGCCTCTTTGGCGAGAATGCGGACAGTGCGCTGAATCGCTTTAAGGACTCCCGGGCTACGGCCAAGTCCTTGGGCCTCTCGGCCCCGAGGTCGCAAACTTCCGCCTTTCGCCCCTTTCGTGGCCAAGGAAGGGGTGCCTCCTCACGTGCGCCTAGCCACCAGCCGCAGAACCAACCTGCGCGCGGTCGCAGACGTGGTTTCCGCCGAGGCGGTTCTGGAGGACGACGAGGTCAGCCCACGTCCACCCCGGCAGCATCCGCCTCAAAGCCTTCCTAGTCCGAGCTTTCAGGCCCATTCCACGCCAGTGGGCGGCAGAGTTCGCCATCACCTGCTCCACTGGCGGTCCATCACATCGGACAGGTGGGTGCTGCAAATCGTCCGAAGAGGCTACTCCCTCCCCTTCGAGACGACCCCTCCCGCCATGCCACCGCAGCACCACCGTATCTCGGGGGATCATTTGAATCTTCTCCACGAGGAAGTTTCGGCCCTCTTGGCCAAGGGGGCCGTCGAGCGCGTTCCGAGCCCAGAAGTCGGTCGTGGTTGTTATTCCCACTACTTTTTGGTTCCCAAGAAGGGCAAAGGGGGCCTACGCCCTATCTTGGACCTCCGGAACGTCAATGCCTTCCTCCGGAAGGAAAGGTTCAAGATGTTAACTTTGGCTCAGGTTCTAGCTGCCCTAGACCCCGGAGACTGGATGGTAGCGTTGGACATGCAGGACGCTTATTTCCACATCCCCGTCCTGCCGGCCCACCGGCGTTACCTGCGGTTCACGGTGGGCCAAGAGCACTTTCAGTTTACCGTGCTCCCCTTCGGCCTCACCAGTGCCCCTCGGGTGTTCACGAAAGTGATGGCGGTGGTCGCAGCTCATCTGCGCAGATCAGGGGTTCCAGTCTTCCCCTATCTCGACGACTCGTTGTTGAAGGCGGGCTCGCCCCAGACAGTCGTCTCCCACCTCCAGACTACGGCGGATCTCCTGCATTTGCTGGGATTTTCCATCAACGTGCCGAAGTCACACTTGAGTCCCTCTCAGAAGCTCCTCTTCATCGGAGCGGTTCTCGATTCGGCGCAGTTCCGGGTCCATCCACCGGAACAGCGGGTCCGGGATATACAGGCCCTGATTCCCATCTTTCGGCCTCTATCCTGGGTTTCGGTCAGGCTAGTGTTGCGGCTTCTGGGGCTGATGGCCTCCTGCATCCTACTAGTGCATCACGCCAGGCGGCGCATGCGGGCTCTGCAGTGGGACCTGAAGTTTCAGTGGGCCCAGCATCACGGCAACCTGTCCGACCATGTCTTGATCTCGGAGGGCACTGCACAGCAGTTGCAGTGGTGGCTCACGGACCGCGATTGGGTCAAGGGCAAGAGCCTCTCCCTTCCCCAACCGGAGCATGTCGTAGTGACGGATGCGTCCCTCCTGGGATGGGGTGGCCATATGGGAGAGGCGGAGATCAGAGGCCTCTGGTCTCCGGTGGAGTCTCGTCTCCACATCAACCTGTTGGAGTTGAGAGCGATCCGACTTGCACTGAAAGCCTTCCTTCCCTCTGTCAGGGGAAGTGTCGTGCAGGTGTACACGGACAACACCACTGCCATGTGGTATTGCAACAAACAGGGTGGGGTGGGGTCGTGGACCCTTTGTCAGGAGGCTCTGCGCCTCTGGACATGGCTGGAACACCAGGGCATCACCCTGGTGGTTCAACATCTGGCGGGCTCTCTGAACGCCAGAGCAGACGAACTCAGCCGCCGGTGCATGATGGATCACGAATGGCGTCTGAACTCCGAAGTGGCGCAAGGTCTCTTTCAGCAGTGGGGAGAGCCTTGGTTAGATCTATTCGCCACCGAAGAGAACGCGCAATGTCAGCAGTTCTGCGCGTTGGAATTTCCAAGGCGGCACTCGCTCGGCGACGCTTTTCGTCGCGAGTGGAGTTGCGGTCTGTTGTACGCCTTTCCGCCTATACGACTTCTGCCCAGAGTGCTGAAGAAGATCAGGCACGACCGGGCCCAAGTCATCTTGGTGGCTCCGGATTGGGCTCGAAGGTACTGGTATCCCGAGCTACTCAGTATGTTGACCGATCCTCCGATACGTCTGCCCCTTCGGGAGGATCTTCTGTCGCAGCAGCAGGGGACGGTCCTCCACCCGAACCTGTCCAGCCTCCACCTCCATGCGTGGAGATTGAGCGGCGGCAGTTGATGCCATTTGACTTGCCTCCTGAAGTCTGTGATATCATTCTGGCAGCCAGGCGTCCCTCCACAAAGACGGTATACGCCTGCCGGTGGAACAAATTTGTGGCATGGTGCACAGCAAAGGCTGTGGATCCCCTTTCCGCCCCTCTTTCTGAGGTTCTACTGTTTCTTCTTTCTTTGGCCCGGCAGGGCTCTGCCCTGGGCACCCTGAAAGGTTATCTTGCTGCCATCTCTGCCTTCTTGCGGCTTCCTGATCAGCCTTCTCTTTTCAAGTCCCCTGTAGTTACACGCTTTCTAAAAGGCATTACTCACACGTTCCCTCCTGTCCCTTTTGTAATGCCTCAGTGGGACTTGAATCTTGTTCTCACATTTCTAATGTGTGCTCCCTTTGAGCCTCTTCATAATTGTCCTCTTCGTCTGCTGACGCTTAAGACTGCTTTTCTGGTAGCCATCCCCTCGGCTAGACGGGTGAGTGAGCTCCAGGCTTTATCTTCAAAGCCTCCTTTTCTCTCTGTTCATCCGGACATGGTTGTCCTTCGGCCTCGTCTCTCCTTTCTTCTGAAAGTGGTGACTCCATTTCATCTTGGGCAGTCTGTCACCTTGCCCACCTTCTTTCCGCCTCCGCATCCTTCCAAAGAGGAAGAGAGGCTCCACCGTCTGGACCCAAAACGTGCGCTCTCCTTTTATTTGGACCGCACAAAGCAGTTCCGGGTGGACGACCAACTTTTCGTTGGATACGTGGGTGCTAAGAAGGGGAAAGCTGTGCACAAACGGACCATCTCTCGGTGGGTCGTTTTGTGCATCAAAATTTGTTACTCCTTGGCAAAAAAGGACCCTCCTGTTGGGCTGCGCGCCCATTCTACTCGGGCCACAGCAGCTACTACTGCTTTGGGACGGGGTGTCCCTTTGCAGGACATCTGTCAGGCGGCAACGTGGGCTTCGCTACACACGTTTGCCAGGCATTATTGCCTTGACAGCCAAGTCCGATGGGATGGCTTCTTTGGCCGTTCTGTCCTCCAGGACTTTCTGGTGTGATCTTGGTTCGCAGACCCACCACCGGGGATGGTATTGCTTGGGTATCTATTCTAAGGTGAGGAATCTAACTAACATGTTTCTTTCAGATGAACAAGTTACTTACCTTCGGTAACGATGTATCTGTAAGAAACATTAGTTAGTTAGATTCCTCACCGACCCACCCATCCTCCCCGTTCTGCGAACTGACATCTAGGGTTAAGGTTATCCTTTTCAGGCCCCTAGATTTTATTTTTGGCACCAGTGTCGGTCTTTGCATGGCTCTGCGTTCCTGGCGCGGAAAGCTATGTACAAGAACTGATGTCAGCGCGCGAGGGCGGCGTCTAAGTACTCCGACGTCATTCCGGCGCACGACGCCGACGATGGACGCGGAGCCGCAGACGACGCCTAGCGACGCGCAAGGGGTATTGCTGACTAAAAATCTTCCGGATCCAGTCTGACGCCTGGGGATATTCTAAGGTGAGGAATCTAACTAACTAATGTTTCTTACAGATACATCGTTACCGAAGGTAAGTAACTTGTTCTTCCGGCGCACGACGCCGACGACTGACGCGGAGCCGCAGACGACGCCTAGCGACGCGCAAGGGGTATTGCTGACGAAAAATCTTCCGGATCCAGTCTGACGCCTGGGGATATTCTAAGGTGAGGAATCTAACTAACTAATGTTTCTTACAGATACATCGTTACCGAAGGTAAGTAACTTGTTCTTCTTTCTCTTTTCCAAGATTTTGGGACCATTGTTGCGTGAAATCCTTTGCTTAAAAACAACCCCTCAGGCAAGAGCAAAATGATCAGAACAGACAGACTCCAGGTACTTGTGGGCAAATCAACACTCATTTTGCAACCTTTGCTTATCCCCGGACCATAATGAGGCCTGCTGCTCCACCTGCCTCGCCCTCCAGTCCAAACAGACCATACGGAACCGTTGAGATCGCCAGCTTGCTCAATGTTCAATGGCGGAACTGCGACACGAGGACACCCCAATATCTTCATGGAGGACGTTGAAGATTAGGTGGAAGCAGAGGCAGCGTCCAACCAGGCAACACAGCCTTCAGTCCAGAACCCTATTCAACTTCAGACTCTAAGACAACAGACCCGCAGCCCACTCTGGGCCAGGGTCAGAAAACAGCAACAGTGAGTAACAACTTCAATCACCAGGTCACTCACTGCCCCTACAGGTGTCTGGCATCAAGCCATATTCAGGGACACTGCATCCCAGCCATGGCCACCACACCCTCCCTCCCCTCCTCCCACCCCTGCCAAGACTGAAGCAGCCTCTGGCACCCAGTCAACCATCCACAGAAGACTCAGAGGGTCAGAAATGCCAATTCTTCGTATCGAAGAGGAGTTGAACACTCAGTAAAAGACCACCTAAGGTGCAGGAGACCCTTCCTCACAAGCAGAAGCTTACTTTTGAGGAGCAGCTGCCATTGGCACCTCCACCACCACCCGAGCCAAGAGGCATCAAGATGGGGCCACCAGTTTGTTGCCCCGTCAACCTGCTTTCGCTCGCCCTTCTCTTCCACCACCACATCGGCCTTGTTCTCTAGAGGGCTCAACCCATTCATCCTAGAGAGAGAGTCCTCAACACATTGTCATGATATTTCTTCCCCCTCCCCCCCCCCCCCCCCGATGACCTACAACCCTGGAATAATCCCTAGTGACAACTACTCAGACCTCTTCCATACCAAGCCTGCCCCTTCCAACAATGCCACCTCTTACCACAAGGTCACCCACATATCAGCACGCAATTGCAGAGGACGATGACTTCCTGGTAGAAGCTCTCGTACATCCAGCGTTCTACAGTTTTTGCCCCTGCTCAAGAGCATTGTTAAGCCTACACAGTATGTATTCAAAGACCCAGTCAAGGGTAGAATAGTCACCTCGAGGGTTGACCAAAAAAAATGCAAGTCCTCCCCCTCGGACCTTCCCTACATCAGGGGTCAAGTCCCACCAGTCTCTGGTTGCGCATTCCACCCGTAAATGGAGAAAAACACAGGGTATTGGGATCGCCAACTCGTGTGGTTATTATACAGATACGATTAAGCCAGGTGGGTTGAGATGGAAGACCCGATCAGCTCCTTCGAGATGAACAACAGGAGATTGTAGCAGAAGGATAATCAATCTCCAGTACCACTCGTGTGTTCTGGGTGCAGTCCAAGGCATTATCTACACTGTCTTGATCCATCGGCATGCTTGGTTCTGTGTGTCTGGCTTTAAGCCAGAAGTACAGCAGCATCTGGTCATCCTGCCCTTTGACAGAGAACACCTCTTTGGGCATCAAGTTGATCAGATGCTCGAATAAAATTAAAAAAGACACTGACACAGCCAAAGCCATGGGAACTCTCCAGTTTCATTTGCCCCATGCGATTTTTCGTTGCTCATAACTCTGTGGCTGTGCTGAAGCCACCTCCCCAGAGGCTTCCACCTCCTACCAGAGGCACCAGCCACAAGCCTCCCGTGGTTATTTCAGGGGTGTGTATAGGGTGAACAATTCAAGGTTAGAGGTAGAGATGTGACAGCTAAGGGAGCCAAGCAATAACTTCCTTTCCTTTCTTCCCTGATCACACATTTGTCGTAGGACGCCTGCAGGGGTTCTTCATGCAGTGGCAAAACATCACCTCAGACCAATAGGTTCGGTCCATTGTAGAACAGGGCTACTGTCTGAAATTCACTGCTCCACCCCAGAACATTTACCCTGCATACATTCCCTCTCCCCATAACACGAGTACCTCCACCAGGAGAATGTGGACACGCTATAATCAAGGGGGCCATAGAGCCTGTGCCACCCCATCAACACATAAAAGTTGGTCTACTCCCTGTACTTTCTCATCAGTAAGAGACTGGTCCCCCACACCCATACTCTACCTTAGGTCCCTCAACAAGTACATCCTGTCGGCGCACTTCCACATGGTCACACTCCAGGGCACCTTTCCTCTGCTGCAGCAAAGTGACTTCATGACTGCTCTCAACCTGCAAGATGTCCGTTTCCACATCTCGAATCACTCAGTTCACCGCCAATACCTCAGGTTCGTGGTAAGTAGACAGCATTTTCCATTCAAGGTGCTGCCATTTGTGGAAACTACAGCTCCCAGAGTCTTTACTAAATACCTTTCAGTGGTTGCCGCTCATCTACATTTTCCTGTACCTCAGCTGGCTGATCAAGAGTGCAAGCAGACAGCAGTGCTTGGCCCACACCCAGATCACCCTAGATGTTCTCCACAAGCTTGGGTTCACCATCATCAGCAAGTCCCACCTACAGCCCATTCAGGCCAAGCCCTTCCTAGGGGAAGTTGTAAATTCAGTCACTGGGAAGAATTATCCCAGCTCCGCGTGTGTTCAAGCTTTCCAGCGTCTGTTGCCTCTTTTCCAGCCAGTTCGCCTGCTAGCAGTCAAGACAGTAATGCGCCCCCTTGGCTTGATTGCCTCCAGCATCGCCGTCATTCAACACACCTGGGTACCCAGGCATCCTCACCGGGAACTAGGAGTTTTGCAGCGTGAATCTTTCCTGGATTCACATGCTGTGCATTATTCCGCCATCTAGTGGTTGGGTTCGGAATTGTATTTTTCCTTTTTTTTTTTATTGGTGGGCGTCGACATACCACCATTTGGTGTCCTCTTGTGATGTCGACGAGCTTCCTTCTGAAGCTCCCACCTTTGGTTGCCGTCTTCATATTCTTTTTTCCGCCGTTGGTTCTGGATGATCGATACGGAAGGAACTCCTGAGATTTGGAGAGAAGAATCAATGAAAAGTAAGGAAAAACTTCTATAGAATAGTGATACAAGAATTTGTGGTACCGGACTTAGATTCAAGGTGCCGAAGTGCGCCGAAAGGTAAAAACAGCAGACAAATGGAGAATGTGCATGCAGGAGGCTCCCTATGCACGGTAATGGACACAACACAGTTCAAGTTCTGCAGGAATTGTCATCACAAGTACGCACAAAAGGATCAGCATCCGGTATGCAACCTTTTCCTGCCGCTGGAGAGACAGAGAAGAGCCAACTACAACATGCAGTGCCAAGGCATAGCACCATCGCTTCGAGACCTGGGCCTCTCCAGCAAAGAGGAGGACAACGTCACTGAAGAGCCAGAAGACGACTAGGACAGAGACGTCTCAGTCTTAGAGGTCGAAAAGAAGACTTCGAAGGAGACTCGACAGCTGCAGCCGCGTCCAGAGATACACTCTGGATCCTTAGACAAGGACTCCGTGACGGCGAAGACCCTCGAAAAATCAAAGATGTCGTAAGACAGTCACGAAAAAGACGCATCGACGTCGAAATGAGAAAGGTCAAAACAGGCTTTGACGGCCATGTCTGTGGCGTCAAGCACGAAAAGAAAGGCATAAGGTCTTGACACCGAAACTCACGGGTCACAGATAGAAAAGAAGATGATGATGCTAGAAGCGGAAATGGCAAGTATTTTGCGACACAAAAAAGAATTCGACAAAAGCTTGAAGCAATTTAAGATACCGCCGAAAACTTAAGGGGAAAGGGTAACGAGGTGTTACAGCCTCCAAGGTCACCCAAACCGCTTGACGAAGAAGAATTCTTCGAAGGAGAAGACGAGGAACAAACTTATGTGGGTTCGGCGACCTTGGAGGTTCAAGACCTACAATGGTAAGATCTCAATGCCGATTCACCCGAAGAGGCGGTGGATACATATCCTTCGAGGCCTTCACCACCAGATGACATTGGGATGTACAACCTAGTCATAAAGAAGGCAGCAGATCCTTATGGAGTACAACTGGAGGAAGAAAAACCCCAATCATGTTTTCTGTTAGAGATTTTGATGCCTACTCAATCAAGGAACCAATTCCTTCCTAAGCTGCTAAATGTATTGGATCAAGCAAAAGAAGCATTTAAAGAACCTGCCACATGCAAGGCGGTCACACCAAGAGGAGAGAAAAAATACAAACTTTCCTCAAAGGACACTATTTATATCAAAGCGTCAGTGCCAGCTGACTCAATTATAACATCCACGGCTTGGAAAAGAGCTAATGTACCAACCACCATTGGTCCACCACCAGACAAAGAAAGCAAGAGGACCACCTTATGGGGAGAACACTCGAGAGGCAAATCACTGGTGCATAGCAACTTCAAATGCATTGCTAGACAGACATGCATTTCAACATTGGGAAGAGGTAGGAGACCTACTAAAGCACCTGCCAGAACAGTTCCAAAGAAGGGCAAGCAACTTAATGGAAGAAGGAAATAACAGAGGGAACACATGTTTAAATCAGCCCTAGATGCAGCAGAGACATCAAGCAGACAGATGATCGGCATCACCGAAAGAAGGCATGCGTGGCTGCGAATATCTGGTTTCAAGCTAGAAGTACAAAACAACATACTGAACTCACTGTTCAATGGGGAACAACTGTTTGGTAGATTTGTAGACGACAAACTTAACCAATTAAAAAAGGACAATGAGACGGCAAGATCTATGAGCACCCTACAATTCAGAGGCATGCGTAGAGGCACCCCCTCAAGGAGGCCAGTGGGCAGAGGTAACCATCAACCTACAACCTTGCATCAAACACATCAACAGACTTATCAAGGAGTAGCCCAGGCACAACAACAAGGGCAAAAGCAGAATTGGCAATACCAGCAAGAAAGACAATCCTTTTGAGGGCGCTCCCGGGGAAGAGGCCTGCCACAACGAGGAGGGCCGCAAACCACAACAAAGTGACTGCATTAGAAAGCTTGTGCATCTCCAAAAACATCACGGAGTGTGCTCCCAAAAATACTTTCAATAGAAAGACAACATCCTATGAACAAACAGTTCCTCCAGTATACTACACCAGTCAGAGGCAGGTTAAAATACTTCCTCCAAAAATGGAGAGAGATCACATCAGACAAATGGATATTAAACATAATACAGTACGATTACTGCATAGAGCTATACAAGCAACCTCCAAACAAAAAGATACAATCAAAAAGAGAATGAGCTCAACTACTCCAAGAGGTGCAAGAACTTCAAGCCAAAGATGCAATAGAACAGGTACCACACAAGGAAAGTAACAACGGCATTTACTCCACATAGTTCCTAATTCCAAAGGTAGACTGAACATTGCGTCCAATATTAGACCTGAGGTTTCTCAACAAATTCATAAAAACTCCGATTCAAAATGACAACTCTGCAAGAGGTGATAACTCAGTTGCAAAAAGGAGATTACATGGCAACTATACACTTAAAAGATGCGTACTTGCACATTCCCATGAACAAAAGACGCACAAATGTATTAAGATTTGTTATCAACAAAACACATTACCAATTCAGAGTGCTAGCATTCAGTCTAAAATCAGCACCAAGAGTGTTCACAAAGTGCATATCTGCAGTAGCATTTCATCTGAGAAGACAAGGAATTCATGTATACCTGTACCTAGACGAATGGTTAGTTAGAGCAAGCTCCTAAAGTCTCTGCAAACAGCATATACAACAAGTGATACACTAGTTCAAATCGGATTTTCAATACATTGGGACAAATCCTCACCAGAGCCTGAACAAGAAAAAGTGTTCTTAGGAGCAGAGATCAATATAATATTAGG
Source organism: Triturus cristatus (assembly GCF_964204655.1). Taxonomy (NCBI): domain Eukaryota; kingdom Metazoa; phylum Chordata; class Amphibia; order Caudata; family Salamandridae; genus Triturus; species Triturus cristatus. Next base: position 915,860,573 of record NC_140580.1, on the reverse strand, counting down.
GAAAGTGTTCTCAAACGAGAAGATTAACCCTCCTGAAGGAGACGCATCTATACCAGATGGGGCAAGCTCTGACAGTGTCGACAGTGGGGAAACTACTAGGAATAATGGCTTCATGCATTCATTTGATCCCCAACATTCGATTACACATGAGACCATTCCAAGAATGGCTTTAAGAGCAATGGTCACAAGCAACAGGGAGTTAGGAAGATCTAGTGGTTGTCACGCAGACAGTTCATCAGGAGATAGCATGGTGGAACAAAACAAACATAGCACAAGGCTGACTCCTCACACAACCAACCCCAACAGTAACCATAACAATAGATGTTTCCCAGATAGGATGGGGAGCGCACATGAACAACCTCAAAGTAAGCGGATTGTGGACACAGCAGGAGGCTGTAAAGCACATCAATATCCTGGAGTTAAAGACAGTGTTTCTAGCCTTAAAAGCCTTTCAGAAAGAGCTCTATGGAAATAAAGTGTTAATACAAACAGACAATACAGCCACCATGTTTTACATGAACAAGCAAGGAGGAACACAATCTTTAGCATTCTCAACTCTAGCTCAACAACTTTGGGGATGGGCAATCCCAAAGAGCATTTAAATAATAGCAATATACCTGCCAGGAAGGGACAATGTAGAAGCAGACAAATGTCATCATCCCATGAGTGGGAATTAAATCAATCCGAACTCCACAAGACTTTCAAGAAATGGGGAACTCCGCAAATTGACCTATTTTTAACACCCCACAATGCGAAATGCCAACGATACGCATCCAGGCAACCTTGCAATCAGTCCCTAGGGAATGCGCTATGTATAGACTGGTCAGGGATATTTTTGCTTATGCTTTTCCCCCCAATACCACTTCTACACGGGGTGATCAACAAATGCAAGATCAGCACATGACAATGATTCTCATCGCACCACAGTGGGCCAGACAGACTTGGTTCTCAGAGATAATGACGATATCTCAAGGAACAATGCACAAATTACCAAAAAGGCAAGACTTATTAACAATGAAAACGGAAAGGTACTTCACCCAGAACCCGAGAGCCTAAGCCTTGCGGCATGGCTCCTGAGGACTTAGAATTTGCACACCTCAAACTGCCAGAAAGCACAATGGAAGTTCTAAGAGAAGTTGGAAAACCAACTAAAAGAAAATGTTGCACAGCAAAATGGAGAAGGGACTCTAAATGGTGCCTTAAAGACATCTTTCAAAAGAGATAACAAAAGAAAAAACTGTTCTGAAGTACCTAGCACATTTACTACAGAGTAAACTAAGCTACACATCATTAAAAGTACACTTAGCACCAATTGTATCATATACAAGAGGTGAAACCGGGAAGAGTTTCTTCACATCTCACGTAGTCAAAAGGTTTCTAGAAGGAGCAAAAAGAATCACACCTCCAAAGATGGCGCCAGCGTCCACATGGAACCTGAATATAGTGCTCGCTCAGCTGATAAAAGCACCATTCGAACCACTACACATAGCAACGCCACAAATGCTCATGCTTAAAATTGCCTTTTCAGTAGCAATAACATATCTATGTAGAGTTAGTGAATTGCAAGTACTAACACTACAAGAACCCTACTTCCAAATACATAATGACAGGATTGTCATGAGAACAGATCCACATCTTCTGCCAAAGGTGGTATCAAAATTCCACTTAAACCAAACTATATAAATACCAAGTTTCTTCTAAAAACCAGACACCAGCAGAGAAAACATTGCACACTTGACGCTAGAAGAGCAGTCATGTATTACATTGAAAGAACCAAAGAATACAGGTAAACAAAACAATTCTTTGTATCTTTTGCGAGATGGATTGCACAAGCCATACATTTATGCCACAAACAAGCAGGACAAACACTACTAGGAGCCCCACAGGCTCACTCAACAAGGAAGAAAGGAGCAACAGTTGTATATCTGATAGAGACATCTAGCCGCAGATTCCTTAAATTAGAATATCCCCAGGCATCGGACTGGATCCAGAAAATGTTTCCCCCAGCAGTACCTCTGTGCGCTGGAGGGCAAGGTCGCCTGGGTCTGTCCTGACGTCGTCCACGGATATGACGTCAGTGGAGCCATACAAGTCCCTCCTGGCGCTCCGTCATCAGTTTTCTTCTTTTCCACGTCCCAACGCGGATCCGGAAGAAGTGGTTCCTCTGGCCTGTTGGTTGTTTTCAGGCCCTCTTGACTCCTGTGTTAGCGTCCGGGAACAGTGTGCGATGCCTACAGGCTTCAAATTGTGTGGGACCTGTACGCGGCAGATGTCGACGGATCCACACGAATTCTGTATGTGGTGCTTGGGAGAGCACCATGACTCCGTGGAGTGTGACGCCTGCTGGTGGGTGAAGCCAAAGTCTCTGCGGGAACGTCTTATGAATTTGCTGTCCGCCCAGATGTCCTGTTCGGAGTCCTCGCGGTGCCGGTCTCCATCTCCAGCAGAGGGGTCCAAGCAGCGCCAGTCTTCTCATGCTGAGGCTCCTGTTCGGGACAGGCCCTGGAGTCGTTCCCACGGACGTCGCTCCCCTGATGCAGGTAAGCACAGGAGGAAGTAACGGAGGTTGTCTGCCTCGCATCACTGTGACATCGTGGCTCGCTGCTCACGGTCTTTGCCGGACACTGGCCAGGAGTCGGCCCCCGCCTACCCACCATTCCCTGGTTCTGGGGCGACCCAGTCCCAGTTGGAGGCCTATTCTAGGGCTTTGCAGGCCATTTTTCTGTCACCCCCTCTCCCTGGCGTGCCTTCGGGCCCCACAGAGGGGGTAGGGACTCAGGCCGGGGCTTCACCTGCGGGTTCGCCCTCTGCGCCGATCGGATGCCCGGACTCCGGTTCCGGAGTCGCTGCAACGTCTGGACACGGCCCGGAGCGGCATCCCATTCAGACGTCAGGCCCTCCTGTTTCATCTCCGCACAGCCCTGTGAGGCTCACTGTGTCTACGTCGGAGACGGCTGTAGCACGGAGCTCGACTCTTAAGTCGACGCCGTACCTCTCCGCAGTTCCCCATCTCGGCGGAGGTGGAGTGAACGCCGGTCCGACCCCGGGCTAACAGGTCATCTTCGGTGATTGAGAACTCGATGCGACGCCGTCTCAACGACGGTGCCGTCCCCTGCTGTTACTCTTTTGGTAGAAGAGGATGAGGCCCCTGAGGGTTCACCACCCCCAGGGTTCTTTCGGTGCATTTGCAGGCCTTTGGTGGCCCCTGGGCTGCAGAGCCTCTACTGTCTGGTGGACGGGTTAGCCTACAACCGCCCCCTACGGATGACTTATTGTCGCCACCTAGAATTGCCAGGGAGGCTAGTGTGGCGTTTGCAAGAGCTGTTTGCAAAGCTGCAGATATCTTGCAGATGCAGCCTCCCTCAGTCTGTCTTCTGATCCCTTGTTGGATCTACTGCACCAGGGCGCCGTGGAAGTGGAGCCCTTGCTGCCTTTGGCGGGTCATTATTTGACACCCTTCTTGGGACTTGGGCGAGACCCTCAGCGGGAGACCCTGTTGATCGTGCTATTGCACCTGGTCATCGCCCGGTTCCAGATGACCCTGCCTGTTTGTTCCTCCATCCTAGGGCTCAAGGACTGGTGGGCCAGGAGGCACTTTCTTCTTCCCCTCCTCCGTTGCTTCCAACTAGGGATTCTAGATGGTTGGAGTCCTGTGGCCGCCATGTGTTTGCGTCCCCCCAGCTCGAGACTTCGATCCCTGAACATGTCTTCCATGTTTGCTCGAGCTACATTTGCCCTTTGGTAATCAGTTGAGCGCCTCCTTCCATCTTTGCCGGAGGGCACTCGTGCTGACCTGGACTGGCTGCTTCGTGATGGCTGCGACATGGCTCAGTTTTCCATCCGGTCGACCAAGGACACCACTGATTCCGTGGGTCGGGCTATGGCCAGGTCAGTTGCTCTGTGTTGCCATGCCCTGATAATGTTTAGGAGCGTCTCGGGGATCTCCCCTTTGATGGGATCAATCTGTTTGACAGTCATGCTGACTCGGCGGTCCAGCACCTCATCTCTTAGTTCCCATGACATCCATAGTTTATAGTCCTCATTGCAGACTTTTCCTTTCGTTGCAGTGTTGTCGCTGCTTTTCTGGTATCATTCTATGGGTTCACGGTGTTCTTTCCCAGATAGTTTATGCGGCTGATCAGCCTTTTTTTCCCCTTAGTTTGGTACAGCTAGGTCAGCTGTTTCATGCATTTCATTTTTGAGTCCACTGTTTGAGCTTTTCTGATGGGTACATCTGCCAGTGGATTCCTCACCTTGTAAATATCCCCTGCGCCAGCAATATTCGGAAACTTTTGTAGCAGTCCACACCGATGAGGTCCAAGATGATGTCACAGAGACACGGCTCCGCTCGCGACTCCGCTGACGTCACCGGCTCTATAAGAAGACCTAGTCTGCGTGATGACGTCAGTTCCCTTTTTTCCGAGCCGTCGACGCCAACGGATTTTGGGAATCTCTCTCTGTAGCTAGTCTTGTTACTTTGTTTTCTGCTGGTTTCTCTTTGTCTTCAGCTAAAATGTCGACGAAGAAGTCTGGATTCAAGCCTTGTTGAGAATGTGGGAGAAACATGTCGATAACTGATCTGCATGACGACTGCGTGTGGTGCCATGATGTGGAAGGATGCTCTTGCTGCCGCAAGATGAGCTCCAAGGCTCTTAAGGAAAGGGAAGCGAAGCTCTTCATTGCCAAGTTCAAGAAAGAAAAAAGAGGCCGGAGTAAGTCGAGGTCGGCGGCATGCTTCTAAATCTAGGAAGCACAAGAAGAAGCGGAGGCATTCATCTCAACGTCACTCTGATAGGGATGCGGCTCCGAGATCGACGTCGCCCTCCCGACGCCGTAAGGACTTTGTGTCTCCCTAGCCCGTTCCGGATTCACCTATTGGCCTGTCGTCACCTGTGGCTTCACCGGAACATTCTCCGGGCCCGGCTCCGTCTTCGTCCCCGGTTCCGGTTGAGAAGCTTCCAGCTCCGGGAGAGCCTTCGACTCCGCTGATTCCACCGTCGGCGCCGGTTGGCACGAGTCCGGTGATGCCTGAACAATATCCTGATTTCCAGGACCAGGTCAGGACCCTACGCATTATCTTAATGCGATGTACGGAGTTTTCGCCAGAGCCATGTACCCCTCTGGTGCACCTTCGGGTCCTATGGCCTTCAGTTTGGGAGTTCCCCAAGCCTATCCTCAGGCTCCCTTCATGCCGTTTTTTCCGGCGACGCCGTCTTGGCATCTACCGATGCCGAGGACATCGACGCCGCTCCCTTCTTCACCAGCGCCGACTCAACATCGTTCGACGCCTGCTGGTCCATCGGATCCGCGCTCGGCTCAGGCTTCGGCCCTGTCTGATTCGGTCACGGCGCCGCCGACTCCAGTTGTGAGGATCAGGTCTAGGAGGGAGGCCCAAAGGGTGCTGGATGAGCAAAGATACCTGTTGGAGGAAGTAGAGGAAGGGGAGCTCATGGAATCGGACGATGTTTTTGAGGAGTTGAAAGAGGCTAGTGGCCTGGACTTATCACCTGAATGGGAGATTACTCCTCCTTCTGACCTTCCTTCCAAGGATGTGGCTCCATACCATGCCGTTATAAAGAAGGCAGCTGAACTTTTAGATCTGCAATTGCCTTCCGCAGTGTTCAAGCCCAACATCTTAACAGAAGTTTAGCATTCTCCATCTGCTGTTTCGGAGCCTTTACTCCCTTTTAATGACGCCATTATGGAGCCAGTAATGGAGGTGTGGCGTAAGCCCTTTTCTGCTCCGGCAGTCTCTAAAGTTATTGACAGGAGATATAGGGCAGCTCCGGGGGACCCAGACTTTTTAACATCTCACCCATCTCCGGAGAGTCTGGTGGTTCAGGCTGCCTGTCCAAGAGATCATCGGGTTCTTTTCCCCAAGTCCAGAGTGACAGGGAGGTGAAGAAACTGGATCAGTCGGCCAAGAAGGCCTTCTCTTCTGCCAGCATGTCCCTTAAGTTGACGAATGCCACCTGTCTTGTGGGCCGATATATACATGCACTTAAGGACTCAGCAAAGCAGCTGGCCCCTAAGCTGTCTGAAGAGGATAGGATAGGTTTCAATGAGGTCCTTTCGGATACCCAAGCGGCGGCACGTCAGGTGATCCAAAGTGGCTTGGACACAGCTGACTCGGTTGCAAGAGTCATGGGGTCTTCTGTTGCCACCAGGAGTGCGTGGCTTAAATCTTCGGAATTCTCCCCTGATGTTCAGTCAACGCTATTGGACTTGCCTTTTGATGGCTCTGGACTCTTTGGCAAGAAAGCGGATGCTGCGCTTGAACTATTTAAAGAGAGTAAGGCTACGGCTAAATCTTTGTGCCTTCAATCTCAGTCAAGGGGTTTGTTCAAGAGGTACAGGGGCTTAGGAAGGTCAACCTTTCGTTCTTACAGGCAGCCCCAGCAGCAACAAGGCACTCTGTATAAGAGCTACAGAGGCAGACTCAGGGGTCGCTCTCGAGGTCGGCAGCTCTCCTCCTCAGCCCCTCCCACCACCTCAAAGCAGCCCTAGATCCACCATTCTGGATTATGTTGGTCTTGTGGGGGGCCGGCTTTCTACAAGATTGGGAATTGGTTACTACAGACCTTTGGGTTCTAGATCTTGTAGAAAATGAGTACGCCCTTCCCTTTCGGGAATTTCCTCCAAATTACCCTCCTTGGCAAAGTGCTTGCTCGGAGGACCACCGTCTTCTCCTGCAGGAGGAAGTCTTGACGTTACTAAGAAAAGGCGCGATAGAGGTGGTTCCAGAGCAGGAGAGGGGTCAGGGATGCTACTCCCGGTATTTCCTGATTCCGAAAAAGGACGGCAGATTGCGTCGGATATTGGATCTCAGGATCTTCAATCTTTATCTGAAGCAAGAGAAATTCAAGATGCTCACCCTTGCGCAGGTTCTTCAGGTGCTGAATCAGGAGGACTGGATGGTGTCGATCGACTTGCAAGATGCGTATTTCCACATCCCCATCCTGAAGTCGCACAGGAAGTTTCTCCGGTTTACGGTAGGGTCGCAACATTATCAGTTTGCGGTCCTTCCGTTTAGTCTTACTACTGCACCTTGAGTCTTCACCAAGGTGATGGCAGTGGTGGCAGCCCATCTCAGAAGGTCGGGGATTTCTGTCTTCCCCTATCTGGACGACTGGCTGATCAAAGCGGAGTCGCCAGAGAAGGTGCTTCATCTGCAGGTTACAACTCCGCTGTTGTACGAATTGGGTTTTTCGATAAACGTACCCAAATCTCACCTGGTGCCCTCTCAGCGCAACCTGTTCATAGGGGCAGTAGTGGACACAACTGTGTGTTGAGCATTCCCACCTCCACAAAGGATTCTCGACATACAGGAAATGATTCCTTTGTTTTACAATGGGGCGGTCGTTCCAGTCCTGAAGGTCCTTTGCCTGCTCGGTCTGTTTTCTTCCTGCATTCTGTTGGTCAACCATACACGCTGGCACATGAGGTCCCTCCAGTGGTGCCTCCGCAGGCAGTGGTATCAGCACAAAGGAGATCTTGGGGAGTCTGTGAGGATCTCCAGAGAAGCTGTAGCGGATCTGTCTTGGAGTGTGGGGTGCAATCTGTCTCTAGGAAAGCCCTTCCATCTACCTCCATCGGTGGCCACAGTGATAACGGATGCATCCACTTCAGGGTGGGGTGCTCATCTGGGGGATCTGGAAATCAAGGGTCTTTGGTCTCCAGAGGAAAGATTGTTTCACAACAACCTTCTGGAATTGCGGGCGATACATTTGGCGCTCAAGTCCTTTCTCCCTTCCCTTCGCGGTCAGTCGGTTCAAGTCCTGACGGACAACACTACCGCAATGTGGTATTTCAACAAGCAGGGAGGAGTGGGGTCTCTTTGTCTCTGCAGAGAGGCTCTGCGTCTCTGGTCCTGGGCTCAGGTTCATGAGATTTGTCTGATGGCAAATCATCTGGCTGGAGTTCTGAACGTGTGTGCAGACAGTCTCAGTCAGCAGTTCTCCGCCGACCACGAGTGGAAGCTTCATCCGGAGGTGGTTCTTCACGTCTTCCGGATGTGGCGAACTCCTCGGGTGGACCTGTTTGCCAGTCACGAGAACGCTCACTGCCAGTTATTCTGCAGTCTCCAGTATCCGATGCAGGGAGCTTTAGGGGACGCGTTTCAGTTGAGATGGGATTCACATCTCCTTTACGCGTTTCCTCCCATACCCTTGATTCCTCGGGTTCTGAGGAAGATTCGCCAAGACCGGGCCCAAGTCATATTGATCGCTCCAGATTGGCCAAGAAGGGTGTGGTATACAGATCTTCTCCACCTCTCCTTGTGCCCTCCGCTCCGTCTCCCTCTGAGGGCAGACCTCCTCTCGCAGTCGGAGGAGCAGGTTCTACACCCCCACCTCCAGAGCTTACACCTTCATGCCTGGAGATTGAACGGGGCAACCTGAATTCTTTTTCTCTCCCGCCAGTCGTGGTAGATGTAATTTTGTCTGCCAGACGTCATTCCACCAAATCCATCTATTCCTATAGATGGTCTAAATGTGTGCTCTGGTGTGGGGAGAAGTCAATTGTTCCTTTGAGGGCTCGTTTATCTGACATTCTTCAGTTTGCCCTTTCTCTTGCTCAGCAAGGTTTTGCTGAAGCCACTGTAAATGGATATCTTTCAGCCTTGTCGGCATTCCTTTGTTTGCCGGATCAATATTCATTGTTCAAATCGCCTATTGTTTTACGATTTCTAAAGGGCCTTATAAATAAGTTTCCTCCTACTCCTTTCATTGTGCCTCAATGGGACTTAAATCTTGTCTTAACTCATCTGATGGGTTCTCCCTTCGAACCCTTACACAAGTGTCCCTTGAGACTGTTGTCTTTCAAGACGGTTTTTCTTATTGCAATTACTTCGGCAAGGACGGTAAGTGAGCTTCAAACTCTGAGTACAAAACCCCCGTTCTTGACCATTCATGCTGAAAGGATGGTACTCAGGACCAGGGCTGCCTTTCTGCCTAAAGTGGTAACTCCCTTCCATCTGGGGCAGTCCATTACCCTCCCTACCTTCTATCCTCCCCCTCACCCTTCCAAGGAGGAGGAGAGACTTCACCGCTTAGACCCTAAGAGGGCGATGAGCTTCTACCTTGACAGGACAAAAGACTTTCGAGTTGATGACCAGCTCTTCATGGGCTTTGTTGGCTGCAGGAAAGGCAGAGCGGTGCACAAGCGCACCCTTTCCAGATGGATTGTCTTGTGCATCAACATATGCTACTCTTTGGCTGGTAAGGAACCTCCAGAGGGTTTAAGGGCTCATTCTACTAGGGCTAAGTCTTCTGCTTCTGCTTTGTCTAGAGGTGTTCCTGTGGAGGACATTTGTAGGGCGGCAACTTGGGCCTCCCTCCACACTTTCGCAAAGCATTACTGTGAGAAGTTGGCCTGATATATGATGCCACTAGTTCTAGTGTACACCCTGTATCAGTCCAAACAACCCTTATGGTGATTGGTTGTAAAGTCAACCTTATAGACCAGCTATCCTAGTGGTAGCATGGACAAGAGCAGTCTTAGGCTGAACTCTGTATGGCATGTGAAGCCAGCTGTTATACCATTTGCAATCCCTTGAATACCAAATGAAAGAACACCACATCAGATATATATAAAAATAGAATGTATTTATTCTAGTCAAAATACCCTCAGCATTCTTTATGAGATTCGAGGTAAGTACAACACAGTCTTATTTAAGCATACATAAGTCACACAGGTAAGTAATACAGTTAGGCCCTAGGGGCCACGCAAACCATATACTAAGTAAGTGGTATAAGAACCACTGTCACGAACACAGGTTAGGCCTAGGCCCAGGGAATCGCTGGGGCTACACTATCCTACCAGTTGCTAGGCAGTGGGAGGCCCACGGGATTCAGGTGCAGAGTGGAAACACTCACGCGTAATGCGTTAAAGTCGACAGAAATAGTAATGTTTAGAATTAAAGAGTTTTAGGACACTTCGGAAGGAGCTAGGAGTTAGAGACTTGGAAACTAGACCCTAGGATAGTCAATACCCTTGTGAGCCCCGGAGTACTCAAGTTACCTAGCCCACGGGCTGCGGGTGCATAGGTGTGAACTTGCGTCGGGTTTCGTCGTCGACTCCTATGAATGCCTGAAGAAAAGATGCTGACAGGCAGTCAGTGAAGAGTGTCTGGTGGATCCCAAGGATGGAATCAAGAAGGAGGATACCTGCAAGCAGAGGGGACAGAGTCTAGGTCACCAGCCAGGAGCCAGGAAGGAACCAGGCGATGTCGTGAAGATGCAGGTGAAGAGGTAGGTGAAGAGGTGAAGCTTGTTGCAGCAGCCACGGGTACCAGGAGACGTCGAGGACGACCAGAACCAGGAGGCGAGCTGTCCCACGAGGGCTCTTGCTGTTGGCGGCGTTGATGTCGAGTTTGGACTCAACAAGCCTTGGCAAGCGCAACCCACGCAGGATGAAGGATTCGCTTCTGTTGCAGACCAGGAAGGCCTGAGGTGCTTCTCTTTCACAGGGAAGCAAGGGCCAGTCTGGAGGAGCCAAACCACCGGTGGAAAGTTCAGGGTTCGTCGTCGCAAAGGTCACTAGCCAACGGGCAAGCAACCGGACAGACTCGTCGAGCAGGAAAATACAGAAGGGCCCCGCGCAGAACCCGTGGAGTGTGGAGGGCTGATCTTCGGTGCAGATGGTGCTCGGGGTTGGGGCTTCTCAATCACCAGAGCACAACTTCGAGGATGCCTCAGAAGCTGCGCTGGAAGCTAGTAGCCAATTTTCCCAGGTAGCCGGTTCCACGTCTCTCGTCGCGTCCACGGATCTCAGCTTTGCTGTGGATGTGGATCAGGGTCGGAGAAGTCTGGAAGTCAAGGCGCTGGTCGGGCTCTGCAGTCGGTTCCTCGTAGGACTTTGGCAAAGCAAACGGCAGGTCGCTTGATGGTGCCTGTTTGCACAGGGTGGCCACTCCTTGGCCACAAGGGAGATTCTTCAGTCTTCTTCCGTAGTCGAATGTCGAAGGTCCAGAGTTTCTGTTCAAGTTGCAGTTTTCAGGATAATCCAAAATCCTAGGGACTCAGCTCCCACTCTTATACTAATCTGGGGAGCTGGGTTACCTGCTAGGTCCCTCCTATGGGTGGGACCAGGGAGGGGGGTGGTTACACCCCCTTCCCTTTGTCCAGTTTTGCACCAGGACTGGGGCTGGAGTGCCCCAGCACCGGTTTGAACCGAACTATGCATGGGACACCTTGTGTGCCCCAGGCAGTGTCTCATTTCTTTCATCCCTCCCTTCCCCAATACACTAAGTCATGTCTAGGGTGGTGCTAGCACCTCCCAAGGCAGGAAACCTATTGTCCAAGCCTCCCTCGCTGGAAGGACTCCCAGCAGCAGGAGGTCAGACTTGTGTCTGTGGCAGCAGCATCCATTTTGTGATGCTGGGGCTCTGGTTAACTTTAACCGGGTAGTAGGTCTTCAACATGTCTTCTCCCTCTAGAAGGGGGGAATACTATCCTCATTGCCAGAAATGGTGTGGGGGTAGTATTCCAAAGTGTTAGACACCTTACACGACATGTTTTGATAAAGCCAAACCATAGTTACCATAACCGCGAGGATTATAAGGCACTTTAAGAGTATACGGTAGGCGATATCATAGAACAGCTATAAGGACATGGTTCCGAAAGCTGCAGACAGGCTCAGCTCATGCTAGAGCACCATCTCACATGTTACCAAGCACTCTGCCTTCAGGATTGTTAAGGCCTGCCATAGGAGTGACTGATAGGTTACCCATGTGTCTATATATAAGGTAGGTGTAGGAATACTACACCTAAGCAAGGGGTGATTACACGACCTTGCCTCAGCTGAGTGATCAGCCAGTTGTGTCATTATGGAAGGCCAGCCAGGGGTGGCATAATACATGCTGCAGCCCCTGGTAGGCCTAGGGTACACCCATGCCCTGGGTACCTAAGGTACACTGTACAGGGCCCTAGAAGGTGATCCTTACCAATTGGGTTATGTACCTAAAGTACATAGTGTGAATTTAGAGAGAGAACAGCTGGGCTGTGGGTCTGATTAGCAGGCCCAGAGCCACATCTAAGTCTAAAACCAGTGAAGCAAAAGCAAAAAGTGGGGGTGAACATAGAAAGCAGACCCTACTCTCCTACAATTACTGCTTGGATTCCGAGGTGAGGAGGGACAGGCACTTTGCTCGTTCCGTCCTTCAGGACTTTCTGGTATAGAAGGGTGGACACCCTCCTCCGGGAGTGGGACTGCTGTGGCAATCTTTTCACAAGGTGAGGAATCCACTGGCAGATGTATCCATCAGAAGAACAAGTTACTTACTTTCGGTAGCGCTTTTTCTGGTGGATACAGTATCTGCCTATGGATTCCTCACTGACCCACCTGCCTCCCCGTTGTCCACCCTTGTATACCTACAATTCTGATGATGGTGTTTCAAGATGTATTTGTTACTGTCAAAGGCATTGTGTTATTTCTTTTGCCTTTCTATTTATTCTCCACACTGTGTGTGTTGATTTGTATATTATGTACTGTGTATACTGTGTATATATTGCTGTCAGTCCGTCCGTGTGCCTCGAAGGCACGGAAAAAAGGGCGGAACTGACTTCATCACGCCGACGAGGTCTTCTTATGGTGCCGGTGAAGTCAGCGGAGTCGCGAGCAGAGCCGTGTCTCTGTGACGTCGTCTTCGACCTCATCGGCGTGGACTGCTACAAAAGTTTCCGAATGTTGCTGGCGCAGGGGATATTCACAAGGTGAGGATTCCACAGGCAGATACTGTATCCACAAGAAAAAGCATTACCGAAGGCAAGTAACTTGTTTGTCTCAAGTGGTGTCCCTTGTTTTTTATAGGTCTATGACATACCCTATTTGGGGTATTCGTTGGCTGTTCTATACCTGCTCTTCCATGCCCAGGAAGGTTCGATGGCTTCAGCGGAGTCGTCTTTGTGCATTTTCTGTCCCTCTGGGGATTTGTCCTATGGGTTATAATGTTGACTTCTCACTTAGTTGCGATGAGTTACCGTGGCCTAGAGGTTGAGGTCTCAGACTCTCGCTCCAAAGTTTCTGGGTTTGGATCTTGGTGTTTCACTAGCTGTGAGTCGACAGTCAGAAATGCAGGCACTGTTGCTTCCTATCTTCCTCTTTTGTAGATTGGCTCCTCTGGTGGGACCCACAGGTTTGGCGTGGCTCTCTCCTGGAGCTTCTGAGTTGTAGCCTACGGTTGATCCCTGGCACTCTCCTGCCTCTCTGGATGCAGCCTTCTCCAAAGAATTGTTGGGTTTCTGCCACTCCTGGCTTACCCTAGTGTGTTTACATTCCCCTTCTTGCCTTTGGCTATTCCTTCAAGCTTTTGCTAGATTTCTTGGCCACGTCGGCTATCTTCAACGTATGCATGTGTCCCTTGGTGACATATTGTTCTGTTCCACTCTGCAACAGTTTCTGTTCTATGCGAACACGACATGTGAGTACACACAGGGTGTGTGCACTGTCACAGGGCGCTGTGGTATCCCTTGCACCACTGTCTTGGCTGCGCCCTATTCATGTTGCATTGTCTACTCTTCTGCCCTGGTGTTGGGAAGGGATTAGGTTTTCTCTTGCGGTTCAGACCCTGTCTGGGTTTTTTGTCCCTGGGTGGGGGAGTCTACGTCAGCCACGTCACTGCTGCGTGTCGTCTTGTGTCTTTTTTCACTCAGCCCATCCCAAGCCAGGGCTCCAGTTCTTCTATTCATTGCCGGGCAGAGCTCAGGTATTTCTGCTCCTGGCTCCTATTTTCAGTGGTTGGCTATGTACACATTCTTTTGGACACTGCGTCTTTCTGACTTATTCCTCATTTATGAGATAGTCTGTTTCCCCGCTTCTCACGCGGGAGACCAGGTTTTCTTCCGGGTGGGGAGGATTGTGTCCTCTTTTTCTGTATCTCGACATTATGTCTACCGTATCCTACACTGAGTGGGAATAACGGCCCAAGAGACATGCAGTGTTTACGGACCGCAGTCCTAAGCTGGCAGAAGAGAACGTTTTCATGGTAGTCCAGCTTCTTGGATTCGCTTTCTAGTGGAGTGGTAGGGAAGGCGCTTTTGGAAGTGGAGGCTTGGACCACCCAAGCTTTCTGGGGTGGGGTGTTGGGAAAGGAAAGTGGGGTTGCCCGGAGCAGGGTGGTGGCGTCGGGCAATCATCCTGTCCACGGGAGCTCCCGTGTAGGGCCTGGACCATGTGCCCAAAAGGATGTCGGTGAGGGCCTCATAAAACGGTCGCAAGGGCTCCGAAGACCTCGCAGCCGGTTGAAGCACCAGTCAGGAGGTTAGTCCTGACCGCCACCGTAGTAAGCTCGAGAAGGAGAGCCTCGGCCACCTTACGCAACACCACTGTGTACGACACTCCCTCCTCCGTAGCCACGATAGGAGACGACAACATGACATGGTCAGGGGAGATGTCCAAACCACTGGCATCCTCCTGTTCACTGTCCACCTGGTCATTTAAAGGGGTCACCTGACCCCTCCCAGTCCTCCTCCTCATCGTCTGGGTGCCATTCAGGTTGAAAATAGGCCCCAGGAGTGAACAGGGGTATAAAAACCCCCCTCGGCGCTGGACCCGGCGTCGAACGACGCCGGTCCGGATCCACTTCGGGATGGAGGCCGGGGTCGACGCCAACCAGCGTCGAACGCGGTAGTGGTGCCGAAGGGAGCGGCGCCAGTGGAGGCGTAATCAGGTCAACCAGCGTCGATCCGGATCCAGGCCTGGATCCAAGGGGGCCTTGCGGCCCTGGGGCCAGAGCTGCTGGCGGAGAAGGCCTAGACCCCCCCAACCGAGTCCACGGGGCCCGAAGGCGCGCTGGCAGGTTTGGGCCGCCCAACGATGGCATGCATCACCTAGTAGAGCGTACGAACCTGGTCGGGAGTCGCTCCGGGTCCTGGAAAGGGAGGGAAACGCGGCGTCGACTCTTTGGGCTCCGCGTGCGGAGCCGCAGGAGGGGCACCACCTGCGTTCCTAGTCAGGTCGGCCGACCGACTAGGGGAAGTCGAAGAGCGACGGTGCTTCTTCGACTTCTTCTATGCTTCGACTTACCCGACCTCGAGTGCAAAGACATTGAATACTTGGAACCTGAATGATGGTGGCTCTGCGACCGGTTCCTCTACCACACTCGCGACTGGGACCTCAAACGGCGCGGAGCCGACTGCCAGTGTTCAAGCAGCTTTCGGGACCGCTCCCGCACAGCCTTCGGCGCCATCGACCGGCAGTCGGAGCACGACTTGGGGTCGTGGTCGCGCTCCAGACAAAAAAGACACACGTGGTGCGGATCCGTCACCGACATTATCCGATTACAGGAACTGCAGGGCTTGAAGCCAGGCATCCCTCGTGCACCTTAGGAGTCGAAGACTCAAAAAAGAAGTTGACAAAAGTCGAGAAAAAGTAAGTCAAAAAATGACTGAAGGTACTGCTCTTCCCGGATCTGCGCTGGCTGGTGCAAAAAAAGAAAGAACTGACGTCAGCGCGCGAGGGCGGGTCTAAGTAACTACCGCAACGCCATCCCGGCGACACGATGCCAACGACGGACGCGGAGCCGACCTGCGCCACCTTCCGACCCACAGAGGTACTGCTGACGAAGAACTTTCTGGATCCAGTCTCACGTCTGGGGGTCATTCTAAGGTAAGGAATCTATAACGAACAAATGTTTCTTACAGATATATTGTTACCGAAGCTAAGTAACTTGTTTGATGCTTCTATTCTTTATATCTATCTATATACTCACTGAAAAAAACATACATTTCAGGGGTGTTATAGTTAGCTGGACATTTCCCTCGTACAAAACCCTAGAAATTCCCCTGTTATAGATAGTTCAGCTAACTATAACTCACGCCCCCGCAATGCACTGCTGATGACTTCACATATTACATCACTCATGACATGGTCAGTGACATCACTGATGACATCTCAAAAGACATCACTGATGAGTATGTGTTTCTGAACAGTTTTATTATGTTTAATATATATAGGGAAAGGCCTGTTGAAAAATAAGTGGGTGTACAAGTGTGTGAATGGATGATTTTCTAGGTGCGTAACTGAGTCTATAAGTGAGTCATTAAATGTATCTTACTGCAGACTAGTGACTAAACTGTGTGAATGTCTGTATGTGTCTGTGTGTTGGTGTATAAGTGGCTGCATGGTTTTGTGAATAGCTATATGAGTGTCTATATGGGTTATTGATTGCTTGTCTGAGTATCTGTATGGGTGCCTGAGTGTTTGTGTGGGTAGGGTGAGTTTGACTCTGTGACTAGATGTGTGAGTGGGGGATTCAGTGGGTGCATCTTTTTAAGAGTGCATCTGTGATGGACTGTATGGTTGGGTGAGTGTATGTATGGGTGTGTTAGTGATTGAATGTATATCTCAGTTGTACATGTGTCAGTAACTACATATGTGAAACGCAGTATATATGTGTGAAAGAGTATATAACTATCTATATGTGAGAGTGTGTGATTTTGGGAGTGGCTGTATGCGCCATAGTGCAAGGATATCTGTGTCATGTGCTGTTTGTTTTTCTGCAGGAAGACACAGAATTTGTTAGTATTTTTATGAGTAAGTGAACTTGAGTGTTTTTAACTGTATAGGTGAGTAAATTTTACTGTGATTAATTATTTGCATGACTGACTAGATGTGTCAGTACCTCAATAGATGATTGGCGGTGTGTGAGTGTCTATATAGGTGTATAAATGCAGAGTGACTGTAAGTATGAGTGACTGTACAGGTGAGTGAGTGTAGATGTATGTAGACCTAAAAGTCAATGAGTGGGTGAGTAGTTATTGGTATTGGAGTATCTATGGTTATCAAAATGGCCGTCTGAAATTTTGAGTCGGTGTATCAAAGGTTATATTAGGGTGAGAGAAGATGCACTAATTTATCACATGGATGACGTCATCAGTGATGTCACTGGCCATGTCATGAGTGATGTAATATGTGACGTCATCAGCAGTCCATTGCGGGGGCGCGAGTTATAGTTAACTGAACTAACTATAACAGGGGAATTTCTAGGGTTTTGTACGAGGGAAATGTCCAGCTAACTATAACACCCCTGAAACCTATGGATTTTTCAGTGAATTTCTAAGGTTTTTTAAATGCCAATTCGTAACTATAACGCCCCTGAAACATTTGGTTTTTTCAGTGAATTTCAAAGGTTTTTTAAATGCCAATTCCTAACTATAACGTGCATGAAACCTATGGTTTTTTCAGTGAATTTCAAAGGTTTTTTAAATGCTAATTCCTATCTATAACTTATCTCTGAAGATATCATGAAAAGCATTCTTTTTTAAAAGTAGGGTGCACATTAGTTTTGTGGAAAAGCATCTTTGTGATTGGTTAAGAAAAAGCAGTTTCAACGTGGAGTACATATCATAGGATAAAATTTGCTCAGCTCAACCACACCTGCTACTTGCATTTGGAAGGCACTGTTCGAACTTAAAACAATCGTCAACTTTTAACCTGCACGTGTCGTTAAATGTTCAAGAAAATGTTACAAAAAAAATATTGTAAAGTTTTAAAAAATTGATGAACTTTTAAACTGCACGTATTGTAGAATGTTCTAGAAAGTGTGTTGATAGAATACGTTGCACTTCTGACTTCTATGTGTTGTTGAATATTTAAAAAAACGGGTCATATGGAAAATTAAAAAGAAACCAATAGAGAAGTTTTGAAACCTAAAAGAATCAAGGAACTATTCTAATTTATTCTTTACATTTATTTATGTGTGCAGCAACAAAATTATAGACACAACAGCAATAGGAAGAGGAAGAAGCAGGGAGTGGGGGGAGGGGGGGAGATGGGCAGAATGGCACACATGCACAATTAAGTACAACACACATATAGACTAACAATGGCCAAAATGAAACACACCAACAAGGAGCACAAGTCACACAACCTGCCAACATCACACCACTGAACGAGCATAGAAGTGAAAACCACGCTGCATTCATACAGGATGTGTACAAAGGCCAGTCGTTGGTGTTGTGGGTGTCTGCAACCATGGTCATCATGGATGAGATGCCCAGCATGTGACACATGGTCGAGTTCACTGTGTTATGTTGCCAAACGGCTGCTCCTCCCTCTCACGAGCCCCCACACTTTTGTACGGTGAGCTGTTGTATCGTGCACTCGTACGGCACGCCGCACGAGTGTACACGGACATGTCCGAGACACCCCGTTCCCCTTGCCGGATAGGCACACCCCTGCACTGACCTGTAAACGACAGACCAGCACACGCCAGTTGTGCATGCAGGAGGATGCGTACGTAGCTACACATCCAGGCTCACTGCCAACGCTGAGGTGACAGCACACTGTGATGTTGCAGGGCTTGTGCCTATCATGCTAAGACCATGACCACAGGGACACACTTACTAAGATGTGGGTTTGGGGGACATTGGCGGTCCTGGAGTTGTTGAGAGGAGTCTTCTGGCCCTCATGGGTATCCCTGTATCATGCTCATTGACTCTGGCACCTGTGGGTGTTCTGGTGTGGCTCTTGGCTGTGTTCCCTTTCATGGTGCAGGTAGTTGTCCTGCTTAACACCAGCAGAAAGCAGGTGTAAAATCCCTGGTGCTAACGTGTCTTTATCGCCGGAATTTGTTTCGCATTGCAATTGGTGTGAAAGTTGTGATGTGATTTTTTTTTCGTGTGCACAACAATATACGAACTGAGCAGTGTATCTCGTCAAGATCCAGCACCTGACGCACTATTCCCAATCAATATAAATACAATGAGATTTCTTAATAGATTTTGTGTGTACACTGTAAGTGCAGCCAATACCTCAGTGCAATACAATACAGGATTTTAGTATTTAGAATAAATCGCAAAGGTGCACCTCGTGTCGTTTTGCACGGGAACGGCTACTCTCCATTTCATTATCAGCACTTTAACAGAAGTAAAGTTGAGATAAATCTAACACACTATTCAGAAGTTGGTGCAAACTGCAGATATCACCAGTATTCCAGCAATAAGTGCCCCAAAATTTAACACCATGGTGGACTCCATCAAATAACAGTAATAAGAACAAGAAAGAGTCACACAGCAGTTAAGAGAACAACTAAAAACATTATTAATTGTTTTTTTCAAACTTTATTTTTTATAACAATAAATATATAAACGATTAACTATTTTCAAACTTTATTTTTTTATTAATATAAACAATAAACTAATAAACAAAATGTAACAACAATAATACAAAGCAACAAGGCGGAACACTCCTGTGGGAACCACGGATGTCGACGACAGACCTGGAAAATCAGAAAGATTGTTAAAAAAAAAAGGAAAAACATGGTATTCTCAACAAAATACCACAAGAAACAAATCACAGATATATAAAATGTATACAGCTAACAAAATGTTATAAGTTTAACTTACAAAAACTGTAAATGTTGCCGGTTTAAAAATATTTACCGAATATGAGGAATTTTTTTTGCAGAAGGCACCATGCCCACAACGTTTTTCTTCAGTGGTGTAGAAATTTTTAACTTTTTCCAAGGGGCAAACAAAGACCAATGCCACCTTCTTCATTCGCAAGATTTGCCAAAGAGTTCTGTTACGAGGGGATCCTAACAAAAAAATACTCGTTTGGCACAGCAAGTATGATGAAACACCTAAGGACCCTTCATCCAAACAATCTTGCACGAGAAGAGTGCAAACAGATGAGAAACACTCCTGTTCTGTATCTGTAAAAAGAGTCACAAATAAATGTATATTAATAACTTTCAAATTTATACTATTCCATTACTGTAAAAACACATTTTATATAAAAACTGACTAAAACTATAGCCCCGAACCACAAGTGTGACGATCGTTAAAACACTACATGCATAGTGCATACTACTTTGAAGCAGTTCATGCCCTAAAGCCTACCTCACTAAAAGACTACATGCTAACTGACTAAATGATTACAGTACTATAAGGAGACACACTGGGTGAGTGACAGGGTGTTTGCTAGAAGAGTATGAATACTAACTAGGGAATTGAAGATGTGAAACACAACTGTGTAGGTGATTAGAGGACTGCATCCATACTGCATAGGCATTTAAAGCAGTCCATGTGCTAAGGCCTGGCTCACTGCATGACTACTTGGGTACTGACTGAATGATTAGAGTACAGCAAGGAGAGTGCTTAGGTGAATTTATGAGTGCTAGGCTTTTCGGACAGGGAATGGATTAGTACTTGGTACTGAATGGGTCACTAGAGGAGTGCAAAGGCAGTCACAAGTGCTGGACTGTATGGATACTGACTAGGAAATTGAAAGCGTGAAAGACAAGTGTCTAGGTGGATAGAAGACTGCATGCATAGTGCATAGGGGTTTGAAGCAGTCCATGTGCTAAGGCCTGGCTCAGTGTATGAATACTTAGGCACTGACTGAATGATTAGAGTACTGCAAAGATAGTATCTTGGTGAATTTATAAGTGTTTGGGTTTTAGCACAGTGAATGGATTAGTACATGGTGCTGAATGGGTCACTAGAGGACTGCAAAGGGAGTGACAGGGTATTTCCTGGAAGTGTATGGATACTGACTAGGGAATTGAAGGTGAGAAAGACAATTGTGTAGGTGGTTAGAGGACTGCATGCATAGTGGATAAGGGTTTGAAGCAGTCCATATACTAAGGCCTGGGTCACTGGATGAGTACTTGGGTACTGACTGAATGATTAGAGTACTGCAAGGAGAGTGCCTGGGGGAATTTATTAGGGTTTGGCGCAGTGAATGGATTAGTACATGATGCTGAATGGGTCACTAGAGGAGTGCAAATGGAGTGACAGGGTGTTTGCTGGAAGTGAACGGATACTGACTGGGGAATTGAAGGTGTGAAAGACAAGTGTGGAGGTGCTTAGAGGACTGCATGCATAGTGGATAGGGGTTTGAAGAAGTCCATGTGCTAAGACCTGGCTCGGTGCATGAATACTTAGGCAGTGACTGAATCATTAGAGTACTGGAAAGAGAAAGTCTTGGTGAATTTATAAGTGTTTGGGTTTTGGCACAGTGAATGGATTAGTACATGCTGTTGAATGGGTCTCTAGAGGACTGCAAAGGAAGTGACAGGATGTTTCCTGGAAGTGTATGGATACTGACTAGGGAATTGAAGGTGTAAAAGACAAGTGTATAGTACTTTAGAACACTACATGCATACTGCATGGACATTTGAATCAGTCTATTTGGTACTTAGAAACTGACTAAATAATCAGATTACTTCTAGGACAGTGCTTAGGTAAAACCTTTAAATTTTCAGTTCTGCCACAGTGAACAGAATAGTACATGGTACTGCACCTTAGTGTCAAATCCTGACTCATTTTATCAAAGCATAAGCAAAGACTGGCTTCTAATGCTACTAAAACTTCACAACATGACCGGTTTTAAAACAGGTATATGTCAGCATATACACGATGTTACCAAATGCTTCTCTCACAATCCGTACCCAAATGCACACAGACTCAGTGTGATTTTAGACAAGCAACACTATCCTAGGAGTTTACCAAAACTCATTCACTACTCTGGAAGAGTTAATGGTACTGCACACAATCTACATATTTAAGTACACCACATCAGTGTCAAAGCATGACTCATTTAATCAACGCATAAGCAAAGACTGGATTCTAATCCTACTAAAACTTCACAACATGACAGGTTTTAAAACAGTTATCTGTCAGCAAATACATGATGTTACCAAATGCTTCTCTCACAGTGATCCCAAATACACACTAACTCAGTGTGATTCTAGACAAGCACCACTATCCCTATGAGTTTACCAAAACTCATTCACTACAGTGCAAGTGGTAAGGGAACTGCACACAATCTACATATCTCACAACTGCAATTTACTGTCAATGCCTGACTCATGTAATGAAAGCATAAGCCATAACTGTCTTCCAATGCTACTAAAACTTGACAACATGACATTTTTTACAACACTTATCTGTCAGCAAATACACAATGTTACCAAACACTTCTCTCACAGCGGTTCCCAAATGCACACAGACTCTCAGTGTGATTCTAGACAAACAACACTATCCCTAGGAGTTTACCAAAACTCATTCACTACAGTGGAAGTGGTAAAGGAACTGCACACAATCTACATATTTCACGACTACACTTTAATGTCAATGCCTGACTAATTTAATCAACGCATAAGCAAAGACTGGCTTCTAATGCTACTAAAACTTGACAACATGACAGGTTTTAAAACGGTTATCTGTCAGTAAATACACGATGTTACCAAATGCTTCTCTCACAATCCTTACCCAAATGCACACAGACTCACGGTGTGATTTTAGACAATCAACACTATCCTAGGACTTTACCAAAACTCATTCACTACTGTGGAAGGGCTAAGGGGACTGCACACAATCTACATATTTAAGTACAGCACATCAGTGTCATAGCATGACTCATTTAATCAACGCATAAGCAAAAACTGGATTATAATGCTACTAAAACTTCACAACATGACAGGTTTTAAAAAAGTTATCTGTAAGCAAATACATGATATCACCAAATGCTTCTCTCACACTGATCCCAAATACACACTAACTCGCACTGTGATTCTAGACATGCACCACTATCCCTAGGAGTTAACCAAAACTCATTCACTACAGTGCAACTGGTAAGGGAACTGCACACAATCTACATATTTCAGGACTGCACTTTTCTGTCAAAGCCTGACTCATTTAATCAAATCCTATGCCATAACTGTCTTCTAATGCTACTAAAACTTGACAACATGACAGGTTTTAAAACAGTTATCTGTCAGCAAATACACGATGTTACCAAATGCTTCTCTCACAGTGGTTCCCAAATGCACACAGACTTACTGTGTGATTCTAGACAAACAACACTATCCCTTGCACTATACAAAAACACATTTCTTCATCTAGAAGTAGTACTACATTTTAGTATAGAAACATAACATAACTCATTTCACAAATTCATAAACAATGACTGGTTTCTAATTCTACCAAAATATAAAAACTGCACAGTTATCTGTTTACAAACACATGAAAAACACAAATGCTTATCACAGAATGGTTTCTACATGCACACACATTGTAGAGAAAAAAAGTACTCCCTACACTTTAGCAGGAAAA
The DNA here is from genome assembly GCF_964204655.1 of Triturus cristatus. Lineage (NCBI taxonomy): Eukaryota > Metazoa > Chordata > Amphibia > Caudata > Salamandridae > Triturus > Triturus cristatus. Next base: position 915,837,513 of record NC_140580.1, on the reverse strand, counting down.
ATACATTAGTCTGATTAAAATCAAAATAGTCTACATACATCCCCTCACAATTAAGTAACTCATCTTTCAAGTTCTTTTGTAGATTAAGAAGTATATCAATCACTCACCATATTTTCTTTTACAGAATCTCTGCACTGTGCACCTCTCAGCAAAAGCAAAGAATGAAAAAGTTTCCCTTTCATTTTCCACACATATACATGTAAACATCAAATCACAATCCTTCGCACATAAACTCAAAAGCAAACACACATTTCTATTGGTTAAACATTTCAACCCTTTCCAACTGAAATACATTCCAACCCTTCCCCCAATCTGCCTTCTGCCTGTTACCATAGTAACAGGTCATGGAACACTGCACTGAAATCACAGGTCACAAGTTCAGCACACAATGTTCCTACACAAGAAAGGAAGTGTGCTTGACTTTTCAACATATCAGCTTATCATATATAATGTTCCTTACAATCTGTTTTTGTTAACCAATAACAATCATACCTTTAAAAAACAGAAATATACACCCTACCTTTCAGTGTAGAAAGATGTCATACAACCAATGATTTCTTGTCGTTTTTCAAAAAACTTTGCCGTGGATCAGCGCACCCACCGCGAGAGAATCCGTGCATCCAACGCGATAGGATGCGCGCACCGTGCGCGCATTTCCCCGTGTTTTTTTTTTTAAAAGGGGGCCCCCTAAGCACCTCTAGAGGGTCAGAGTATTTCCACTCTGCCCCCTTTATATGTTTTACACACTTATTCCCCTTGCATCTTCAGCCTCGCTTCTACCGAGGCAGAAAATGGCTGCCAACAGTTCCTGGTTTCGAATGTAAAGAGACACTTGACAGCCAATTACCATTCAGCGCGCGATCGGGAAGGTGCGCGCTCGGTTCGGGGAGGGTGCGGGTACGGTCCGCGGATCCTCCGCGGCCATAGATATCACTAACTTTTTTACCCTAATTTTCTCAGGAACTACTGAACAGATTCACACCATATATGCAAAAGGCACGAGTCCGAACTGAGGACTACCTCTTTGCCAAATTTGGTGTCATTCCGTTCAGCGGTTCGGGCTGTAGCTGCGACAACAGATCCTATGGGAAATTGCATGGAGAAAACGCGTTTTGGGACCCCCCTTTTTTCTCGGCCCCCGCTTGACGGATCACTGCAAAACTTTCAGGGTAGGAGCGGAGCGGAGCTGGCCAAAAGTTTGGAACATTTCGTGAGCATTCGTAAACCGGCGCCAACGTTATTCCAAATAGAATGTTGTGGATTTCCTATGGAAAATAGGTCCTAACTATAACTATCTACTGGCGACCGCCAGTAGATAATATATATATATATATATTCAACATCAAAGTGCCCAAGCATATCTGGAGGCACACACTACCGTTGCAAACCAAGGGTTTATTAAGTTCATAGCAACCAGCAGACACAGTCCGGAAATGCAATTTCAGGGCCGACGCGTTTCGAGGATTTGTCCTCTTCTTCCTGGGCCATTGCATCAGTGAAGTTTGATTGGAGAGAACCAGCATGCCTTAAGTAATGTTCCCGCCCTTAGTGGGTGTTGCTTAGTGCACAGGGGCACGCTGGGACGTGTAGTTAAACCGCTAAGTGGGTCTCCCAAAGCTTCTGTGGCAAAGATATTCTTACCCTGGATAGGGTTCCGGATATAGCGCTGGTCATTTTTCGCTGGCAAAAGTAGCGCCATACAGGTAGGGATTGGTTCCCACCATGGCCTCTCCATTTGTACGAGACGGTGCTCTCCAGCGCGGCAGGGCTGACGCGAATCAATATTCAACATCAAAGTGCCCAAGCATATCTGGAGGCACACACTATCGTTGCAAACCAAGGGTTTATTAAGTTCATAGCAACCAGCAGACACAGTCCGGAAATGCAATTTCAGGGCCGACGCGTTTCGAGGATTTGTCCTCTTCTTCCTGAGCCATTGCATCAGTGAAGTTTGATTGGAGAGAACCAGCATGCCTTAAGTAATGTTCCCGCCCTTAGTGGGTGTTGCTTAGTGCACAGGGGCACGCTGGGACGTGTAGTACAACCGCTAAGTGGGTCTCCCAAAGCTTCTGTGGCAAAGATATTCTTACCCTGAACTGCTTATTTGTGATACTTGGTGTCCCATTGGTTTATATTACGAGTCCCAAGTTCTAATAGGTTAAATCCCAACCAATGGAAGGGCTGCAACACTCCTTTTAGATATTCTCCGGCTGTGGAGTGTCATCGCACATACGCTGGCATTGCGATCCATTATGTCCCATATACAGCCTGAATGGCCAATTCTATTTATACAATCCCGATGGACTGACAAAATGACCAGTGCAGTGCGTGACACCCTCTGCTTGCCATCTTCTTTCTGCAGTCCCTGATGGCTCCTCGATAGGGGCGATAAGTTTTGATGCACCAAGTACACCCCTCGCCAGCCGCTGGATGTCATCACACGACGTACCTGCAGGCGTCAATCTAATGGATCGGCGTCCTTGGGCTTGGATAGCCCACAGCCATTAGGTCGGCATAGTAGTTGCAGCCCTTCCATTGGTTGGGATTTAACCTATTGGAACTGGGGACTCATAATATAAACCAATGGGACACCAGGTATCACAAATAAGCAGTTCAAACACTGAGGAAGGCTTGTATGCCGAAATGCATTTGGAGAACTGCTAATAAATAATTGCTTACATCCCGCAAGTGCTTCGTATCCTTTGGATGGAGCTGTGATTTTGAATGGGAGACCTCACCCTCGTAAAACAAGAGCACCCGCCCCTGGAGTTGAGCGGATTTGGTGGGACTTTGGAGCTGTGATAGATATATATATATATATATAGATATAAAATACGTATTCTGTCATGAGGGGGACATTTGACAAAACGGCCAGCATGCTGTGTTATTCACTCCTATGGTTTCTGGAGTTTTCCCCAGATTCCTTCCCCCTCTCCCTTTCTCTCTCCCTCGCTCTCTCTCTCTCTCTCTCTCTCTCTCTCTCTCTCTCTCTCTCTCTCTCTCTCTCTCTCTCTCTCTCTCTCTCTCTCTCTCTCATGCGCCGTCTTCTCGGTGACACGCACGTGATGTTGCTGTTCCTTTTCTTTGAACTTTTGCATTTGTGTGGTGTGGTTCAATATACTCCTGTTTCCACATACCGGTGCCTCCTGATAGTCATTCTGTGTATCTCAGCATGGTGACATCTGTCTCCTGCCATGTCATTTTTAGCATGCACTGTTGTGTGCTTGGCTCTGCCATACTGTTTTTGTCCCCTTGGCTCTGCCATACTGTTTTTGTCCCTTCTCTGGGACTTTTTTTCTTGTGGATCCTTGGGATCCTGTGCTCAATTTCACTTCCTTTTGTAGAAGTCTGTGGTATTCTTCCACTATGCACTGACCATTCTGTTTCTGTGCTTGCTTACGTCCCTGTCTAGACGACAAAGGGCTTGTGCCGTCCTGATGGATTGTGGTACATTTGTTCTCTTTGCTCATACTGCTATCCTGGCTGATGACGGCTGATAGCCAGAAACCGGTCCTAGGATGCTTGATTCCGGTCCAGGGAAGACATGGCTTGGCAGTTCGGGCTGGACTGTTCCCATGAGGCACAGGGTCAAGACTGATTTGCACATGGCCATGTCTAAACTGGGGTGGTGTAGTGGGCAAAAGAACGATGGATTTACCCAGATCTCTTGACTGGGGGAGAATGTCTGCATTGTCAGCATTCCGTCCATCATTTGTTTGTTGTCATACTTCTGTCCTGAGCATAGTGGGTCTGGTCTTAAACAATAGGAACCAGGATCTATATTTAAGCAGGTCCTGCTCACATGCTCAAAGGCAATTTTGAGATCAAACCCCGAAGGATGTCCTGCCTCATCATTGGGCCTGCTCCTCATCGGGCCGGTGCTGCAATGCCCGACGGGCATCCTTGAGGTAATACTTGCAGTGGCTAAGGTCATGAGAGGCTAGAGTAAACAGCTTGCACCAACATTTGATGATGCGTTTTGACATTGGGAGATCATGTCATAGGCATTGTTTTAAATAAGCATGGCACACATTAAGAGTAGTAATCAAAGTTGTTATAACTACTGGCATTTTCAATTACCCTCACACCTGGTCATCTGTAGTACAACTGCTTTTTTGAATGTTTTTTAACTACTTCTAAACCATACCCTGGTTCTCTCCTTTTTATCTCCCTCCCCTTTTCCCTTTGGTTTTTCCCTTTGGGATCATTCAACCCGGGGCGTTCAACTGCTTCTGGTTATCAGTTACGAATCGCTGAATCAGGTTTGCGGTAGTGCCAAAGCACCTGTTTATCACTTGCTCCTGATGATGTGCCACCAGATCCGATAGGGGCAAATTTGGCATGAAACATATCGACCCTATACACCACACTAGCCCTATAGGATTATTACATCCAGCTAGGGCCCATTACTTTTAATTAGGCTAGAGCCCCCTGGTAATAAACATATTAAGTTTGGACTGCCCTCGACCTATTTTAAACCACACATTCACCGCACTACCCAGCCTATACGCCCGCACTCCCCCTACGGCTTCATCTACAAAAAGACCTCTGCCAAAGAGCCCCTTCGTGGGTGCCCATCGGGCATTGCAGCGCCGGCCCGACGAGGAGCAGACCCAATGATGAAGCATGAAATCCTTCGGGGTGTGTGAGGGCACTTAGGAACTGCACACCTCCTTTGTTTCTCATAGTGGGTCTGGTGTCAGCCACGCTGGCATTGCGGTCCCCACCGTGGTTTCATCAATTTATTGACTGTTTGGTTCTCTTTGGAACTTTGTGGGTTTTGATCACAGACCCTCCTCCAATGGGGTATAGCTTTATCTATTCTAAGTTAAGGAATCTGCAGCCAAATGTCTCTATCAGATAAACGAGTTACAAACCTTCAGTAACGATGTATCTGGTAGAGACACAGTCTAGCCACAGATTCCTTAACACCCACCCAGCCTCCCCATTCTGACAACACCTTACCAGGTTGGGTCCTTCCCCCTTTGCCTCCTTACAGGTGGGCTTGGTCTTTCTGCAGGGTGGTCTGCTTCACCTCCCTGCGGGGCGGGATGTCTCATTCTGCTTATCTGCTGCTTCCACACCTTCTAGTCCTTGGGTGGTGAAGTTATGCTTCCTTCCACGTTCCTCCACCCTGATTCTTCCAGTGTGGGGATTTTTTCGTGTTCTTCTATCCTCCCTTCCACCCTCTTCTATTCTTTTGCCATTTCTTTGGGACTTCCTTGGCTACGCTGTGATAAATTGGTTTGGAGGTCCCTTTGGCTGTGCTACAGCCTCTAGGTCGTTTCTGGGGTGGATGGTTGCACATTCTCTGATGTTGTAGGAATGTGACCAACTACCTTCGATCATGTTGTTCCAGTCTTGCGGCCCTTTAGAGCTACATCCTGTGGTTGCAGACTGCCTATCGTCATGACATTTATTTCCAATGCTGTTTTGCCACATAGAAGGGCATGATTTTTTGCTTCTGCAACTATTTTTCTGGGGCGGGTACTCGGTTTTCTTCCTTCGGTCACTTCCAGTTTTAAATACTCTTTCACTGACATTCATGATGATGTTTTTCATCATTCTATACATTATTGTCATTCTTGTTTGAGAGAATTTTGATCTTTTTTGGCACACTGTTCCCATACTCTTACAGTTTTTGTAGTAGCTCCGCGTTGTGGTGTGGAAAAGTTTCACACTAGAAAACTGACGTCAGCCTGCCGGGAGGGACTTGTATGGCTCCATTGAGGTCATATCCGTGGACAACGTCGGGACTGAGCCGAGCGACGCCGCTCCCCGGTGCCCAAAGGGACTGCTGGGGAAAATGTTTTCGGATCCAGTCCAACGCTTGGGGATATTTTAAGTTAAGGAATCTGCAGCTAGACTGTGTCTCTACCAGATACATCGTTACCGAAGGTAAGTAACTCGTTCTTCTAGCAAATACTCCAATTCAAGACATTTGCCTAGCAGCAACATGGTCTTCAGTGCACATGTTCACAAAACATTACTGTGTGGACATTCAAATGAGTAAGGAAGTAAAGTAGGACAAAAGGTTTTACAACATCTATTCACAAAGCAGCGTTCATCTTCCACCCAGCCACCACAAGACTTGCAAACTGCTACAAAGTATATGCACGATTTTCTAACTGACCGAACCTTGGAAGGAGATGTGAGGCATTCCAAAAGGATTGAAGTTCGACACATGAGCGAAGGCAGAAATGAATGCAGTTGATCAAACAGAATAGAGAATATATCAACATTGGATGAAAAAGAAGTCCCTTGAAACCATTTTACCGGAGGTCAAAAAAACGTTCACAGGAGCAGCGGCATTTCAGTGTGAGACCTGACATTCGTTTTGAATAAACGCTTTTGAAATAATTATTGGCCAAGTACACGGCCATTGTGTCGTAATTACATAAAGGATGGTGCACAGCGAGTGAAAATCACTTTAATAAACATCAGATTACACCGTGGTTCAGCCCTGACGATAATCCCCAAATTCTGAAGGGGATTGGAAAAGCGTCTGCATTTTTCCTTTGAATCTATGAGGGAACTAAAATTGACTTGGACTCTCAAGAGGGTTCACCAGCGGGAAGCATACTCATAGAGATAATTCAAACTTTCATGTCCCCATAGTTAGTCTGCCGTTCAAAAGAAACAAAGTACAAATAATTTTGGTCACAGGCAGGCTGAGTATTAATAAACGACTGGTGTAATTGTTGGTAAATGTACATGAGTTGTAATGTTATGTATTCACATTTTTTGATGTTTTGTTATATTTAGCACAAGTTTGTTTTGTACTTTGAAGTTTTCTTTTTTTTTTTTTATGAAAAATGTATCTTTTGAATGCACCAATGAAAAACAAAATGTTACTTTAAGGTGATTCTAAATGATTGCAAGTGATGAAGTAAGGTACAATAACTGAATGTGTTGCATCTGAAATCTCCTAAAATAAATAAGCAGTGTTGTGAATTGGTGGCCAGGTACCCCTTTGTCTATAAACAAAGTATATGCACAGCATGTTTATCAAGAAAAGATTCACGCTGCAAAACGAATAGTTTCTTACCTGTCAGTGTACTTTTGAAGCTTGAAGAATTTTCTGGATTCACTAGCCAACCCACCCTCATCTGCCAGGAAAGATGAGACGAAAAGAAAAAGATGAAAAAAAATAAAGAATGCGACGATGGCGACCAAAGGTGGGAGCTTCCGGAGGAAGCTTATAGACGTCACAAGAGGACACCAAATGGTGATATGTCGAAGCCCGCCAACAAACAGAAGAAAAAGGACAAATACAACAATTATGGACCCAACCACTAGATGGCGGAATAATGCACAGCATGTGAATCCAGAAAATTCTTCAAGCTGCAAAACTTACACCGACAGGTAAGAAACTCTTCGATTTTAATGTTCACTGGGACTGCTCCGACGACAAAGAAGTAGGCAGTCTGATGACCACAATGCTGCTGCTGGATCTTACCCAATTTGTCTCAAAGCCTACCCATCAAAGTGGGCACATGATTGATCTTGTGTTCTCGAATGAAAGCCTGAATATGGCAGATCCCCTGCCTCTGATCAGGCTAGACCACTTTCTAATTCAGTTAAGTTGGTCCATTACCCCGTAGGCTAGCCCTCATAGTAGACAAGCTCCTCATCCTTCGAGACTTTTCTTGAAGGTCAGCCAGAATAAACTCTTCAATACTTTGGAAATCTCAGCCCCTGACTAGTGTGATCTGTTGAGACCGATGCCGCCAATGTTAGTAGTTGGATCCCTGATTCTGTGGAAAGACTGGCACCAATATCAATGCTGAACTGAAGCAGAACCAGATCCTTGGGGGCCTGGTTTACTGAAAGCTTGAAATTGGAGTTAACACTGCAAAATTGCATAAAGAAAATGGCTTAAAAATTACAATGCAGATTTTCCGGTCTGTGGTGTCCAGGGAGGAGCGGCGTGGGCATCACAACTGACCCAAGCTGTTGATGGCTCTGATAGAGACATCTAGCAGCAGATTCCTTACCTTTGGTGTCAGGCTGGATCCGAAAGATTTTTAGTATCAGTACCCCTGTGGGCCGGAAGATGGCATCTGTCAACTCCACGTGTCGTTGTGATGTCCGCGTCGTCGATATAACCGCACTTAGGCGCACTGACTTCATTTCTTTTTTCCTGAGCCAGCCAGCTTTGATCTGTTGAAGAGAGCTCCCACCTGTCATTTTTTGAAAGACTTTTAAATTTTTTTGTCGACTTTGTTAGTGTGTTTAAGGATGTCAAGTAAGAAGACTTAGGTGTTCAAGCCATGCAGCGCCGGTCACCGTACCATGTCAGTTACCGACCCCCATTTGGTTTCTGTGGTGCCTGGAGCACAACCACGATCCAAGTTGTGCTTCGACTGCTGGGCCATGGTGCCGCAGGCTCTGAGGGAGCGGTCCCTAAAGCTTCTCGGGGCCCAGATTCCGGCACCACAGAGGTCGCGTCACCGGTCCAGGTCTCAGTCAAGAGGAAGGTCTGAGCACCGATCCAGTGATTCGAAGTCCTCTTTATCGAAGTCAGGTAAGAGGCACCACAAAAAGCACAAGAAGTCGAAGCGTGCTTCGACTTCGCCCTTCCAGACTTGTCGCGTGGCGTAGGAACCTTGGCACTCGAGGCCCTGCTCTGCTTAGTGGGTGCCGGGCTCGGCTCTGCTTTTCCCTCCCTTTCTAGGGCCAGGAGCGACCCCCGCCCAACTCAAAGAATTTTATGACGCTACGTGCGTCATTTTTGGGCAGCCTGACCCTGCTGGCGTGCCTTCGGGCCCCGCAGGCTCAGAGGATGGAGGGGCACCTGTAGTTTGTGTCAGCGGCTACGGCTCCACGGCTGAGTGGACCTTTTCCCGGGTCCGAACCGATGCAGGTCACACCTCCACAGCGACCTTCCCCGACACCGCGTCCGATGCGAAGGTCTTCTGCGTTGCCGGCACCCATGGTGGAACCTCCCCGATCGCCATTTCCGATGACACGGAGACGGTCGGGCATCCCCCGACACAGAGACCGGTACCTACGGAGCCGCACGGCTCCATGCTGTTCTCTCTGCCCTATTCTGAAAGGTTATGGATGGAGACAGAGGATTGGGAGGGGAAGCAGGATCCCTTAGAAATCCCGCAACAGCAAGACATGGACTGGTGTGAGGAATTGGGTGATGCAGTGGTCTGGACACCTCCCCAGACTCTGGTCTGGTATCCCCTCCTACCGTGGCTACGGAGGAGGGAGCAACTTTTGCCATGGTGGTGCGTAGGGCTGCAGAGGTCCTTAACCTGCTGCTTCCTACGGTGGCAGTCAAGACTAACGTATGACAGAGGTCCTGTAGCCTGGGGTCTCGAGCTCAGAACCCCAACTTCCTTTCAATGAGGCCGTGATATACGTCCTTTTGGGGACATGGTCCAAACACAGCACAGGGGCTCCTGTGAATAGGACGATCGCCTACCGCCCGCATCGGGGGCCCCACTGTCCTTCACCACCCACCCTACTCCCCAAAGCTTGGTTGTCCAAGCTTCCACATCTCGAGGCGCATTCCCTTCCGCACCCCTGGACAGGAAATCAGAGAGGCTAGAAAACTTTGGGAAGAATATTTTCTCTTCCACCAGCCTAGCACTGCGGTCGGTTAACACTGCATGCCTCTTTGGCCGTCATTCCCATTCTCTATGGGATACGGTAGCTCATGTGCTGCCCAGAGTCTCGGAGGAGGACCAGGCTTTACTTTCCCAAGCTATATCAGATGGGAGAGGCGCAGCTAAGTTCACCATCAGATGTTGCTTGGACACGATGGACTCGCTGGGTAGAGCTATTACCACAACAGTGGAGGTTTGTCACCATGCCTGGCTAAGAACATCAGGTTTTTCGGGGGATGTCCAAGCTAACCTAATGGACATGCTCTTTGGTGACTCCCGTCTCTTCGGCGAGAAATCGGATGCTGCCCTTGAGTGCTTCAAGGACTCGTGGGCCACGGCCAAGTCTTTGGGCCTCACTATGATGCCCAGGGCTTCGTCAAGTGTTTGCTCCTTTCGTGGCTACGGAAGGGCCTATCAGCTGTGCCAACCCCTTTCCGTCCAGAGGGCCCAGCAAGTTCAGCAACCTCTGCGGGGTCACAGACGCGGTTCACCCCGACCTTGTGTGTCAGGGCACGAGAAGTCGAGCCATGCCACCATCCACTCCTCCACCACAAAACCATCCTAGTCCAATTCCTCAGGAACATTCTCAGCCATTTGGTGGCAGAATACGTCATCACTTCCACCACTGGCAAACCATCATATCAGACAGGTGGGTGCTGCAAATAGTCCGGAGGTACTACTCCCTCCCCTTCGAGACTACTCCTCCCTCTATGCCACCAGCACACAATCGGCTGACGGAGGATAATCTTGTTTGCTCCGCGAGGAAGTCAATGCTCTCTTGGCCAAGGGAGCCATAGAGAGGGTTGGCAGGCCCGAAGTAAGCAGTGGTTGCTATTCCCACTACTTTCTGGTCCCCAAAAAGCATGGAGGCCTTCGTCCTATCCGAGACCTCAGAACCCTCGATCTCTTCATCAAAAAGGACAAATTCAAGATGCTCACCCTTGCTCAGGTCCTGTCTGCCCTGGACCCAGGAGACTGGATGGTAGCGCTGGACTTGCAGGATGCCTTCTTCCATATTCCCATCCTGCCTACCATCGTCGCTACCTGGGGTAACGGTGGACCATGAGCACTTTTAGTTCACTGTGCTTCCCTTTGGCCTCGTCAGTGACCCTCTGGTGTTCACAAAGGTGATGGCGGTGGTCGCAGCTCATCTGTGGAGATTTGGGGTTCCAGTCTTCCCCTATCTCGACGACTGGTTGTTGAAGGCGGGTTCGTCCCAGGCAGTTGTCTCCCACCTCCAGACAACGGCAAACCTCGTGTATTTGCTGGGGTTCACTATCCATGTGCCGAAGTCACACATGACTCTCTGTCGCTTCCTTTCATTGGGGCAGTTCTGGACACGGTGAAGTTTCGGGCCTATCCTCCTAAACGGCGAGCCCATAATATTCAGGCTATGATTCTGGTCTTTCAGCCTCTCCCGGGTTTCGGTCAGGATGACCCTCAGGCTGCTGGGTCTGATGGCCTCCTGCATCCTACTGGTGGATCATCCCAGATGACGAATGGGGCTTCTGCAGTGAGACCTGAAGTTCCAGTGGGCCCAACATCAAGGGAATCTGTCTGATTGCTTCCAGATATCGGAGGGCACTGCACACCAATTGTAGTGGTGGCTTACGGACCAGGATTGGGTCGAAGGCAGATCCCTCTCCCATCCTCAACCAGAGTTCACAGTGGTGACCGATGCATCACTCCTGGGATGGGGCGGCCACATGCGGGAGGCGGAGATCAGAGCCCTCTGGTCTAGGGCGGAGTCCGGGCTCCACATTAACCTTCTGGAGCTTTGGAGCGGTTCGTCTTGCACTCAAGGCATTCCTTTCCTCTGTCCGGGGAAGAGTAGTGCAGGTGTTCAAAGACAATACAACCGCCATGTGGTACTGCAATAAACAAGGCGGGGTCCCTATGTCAGGAGGCCCTCCGCCTCTGGACATGGATGGAACATCAGGGCATATCCCTGGTGGTTCAACACCTGGCAGGTTCTCAGAATGCCAGGGCGGCCGAACTCTGCCGCAGGTGCATGATGGATCACGAATGGCGTCTTCACTCGGAGGTGGTGCAAGGTCTCTTTCAGCAGTGGGGAGAGCCTTGGTTAGATTTTTTCGCCACCGAAGAGAGTGCGCAATGTGAGCAGTTCTGCGCATTGGAATTTCAAAGGCGGCACTCGCTAGGCGATGCATTTAGTCGCAAGTGGATTTGCGGTCTTCTATACGCCTTTCCGCCTATACCACTTCTGCCCAGAGTGCTTAAGAAGATCAAGCACGACCGGGCGCAAGTCATTCTTGTGGCTCTGGATTGGGCACAAAGAGTCTGGTATCCTGAGCTGCCTGCCTCTTCTGGAGGATCTTCTGTCGCAGCAGCAAAGGAGGGTCCTCCACCCAAACCTGTCCTCTCTCTGCCTTCTTGTATGGAGATTGAGCTGCGGCAGTTGACGTCGTTTGATCTGCCTCCCGAAGTCTGCCATGTTATTTTGGCAGCCAAGCGTCGCTCCACTAAGACAGTATACGCCCGCAGATGGAACAAATTTGTGGCATGGTGCACAGCAAAGGCTGTGGATCCCCTTTCAGCCCCTCTTTCTGAGGGTCTCTTGTTCCTCCTTTCTTTGGCCCAGCAGGGTTCTGCTCTGGGCACTCTCAAAGGCTACCTCTCTCCCATTTCTGCCTCCCTTGGACTTCCTGATCAGCCTTCTCTTTTCAAGTCCCCTGTTGTAAATAGATTCCTTAAGGGCATTACTCATCTCCTTCCTCCTGTTTCCTTCGTGATGCCCCAGTGGGACTTGAACTTGGTGCTTACTTATCTTATGTTCGCTCCCTTTGAGCCGCTGCATAACTGCCTTCTCAGGCTAATTACTTTGAAAACTGCCTTTCTGGTGGCCATCACCTCTGCACGCAGGTTGAGTGAGCTACAAGCGCCTTCTTCCAAGCCTCCCTTTCTGGCTATCGATCCTGACAAGGCTGTCCTTGTAACTAGACCTTCCTTTCTTCCCAAGGTGGTTACTTCTTTCCACATTGGCCAAACCATCACTTTGCCCACCTTCTTTCCGCATCCTTCAAAAGAGGAAGACAGGCTCCACTGGCTGGATCCAAAACGTGCGCTTTCCTTCTACTTGGAACGCACAAAACAATTCTGGGTGGACAACCAGCTCTTTGTTAGTTACGTGGGCAATAAGAAAGGTCGGACCGTGCACAAACGAACCAACTCCAGGTGGGTCGTTCTGTGCATCAAAGCCTGCTATTCTTTGGCAAAGAATGAGTCTCTACTGGGGCTGTGTGCCCATTCCACCAGGGTGACGGCAGCTACTACTGCTTTGGGACGAGGAGTCCCCCTGAATGACATCTGTCAGGCAGCTACGTGGGCATCCCTGCACACATTCACCAAACACTACTGTCTGGACAGCCAAGTCCGAAGCAGTGGGGTAACGTGGGGGGTAACGAAAGTTGAGGGGGCCCCCCTGCAAGTTATATGGATGGGCCCCACTCCAGATTTAATCTGGAGCTCTCAGGAATGAGTACTGTGCTTCGGGGGCCCACCCTGCACTGCGGGGACCTGTGTTATGCCCCTGGAAATCTGTCTGAAACTTGCAGGCCCCAAATTCCGTAATGCCGGTGCATCTATTTAACCTCTCACACTTATGATGTCATAAAAATGAGCGCCAACTCTAGACGTAATGGTTGCTTTGTTGCAATCTTTATGTCGAAAAGGAACCCATCCAGCAGCCGCAGCTTGTGCAGGTAAGAGTGCTGGGGCCAGGTTGGGGGGGCGGGGGGTGGTTTCGACTGACGAGGAGGAGGGAAAATTAATTTTTTATTTATTTTCCCTTGTCGCCCTCTGTTGAAATCCCACCCCACCCTACACCACCTCTCTTACCTGCACGAGCTGCGGCTGCCATCCAGTGCTTTAATTGGACCGGGTTTCCTCAGGTCTCAGACCCAGTAGTAACTTAAACAGACATGAAAAAGGTCTCTGTAGCAGGCGGCGCAGGCCTAGGCATGCAAGTAGGCCTCACGGCAGAATGCGGACATGAAACACGCGCACACAGTTAGTGTAAACAATCGCCACAAGCGACCATCTGCCCCTTTATTTATCTCCTCGGACCCAGACCGGCCCTCAGATTGAAAAATGGGTACTTTGTATTGTAGAGGCCAACCGTCACTCTGCAGTCTTCATTGGGCTCCGTAGTCACGTTCCCAACTTTACTGACAAAACGCTGAATGATTTCTAAACAATGAATGTAAAAAAGTTAAAGCAATCCATGTCAGTGATCCAGTTACTGTTTATATTTCACGTGTTTTACTTAATGTTGCATTCCATAAGAGTGTTAGCTATTTCGAAGATATATTTTTTTTGTGTACTATATTAATCTTGCATAGTTTCGACTTTAAACAAAGTTGTCTTCAAGTGTTTATATTGGGCCACTATTGCTGGCCCAGGAGTTGAGGCTGAAGGCAGTGCGAGCCTCTCAAAAGTGCCTGTCAGTGGATCAAAAAGGTGTTCAGAATACATGGTCATCCAATTCTTGGCCTCTCTACAGACCGCACAGGGCAATGGTCACATATTCAAGTTTCGGTTGTGATTCAGTACAAAAGTGTGTGAAGGAGGTACACAAATGTCAAAATATTGACAATGTGAAAGAAAAAGAAAGTGCAGTGCTTACAGGTGTGTGGGTGCATCGTGTGTTTGGTGGTGGTGATGAATTAAGAAGATGTGAGGCAGTGCATTCAGGTCAGAGAGAAAATAGGGTGCTGAAGAGGAAATACATGACAGTAGACCTGCAGGTAGACAAAAAGTGGAGAAAACGAACGTGTACATGGTTAAGGAAGGTCACAGTAAACACGAGGAGCGATTGAGACACTCTGAAAATCACCACCCTTTCCACAAGCCTCAGTAATGTTTAATTCACAGTGTCCAAGTTTCAGAATGGATACATTTTTAATATTAATTATCTACGAAAAAAACATTGTTGTTACCCATTCATCTTAATCAGCTAATAGCAGCTGAAAAGGCAATAGTTCTGGCTAGCTCAGTTGCATGTCAGTTGTTGTATTATATAACCGGATGCAAGAACTGAAAGCCAAAAGGAGCAAGAAAAACACAGGGCATTTGGCACACAATGGGAATTACAGAAATCTAGCTAGCATATTTCAGCCACACCCTCAGTTATATGACCAAGGCCCTTTTTTTGGAGACCCCCCTCTTTCTTCATCACATGTAAAGTCTTGGACACTTCAGAAGAGTTTTTCTTTGCTAAGTCATTTACTTATTTTGGTATTTTGCACAGCGGCTGCAAGTTAATTTATTGCGACTTCAGAGAGTTGAATACAGCAGGTATTTTTTCAGAAGCTGTATTATGTATATATTGCGAGATGGCTGCTAGCCACTAAGGTAACATCTGGTAGACTCATAGGTGTATGTGATTGAAATGGGGACCACCCACTTGTAACAATGCAGAGATGGTTACAATGGACAGTTGTCAGGAGCCTATGCTCCAAGGGTGGGAAGGGAATAGTCCTGGGTTTAAGATCATGTGGGAAATGCCCCCTTGAAAAAAGAAATTTTAGACACGTCCTGACTCCTGCTAGGCATCGGATTGCTCTCAGGTAAAGGTCTGAGGAATGTCAAATGCGACTGACACGCACATTATTCAATTTGTCCTGTTTTTTTTCAATTCAATTTAGCTTGGCAGATTGTCTGTCCATGTTGGGCCCATGATAACTGATGTGGGTACAGTGGGAGTTGGGTTCTTGAAGCTACAATGGGCTTTACCCATCTAAGCATTGTATATAATGCACATGACTTTAAATTTGGTTTCATTTTCTAGCAGTAGGTATTCATTCTCCATTCATTATGCTCTCAAGCCTGTGAACTGTGCTGAGGGACCCTCTGCACCTCGGGGGGCCCTCCGCACTGTGGGGGCCTGTGTTTTGTCCCTGGTCCAGCGAGACAGCTTCTTTGGCCGTTCTGTTCTCCAGGACTTTCTGGTGTGAACTTAGTTCGCAGACCCACCTCCGGGGTTGGTATTGCAGTGGTATCTATTTTATGGTAAGGAATCTATAACTAACTGTTTCATTCGGATGAACAAGTAACTCACGTTCGGTAACGATATATCTGTAAGAGTAACGATATATCTGTAAGAAACATAGGTTAGTTATAGATTCCTTACCGCCCCACCCATCCTCCCCGTTCTGGGAACTGACTTCTAGTGTTAAGGTCATCCTTTCAGGGCCCTAGTTTTGTGCACCAGTAGTCCGTGTCTTGCACGGCTCTGCGCTTCCGGTGTGGAAAGTCGTGTACAGAACTGACGTCAGCGCGCAAGGGTGGCGTCTATGTAGCTACCGTGATGTTATCCCGGCGACCACGCCGTCGACTAACACGGAGTCGACCGACGCCACCTTTCGACGCGCAGGGGTACTGCTGACGAAAAACTTTCCGAATCCAGTCTGACGCCTGGGGGAGATTCTAAGGTAAGGAATCTATAACTAACCTATGTTTTGTACAGATATATCGTTACCGAAGTTAAGTAACTTGTTCTTCAGTCCACCCTTTGCGGGGGAATAACCGCGGCAGATGTATATTCTTATTATGCTGCTTCCCACCTACTTAATATCAACAAGTGGTTGTATAGTGACATAGCTGATCCTGCTTATGCCTTGGAGAGATGGGCGACAGGCACCCGGCCGGTCCTGGATTTTCTATATAGTCACGTGGGGATGGAGAACTTGCCTCCGGCAGTCAGGATGGTCAATCAAATATGGCGGCATGCTGGTAGAGTAGATTGACGAGGGAGACCCCGTTGTGGCATGGGACTTTCCTGTGTCTAGTGGCTGCGCTGTCGGGGTTCCGGGAGTGAGATCTCATAGGCCTATCCACATTGGGGGACGTTATGAAAGGAACAGTATTGAAATCTTTCCAACAATTACAAGATGAATACCAGCTTCACTGCTGCCAATTCTAGAAGTATTTGCAGTACCAACATGCCTTATCTCCATATATTCAGGGCCTCAAGGATTTGCCGGAGTTTAACCCTTTAGAGGGTAGGCTGCTGTTGGGAGGATTTGGGTTCCCATAAGATTCGACAAATATACCAGACCTTTGTAACACATAGCACACTACCCTGACAGCGTTCTGGGCAGCCTGGAGGGTAGACATTGAAGACCTGAATGACGATGATTCGACTGAGGCCTTGGCAGCCCCCCGTGATACCGCTGTATCATCGCACTACTATTTGATCCAATTTAAGTACCTGCACAGGGCCTATTATACTAGGCACTGCCTGTGGCGGATGGGTTTGATATCCTCCCCCCTGTGCCTCCACTGTGAAGTTGTGGAGAGGACCTTCCTCCATGGGGTCTGGGGTTGCACCGCACTGCAGCCCTTCTGGTGCGCTGTGACCTCTTGCCTGGCCCAGGTGTTGTCATAGGAGATTCCTCTTGAGCCCAGACACTGGTCCTCCTTCATAGCACTAAGCAGATTGGAGGGAATCGATATAAACAGCATCTTTTGTTGTTGGGGTTAACACTAGCTCAACTTGACATCGCCCAGCACTGGAAGGCAGAGTCTCCTCCTTCAGTGGGTGAGTGGAAGGCGGCCATGGACAGATACATGGGGATGGAGATCGCAATCTTTCAGATGAGAGACTGCCCCCAGAAGCATGGTAAAATCTGGAAGCAGTATGCAGATTATCGCGATATTGTGCACCCCCGTTCAGTCTGATTAAGCCATTATCGAGATGGAGGTACAGTTGTATCATTCTAAGAGATAGTTGAAGATCTTCATCTCCTAGATACATGAGGCCATGGGTATCAATGATGGATGGGGTTCTGGGGGGTGGTGTTCTGTCTGTGCTTGTTTTATGGGGTTATGTCACACTGGAATCACAGAGACCTGTTGTAATGATGGCTAAGCATTTATACAAGGGTATTTCAGGCCTCAATCTACTAAAAACTTCAATAAAATATATTATTAAAAAAAAGAAATTTACAATGCTGAGGATAAGGCTGCTTATAAAATGGCTCGAAGAAATATCGAGCCATGGGTTAAATAGCCAAAAGACACTATTATGACACTATTATGATGGCAAGATTGTGGAAGCTGGCAATACATCCAGAGCAATTTTCAAAATTGTAAACCAACCTGAGTTAGAAATAAGGAACCTTCGAATGAATGGTGCAAACAATTGACATCTTTCTTACACAATAAAACGAAAGCATTCCAAGCTAGCCTGAACTCATCAGCGTTTGTTGACCCAAGTTTAAATCTCTCCATTGGAGATGTCATTGAAGTAGCCAGTTCCCTCTCGTCCATCGACCCGATTTCTGCTAAACGCACCATGACAGCCATATTAAATCTTAAGTTGTGTTCACCTTCAGGTCCTTGTCCCCCTTACCTGTTAGTTATTGGGGCTGAAGCAATCAATCTGACAATCAGTCCTCTGCTGAACGACTCTTGCCACGGCTATTGTTCCGTTAGGATGGAAACAGGCAGAGTTTCTCCCCTCACAGTCCACTTCTCCAAGACTTTCGACTCCAAGAAGACGGAAAAGATTATTACCTTCTTGTTCACCTTCAGTATCTAGTTCTTATTCCACAACTCCTATTCTACAGCGCCTATTCCACATATACTCCTACCTCTCCAGCTGCATCTCCTCTCAGATCATCTCTCATAGATGACATTCTTATGCTTCAAGATGTATTAGTCAGAGGTGCAACGAAATTGAACATAAAACTTCAAACACCGTAAGCAGCATTTCAGTGATAATGGGGGCTCTTCAACCAAGAGCCTCACCACAAGCTACTTTGCCTCTGGTACTGGGTTAACACAACTTGCAGAGGAGAAGTTCCTTACACTTGCTAATATTAAAGCTGCAAATTTTCAGCTACTTGAATACAAAGACTCCAATCAAGACCCTATTTATTTCAGTCAGGATACTAAAACAGATTTAGTAATAGTTTCTGCTATAAGAAATAACCATCCTTCTGTATCAGAGATTTCAGTTCCTCCTTCTAAAAGAGAGTAAACAACTTGATACAGTAGAAAGAAAAATTGTAATTCTGCAGCTGTGCCTTTTAAGATCTCTAGTGCACCTACCCTGTTAGCGATGTATATCATAGCACTATGGGAATTGCTCGCTGAGATTGCAGATGATCTTCCAAAACACAAGACTTAAATCGGTGCAGCCATTGATGAGGCAGATCTGGCTGTAACGCAATTCTGCAACAGGATCCTACTTCGAGGTTGTCTTGGCTTAGATTAAGTTCACTAAAACTGGATGCCCAACTGAAGACCTGCCTTTCATCGGGCTAGACCCTTTTGGGCACAAACCGAAGAAATGGAGCAGATGAAGAAGGGGGCAGAAACCCTGAAGCAGTGGGACTAGAAGAGAAAAAAAAAGTTCTGTTGCTCCTAATGCCATTTCAGGAACAATCACTATCAATCCAGACAGTCCCCTCAATGGTCCCTCTATCCTCAATCCCAGGGCTTACAACAACAACTTCAGCAACAGCAATTCCTTCGTAGAAACTATTGAGGAAAATCATCAGCAAACACAGTGACAATATTCTTCCAAGTCACGAGCACCATCAAAACAGTGAGAATCATACTCCCTTTGTACTTTTTCCTACTTTGGTCAGAAGTAGTGTATCACATGATTTAACAGATTGGAGGTTAATAACCACCGACAAATGGGTCTTACAGATCAACCGGAATGGTTATGCCATCCAACTAAAAAATCCTTCTCTTTAATACCTCCAAAATCAGCACCAAAACATCAATTGCTGCAATTAAAAAAGAAATTACAATCTTCAATTTCTTACAATGTTCTAAAGTTGAAGGCGGTTCATCTAGCCTTGAAGGCTTTTGCTCCATCCCTATTGTTGACCAGGATACTAATTCACATAGACAATACTACAACAATGCACAATTAAAACCAACAAGGGGGCACCAGATCCTGAATTCTTTCTCTAGAAGCTCAAGCAATCTGGTGTGGGTTACTGGCAAGATGCCTGACTATTCAAGCAATTCTTTTACTAGGCATCCAAAACCGCCAATCTGATCTACCAAGCAGATACTTCATAGATAATCAAAAAGGGGAACTAAACGATTCAGTCTTATTAAATATTTCATAGACGGTTGGGGTTTTCCTACATAGACGTATTAGCCACAGGAGAAAACGCAAAATGCCCAAACTTCACATTGAGAATGTGGGACTGAAACTTGTTGGTCAATGCCTGTTTGATCAATTGGCCGAAAAGATTTCTCTATGCATTTCCTCCATTCCCATTCATTCCAAGTGTACTAATACAACTCAAAACATCGGATGCCTCAATGATTCCCAGGAACGTCTTAACTTCCTGGAACTTCGTACAGAACTACTATGATTTTTCAGAAAGATTCACCCAAAAAAGCTTTTTCAGTGTTAATCCCACGACACTTAATACTGCCAACACATCTTTCCGACCTCCTTCGACATTTACTCCTCCACACAACAGCATTTCAGCTGAGACACCTTCGAGAAACTGATTCTACAGGAGATATCTGAAAGAAACACGTTAGTTAGATTCCTCACCTTAGAATATCCCCAGGCGTCAGGCTGGATCTGGATAGATTTTTTGTCAGCAATACCCTTCCGCGTCGCTAGGCGTCGTTTGCGGCTCCGCGTCCGTCGTCGGCGTCTTAATCGCCGGGATGACGTTGTCGGAGTACTTAGACGACGCCCTCGTGCGCTGACATCAGTTCTTTTTTCCGCGCCAGTAAGCGCCGATCCGGGAAGAGCATACCCTTTTAGTCATTTTTTGACTAAACTTTTTTGAACTCTTTTGGTTCCATTATTCGTCGACCTTGACTCTGGTGTCGATAGGGATGCCTGGCTTCAAAGCTTGTGACACCTGTCACCGACTGATGTCGGTCACGGATCACCACCGTCGGTGCCTCTATTGCCTTGGGGCCGACCATGATGCTGAGTCGTGCCTCGACTGCCGGACCTTGACTTCGAAGGCTAGGCGGTCCCGCAAACTGCTCGAGCTTCGGCAGTCGGCTCCGCGCCGCTCAAGGTCCCGGTCGAGGGACCGGTCACGGAGCCGCAGCCGCAGCCATCACCGCTCGTCGGGGTCGAAGTCTTCGCGATCCGGTAAGTCGAAGCATAGCAAGAAGTCGAAGAGGCGACATCGCTCTTCTGGCTCCCCTCACCGGTCGCGCGAATCGGCTGAGGGTTCGGGTGGCACCACCCGTGCGGCTCCATTGGAGCTGCAGGAGTTCTGTCTGACCCCATACCCTCCGGTCCCTGAGTCTGATGCGACTCCGGTGGAGGTCAGGGACTTCCTCGTGGCCATGAGGAACCTGGCTCCGCCGTCGACGCCTGCCGGCGCGCCTTCGGGCCCTGCAGGCTCAACTGGGAGGCCTAGCGAGCCGGTGCCTCCGGCCCCGGCGCCGTCGTCGACTCCGGTCCCGACGCCGCAGGCCCCCGGGGGATCCAGGCCTGTATCCCAGTCAGCGCCGGTCGACCTCACGACCCCTCCGCCAGCGGACGACGCCGTTCCCCGGTTTAGTCCCGGTCCGGGCCCAGCGTCGGAGCGGCGCCGCCCGGCACCGCATCAGACGCCGATGGGTGACAGGCTCATCTTCCACCCGGCTCCGATCCTTCCACCTGTATACCAGGAATCGGATGATGGTGATGACTGGGAGGGGTCTGAGGACCCTCTGGCCCGGCAGGGCCAGTTATCTCAGGACTGGGCAGACAAACTGGGGGATGCCAGTGGTCTTGACACCTCCCCTGACATTGGCTTCATCTCTCCTCCGACCGTGGCTTCGAAGGAAGGTGCTACATTTTCTGTGGTGCTGCGCAAGGCTGAAGCCCTTGGGCTGGAGATGCCTGCGGTGGCCATGAGGACTAATCTCCTCACTGAAGTGCTTCAACCGTCAGCAAGCTCCTCGGAGCCTCTGCTGCAGTTCAATGAAGCACTGATTGACGTTCTGAAGGGCACCTGGTCCAAGCCCTCCACAGTTCCTCCTGTGGACCGGAACGTGTCCCGGCGTTACCGCCCTGCACCGGGCGACCCCAGCTTTCTATTGCGTCACCCCACGCCCGAGAGCCTGGTCATCCAGGCCTCTACCTCCCAGACCTCCTTCCTGTCCGGTCCCCCGGATCGGGAATCCAAAAGGTTGGAACAGTTTGGAAAGAAGCTGTTCTCCTCCCTTAGTTTGGGGTTGCGGTCTATCAACACCGCGTGCCTTTTGAGCCGTTACTCCCACTCCGTGTGGGATATGGTGGAGGACGTGCTGCCCCAGTGTCCGGAGGAGGCCCGGACACGGCTCGCCCAGGCTCTTGCTGAGGGCGGGATGCGGCATGGCATGTAATCCGATGTGGACTGGACACAAAGGACTCGCTAGGCAGGGCAATGGCGACCACGATGGCGATTCGGCGCCACGCCTTGCTGAGGTCCACGAGTTTCTCCGGGGATGTCCAGAGCACCCTCATGGACATGCCCTTCGATGGCAGTCGCCTTTTTGGCAACAAAGCGGATAGTGCGCTGGAGCGCTTTAAGGACTCCAGAGCTACGGCCAAGTCCTTGGGCCTCTCGGCCCGCGCCCGCAAACTTCCTCTTTTCGCCCCTTTCGTGGCCAAGGAAGGGGCACCCCCTCACGTCCGCCTAGCCACATGCCGCAGAATCAACCTCAACGCAGTCCCGGAGGTGGATTCCGCTGAGGCGTACCACGGGGACAACGAGCCGGTCCGTCCACATCTACCCCATCAGCATCCGCCTCAAAGCCCTCCTAGTCCGAGCTTTCAGGCCCATTCCACGCCAGTGGGAGGCAGAGTTCGCCATCACCTGCTCCACTGGCGTACCATCACATTGGACAGGTGGGTGCTGCAAATCGTCCGAAGGGGCTACTCCCTCCCCTTCGAGACGACCCCTCCACCCATGCCACCGCAGTGCCACCGGATATCGGGGGATCACTTGCAACTTCTGCAGGAGGAAGTTACGGCCCTCTTGGCCAAGGGGGCCATCGAGCGCGTTCCTGGTCCAGAAGTAGGTCGTGGTTGTTATTCCCACTACTTTCTGGTTCCCAAGAAGGGCAAAGGGGGCCTACGCCCTATCTTGGACCTCAGGAGCGTCAACGCCTTCCTCTGGAAGGAGAAGTTCAAGATGCTTACCTTAGCTCAGGTTCTGGCTGCCCTAGACCCTGGAGACTGGATGGTAGCGTTGGACTTTCAGGACGCTTATTTCCACATCCCCGTCCTGCCGGCCCACTGGCGTTACCTGCGGTTCACGGTGGGCCAAGAGCATTTTTAATTTACCGTACTCCCCTTCGGCCTCACCAGTGCCCCTCGGGTGTTCGCGAAAGAGATGGCAGTGGTCGCAGCTCATCTGCACAGATTAGGGGTTCCAGTCTTCCCCCTATCTCGACGTCTGGTTGTTGAAGGCGGGCTCGCCCCAGGCAGTCGTCTCCCACCTCCAGACTACGGCCGACCTCTTGCATTTGCTGGGGTTCTCCATCAATGTGCCGAAGTCGCAACTGAGTCCCTCCCAGAAGCTCCTCTTCATCGGAGCGGTTCTGGACTCAGTGCAGTTCCGGGCCTATCCTCCGGAACAGCAGGTCCGGGATATTCAGGCTCTGATTCCCATCTTTCGGCCTCTATCCCGGGTTTCGGTCAGGTTGGTGCTGCGGCTTCTAGGTCTGATGGCCTCCTGCATCCTGTTGGTGCATCACGCCAGATGGCGGATGCGGGCTCTACAGTGGGACCTGAAGTTTCAGTGGGCCCAGCATCAGGGCAACCTGTCCGACCATGTCTTTATCTCGGAGGGCACTGCAAGACAGTTGTAGTGGTGACTCACGGACCGCGATTAGTTCAGTGGCAGATCCCTCTCCCTACCCCAACCGGAGCACGTAGTAGTGACGGATGCGTGCCTCCTGGGATGGGGAGGCCACATGGGAGAGGCGGAGATCAGAGGCCTCTGGTGTCCGGTGGAGTCTCCGCTCCATATCAACCTTCTGGAGCTGAGGGCGATCCGACTTGCACTGAAGGCATTCCTTCCCTCTGTCTGGGGAAGTGTAGTGCAGGTGTTCACGGACAACACCACCGCCATGTGGTACTGCAACAAACAGGGCGGGGTGGGGTCGTGGACCCTTTGTCCGGAGGCTCTGGGCCTCTGGACATGGCTGGAACATCAGGGCATCACCCTGGTGGTTCAACATCTGGCGGGCTCTCTAAACGCCAGAGCAGACGGTGCATGATGGATCACGAATGGCGTCTGAACTCGGACGGTGGCGCAAGGCCTCTTTCGGCAGTGGGGAGAGCCTTGGTTAGATCTATTTGCCACCGAAGAGAACGCGCAATGTCAGCAGTTCTGCGCATTGGAGTTTCCAAGGCGGCACTCGCTCGGAGATGCTTTTCGTCGCGAGTGGAGTTGCGGTCTGTTGTACACCTTTCCGCCTAGACCACTTCTGCCCAGAGTGCTGAAGAAGATCGGGCGCGACCGGGCCCAAGTCCTCCTGGTGGCTCTGAATTTGGGCACGAAGATACTGGTATCCCGAGCGACTCAGTCTATCAATCGATCCCCCGATCTGCCTGTCTCTTCAGGAGGACCTTCTGTCGCAGCAGCAGGAGACGGTCCTTCACCCGAACCTGTCCAGCCTCCACCTCCATGCGTGGAGATTGAGCGGCGGAAGTTGATGCCATTTGACTTGCCTCCTGAAGTCTGTAATGTTATTGTGGCAGCCAGGCGTCCCTCCACAAAATCGGTATACACCTGCAGGTGGAACAAATTTGTGGCATGGTGCACAGCAAAGGCTGTGGATCCCCTTTCCGCCCCTCTTTCGGAGGTTCTTCTCTTTCTTCTTTCCCTGGCCAGCAGGGCTCTGCTCTGGGTACCCTTAAGGGATATCTTTCAGCTATTTCTGCTTTCTTACGGCTTCCTGATCAGCCTTCTCTTTTCAAATCCCCTGTTGTTTCTCGATTCTTTAAGGGCATTACTCACATGTTTCCTCCTGTCCCTTTGGTAATGCTTTAGTGGGATTTGAATCTAGTATTGACCTATCTGATGTGCGCTCCCTTTGAGCCACTTCATAATTGTCCCCTAGTCTTCTGACTCTTAAGACTGCTTTCCTGGTTCCCATCACCTCTGCTAGAAGGGTGAGTGAGCTCCAGGCTCTCTCTTCTAAGCCTCCTTTCCTTTCTGTCCATCCGGACAAAGTTGTTCTCAGGACTCGTCGTTCCTTTCTCCCTAAGGTGGTAACTGCCTTTCACATCGGACAGTCTGTTACACTGCCCACCTTCTTTCCGCCTCCGCATCCCTCGAAAGAGGAAGAGAGGCACCACCACCTGGACCCAAAACGGACGCTGTCCTTCTACCTGGACCGCACCAAACAGTTCACCAACTCATTATTGGCTACGTGGGTGCTAAGAAGGGGTGGGCGGTGCACAAGCGAACCATCTCTCGGTGGGTCGTTTTGTGTATCAAGGCCTGTTATTCCTTAGCTAAAAAGGAACCTCCTGTAGGGATGAGGGCCCATTCCACTTGGGCCACAGCGGCGACCACTGCTCTGGGCCCAGGAGTCCCCTTGCAGGACATTTGTCAGGCAGCAACGTGGGCCTCGCTGCACACGTTTGCCGAACACTATAGCCTGGACAGCAAGGTCCGGAGAGACTGCTTCTTTGGCCGTTCTGTTCTCCAGGACTTTCTGGTGTGATCTTGGTTCGCAGACCCACAACCGGGGTTGGTATTGCTGGGGTATCAATTCTAAGGTGAGGAATCTAACTAACGTGTTTCTTTCAGATGAACAAGTTACTTACCTTCGGTAACGATGTATCTGTAAGAAACATTAGTTAGTTAGATTCCTCACCGCCTCACCCATCCTTCCCGTTCTGCAAACCGATATCTAGGGTTGAGGTCATCCCTTTCAGGGCCCTAGAATTTGTGGCACTAGTGTCGGTCTCTTGCATGGCTCTGCGTTCCTGGTGCGGAAAGCTATGTACAAGAACTGACATCAGCGCGCGAGGGCGGCGTCTAAGTACTCCGACGACGTCTAAGTACTCCGACGACATCTAAGTACTCCGACGACGTCATCCCTTCGATGCCGACGACGGACACGGAGCCGCAGACGACGCCTAGCGACGCGCAAGGGTATTGCTAACGAATACTCTTTCCGGATCCAGCCTGACGCCTGGGGATATATTTTAAGGTGAGGAATCTAACTAACTAATGTTTCTTACAGATATATCGTTACCGAAGGTAAGTAACTTGTTCTTCTGGACCAGAAACTAAACCCAAGTTTATTCCATACAATCTTCTGTTGAGTGAGGAGAATGCCCTTATGGATCTTAAACTAACAACTTGATTATTAAACCAGCAGACTAAGGGAGTGGCATTGTGATTCAAGACATTGACACATATAAAAAAGAAATTACTAGACAGCTATCCAACCCAGATCACTGAAAAAGACTAGGATCAGTGACCAAACCACCTTCTTGGTGCAGACATCGGTACTATCCTGAACAAAGAGAAACTCAAATGGATATTACGTACCAATAGCCTGCACACTGGGCTGAACAAAATGGATGATTGGACTTCTCTGCTCAAGCTCCTTATTGGTTTTCTGTTGTATGCAAACAGTTGTTTTTTTTACTTTAAACTCCCAATCCACACGTGCCCTTATTGTTTTGTATTGAGACCTTTTGATATGCCCTACTAACCACCATCCATTTCACCCTTTTTATGTACCATTTTGACCCCCTTTTTAACTATTGATTAACCTTCATAGATTAGGACACGCTCTATGTATGTGCTAGTATTCTCATGGTTCACGTTATTTTTCCTATAAGAAACAAAATGTCACGGTGCTGGCCTATGCATTGTCCCGTCTTGCACACTCAAGCTGCTTTGGGTACTGATTAGGACGTGGACCTGTATCGTAGCATGGAATTACTGTACTATCTCCCTCTTCCATGGCAACCACAATCACACGGTTTTCAGCAACACGTGAATGAGACACTCTGCAAGCATGCACATTAGTCACTTCCTTGATTTCAAGATGTGTTAATACACAGTACCAAAAATCGCATTGTCAGAATCACATCGGAGACACTTTTCAGGCTGCCTCGGCCCGTACCGGGCACTGCACGTTGGCTCCTCACTTTCCGCAATTGCAGGAACTCTGTATTTCGGTGACTGTATTCAACAGTGGGTATTCCCCTCCAGAGCCGCACATTTACAAGATGGAACACGGATAAGTTATTCGAAAATACAGCCGGCCACACAATCTCAATGAGGCTATGATTGTTCCTTGAATTTGCGTTTTTCCTTATCCCTTACGGATCGCTGATTTTTTCCAATCTGGAGATCGATCGTGGAGTTGACACTACTGTAGTGGTTAGCAGTCCTGTGTTCCGGCCCATTGGTCGGAACTCTGAGCACGTCATCCTCAGGCCAGGCTTGGCCTGCGGAGTAAGAAAAAAGGGGAGAGCCTGCATGTGGGTTATCTCCCGATACCAGCAAACCCAGTGTATGTGTCCCCTCATTTTCGTGTTCCGTGATACTAAGCCTCACCTCTACACCATGTCCAGAGGTCACCACACTGGCGAAGAGGGGGGCAGTGACCCTCGTATCACTGGACTGCCCTCTGCTTGAATCCTCTGCCGAGGTGCGCAACAGCCGCTGCACCGTGTAGCTGAGACCTGCCGCATAGCCTGCGGCGTCCGAGGCGCAGCGTCAGGACCTGTGAGGGTGAGTGTTGCCCTGCTGAGGTGCCTCACGCATCCAGCTGCTCCGGGGAGACGCCCAGCTACACCCTGCTCCTGTCCCGGTTCCCAGGCAGCTGCCCTGCACGCGCTGGCTGCCGCGCCACCTGCAGGAAGATTGCTGTCACCGCGGGGGTAGCACTGATCAGCGGACGGCTGCCCCGCCCAGAGGAAGACTGGAATGAGCCCCTGCCCAGCGGGCGCACTCGTGGAGAAAGAAGGTGCTGTTGCAGTGCACAGAGTGAGCGCGTGAGCCCCAGGAGGTGCGGGGTGACACCGGCAATGCAGTCTTTGGCCTCAAAGAGGGGGTAAATAAATAAAAAGGAAAAAAAAACAAGGACATAAGGAAAGGAGCAATATTAATTAACGAGGCTGCAAGATTAAAAGTACAGTAAGGAGAGACACAACACACCAGAGAAGAACAAGAGGGCGCCCAACCAGACAGGGAAACAGAAGAAGAGTATAAAGACACAAAAAACTACAAATAGGGAGGGGAAAGGCACAGAAGGAAGAAGGAAAGACATTCACCCACAAGAAGCATTGCTGATGACGCCCAAGCACATGCACAACAAAAAGCCCCAATACAACACGCACTTACCGGGGTACTGCCACCCTTCAGTGAACTGGAAGACTCGGCAACAGTGTCTCTGAGGAGGAAAATCTGGATAGAACGCCTGAATAACTATTAAGTAGCCAGAAGGGAGACCGATGGGCCAGTATAAAGGTTGTTACTTCTCCACTATGCCGGAGATGAAATGTTCAAGTTATTCAAACACTTGCTGAATACAGGCATTGCCACATACTACGACCCTGCATTTGCGGCATTAGATGTGCATTTCGACCCCCAACTTAATCTCGACATTGAACGATTCAAACTGCGCCATGCACACCAAAGGTAAGGGGAGTCGATTGATGCATTTTAGGCTCGCCTGCACAAACTGGCCTGTACATGTACGGAGGATGATCAGCCAAAGGAGATAAGGGCCCAGATCATCCAAGGGTGCTGAGACAAGACGCTAAGGGGCCTCATCCTGCGCCAACCAAAAATCACCCTGAAAGACATCCTCATATTAGCAAATACCCACAATCTATCCGCAGCAAGAGCAAACGAGATGGACCAGGCCCTCACGAAGCCTCAAGGAAGACCCGAGACCATCAAAACGGAGCGTGCTGACGCTCTCCAAACAAGGACACGGAGTAACACACCCAAGAAGACAAGGCCCGAAATGCCCAGGATGCAGTGTGGGTACTGTGGGCATGAGCCACATGCGGCAATGGACTGCCCTGCGCAAGGCAAAACCTGAGCAAATTGTGGGATTCCCAACCTCTTTGCAGCAGTGTACAGGAGATGGTATCGAGGCAGAGACACCTGAGGACAAAGGCCACCCTCACGATCAATGCGACAACTGTCCATAACAGACTTCGCACAGAAGGAGGAGCCACAAAGAATAAGCCAAAGGTACCAAGGGCCAGAAGACTCATCTATGGAGAAAGATGACATGAAACATAACTGATCTCGTTCAGACGAGAACTCAAGCGTCGGAGAAGGCCACAGCCCACATTTACATCAGGATCGCAGGGTCGGAAGTAAAGGCGATCATCGATACGGGGCGTCTGTAAACGTGATGGGCATTCAGCAGTACAGGTGCCTCCAACCTCGACTATCGATCACCCCGTCCTGGACCAAGATATTTGCTTATGGGAGCCAAACCCCTCTGCCACTGAGAGGAAAGATATCTGTCCCGGTCAGGTCAAACAACCAGGAAGTCACAACCATTATCCACATCATAGACTGTGAAACGGACACTCTAATCAGCAGTGACACGGCGGAAGACCTTGTCCTGAGTTCCTTCCCCAGGAGCGTCCAGTTGCATCGAGTCGACGAGATACTGGACCAGTTCCCGGAACTCTGCCAAGGACTCGGACACATCAAGTGCAACCCCATCAAGCTGCACATTGATAAGACCAACACCCCGGTAGCACTACGACACTGGCGAGTCCCTTTTCACCTAAGGCCCCTGGTGGAATAAGAACTGGAAAACCTTGAAGTCAACGGATCAAGGTGGTTTTCAAAAATCGACCTGAACGCGGGGTACCACCAACTGCCCTTAGCGGAAGAAAGCCGCTACATTACAACGTTTAGTACCCACCTGGGGCTGCGTCGTTCCAAACGATTGAACTTCGGAATATCCTCAGCCGCAGAGGTATTCCAAAACACTATCCGCAAGATGTTGTCTGGGCTGCCCGGGGTGATAAACGTCAACGACAACATCCTGATCCCCTTTGCCACTGTCGCTGACCATCACAGACATCTGAGGAGCACCCTGCATGGCCTCAGTGAACATGGCGCGACACTCCACCGGGAAAAGTGTCTGTTCCAACCATCTCTAGAATTCTTCGGGTACATGTTCAACCAGGAAGGCATCAGGTGGATCCGAAGAAGTCGCAAGCTATCCGAATCGCCCCAGCTCTAACCACACCCACCGAAGTGAGGAGTTTCCTTGGCATGGCCACCTACTGCGGAAGGTTTATCCCTGATATCGCAACCCGCGCCGAACAACTGAGGACTCTCACAAAAATAGACATCAAATGGGAATGGGGACCACGGGAAGAGGAGGCATTTCAGAGCATTAAGGACGTACTACTGGGAGAATCCACCCTCGCCTATTTCGATCCGGCGAAGCGGATAGAACTACTGTAGGGTTGGGAGCAGTGCTTGCCCAGGAACAGGAACCAAGCTGGTGGGAGATCCTATCATTTGCCAGCAAGTCTCTGACCCCTACTGAAGCAAGATATGCTCAAATCGAACGAGAGGCGCTCGCTATAAAATGGGCCTGCAACCACTTCCATCTGTACCCGACGGGCCAGCCATTCACCGTGGTAACTGATCACCAGCCTCTGGTCCCCCTTTTCAAAGGGTCAGCCCCTCATCTACCTCCCCGAATATAGCGATGGCCAGTACAACTCCAGCCCTACCAGATGGAAGTAGTTTCCCGGCCTGGGACGAAGAACCCCACGGACTTCCTGTCCCGACACCCAGGGAAGAGACGAATGACCTCGATGGGTCGGAACAATCCATAAAGATGATCTCGGTGGCGGTGTGCCCCCAGGCGATGATGCTTGAGGTAATCAAAAAAGCCGCTGAGCAAGACTCCATATACACCCGACTCTCCAAGCAGTCCAAGAAGGGTCTTAGAAGAATTACCTCCAACAGACCAACATGTGGGCGCCGGAGGACCGTGGAGAGTTGACGAAACTATTGAGGGTGAGGAGTGACCTGGGCGCCACGTCAGATGAAATACTCCTGAGAGGCCCGAGGCTTGTGATACTGCAAGCTCTGAGGCAAGGAGCAACTCAGCTGGCCCAAGGGGGCCATCAAGGTGTGACTAAAATGAAGGCAAGAATGAGAGAAAAGGTCTGGTTTCAAGAACTTGAAACAATGCGGCCGACCCCGGTAATCACAGGAGAGGCCTTCACTATCCCGTGGTCAAAAGTGAGCATAGACTTTGGGAGCTTCCTTGGAGGGAAACACTCGCTCGTCCTCGTGGATGCTGTCTCAAAATACCCCATTGTGGAACCAGTCATGTCGACTGCCTTCGCCCATGTGGCCCCCATCCTGGAGAGAGTGTTTGCCACATTTTGGTTCCTCACGGAGATCCGAAGTGACAATGGACCCCTGTTCCAAGGGGCTGAGTTTGCCACCTTCCTCCATCAGCGCGGGATCTATCACCCCCGGTACACACCCCAGTGGCCCAAAGCCAACAGACATAGAGTGGTTCATGATGACATTAAACAAAATGCTACGCACTACCAGCGTGGACCAAGCGGATCCTGAGCAGCGTTTCCACGAGTTCCTCAGGGAATACAGGAGCAGCCCCACATTGCACCACACTGCAGAGCCCCTGGGCCCTTAAGTTCAGAGGGCTGCGGAGAGACCTGATCCCTATGTTTACAGGGTGG
The DNA here is from genome assembly GCF_964204655.1 of Triturus cristatus. Taxonomy (NCBI): domain Eukaryota; kingdom Metazoa; phylum Chordata; class Amphibia; order Caudata; family Salamandridae; genus Triturus; species Triturus cristatus. The sequence continues at coordinate 915,806,211 of NC_140580.1, read as the reverse complement.
ACACCCCCACCCATGACGTCCAGGAAACCCAGGCAAGGCCAGAACGGAAAAATCACAGAGCAAGCGTCTGACACCACGCCGTACACTGGTCACTCTGGCCAGGTGCAACAGTCCTACTCTAAGACCGCCGGCCCGGGGGAAAGTTCCGGACCGTCCATGAACCAGGCATCTGGACAGTCGTTACCAGCTATCGCACCATGGTGACAGCCTGAAAAGGGAGCAAGGAAATATCTCGAAACATCTCCTGGTTTAAAGAGGTCCCGTCAGTGTCTTCAGAGTCTGACCCTCAGCACCCGTCGAGTCCGGACGGAGACACCCAGAGCCGAGAGGAAGAAGAGGCCAACACCCCGGACTCTGTTTCACCAGGACCCCTGCCTCCTGATTCGCCACCAAGCCTGCCGTCGCCAGGTGGACCATCCATTCGAAGTCAACATCGCTATAGCCTACGACCCAATCCCCGACCTAACCGACACCTCCAAGATTTTGTGTGTTAAAATATTAGAGACTGATGCAACGGAACTATGTGTTTGTCGGACTTTTAGAAGCTCAGTTTTAAGATCCAAGTTGGGGAGGGATGTAGTGGATAGCAGTCCTGTGTTTCAGCCCATTGGCCAGAACTCTGAGCACGTCATCCGCAGGCCAGGCGTTGCCTGTGGGGTATGAAGAACAGGGGAGAGCCCGCACATGGGTTATCTCAAAGTATACCAGCAAACCCAGTGTATGTGTCCCCTCATTTTCGCATTCCGTGATACTAGGCCTCACCTCTGCACCGTGATCGGAGGTCACCACAACCACTACTTCACATGCGCATTACTGTGATGTCTGTAATCAGCATCACAGATTGTTTCCATAAGGCCAGTGGTCCAAGTTTCACACCGCGCCATTACCTTGGTTTCTTCTGATTGACACAATGTCATGGCTATACAGCGGAAGCTTAGGAAGAAGGGGTTAATCACACCCATTGTTAGGGCTTTTTCTCCCTTTCCCTATAATGCGGTGACTGGAGCGATACTGGTGTCCGATGGAACGTTAATTGTGTAACCACCGATAGACTACATATCCCAGAAGTCATTGAGATACCGGGCAAAAGGGAAAGCCTGGAACGATCCTGGTATTCCTGTTAGCTATATAAACCCCTCCCTTTCTTGAGGTCGGGGCATGACTGTCTTTTACCGGTATCCTGTCTCCTGCCTTGGCCTCGATAAAGGACCTTGATTGACGGCTCTCCAGTGCGGCGTTCGAAAGATTCTATTACAGGACCGGAGACTTTGGATTATGCTGCTTTCTTTTATTTGCTACTCACAGCAGCCAATGAAAATCGTTTTGAATGCAAATAAAACTACATTTCTCATGATGCTCGTCCATACATCACATCCTGTATAGCCCCATAAGAGCCACAGTATCCTGTTTCTCCTCCTCTTTCTTTGCTGCTCACGCAGAGAGTTAAGTGCTCGGAACGTTATGTTGTGATTCATGTCTTATTTGACTGTTGAATTATCTTTGACGATGTTGCAGTTATGTTTGCGCTTATATCGCGCTAGGTTGAATAATTTTGTTTAAATATGTGCGTTTTTGTGCTGGGGGCAATTTGTCTTCTGTTTTAAGTTGCCATATATTTCTCGATTTAGCGCTCGCTGGCGCTATTGTTATCAGCTTACCGGCGTCTTGAGAGGCTCCCGCTGGGAGCAGCGTGATCTGTGGTGCGCTCCCGCTGAAGCATTGTACCTAATCACCTGGGTGGCCCTTCGGGCATGTTTTTCCTCCCCCGATGGCCTGCAGGCCCCTTTAGAGATTCCCGCTGGGAGCGGCGTAATTGGTGATACGCTCCCGCCATAGCAGAGCTTTGGCATTTGCACTGGCGGCCCGTTCGAGCTTCGCGTCACTCCTTGCTGGCCGCTGCGTACCGCGCTGTTTTTTGTTTTCACGCGCATGGCTCAATTAAATCTTAAGCAGGCGCGCGCCGCCATTTATTATTTGAATGCGAGTACTGCGGGGCGTTCCCCGTCAGGAGCGGTGAATCTTTAATGCGAGTGGCCTGATCAGGCTTAATTGTACTCCCGCTGACCACAAAATGCCGCACTGCCCTCGGCAGCTTCCATTGACAGGGTTATACGCCACAGGTCCCCCTCAGGTTTACGCGTTTAATGTTTGCATCGAGTCAATATGGCCTAGGGGCAAGGCCTTTGCCTCCAATCCCCGAGGTTCGGGGTTCGCATCCAGGTTCTCCGGGTTGTGTTTTTTCGCATGACGAAATTATATTTAAAATTTATTTTATATTAAAATTTGAATTCTTATTACAATTTAGGCTTGATATTTTCTCTGATGAATGTTCTCAGTCATAATACTGCACTGGCTTGTGTGCGCGTGGTAGCGCTCTTGGTTTGCCCGCCCGGGTTCAGATTAAAGTCGCACCAACAGGAGTGGAGATGTTGAGCCGATGATGCCTGCGACATAACTGATTGGGCCTGCGCTTGACCTCCATGGGAAGGACGTGGTACGGCCTAACACAGAATCATAACGCTCCCTCAAGAGCTGAGATACTGCGCTGTCGTTTGCAGCATTCAAAATGAGTCACTGTGGGACAGTGGTTATGTCTAGATTATTACTCAAAGGTTAGGTGTTTCAATGATTATGGTTTTCTGAATTAACATTACTCCTGCCACTTCCGTAGGGTTGTTATGATCATTGCGCGGTCTCGCGCCTTCTCCGCCAAAGGCTTTCCCTAGTAGCTGAGTGCGGTTATGGAGTCATAACGCTCCGGTGTGCGTAACCCAATTGGGCTACATTTGGGCGATTTTGGTCTACGCACGTCGCACGCGTCCCCTGTTTGCTTCAAGGTTCCCAGTGCCTCGTGCCTTACATGAGCAGATTTCTTTGTACGCCTTCCAGGCTGTAACAATAGGTTGGCCCTTGGAGTGCGCACACGCTCCTGATATTTCACTATGACTCGGACGCCCGTGGGGCTGGAATAATTTGACTACAGCTTTGCTGAGTGTGAGAAGTTGGCCTGATATATGATGTCACTAATTCTAGTGTACACCTTGTATCAGTCCAAACAACCCTTATGGTGATTGGTTGTAAAGTCAACCTTATAGACCAGCTATCCTAGTGGTAGCATGGACAAGAGCAGTCTTAGGCTAAACTCTGTATGGCATGTGAAGCCAGCTGTTATACCATATGTAATCCCTTGAATACCAAATGAAAGGACACCACAACAGATATATATAAAAATAGAATGTATTTATTCTAGTCAAACCCTCAGCACTCTTTATGAGATTCGAGGTAAGTACAACACAGTCTTATTTAAGCATACATTAAGTCACACAGGTAGGTAATACAGTTCGGCCCTAGGGGCCACGCAAACCATATACTAAGTAAGTGGTATAAGAACCACTGTCACAAACACAGGATAGGCCTAGGCCTAGGGAATCGCTGGGGCTACACTATACTACCAAAGGTTAGGATGTGGGAGGCCCACGGGATTCAGGTGCAGAGTGGAAACACTCACGCGTAATGCGTAAAAGTCGATAGAAATAGTAGTTATTGGAAATTAACAGTTTTAGGACACTTCTGGGATAGCTAGGAGTTCGAGACTTGGAAACTAGACCCTAGGATAGTCAATACCCTTGTGAGCACCGGAGTACTCAAGTTACCTAGCCCAAGGGCTGCGAGTGCATAGGTGTGAACTTGCGTCGGGTTTCGTCGTTGACTCCTACGGATGCCTGAAGGAAAGTTGCTGACAGGCAGTCAGTGAAGAGTGTCCGGTGGATCCCAAGGATGGAATCAAGAAGGAAGGATACCTGCAAGCAGAAGGGACAGAGTCTAGGTCACCAGCCAGGAGCCGGCAAGGAACCATGCGATGTCGTGCAGATGCAGGTGAGGAGGTGAAGCTAGTCACAGCAGCCACGGGTACCAGGAGATGTCGAGGACGACCAGGAGGCGAGCTGTCCCACGAAGGCTCTTGCTGTCGGCGGCGTCGAGGTCGAGTTAGGACCCAACAAGCCTTGGCAAGCGGAACCCACGCAGAATAGAGGACTTGCTTCTGGTGCATACCAGGAAGGTCTGGGGTGCTTCTCTTTCACAGAGGAGCGGGTGCCAGTCTGGAGGAGCCGGACCAGCAAGGTGAAATCAAAGGTTCGTCGTCGCAGAGGTTACTAGCCAACGGGCCAGCAACCGGACAACACGTCGAGCAACTCAGGTGCAGAAGGGCCCCACGCAGAACGCGTGAAGTGTGGGGAGCTGATCTTCTTTGCAGATGGGGCTCGGGTTGGGGGCTTCTCAATTCCCCAAGCACAGCCTCGAGGAAGCCTCAGAAGTCGCGCTAGTCAGTTACTAGCCACTTTTCCCAAGTCGCCGGTCCCACGTCCCTCGTCGCCTCCACGGGTCTCAGCTTTGCTGTAGAGGTGGATCTGGTTCAGAGGTGTCTGGAAGTCTCGGCGCTGGTCAGTCTCTGCAGTCGTTCCTCGTAGGATCAGTCGCAAAGCAAGCAGTGGTCGCTGGATGGTGCCTGGTTGCCCAGGGTGGTCACTCCTTGGCCACAAGGGAGATTCTTCAGTCTTCTTCCTGAGGTCGAAAGTCGAAGGTCCAGAGTTTCTGTTCAAGTTGCAGATTCAGGATAATCTAATTTCTGCAGGGCTCAGCTACCTACTGATATACTGGGCTAGTGGGCTGGGCTACCTGCAAGGTCCCTCCTATGGGTGGGACCAGGAAGGGGAGTGGTTACACCCCCTTTCCTTTGTCCAGTTTCGTGCCAGAGCTGGGACTGGAGTGCCCCAGCGCCGGTTTGAACTGGACTATGCATGGGACACCTTGTGTGCCCCAGGCAGTGTCTAGTTTCTTTCATCCCTCCCTGCCCCAATACACTAAGTCCTGTCTGAGGTGGTGCTCGCACCTCCCAAGGCAGGAAACCTATTGTCCAAGCCTCCCTCGCTGGAAGGACTCCCAGCAGCAGGAGGTCAGACTTGTGTCTGTGGCAGCAGCAGCATCCATTTTGTGATGCTGGGGCTCTGGTTAACTTTAACCGGGTAAGTAGGTTTCAACATGTCTTCTCCCTCTAGAAGGGGGGAATAATATCCTCATTGCCAGAAATGGGATGGGGGTATTATTCCAAAGTGTTAGACACCTTACACGACATGTTTTGATAAAGCCAAACCATAGTTACCATAACCGTTTAAGATTATAAGGCACTTTAAGAGTATATGGTAGGCTATATCATAGAACAGCTATAAGGACATGGTTCCGAAAGCTGCAGGCAGGCTCAGCTCATGCCAGAGCACCATCTCACATGTTACCAAGCACTCTGCCTCCAGGATTGTTAAGGCCTGCCATAGGAGTGGCTGATAGGTACACATGTGTCTATATATAAGGTAGGTATAGGAATACTACACCTAAGCAAGGGGTGGTTACACGACCTTGCCCCAGCTGAGTGATCAGCCAGTTGTGTCATAATGGAAGGCCAGCCAGGGGTAGCATAATACATGCTGCAGCCCCTGGTAGGCCTAGGGTACACCTATGCCCTGGGTACCTAAGGTACACTATACAGGGGACAATAAGGTGATCCTTACCAATTGGGTTATGCACCTAAAGTACATAGTATGAATTTAGAGAGAGAACAGCTGGGCTGTGGGTCTGATTGGCAGGCCCACAGCCACATCTAAGTCGAAAACCAGTGAAGCAAAAGCAAAAAGAGGGGGTGAACATAGAAAGCAGACCCTACTCTCCTACACTGAGGAGCCGATATGAGGAGCCGATAAATTATTATTTTTCAAGTCTCGTGTGCACAGGGTTGGCTCCCCCTCTACTCCTCCGTTGCGCTGTGCTTGGCACTACAATATTGAATACAGACACCCCATGGCAACGCATGGGTGAGATATATAAGGATGATGTGATCTATTCGAACGGAGCGCACAAGTCTCCTGAAATAATTCTGTTGACGCTCCGGTTCTACACGCACTGGAGTAGGTCAACCGGGCCCCAGATGTACCAGTCCCTAGCTCGGGGAAGCAAGGCTTGATTGACGCCCATCATTCTTGAGTCACATTTCCTTGGGAATGTTTTTCCCTACCTCACTCAACATGATGAATATTGGGGCATCTGCGCGCGCTCGACGGGACTTAGATAAGGGCACAATAGTTTATAGTTTGGGAACTGCGGCCGGATACACTGGTTACGGTGGAAGAGTCGTCCTGCGTCAACGCCGGACTCCTTCTTTACTTGCTAGTTGTAAAAGAAATCACAGAAACGGTTTCCCATAACTGACAGGTTGCCGGGACAAACTCATGGTCTTGGCAGAACAGAAGCAGGGATGGACAACTTTGACGTCCTGACTGCGCTGGCCCTTGGCGACGGATCCCCTCTAGGACAGCTTAGTTACTGGTCGCATCTATGATATGTAGACATATTTAACCTTTGGTTACACCCTCTGGAATTAGGAGGGTCTTTCACGAGGCCGGTCCTTTGTGGACCGTTTAGGAATTTGTTTGTTTTAGCAATTCTTTTCCCACCATGTTCCACAAATTTCTACCGTATGGCTTTCAGGAGGGCATCTCGTGGCCACCATTTTTCCTTCCCGTCATTCGCGGCTGTTCCGATGACGGATCAGAGGGTTAATATATTTTCCTCCAACTCTCTAACTAGGTGATTGCTCCCTCGAGGAAGCCTCAGAAGTCGCGCTAGTCAGTTACTAGCCACTTTTCCCAAGTCGCCGGTCCCACGTCCCTCGTCGCCTCCACGGGTCTCAGCTTTGCTGTAGAGGTGGATCTGGTTCAGAGGTGTCTGGAAGTCTCGGCGCTGGTCAGTCTCTGCAGTCGTTCCTCGTAGGATCAGTCGCAAAGCAAGCAGTGGTCGCTGGATGGTGCCTGGTTGCCCAGGGTGGTCACTCCTTGGCCACAAGGGAGATTCTTCAGTCTTCTTCCTGAGGTCGAAAGTCGAAGGTCCAGAGTTTCTGTTCAAGTTGCAGATTCAGGATAATCTAATTTCTGCAGGGCTCAGCTACCTACTGATATACTGGGCTAGTGGGCTGGGCTACCTGCAAGGTCCCTCCTATGGGTGGGACCAGGAAGGGGAGTGGTTACACCCCCTTTCCTTTGTCCAGTTTCGTGCCAGAGCTGGGACTGGAGTGCCCCAGCGCCGGTTTGAACTGGACTATGCATGGGACACCTTGTGTGCCCCAGGCAGTGTCTAGTTTCTTTCATCCCTCCCTGCCCCAATACACTAAGTCCTGTCTGAGGTGGTGCTCGCACCTCCCAAGGCAGGAAACCTATTGTCCAAGCCTCCCTCGCTGGAAGGACTCCCAGCAGCAGGAGGTCAGACTTGTGTCTGTGGCAGCAGCAGCATCCATTTTGTGATGCTGGGGCTCTGGTTAACTTTAACCGGGTAAGTAGGTTTCAACATGTCTTCTCCCTCTAGAAGGGGGGAATAATATCCTCATTGCCAGAAATGGGATGGGGGTATTATTCCAAAGTGTTAGACACCTTACACGACATGTTTTGATAAAGCCAAACCATAGTTACCATAACCGTTTAAGATTATAAGGCACTTTAAGAGTATATGGTAGGCTATATCATAGAACAGCTATAAGGACATGGTTCCGAAAGCTGCAGGCAGGCTCAGCTCATGCCAGAGCACCATCTCACATGTTACCAAGCACTCTGCCTCCAGGATTGTTAAGGCCTGCCATAGGAGTGGCTGATAGGTACACATGTGTCTATATATAAGGTAGGTATAGGAATACTACACCTAAGCAAGGGGTGGTTACACGACCTTGCCCCAGCTGAGTGATCAGCCAGTTGTGTCATAATGGAAGGCCAGCCAGGGGTAGCATAATACATGCTGCAGCCCCTGGTAGGCCTAGGGTACACCTATGCCCTGGGTACCTAAGGTACACTATACAGGGGACAATAAGGTGATCCTTACCAATTGGGTTATGCACCTAAAGTACATAGTATGAATTTAGAGAGAGAACAGCTGGGCTGTGGGTCTGATTGGCAGGCCCACAGCCACATCTAAGTCGAAAACCAGTGAAGCAAAAGCAAAAAGAGGGGGTGAACATAGAAAGCAGACCCTACTCTCCTACACTGAGGAGCCGATATGAGGAGCCGATAAATTATTATTTTTCAAGTCTCGTGTGCACAGGGTTGGCTCCCCCTCTACTCCTCCGTTGCGCTGTGCTTGGCACTACAATATTGAATACAGACACCCCATGGCAACGCATGGGTGAGATATATAAGGATGATGTGATCTATTCGAACGGAGCGCACAAGTCTCCTGAAATAATTCTGTTGACGCTCCGGTTCTACACGCACTGGAGTAGGTCAACCGGGCCCCAGATGTACCAGTCCCTAGCTCGGGGAAGCAAGGCTTGATTGACGCCCATCATTCTTGAGTCACATTTCCTTGGGAATGTTTTTCCCTACCTCACTCAACATGATGAATATTGGGGCATCTGCGCGCGCTCGACAGGACTTAGATAAGGGCACAATAGTTTATAGTTTGGGAACTGCGGCCGGATACACTGGTTACGGTGGAAGAGTCGTCCTGCGTCAACGCCGGACTCCTTCTTTACTTGCTAGTTGTAAAAGAAATCACAGAAACGGTTTCCCATAACTGACAGGTTGCCGGGACAAACTCATGGTCTTGGCAGAACAGAAGCAGGGATGGACAACTTTGACGTCCTGACTGCGCTGGCCCTTGGCGACGGATCCCCTCTAGGACAGCTTAGTTACTGGTCGCATCTATGATATGTAGACATATTTAACCTTTGGTTACACCCTCTGGAATTAGGAGGGTCTTTCACGAGGCCGGTCCTTTGTGGACCGTTTAGGAATTTGTTTGTTTTAGCAATTCTTTTCCCACCATGTTCCACAAATTTCTACCGTATGGCTTTCAGGAGGGCATCTCGTGGCCACCATTTTTCCTTCCCGTCATTCGCGGCTGTTCCGATGACGGATCAGAGGGTTAATATATTTTCCTCCAACTCTCTAACTAGGTGATTGCTCCCTCAAGGGAACAGGGCATCCTCCCAATCGGGTTTAATGGGATATATATATATATATATATATATATATATATATATATATATATATATATATATATATATATATATATATATATATATATATTTATTCATCTTAACACAGACATAGGCCTTAGCCTCTCATCTTTCCCGACGTCAGATTTCCTCTTCGGATTCCAATTGGCCCACGGGGTTACAATTTGTAATGGCCTGTTCCGGCTAGTCACTTCGATACACTTGTGTCGATTGGCTTAGATTTTTTTCCAGAGTTATAAAATTCCTCACAGATCAGCTATGTCTTACAAGCTCCAAATTAGGGAGCTCCAAAGGGGCCCATTCTGAGGTTATCCATGCAGAGGGTTCCATTTTGGGCGGTTGCCGGAGTAGTGGTGCACTTAGCATCGTCTGTCAAACTGTTTTTCCTGCCCTCCAGTCATTTCGGGTCTTTTTCCACATAGGTCTCTTAAGGAGCTATGGTTCAGTGGCAAGTCTTGTGCCTTTGGTAGCAAAGGCTCTCGCAGTATAGGGGTTCAAATCCTGCCAAAGCTCTCAACGTATCCTAGTCGGTGGGACTGAACTAGGTTTCCCTCCATTCCATCCACATTTCGGAGAAGGGGACGCAAATTTGCATTGATTAGCGGAAGCGATCTTTGCAACTCTCGCATGGAAGTCTCCATTTTGTTTTCCAGTACTCCTTGAGTCGGCGGCGTCCTGCTCAGGGTCCTCCATGACCCTTTACAACATTCCATCTCGTGCAGAGGCGCTCATCGAAACATGTCAATGCTGTACATTGTTTCCCCAGGTGGTATATTTTTCAAACAATGTTTTTTGTTATGATATACGTTTTTCGGACACGCTGTCGGCGTTCATTTAACAACCCTGGGTCCTTCCACGCATACACAATATTTTTCGACGTCGGAAGATCATGTTTGTTGGTACGTACACGTCGTGTCATCTCCGTGAGTGCTGATTTTCCTACTTTGTGTATGTTTTATCAGGTAATGTAATTTGAATTTGCGTGGCGTTCACTTTGCAGCGGCCATTTCGGCCATTTATGCAGGTCATTTTTAGATACAGACAAGTTGGTGGGCTTGCGCCGTTTTTTGTGGGAGTTTTTGAAAGGTAATGGGTAGCAAAAAAAACCCAGACCAGAATAATCCTCTCTGTGGGAGGTTCTCTCGTTTTTTCTTCTTTGAAAAGTGGCCAACTAATAATATGTCGACAAGGAATAGACTATAGTCAGGCTGGGTTACGAGGCCTTCTACCTTTCAGTGTTCCGACAACAGGACAGGCCCACGATTTTACAGGTACAGTATCTACTCCAGGAAGTTTCATTATAATTAATGTCAGAATTACATCTGGTCAAGGTCTGTTCACATTACTTTTTCCAAATAATGCGAATTATGTGTGGTTTCCATGCCTTAAGGCTTACAAGGGAGGTTACTCGGTGATTACTACCTGAGGTTGTGATATAATTGTTGTGATATAACTGTTGATTACATTACAGAACCTTTACATATGTGTCTGTGGCTATTATAGCCTGTGGTTGATGGCAGTTATGCCAGAATACGGTATCCATAACCAAATGTTTGAGACAGTCTGATCGTGGGGCCATATCTCTCAATATTGTTTGCTGATTTCCATAGTGCAGGATATTTCAAGATCTACTGATTGATTTTCTCAGTCTATATTTACCGGTGGGTGTTATGACTGTAGTTGTGTTGGATAAGCGTTAAACTAGCATAATCCGAAGCCTCCGGTCCTGTAATAGAATACAAAATGTGCTAGCATTCGCGCCAAGAATTTTCAATTATATTAAGGACACGGAGGCGAGGATTATCACACCCGGTTTAATTACAATATTGGTAATAATTACCCACCCGCATGTACTTGATATTCTGTATAAGCAGAAGTTACGGGTTTTCCCTGTCTCATTCCTTTCAGGTTCTGGGAAAGAAGACGGAGCAGGTGTACTTCTGGTTTAGAAGACGTAAAATTCCAGTTTGGCTATGGTTCTTCCACGTTGGAGGATGATTGTTGGACTCATATTCCTTATTTTGGCCTGAAAGTATTAATGTTATTGATTAAGGTTCGAGCAAAGAAAGAGGAGGAGAAACAGGATACTGTGGCTCTTATGGGGCTATACAGGATGTGATGTATGGACGAGCATCATGGGAAATGTAGTTTTATTTGCATACAAAACGATTTTCATTGGCTGCTGTGAGTAGCAAATAAAAGAAAGAGAAGCATAATCCTCGCCTCCGTGTCCTTAATAGAATTGAAAATTCTTGGCGCGAATGCTAGCAAATTTTGTATTCATGACGGCGTTTGTAACAGCCATGCCGGCTGTTTTCCAGATTCTTGGTGTGCTTCTCCCTTCAGCGCGTTGACCAGGTATTGTTGCGGGTTGTCGGAAGAGACGGATCTCTTCACCCGCTTTGACAATCGACTTTGTGTTGCGCTTGGGAATTCCAGCACAGCGAACAAGGGTGTTTACGGTGCTGTGCGTCTAACAGCACTCTAAACACTTTGTTTTCTTAGATGCTACTCCGCGCAGGAAGTGTGCTACGGGTTCCGGAGTGATGAGAGTGCTCCGTGCCTTGCCCCTTATCTCTACATAGTGGGGGTGCTTGCTAGGACAGCCAGTTGTGGCATGTAATGTAACTATCCGGATTTTTCCTATCTCTCGTGTTTGGATAGGTATTTAGGTTTGGTTTTGATGCATTGGGACCGAGACTTGGTTTCCCTCTTACAAATGGATTTATTCATACTTGACATTGGATTATAGAGGCTCGTACCCTGAACCTCGCGCTAGCTGTGGATTGCTGAGGCGCTGCTTCAGTTCTTCCTTCCTTTGTTGCTGGTGTTTGTGTACGTCCTCAGGGTGTCCATGCTCGCTGCAGTCATTGTATTTGATGTCCTTGCTTCTCTGCCTCACTTTCTTTCTGTTTCACTGAGGTATCCCACGGTGTAAGAAGTGGTTCCTGTCCCGAACTCTACACACACATCCCTGGAGCCGTGGAAGTGGATGACAGGCCTAGCGGCACTGTTTATTGTTGTCTCCATTCCCCCTTTCCCCGGGGTGTTTTCTCTTCGAGCGGTGTCTATTGGTACGCTGTGAGGGTTTACGCCAAAGGGAATCTTGAGACCTTACATCTACCCATAGTCCCAGCTGGTTGTCATCTCGAAGGTCAGTGACTCCCTTTCTGTCTGGCAGTCCCTGACACGATTTTGGCAACTGAGCTTCTCCTTTTGGTATTCTTGATAGTCTAGACTCTGATGACATGTATGCTTAGACTTGATAATTAGGGACCCTCACGCCTACCTTGTGGCTGATATATTGCTTGTTAGACTGTGATCAGCCCATATATGGCTACTCTTCCTCTTTCTTAGTCTTCCCTGTTTTTTCTGCCTCTCTTCTCTTTTTCCCTCTTTTGATTTTTTTTTTCTTAACAGGCATAGTACTCAGGCATAAATTCTTGTGTCCTGATGATGATCCCTTGACCCTAGTTGGGATCGAAACGTTGTCGACTTCAGTGTCTTAACTTTAATTGCTACATGTATATTTTCTAAAAAGCAAAGATATTTTTATGTATTGTGACTTAGAATGTGCATTTCAGTCAGCCAAATGTATAATGCCTGAGGCCTGTAAATCTTGTGATTTCCGTGGTTTTGCCCTCTCATTTTTTACATTACTGTTTTTTTTTTAGCTCTGAATTATTGTTTGAATAAATAAATCATTTAACAGAGGTGTGAGTAAAAAGTGCTGTTAAAACTTGCACTTTGCATTATTTTACACTATATTTTCCTCCGATCTCGGGTCAACATTTTGACAGTTGACTGAGACCATTGCTTTTAATTACTCATCTTATTTTCTCCAGTTTTAACTAGCTTTCTTTATTTTAATGGGGGGATAACTTACCTTCTCTGTGTGGTGGCTGTACTCTCCGGTCCCGCGTGAGTGTATTCCCGTTTGAGTGGAGAGAGTTTCCTTTGGGCTTCTCAGTTTTGCTCCATAGATTGGGGCCATTTTCGTTGTTGACTGTGCAGCTTTTTCTTACTTCCAGGTTTTCAGGCATTTATGGAGAGGGAAACCCGTCTGCACTCTGCGCCTGTCCGGGCCTGGACGCCGACAGGAGCCAGGAATGCTGCTGTTGTAATTCTGTGATTAGAACTTACTCAAGGGCCCAACTTTTACAGTGGCGCACTGAAAACCTGCACGAGGCGTATGTGGACAAAATTCGTCTCATTACCGTGGAGGCTGAGTATTGTCAACACTGTCAACTTAGCCTTATTAACGATGCGACTACTGTCCCTGGCACTTTTAGTCGACCCTGGGTGCCAGGCAAGGAGAGTTTAACCGGGGCAGGGACGAAGGAAGGGCCCAAGGCTAGCTATATTCGGGGGCATTCATTAATGCACATTCCATGCTTAAGCATAAATTTGAAATTGCCTGGACCATTCAAACACTTAACCTGGATTGCCTTTTCATCACGAAGATGTAGGCCAGGGACCAGACTGGCCTACAGATGCTATCTCTCCTGGCTACACTATTCTTAGATGTGACTGTTTAGGTCATAGGGGTGGCGGCTTGGCTCTATTGGCACGTGAAAGCCTGAGCTGTACCCTTAGTCCTGTGGAGAAAGGCCCAGGTATCTCATTAAAGGCAGCCTCTTTTGGGATTAAGATATCTGAGAATTACACTTTTGCAGGCCTTTTGATATGTCGCCCGCCTGATCCGCAATCTAATTTAGCTGAGACTTGGTGCAATCCAGCCACTTTGCTGGGTTGATCATTGGCTTCAAAGTACTTCTGCCGCATCCCAGAATGGGTGAAAAGGGTCCCACTCCCAGGTATATACGCTGCAGGTGGGTGAATAAAATCACTGTTGAAAACTGGGAGCAACGGTATCGGATGCTAGAAATAGCCCTTACTGCAGAAGTTTTCCATGAGTGGATTAATGAGGCCTTCGATATTGTTACCCTGTATAAAAACTGTGTCATCAAAAGAATGAAACCCTCGGCCCCTTGGTTTTCAGTAGAGCTCATGTCCCTTTTTAAAAAAATCTTTGTTTATTGATTTTATAAAAGAATAACGGTGATTACAGTGCACCATACGTTAATTCACATATAGAATGATGTGTTAATTCACATATAGAATGCTGTACGACATGCAGTTACGCAGAGACAATACCAACACTAGGTCAATGATATTCCACAGCGCAGCAGGTATGTATCACATTTACAAACATTTACAACGGGCGCTGTACCTCATTGCTCTCTGAGTCCACTGCGTTCATGGGTTGTGAACTTGCTGGTGTGGCTATGGCATCTAATATGATCCAGAGATACAGGTGTAGTGGCTGCCATTTATCGAAGGGTCCCGCTGTGGGCGTCTGTAGTTGTGCATAGGTGTCACTGGTGGTACTACAGTATGTAATACTGCTGACCCATGACTTAATCGTTGCTGTATGCCTACTACCCCAGTTTATTGCCACCTCACGCTTAGCAATAAGTAGCGCAATAGCAACAAATCGCCGCTTGCATCTGGGAAGGTCATGTGTGTACCTGAGGAGTGCCATTAAAGGCTTGGGCGTGACTGCAAGATCTACCATTTTGGAAATTGCCACAAAAACAGCTGACCAAGACCTGCCCACCTTAACACATGTCCATGTGAGATGTGCGAAGTCTGCATTAGGAGAATTGCATTTCAGAGATGTGATCTAGATGGGTCAATACGGTGTAACGCACTTGGTGATTTGTACGCCCTCCACAAAAATGTAAAATGTAACAGTTTATGCCTGTTATTCGGAGACTCAACGGATTTGCGTGCAACACCCGCCCCACTGTGTGTCGGTAATGGGGTGTCCAAGATTACGCTCCCAAGCTGCACGTATTCCTGCATCTCGGGGGGCCAACAGTGCCACCATAGCCTTATATAGTCTAGTCACCAGATGTGTGCCATCCCCATCTTTAATGATGCTAGTCAGTGGTGGGAACTCGGGTGGTTCCAGCGGGTAGCTGTATATAGTGGCTTTCAAAGCCCCCTGCAGCCTCTGGAGAATGAAATGATCCATAACAGTTGTGTCTCGAAAGCGGGGGTCCTCCGTACGGGAAGAGCTCATGTCCCTTAGGCAGGAATGCCGCAGACTATAGCGCAAATGGCGTTGCAACCCTTGCCCCCAAGAAAAGGGAAAGCAGAAGACTCTTCTTCAGAAATATAAACAAGCTATCCTTCAGGCCAAATCATGCTTTTTTACAGATTAAGTCGGAGGACAATTCCTCCAGGATTCTGTTTAAAGTCATAAAGGAGATATTTGAACCTCCGAGCCTACAGTTGGTGAACTCCTCTCAAGAATTTTGTGACAAGGTTGCAGTCTTTTTTCAAGATAAGGTCCTTAAGATTATTCAAGATCTTGTCCTCTGTGGAGGGGAGGAACTGGTCTCTGCTGACTCCACTCAGGGTTCTTGGAAGAGTCTTTTCTCTTCCTTTCCTCAGATCATGTTTCATCAATGGAACTTCTGTTGAGCCTAAAATTGGGTGCTCTATCGGACACATGCACACCCTCCACACTCAAATTGGCTCTGAAGCCAGTTGCCAAATTCTTGTGTGAGGTATTTAACGACACGCTTCAATCCGGTAGCTATCCGGCCATTGGAAAGAAGCCATTGTTTCACTGCTTCTTAAAAAATCGAACGCTGAACCCCCTGGACTTGAAGAATCTTCACCCTATCTCCCTTCTCCCTGCCCCGGTTAAGATCCTGGAGAAATTTATTTATAAAGAAATGATGAAATATGATGAATCCCTGGAGATCTTTGATCACTCTTAGAATGGGTTTTACGCCCATCACTGAGTCAGCGCTTATTGCGGCTACCGACTGTATTCTCATGCAGATAGATCAGGGCGGGGCAGCGGTTCTGATAATGCTTGACCTTTCGGTGGCATTTGACAGTCTCCCCAGTGCATATGGTTCAGCGCCTGCGGCAAGTAGGTATCTCTGGGAAAGCCTTACAACTTTTACAGTCATTTATGTCCAATAGGACCCATATTGTCAGCTGTGGGGGCTTTAGAGCCAAGGTCTGTAGTCTTCCCTTTGGGGTGCCCCAGGGCTCATCTCTGAGCCCTGCCCTTTTCAATCTTTGTGACTCCCTTGGCTGAGGTGGTGCAGTCCTTTGGCTTTCATGTGCTATCCTATGCGGACGATACGCAACTCATCGTCTCCATCTCAAATAACCTGCAACGGGTGGCGGAGAGGTTCAATCAGTGTATGTCTAGCATTATTTGCTGGATGAAAGACAATTCACTGAAAATCAACGCGGACAAGACTGAGGTGCTGGTGCTTGGCTTGCGGAATTCTATCTGGTCAAACTCCTGGTGGCCTGAGGTCTGTGGTCCCCTCCCGGTCCTGGTTAGAGCAACAAATAATCTGGAGGTCATCTTCGATGATGGTCTGAGCTTTGACGCACAAGTCAGCCAGACGGTTAGTACATGTCTCTATAGTCTTAGTACTCTGAGAAAGGTTCTGCCATTTATTCTATCCGAATTGCACCAGTCGTTTGTTATCGCTCTGGTTACCGCTCAGCTGGATTATTGCAATGCTCTGTACCTGAACATCAATGGCGTTTCCCTCAGTAAGCTCCAGGTGGTACAGAACGCGGCAGCCCGTCTTATTTTGAAGATTCCAAAACGTCTGTCAGCCAGGGAGGGGGTTTGTTCCCTTCATTGGCTTCCCATCAGGAAACTTATCCACTTTATGGCTCTGAGTATGGTATATAAAGCCATGCATAGCAAGGGTATGCAACATCTGAAGTCTCTTTTTCAATGGTACACCCCTGGGAGGCTCTTGAGACCCGCTTCACAGAAAAAACTTGTGATCTCCAGATTTCGGGAGACAAGATGGGGTGGCCGCTAATTTTCGGTAGCGGCCGCCAAGTTATAGAATTCCCTATCCACTTTTATCTCCAACACAGACTCTTATCCGGTTTTTAAAAAACATCTAAAAACCTGGCTTTTTCCATCCTAGGTTGTGGCTTTGTGCCTCCTCTTGGTCCCCTCTGTCTGCCACAGCGCCTTGACACCTACAGGTATTATTGTGCATTACAAGTGATATCCTATCATTAAGTCTCCATTCGGAGTTCATATACGTAGTTTTCATTGTAATTTTATGTCTTATTAATTAATCTGTCTTGGAAGGGGCCATTTTAGTTATGCATATTAATTATTCTAATAGCACCAGAGTGGCATAGATAATGGCCGTATCCAGAGCTACATCATCTTCCTGTCAGACCCCTAAAGTGGTTGCTGTGCAAACAAATCCTTTTATCGAGGATGCAAGGCAAAACCTATCACCCCAAAGTACACTCCTTAAATTTGGGGCATGGCTCTTGAAGTCATTCAGTGCTGATATTTAAATGTTCCTCCAGAGTGTATGACCATTCTCAAGGAAGCCAAATGTCCGGATACAAGAGCTTTTTATGCTTTTAAGTGAAGATTTGATTTCTAGTGTCTTCAAAACAATGGTCCAATAAAATGCCAATAGGATGTCATTTTGCCTTATCTTCTTCATTTGACACAATCAAAGGTACCATTCAATTTAACAAAAGTATATTTATCTGCCATACCAGCATTTGGAAAAGGACCAACTCAAAAGATCCTTCCTTACTATGGCAGTTGTTAAAGACTGCTTCTTAGAAGGATTGAAAAATACTTTATTTCCCCTATTAGGCAGCCTGCCCCTCCGTGGGAGATAATTGAGTTATAATATCTAAATTAATGGGTCCTCCCTTTGAGCCCATACATAAGACCTCAATGCAGCACCTTACTTGAAAAGTAGCTTTTTTAGTAACTATTATGCCAGCAAGAAGAGTCAGTTGACTCCAAATTCTTTCTTCGACAGAACCATACACAGTGTTTCACAACAATGTTAAGAACACACCCTTCCTGGACCTTTGAGAACTATGGCTACATCTAATCAAACTACAGCTAGATGGATAGTTTCCTGTATTACTCTGTTATCAATTTGCTAAAAAGTCTTTTCCAGGTAAACCTAGAGGTCATTCTACATGTAGAAATGTTGCATCTGTTGACTGTATAAAAACAATTCCCAATAACAGAAATATGTAAAACACTTACATTTTCTCCAAACATTGTTTGGCTGAGAATTCAAGAGCTGACTCTACTGGGTCAAGCAGCATTAAAGAATTTGATTAATTAGAATGATTCTTGCTTGCCATACTTCTGATCAGACAACCTCTGAAAACTGTTTGTGGTTTACAGCTTTTTATTGACACCCACGGGTTAAGCATATGCTTGCTACTCTACTTTGTTTTTAAGATTATCAGTGAGGATCCTACGATGCAGAACGGAATTCTCACTTCTAACCATAAACGTAGAATAGTTCCGCCTAAGTGTGGGAACCCTCAAACACTTTTCAGTTCAGTGACGCCTCCATTAGTCTTTGCCAACCCAGCTTTGAGTGCATTGTTCTGTAGAACACTGCAGCATTGTAATTAAAACTGAACAAATGAAACATTTAGAGTAGAAATGCGTTCTAAGGTTTAAATTAATTGATAACCTACTAAGAAACATAAGGGAAAGATGCCTTTCTGATAGAGACTTCTACCCGCAGATTCCACTCCTTTTGAATATTCCACAGGCGTTAGGCTAGATCACGGATCTCTTCAGCAGTACCTCTGCACTTGGAAAATAGAACAGTGCAGCTCCGCACTGACGCCATTTCGCTACGGATATGACATGTGGGGCTTATCTTAAAGAGACAAGTTAGTGAGAGATTCCTTACCTTAGAATATCCCCAGGCGTCAGACTGGATCCGGAAAGTTTCTGTAAGCAGTTCCCCTGCGCGTCGGTAGGCGTCGTCGTACGACTCCTCGTAGCCGCCGAGAGGACATCGTTGGAGCTACTTAGACGCGCCCACGCACGCTGATGTCAGTTTTTTCTTTTTCCGCGCAACAACCCCGGATCCTAGAGAGAGCGGTACCCCTAGTTAAAAGTTTTAACTTGGTTTCTGGCAACTTGTTTTGTCGAGTACTTGACTCCTGGTGCAGTAGGGATGCCCGGGTTTAAGTCCTGTAGGGCCTGCCATCGGAACATGTCGGCAGTGGACCCGCACGACGTGTGTCTCTTCTGCTTGGGGCACACCCATGACCTCGAGGCGTGCACGATTGTCGGGCCATGGCGCCGAAAGCTTTGCGGGAGCGTTCCCGAAAGTTGTTAGAGATCCGGCAATCGGTTCTGCGCTGATCAAGGTCCAGCTCCCGTGGGAGGCCGAGGGACCGGTCGCGGAGCCATCAGTATCGCTAACCGGAATCGGGGACAGGTAAGTCAAGGCGCCATAAGAAGTCGAAGAAGCGACATCGCTCTTCCTCTACCCCTCACCGGTCGCGGGACGTGGAGGAGGGAGCGGGTAGGCACTCCTCCGCGGCTCGGTTGGAGCCTTCGTTGTTGCCTGCGGCCTACCCACCCTTTCCAGGCCTGCGCACGACTTCGGACGAGGTACAGGCCTTTGTGTCGGCCTTGCACCATTTGTTTGCCCCATCGGGTCCTTCTGGAGCACCTTTAGGCCCCGCAGACCCGTTGGGTGGGTCTGCCCCCGTGCTGCCGCCTTTGGCCACGGCTACGCCAGCACCATGCCCTGCGGCGTGCCGGCACAGGGCGCGGCGCCACTGCTGACGCCGGATGGCGCTGAACCAGGATTGGTCTCTTACCCCCGATTCCATTTCTTGGTGTGGAGTTTGTCCCATTTCCCCGGGCACCTCGTCCTTACCGGTCTCTTCAACAACCGGTGGATGAAGGGGAGTACTGGGAGGGGTCTGAGGACCCTCTTGCAGCTCAATGCGAGGATGAGCCTGAATGGGAAGGCAACATGGAGGGTTCAGTGAATCTGGATTTCTCTCCACACCCTGATGCACTACCTCCTTCTTCTGTGGCTACGGAGGAGGTTGGGACTTTTTCAGTGGTGTTGCGTAGGTCGTCTGAGGCTCTTAACCTCAAGCTCCCTTCTGTGCCTATCAGGACCAATCTCCTGACCGAGGTGCTGCAGCCACAGTCCTCCTCTGCGGAGCCGTTGCTGCCCTTCAATGAGGCACTTAATGACATCCTGTTGAGCACCTGGAACAAACCTAACACAGGGGTTCTTGTAGATAAGGGTGTGGCACACCTCCATCGCCCGGTACCGCACCCAGCTTTTTCACACCCGACACCTGAGAGTCTGGTTGTCCAGGCTTCTGCCTCGCCGAGCGCAATCCCTTCTGCTCCTCTGGAAAAGGAATCTAGGAAACGGGAGCAGTTTGGGAAAAAGATTTTCACTTCTGCCAGTTCCGGGTTGCGAGCGGTGAATACCGCGTGCCTGTTGGGCCGCTATTCCCATTCTGTGTGGGATACCGTGGCACAGGTGCTGCCTCAGTGCCCTGTGGAGGCACGGGTGGTTCTCTCCCAGGCCATTACTTAGGGAAGAGATGCTGCTAAATTTACCATCCGTTGTGGGCTTGACACAGCCTATTCCTTCGGCAGGGCACTTTCCACAACGGTGGCGCTACGCCGTTACGCTTGGCTCAGAACTAATGGCTTCTCCGGGGATGTCCAGAACCCTTTGTTGGACATGCCTTTTGATGGCATATGACACACGCCTCTTTGGTGACAAGGCGGATAGCACCCTGGAACGCTTTAAGGCCTCTCGGGCTACGGCCCAGTCCTTGGGTCTCGCCACCACGCGTACTCCCTCGGGTTCCGCTTTTCGCTCCTTTTGAGGTCAGGGTCGAGGCGCCAAAGCGCTATCCTTTCAGACCCGCAAGCTTGCGCAGCCGCAGTCTCAGCGCAGCTGCGTAAGTCGGACCCGCCGTGGTGGGTTCCGAGGACATCGTGCGAGTCAATCCACCGCCGCCCCTGCCGCCGCCTCAAAACCTTCCTAGTCTGGTGTTTCAGGCTCACCAGACGCCAGTGGGTGGCAGGAATCGACATCACCTTCGCCACTGGCGCACCATCACCTCAGACAGGTGGGTTCTGCAAATAGTCCGAAGGGGCTACAACCTCCCCCTCGAGTCTACTCCTCCAGCCATGCCCCCTCAGTACCACCGCATGTCGGGGGATCACTTGTCACTTCTCCAGCAGGAAGTTGCGGCCCTCTGTCCAAGGGGGCCATCGAGCGCGTTCCAATGCCAGAAGTAGGTTGTGGTTGTTATTCCCAGTACTTCGTGGTTCCAAAGAAGTGTGGTAAATAATTTAATTACCGGAACTTAATTTGATGCGGAAAATCTATAATAATAGCTCAGTGAAATAAGAGGCAGAATCCGTGGTATTAGAGGTTCGGAACGGGCTTTATTCCAAGATCAATTTAAATTGAGGCGCTCCATATTCCATCACCACGAAGGTTCAGGAAGTGAAGACCGCTACTTTATTGATAAGTAATCATTTTTATACAATAGACATTACAGTGAAGCAAATGCAGGAGGCGTAACAATTGATAGTAAAGATAAAACATACATGCGTAGCAAAAGTGGGTGTAACTGGGTGTAACTAAAGAACGTCATCAGGTATGATGTCATAATAGGGTGGTTCCATGAAAGAATTTCGCAATGTCAGCAGAAATACTTGGCAGAAATGCGCGTGCAGCGGCATGACGTGTGATTGACGTGCAACTAGGGGGTGAAGGGGACTTGACATTTAGCTCTACATGTGGCGACAGAAGTCTGGAGGGTCAAGTCAACCTAATCCCAAATCATATCTAACATCCTATGTTTAAAGAACTATGTTATCCAAAAGAGAGGTCTCTTAGAGTAGAATCTTATTCTATACTGACTATACTGACTGTTGGTGCGTGTACAAGCGTCTAAGTGTCTACACTAGATGCGGGGGCAGAAATCTTCCATGGTAACAGGGCTATGAATTACTTGCATAAAGACAGAGAAGCCGGGCCTTTCGCTCGGTAGCTGGAAGAATGTTTACTTAAACTACTAGACAGGAATGCATTGGGTAGGGAGCGGAGCAGATAATTTCGAAGGTGAAATACAGTTTTTGGCAGGCAACAGGCTGATGTCAGGCACCGTTAGTCGCGCAGGGAATAGGACAAAGTTCATGGATACAGATGCGAGCTCGGACTGGAGCTTTCAGAGGCAGAAGGCAGGAAAAGCTTGATGGCAGAATCAGGGCCTACTCGCCTGGACTGTAAAATGGCATAAGTGAACCATATAAAGCCGGTGGCCTTTCATACTTAGGAATGGAATATCCGGCCCATTCATGGCGGATCTGAAAGAGGACATGTTGACGGTGGACGCACATGTGTTTGCGTCTTCATAACTGAAACTGGAGGGAACATACATGTACTTGTGATTTATACATGAAACCGTTGGGGTCCAAGATAGGGGACATAACTGATCATAAAAATCCATATTTCCACATTCCCTCCTTGTCCCCTACTTGCCCGTCAAGAGATATCAATCTTCATCAATCCGTTGATCTGTTCATATAGCATCATTTGTTCTTCTTTCTTCTTCCGTGATGAATGAAATCTTGGTGGTGGAATACACGATGTGGCACACAGACCACAGATCGCTGGTCCACATTGTAGGCATAAGCAGCAACTGAATAATATGAGAAAGCCAATACCTAGGAAGGATAGGACCTTCCATCCAAAGGTAGACAATACACTCCAAAACCAACCGGACCAAGTCCAGGTGCCTGGATTCTGGTGTATCTGGCTTACAATCTTATGAAGGCGAGTTATGGCTTTATATACAGATGGCGAATTTTCTGGTATGAAAATGCAGCAGCTCGATCCGATGACCCTACAAGCTCCCCCCCTATCGGCCAGGATGACGTCAAGGACAAGACGATTTTGAAGCACAACAATCCGCATAGCAGACTGCTCTTCCGTTAAATTGCCTAAGGCGGAAATAGTTTCGTTCACTACTGCTTCAAGGGTTCTGGTCAATCTACGTATCAGCTTACTATTGGTAACTGTACCTATATAGGGGAAGAGACCTTTATTGAAATCTGTGTATTTTTCCCATGCGGTCTCAGTGTAATCGACTATTGGGAGATCTCTCCTTTCTCTATTGTGTACTAAATGAGTGTTTCTGTGATAATCAGGAGGAGCTAGGAAAACAGGTGGCAAAAGGAATCCGACGTAGCAGGTACCATCCCAATCTAGTGGCAAACGTATGTATGCCGTCTGACCACATATGAAGTAGGAATGGCGGGAAGCTCTAAATGTAGACTTGCCTTGATCACTAAATTCTATTACAGTGGTGCATCTACTATGGCCCATATGTATGGAACCATTCTTTCTTACACATAATTCACCTTTAACTGGAAATACTGACATGGCGGGCAAAATTGGTGTAGCTTCGGATTCGACATTCAGGATCATGAGATTAAGCGTAAAATTACCTAATCCATATACTTCATTTTCTAGATCAGTTCCTGTTCCTTTGGGAAGTCCCTCCTTGTTAGGGTGACAGACTTTGAGTAAAACTAAGTTCAGATTTCCCCATACCCTGTTATTCTGATAAACTGCAGAATTCGAATCTAGGGAATTAATTAAACTAAACCATGCTCCACAGGAGCCGTTGTGTGTGAACGGGTATGGAAAGAGAGGTAGAATTCCTTTATAGTTCTGATAGGGAGGGAGTCGACCACATATCCAACAATTTGTAGCATTGCTAACCTGATGGGAATGATGTAACATACTAATAAACGTGTTATTGCGCAGCGCAAATCTATAAGACAACTCATGCGGAGGTAATTCACTAAAAGAATGTTCAGCAGTAACATTATAAACATGTCTAGAAATAGGATAATATGTGTGCAACAATATACTTGCAGTAATTATTAAAAGACTTAAGAAAAACAAAAATAATAACGTCACTGTGCAATGACTACGCAGTGATTTACAGTACGCATGTCGTTTCAACTTTATCCTTCTGTTTCTTTCTCTATACAGGTCTAAGGGATACATGTCAGAGACAAATTCGACCGATTCACCTTGGAGAGGACTTAAACAATCAAATTGCCTGACTTGTTGGACCGAAGTTTTAGTTTGTATTGTTCATGGTTATTCAGTTCAACCAAAGGAAGTTTAGAGTCAATCGGTGAAGACACGCAAGGTGTGTCGTTTACGTCTGACGGTAGTCCATGAAATTTCTTGATATGACTTGAATGTATCCAGCCTTTTCGACCTTCGATCTTTACGGCTGTCCTCGTCGTTAGTAATACGAGTTGAGGCGACTTCCACCTAGAATCCAGCTGAGACTTCCGATCAAAGTTCCTCACTAAAACCAAATCTCCTGGAATTACGTCATGGGGTTTCACCTCGGTGTTGTCGGGAAAGGCTGCAGCTACCTGTGAACGACAAGATTGTAGTGCAGACATCAAGGAAGCCAAGTAATCTGTCAGCATATTACAGTCAATATCAGTTATTTTGCGTGGTATAGGCGTCCCCCACATATTTGGTGGTCTGCCAAAGATCACCTCATACGGGGATAGCCCTGTTCGAGAGTGTGCTACCATTCTCATGTAAAAGAGTGCAACGGGTAAGGCTACTACCCAGTCGACACCTTTCTCTCTACAAATTTTGGATAATCTAATTTTCAGGGTCTGGTTATGTCGTTCCACGAGACCTGCTGCCTCGGGGTGTCGGACACAGTGAAATTTCCACTGATAGCCTAACAAAAGTGAAACGTGTTTCATTAGTTCGGATGAGAACGGCTGGCCGTTATCTGAGTAGACAGCACGTGGTAAACCGTACCGTGGGAAGAATTCTCGAACTAACTGTTTGGCAGTAGTCGGGGCAGTGTAATCTGAAACCGGGTATGCCTCTGTCCAACGGGAAAGAGCACAGACAACTACGAGAACATATTTGAATCCTCGACATCGTTCCATCTGGATATAATCCATCTGGAGGACTTCAAAAGGGTGATCAGGAGGCTGAAATCCACCCTGCTCTACGGGAATGCTTTTTCCTGGGTTAAACTGACAACAGATCATACAGGTACGAACTTTTTGTTTAGCTGCTGCTCGTAAATGTTTGTTGAACCAAATGTGTTGAATGCTGTCTAGCATAGCTTTTTCTCCTAGATGCGCTGGACTATGTACAGTGTTAATAACGACTTGGACCATTGAATCAGGAAGGAACCACACAGATTTTTCCTTCGTTATCCATCCTTGATCCGTTTGGATCCCTCCTAATTCAGTCCATTTCTTTATTTCGTCTGGTGTAGCATGTGTCTGTATGTCAATTACGTCAAGAGCGGGATCCTTAACCATCATGCAATATGTTGGTGTCGGGACTATTGTCTTTGTCTTGTCGGATGTTTGAGTTTGAGCAGTCTGTTTAGCTGTCCTGTCAGCTAGATCATTGCCTTGAGAAATGACATCAGTAACTTTCGTATGAGCTTTACATTTCATAATTGATATTGCAGTGGGTAGATGTATTGCATCTAATAAGGCATGAATGAGGGGTCCGTGCTGAATGTGGGCACCGTGAGAAGTTAAATAACCTCTCTCTCGCCACAGCACGCCGAAGTCATGTACAACTCCGAATGCATAACGTGAATCAGTGTATATGTTGACTTTTTTATTTGTGGCTTGAATACAGGCTTGTGTCAGAGCGATGAGCTCTGCGGCTTGAGCTGACAAGGTATTTATGCAATTTGTTTCAACGATTTCAGTGTCTGTTGTGACTGCGTAAGCGGCCACTAGCTCTCCTGTACCTGTTCTCATACATGAACCATCTACATACAACGTCAGGTCTGGGTCTGACAATGGGACGTCTGTCAAATTTTGTCTGGGTTTCGTCGTGATAGTGATAACTTCAATACAATCATGTGCTAGTGGGTCTGTTCCATTTACAGGTAACAGTGTGGCAGGATTCAATGTACTACAACGTCTGATTTCTATATGTGGCTGAAACAATGTTAATTCATAACCAGTGAGTCGTGCTATAGTCAAGTGTTGTGTTTGTGTGCGGTTCAAGAGAACCTCTACTGCATGTGGTACTTGTACTGTCAATGGATGTCCTAATACTATGGCATCGCTTTGTCTGATTGCTAAAGCTGTTGCTGCCACTGATTTCAGGCACGCAGGCAAAGCCTGAGCTACGGGATCTAATGTACTAGAAAAATAGGCACATGGTTTGTGTGATCCTGCTTGTTCCTGTGTGAGTACTGACAAGGCAGTACCTTCGCGTTCTGTAACGAAGAGTGTAAACTGTTTATTGTAACATGGTGTTGCTAAAACAGGTGCTTGGCATAAGGCTTTCTTTAGGCTTTCAAAAGCTTGTGTATGTTCCTGAGTCCAAGGGAGAACAGTCGATGTGGCTGCCTCCTGTGTTGTCAATTGAATGAGTGGTTTCGCTAGAAATGCATACTGAGGGATCCACTGCCTACAATATGAAGTGAGGCCTATGAAAGCCCGCACCTCCTTTTGTGTCTTGGGTATTGGCATATTAGCAATTAGCTGGATGCGATCTGGTGTAAGCTGCCTTCTAGCATTTTCATTCACTAAAACCAATGATGTGGTAAATAATGTAATTACCGGAACTTAATTTGATGCGGAAAATCTATAATAATAGCTCAGTGAAATAAGAGGCAGAATCCGTGGTATTAGAGGTTCGGAACGGGCTTTATTCCAAGATCAATTTAAATTGAGGCGCTCCATATTCCATCACCACGAAGGTTCAGGAAGTGAAGACCGCTACTTTATTGATAAGTAATCATTTTTATACAATAGACATTACAGTGAAGCAAATGCAGGAGGCGTAACAATTGATAGTAAAGATAAAACATACATGCGTAGCAAAAGTGGGTGTAACTGGGTGTAACTAAAGAACGTCATCAGGTATGATGTCATAATAGGGTGGTTCCATGAAAGAATTTCGCAATGTCAGCAGAAATACTTGGCAGAAATGCGCGCGCAGCGGCATGACGTGTGATTGACGTGCAACTAGGGGGTGAAGGGGACTTGACATTTAGCTCTACATGTGGCGACAGAAGTCTGGAGGGTCAAGTCAACCTAATCCCAAATCATATCTAACATCCTATGTTTAAAGAACTATGTTATCCAAAAGAGAGGTCTCTTAGAGTAGAATCTTATTCTATACTGACTATACTGACTGTTGGTGCGTGTACAAGCGTCTAAGTGTCTACACTAGATGCGGGGGCAGAAATCTTCCATGGTAACAGGGCTATGAATTACTTGCATAAAGACAGAGAAGCCGGGCCTTTCGCTCGGTAGCTGGAAGAATGTTTACTTAAACTACTAGACAGGAATGCATTGGGTAGGGAGCGGAGCAGATAATTTCGAAGGTGAAATACAGTTTTTGGCAGGCAACAGGCTGATGTCAGGCACCGTTAGTCGCACAGGGAATAGGACAAAGTTCATGGATACAGATGCGAGCTCGGACTGGAGCTTTCAGAGGCAGAAGGCAGGAAAAGCTTGATGGCAGAATCAGGGCCTACTCGCCTGGACTGTAAAATGGCATAAGTGAACCATATAAAGCCGGTGGCCTTTCATACTTAGGAATGGAATATCCGGCCCATTCATGGCGGATCTGAAAGAGGACATGTTGACGGTGGACGCACATGTGTTTGCGTCTTCATAACTGAAACTGGAGGGAACATACATGTACTTGTGATTTATACATGAAACCGTTGGGGTCCAAGATAGGGGACATAACTGATCATAAAAATCCATATTTCCACAGAAGGACAATGGCCTGCGTCCTATCTTGGACCTCCGGAACGTCAATCGCTTCCTCCGGAAGGAGAAGTTCAAGATGCTCATGCTTGCTCAGGTCTTGTCTGCCCTAGACCCGCAAGACTGGCTGGTAGCGTTGGACTTGCAGGATGCTTATTTTCATATACCCATCCTGCCGGCCCACCGGTGTTACCTACGGTTCACGGTGGCCACAAGCACTTTCAGCTCACCGTGCTCCCTTTCGGCCTTACCAGCACCCCTCGGGTGTTCACAAAACTGATGGCGGTGGTCGCAGCTCATCTGCGCAGATCAGGGGTTTCAGTCTTCCCCTATCTCGACGACTGGCTGTTGAAGGCGGGCTCGCCCCAGGCAATAGTCTCCCACCTCCAGACTACGGCCGACCTCCTGCATTTGCTAGGGTTTTCCATCAACGTGCCGAAGTCTCACCTGATTCCCTCTCAGAAGCTCCTCTTGATCGGAGCGGTTCTGGATATGGCGGAGTTTCGGGTTTATCCTCCCGAACAGCGAGTACGGGACATTCGGACTATGATTCCGATCTTTCGGCCCTAGTCATGGGTTTCGGTCAGGAAGACCCTTAGGCTGCTGGGTCTCATGGCCTCCTGCATCCTGCTGATCTATCATGCCAGATGGCATATGCGGGCTCTGCAGTGGGACCTGAAGTTCCAGTGGACGCAGCATCGGGGAACCTGTCCTACTACGTCCAGGTCTCGGAGGGCACTGCACAGGACTTGCCGTGGTGGCTCACGGACCAGCGCTGGGTCAGCGGCAGATCCCTCTCCCTTCCCCAACCAGAGCACACAGTAGTGACTGATGCGTCCCTCCTGGGATGGGGCGGCTACATGGGAGAGGCGGAGATCAGAGGCCTCTGGTCTCCGGCCGAGTCCAAGCTCCATATCAACCTTTTGGAGCTCAGGGCGATCCTACTTGCACTGAAAGCATTCCTTCCCTCTGTCCAGGGGAGAGTAGTGCAGGTGTTCACAGACAACACCACCGCCATGTGGTACTGCTACAAGCAAAGCGGGATAGGGTCGTGGATCCTGTATCAGGAGGCTCTATGTCTCTGGACGTGGCTGGAACGTCAAGGCATTTCCTTGGTGGTTCAACACCTGGCAGGTAACCTGAATGCCAGGGCGGACGAACTCAGCCGCAGGTGCATGTTGGATCACGAATGGCGTCTTCACTCGGAGGTGGCGCAAGGTCTCTTTCAGCAGTGGGGAGAACCTTGGTTAGATCTATTCGCCATCGAAGAGACCGTGCAATGTCAGCAGTTCTGCGCATTGGAATTTCCAAGGCGACACTCGCTCAGAGACGCTTTTCGTCACGAGTGGAGTTGCGGTCTATTGTACGCCTTTCCGCCTATACCACTTCTGCCCAGAGTGCTGAAGAAGATCAGACGCGACCGGGCCCAAGTCATTCTTGTGACACCTGACTGAACTCGAAGAGTTTGGTATCCCGAGCTACTCCGTATGAGCGTGGATCCCCCGATCCGACTGCCCCTTTGGGAGGATCTCCTGTCGCAGCAACAGGGGACGGTCCTCCACCCGAACCTGTCCAGCCTCCACCTCCTTGCGTGGAGATTGAGCGGCAACAGCTGATTCCATTTGACTTGCATCCTGAAGTCTGTAATGTGATTCTGGCAGCCAGGCATCCCTCCACTAAAACGGTATACGCCTGTTGGAAAAGATTTGTGGCATGGTGCACAGCGAAAGCTGTAGATTCTCTTCCTGCCCCTCTTTCTGAGGTCCTATTGTTCCTTCTCTCTTTGGCCCAGCAGGGCTCTGCTCTGGGCACTATCAAGGGCTACCTTTCTGCTCTTTCAGCCTTTCTTAGGCTGCCTGATCAGCCCTCTCTTTTCAAGTCCCCGGTTGTCAATAGATTTCTCAAAGGCACTCACCTTTTCCCTCCTATTCCTTTTGTGATGCCTCAATGGGACTTTAACCTGGTTCTCACATACTTGATGTGCGCTCCCTTTGAGCCTCTTCATAACTGTCCTTTGCGGTTATTAACTTTGAAAACTGTCTTCCTGGTGGCCATCACGTCCGCTCGGCGTGTGAGTGAGCTCCAAGCTCTTTTATGTAAACCTGCTTTCCTAGCGATTCATCTGGACAAGGTTGTGCTTCGACCTCGCCTATCCTTTCTACCAAAAGTAGTCTCTGCCTTTCATCTCGGGCAAACTGTCACTCTGCCCACTTTCTTTCCGCCTCCGCACCCTTCGAGAGAAGAAGAGAGGCTCCACCGTACGGACCCAAAACGTGCGCTTTCGTTCTATCTCAACCGCACACAACAGTTCCGGGTGGATGACCAGCTCTTTGTTGGCTATGTAGGCGCTAAGAAAGGCCGGGCTGTGCACAAGCGAACTATCTCCCGATGGGTTGTCTTGTGCATTAAAGCCTGTTACTCTCTGGCTAAAAAGGAGCCTCCGGTTGGGCTACACGCCCATTTTTCCAGGGCGACAGCAGATACTACAGCATTGGGACGCGGTGTCCGCCTGCAAGACATCTGTCAGGAGGCCACTTGGGCCTCGTTGCATACTTTCACTAAGCACTATTGCCTTGACAGTCGGGTCCGGAGAGACAGCTTCTTTGGCTATTCCGTTCTCCATGACTTTCTGGTGTAATCTCACTTCGCAGACCCACCACCGGGGTTTGTATTGCTTGAGTATGTATTCTAAGGTAAGGAATCTCACTAACGTGTCTCTTTCAGATGCACAAGTTACTTACTTGTGTAACGATCTATCTGTAAGAGACATTAGTTAGTGATAGATTCCTTACCGACCGCCCATCCTCCCCGTTCTGCCAACTGTTCTCTAGGGTTCCGGTCATCCCTTTCAGGGGCCCTAGTTCTATTGCACCAGTAGTCGGTCTCTGGCATGGCTCTGCGCTCCTGGCGTGGAAAAGTTGTGTACAGAACTGACGTCAACGCGCGTGGGCACGTCTAAGTAGCTCCGACGAGGTCACCTCGGTGGCTATGACTCCAGCGACGTACGCAGAGCCTTACGACGACGCCTACTGACGCACAGGGGTACTGCTGACAAACTTTCCGGTTCCAGTCTGACGCCTGGGGATATTCTAAGGTAAGGAATCTATCACTAACTAATGTCTCTTACAGATATATCGTTACACAAGTAAGTAACTTGATCATATAGGCATCACTTCTGTGCTCAGATGTCAGTTCCTTTATTTCTGCACCACCAGAAGTGGATCCGGAGCACACTCTCATCTCTCTGAGACATCTCCATATTTTCCACACATTTTGTTCAGCGTTCAAGGGATGTTACCCCCTAAAACAGCAGGTTTCACGCCCTGTAGGAACTTACGCAAACAAATGACAGATCCACATCAGTCAATTCTGGGGTCGAACCACAACTCAAAGGCCTTCGGTGACTGCTCATTCATGAACCGTATGGCCATTAGGGAACATGAGGCAAAATGTTACACTGCCAAGCTCGGGCGCCAAAGGCCAGCCCGTTTGCATGCGTCCGGATCGCAGACACCATCAGCCATGCTGCTTGTTTGCCTGGTGGTCCGCTTTGGAGATGAACTGGTAAATTTTCAAGGAACTCTTCATCGGGTGTGCTTTGCTAGATGGTAGTGAGGCCTGCTTGCCTGTACCTTTTAAAGTGCACAGCTTGTGGCTTTTCCCCTCTTCAACACTGGTAGTGTGACTCAGTCTGGTTTGCCCCGGCCCCCATTTCGTAGCAATTCTCTGCTTCGGGGCAAGACAATACTGTCTTGGTAGGGTTGCTGAATTGTAAGTCGCTTCCCAAATATTCGTTCGCCATACACAATCTACTTGCTGAGAACAAGTTTGAATTTCTCTTTCTGATGGAGTCCTGGCTTACAGACGCCTCCTTGCCAGACATAGCTTTAACTATCCCACAGGGTTTCTCCATGCAGTTAATTAATAGGACTGGTCAGAAGGGTGGGGGAGGATAGCGGTTGTGTGCAGAGACTCTATAGTATGCATTACTCCTAAGCTGACAGATTGTGGTCTAAATGAAGGTCTTTCTTTTTCTATTTAGTTGAATCCTGCTTCTACCCTGTCAGTACCATTAATCCTAACAGCTCTATTGAGTCCCTTAGTCAGCTTTCGGTCCTGCTTGGCCAAGATTCTATACTGCATTCTAATTTCTTAGTGTTAATATCGGTTAATGCGATGTCAATGTACACCGCTACATATGTCCACATAACAATGTCGATAGTGGTAAAAATTATGTCAATGTACGCCATATTGTGTACGCATAACAATGTTAATACCAGTAAATACCATGTTGATGTATACCATAATATGTGTACGCATAACAATGTCAATACCAGAAAATATGATGTCGATGTACGCCATGACAAATGTACGCATAATAATGAGAAGAAATAATGAGAATGTCAGTAAATGCGATATCAATGACCGCCATGTTATATGTGCACATAATAACAAACTTGTATCATTTGTGTCAAATTCACCCGAGATGACTTCCCCATCAACCCCGAGTCAGAGATACATGGTCAGACAGGTCCTGCAGCCCAAACCCAAGCCTACCGATTGATAGGTGACAGGTGGGGTTAAAATTAGCCCGAAGGCAAACGAGTAAGCAGGGAAAATCCAGATAATCCCACAGATAGCCAGCTGCAACAGAAAAGGTCTGAGGAGATTGGCCCCAATAAAACACATTTGGCCAATGGAGCAAGCGTTCCCAAAATACCACAAAGTCAGATGTCACGTAGTTAGGAACAGTCAGCCAATCAGAACACAGAATACACACTACACGCAGTGATCACGCACTCCCCATGCCGAATATCTGCACACACACACTGGCCCACATTGGGTCTCCACAAAGTCTAGAACCACCTGTTCCCCCTTATCAGATGGTTGAACTCATGGTTCATGACTAGGCCCGAATTTAAGTGCTCTACAAGAATGTGTAATGGATTTATTGTACTTCAAGAACTGTATATAATGCTGGCCATAACCTCTGTACATCGAGACAGTCTTCAGAAACTTCTCTGTTGCTGCTGTCCCAGACGCTACATTGAATTAAACCAACTTATTCCTGTTTTGCCAAATGCCTCTTGTCTTCATTTTTTCAAGGTAAATTCATATCTGAGCAACATTTTGGTGAGCCAGCCAGGAGATATTGGTTTATCGAGCCTGACTGCTGCCGAAGGACAAGGACCCCTGCCCGAACTGATTCACATCGGTGCAAGAAGACCTGTGAGCATACACCATAATTGATTAAAAGTTCTGCTGAATCCGCAGGGTGGAGGTCCGTCCGGTGGCTGCCGTCACAGGGTAAGACACTACATCTGATCGTTAGTCCAAGCATGTGGCAAACTAGGACAAGCACATAGATCACTATTTCCTTACTCAGCACGCTAGGGAAAGTGAAGGTTGTTTATAGTTTAGTTCGCTTAGACCAATGGGCATTACACATATGGTACACATAGGCCCTGGGTATGATATGGGTGTAATAAAATGCCCTCTTTTTGCATGGTCGCCCCCACTTTTTGCTAAACTGCTGATGTACTTTGAGTGTGCCCTGGGTTCCTGCCAAAAAGCTACCCAGAGCCTATGTTCTTTCCCTAAACTGCATTAAGAACAAAACCAAATTGCCACTCTTTGGCCACAGGTCAGTCCCTTATAAATGGTACCAAGGGCACTGTGGCCAGTGAAGGCCTCCAAGGGCTGCAGCATTTATTGTGCCACCCTTGGAGGCCCTGTGCCTTTACGCATAAACACACTGCCATTGCAGGCTGTGTGTTTTGGTGCAGAACAAAGTAAGGAGTCCACATGGCGCACATCCCTGTGTGCCATACCTACCACCCACTTCCCTGGTATAGGTCAGCCACCCCTCTAGCTGGGTGCACTATACTAGTGGTGAGGGTACAGGTGCATGAGCCCTGTACCTCTACAGTGTCTAACCCAATTCTTAGACGGTGTAAGTGCATTAATGCCATTAAGAGTATATGGTGCTGGAAGTTTGTCATTATGAACTCCACAGCCCCATAACGTCTTTGCTGAAAACTGTGTAGTTGGGTAACAACCTTTTCAGCACATTAAACCCACACTGATGCCAGTGTGGGATTTAATGAAAAATGAGCACTGAGATGAATCTTGGAGATGCCCCCTGAAAAGACCTAACACTAGTTTCCAGGCTGAGTGGCTGCACGCCAGCTGCCACCACCAGATATGTTTCTGGACCCCTAGGTAGAGAGCCTGCTGCTCTCTGGGTCTGATACAAAGCACATTCTGGGACTAGGTGCCAAGCCTACTCCCCCAGAATGGATAGGCTTCACGAAGGGGAAGCTTCAAAGGCTTGCCACCTTTGTGAGCTACCCCAGGCCTTTGCTGCTTCCAGCAACTGGCCCCCACCGGTTCTGACCCCCACTTTGGGTGGGAGAATCGGCTGGAAAATCAAGTGAGGAAGGGAGGTGTACCCACCTTTCCCAACCCCACCCCTCAGGTGGGGGAGGCAAGGTGAAGTACAACTCTCAGTCCCCGCCATCTTGCAGATGGGGGACCCATCCAACCAGCGTGAGGAATATCCCCCCATTCTCACTGGAGGGTGGCATAGGAGGGGGTGTACCCACACCAAAGGAGGGACCCATTGGTCCCAACCTTTACCTACCTGTAACGCCCCTAAATCTAGTATTTAGGGACAACCCTGAACCTTGCCTCCTCAGACAAGAACCAACCAAGAAGAAAAGAAGGACCGTAGAAGCAGTGTTGAAACTAAGAAAAGGAAGACGCCCACTGACTTGGACCCAGCCCTACCCTCCTGTCCCCACCTCAAACCTGCTCCAGCGAATTCCCGGTGTGTCCTGCAGCTGGCAGCCTCAAGAACCCGAGGGACCTGCCCTGCCTTTCAAACCCAAGACTTTGTCTCTTGTGAACACCGGATTTGTTCACCAACAGACTCTGGCCTCAGCCAATACCGTGAGTCTGCACCACTCTTCACATGATGCCTACGGCCCGAGTTCGAGTGGCCCACCACCAAAAGGAGGTCTCCCCGGCGATCCTGATCTGTGATCTTTTGATCTCTGACCTGCCTCGACACTCCAAACGACACCTGCAGCCTCTTTCTGGAGAACCCCGACCGGAGCTGGTAAGAAAACCTGACTCCTAAAGGCACCGCTGCACCCGATGCCCCACGGCCTTGGGTGGCCCAGCTGACGGCGTCTCAGCATCCCCAGACATCTCAACTTAGCTTTCTAACCAAGGGTCACCTTCAGAAGATCTTCGTCCCCGAGCCTGCAGTCTTTTTTGCAACTGGAGAATCCCCTTTGAAATCAACAGGGCAGCCGACGCCAAACCAACACCCTGCACCCAGCCGCCGCTGCGGGTGTACTGTGTGTGCGCCAACTACGATCCCCCTTTGCCCTGAGCCTAACACCAGGAGCTTTGCTCCCACAACTTTGTGGCCTGCTCATGAGCAGCCACCAACCTGAGGCCCACTTTCCCCCATTGGATAACATTGGGCCTCAGCACTCTGCATCAGATCACCCTAGTGCAGCTGAGGGTGCTTTGAGAATGCACCCTTGACCCTAGGGGAACCCTGGTTCTTACCCCAGAATACCAACTCCCACAACCAAGTACTTACTGGTTAACCAATAACCACATTTTCTCCATTGGAATACATTGACTGTTTTTCCTTAAATTGTTCTAAGTATGGAGTTGGTTTTGTATGAGAACTTGAAAAACTGCAAATAAGTAAAAACTGCTTTACCTACCTTTTCTCTAGGAAATGTCCTAGTGTGATATATAGGCATATCACACGGAGTAGAAAAAGTAATCCATAAAGTAATCAAAAGTGATCTAACAGACATT
Source organism: Triturus cristatus (assembly GCF_964204655.1). Taxonomy (NCBI): domain Eukaryota; kingdom Metazoa; phylum Chordata; class Amphibia; order Caudata; family Salamandridae; genus Triturus; species Triturus cristatus. The sequence continues at coordinate 915,770,647 of NC_140580.1, read as the reverse complement.
TCCACTGTATTGAAAGGATTTACAAACCTGTAACCCATTTTCATTCAGCTTGCTTGTATTTTTCAACCTGGCTTGTAAAGTACCATTTACACTTACCTGTACCAGGCTTGCTTTTTTGTAGAAAATAAATATACATAAATAATATATCTGAAAGAAACACGTTAGTTCGATTCCTTACCTTAGAATATCCCCAGGTGTCTGGCTGGATACGGAAAGATATTTCGTCAGCAGTACCCTTGCGTGTCGGTAGGCGTCATCTGCGACTCCGCGTCCATCGCCGGGATCGCCGGGATGACGTAGTCGGGGTACTTAGACGCCGCGCTGGCGTCAGTTCTTCTTTTTTCCGCGCCAGTAAGCGCAGATCCAGGAAGAGCATACCCTTAGTCACTTTTTGACTAACTTTTTTGGACTATTTTGGTCTATTCTTTAGAGTAGACTTCGAATCCTGGTGCCGGTAGGGATGCCCGGGTTCAAGCCGTGTGACAACTGTCACCAACTCATGTCGGTTACCGACCCCCACCATCGGTGTCTCTACTGCCTTGGGGCCGACCATGATGACAAGTCCTGCCCCGACTGCCGGGCCTTGACCTCTAAGGCTAGGCGGGAGCAGTCCCGCAAGCTCTTTGAGATCCGGCAGTCGGCTCCGTGCCGCTCGAGGTCCCGGTCGAGGAGGAGGTCGAGGGACCGGTCGCGGAGCCGAAGTCATCACCGCTCATCGGGTTTGAAGTCCTCGCATTCAGGTAAGTCGAGGCACAGTAAGAAGAAGTCGAAGAAGCGACACCCCTCTTCTGACTCCCCTCGCCGGTTGCGCGACTCAGCCGAGGGTTCGGGTGACACAACCCGCGCGGCTCCGCAGGAGTCGCATCTGGCCCCATACCCTCCAGTCCCTGGGCCTCACGCGACTCTGGGCGAGATTCGGGACTTCCTCGTGGCTATGAGGAGTCTTGCTCTGCCGTCGAGGCCTGCTGGCGCACCTCCAGGCCCCGCAGGTCTGACTGGGGGGCCTAGCGAGCCTGCGGCTTCGGCGCCGTTGTCGGCTTCGTTCCTGACACCGCAGGTCCCTGTGGGATCCAGGTCTGGATCCCGGTCGACGCCGGTTGACCTTACGACCCCTCCACCGGCACCGACCCCTATGGTGCCACCGCCAGCGCCGTCTTCGGACAACGCCGTCCCTAGTTTCAGCCCCGATCCGGGTCCGGCGTTGGAATGGTGCCGCCCGGTGCCGATGGATGAGTATTTCATCTATAACCCGGCTCCGTCCTTTCTACCTGTATACCAGGAGACTGATGAAGGGGAGGACTGGGAGGGGTCTGAGGACCCTCTGGCACAGCAGCACCAGTTAAGTCAGGACCGGGCAGACGAGCTGGGGGATGCCAGTGGTCTCGACACTTCGCCTGACACTGGCTTCATCTCTCTTCCTTCCGTGGCTACGGAGGAGGGTGCGACTTATTCTGTGGTGCTGCGCAGGGCTGCCGAGGCCCTTCACCTGGAGCTCTCTGCAGCGGCCGTAAGCACTAATCTCCTCACTGAGGTGCTTCAACCGCCAGTAAACTCTTCGGAGGCCCTCACCGACGTTCTGATGGGCACTTGGTCCAAGCCCTCCACAGTCTCTCCTGTGGATCGGAACGTGGTATGGCGCCACCGCCCTGCTCTGGGCAATCCCAGCTTTCTGTCGGTACACCCCACCCCTGAGAGTCTGGTTATCCAGGCCTCTACGTCTCTGAACCGCCTTCCCGTCCGCTCCTCTGGATCGGGAATCCAAAAGGTTGGAGCAGTTTGGTAAGAAACTGTTTTCCTCCCTCAGTTTGGGGTTGCGGTCCATTAATACCGCGTGCCTTTTGGACCGTTATACCCACTCCTTGTGGCATACAGTGGCGGACGTGCTGCCCCAGTGTCCGTAGGAGGCCAGGAAACGGCTCGCCCAGGCTCTTGCTGAGAGGCGGGACGCAGCACGGTACTCCATTCGATGTGGACTTGACACCACGGACTCGCTGGGTAGAGCGATTGCGACGACTGTGGCGATTCGTCGTCAAGCCTGGCTGAGGTCCACGAAATTTTCAAGGAATGTCCAGAGCACCCTCATGGACATGCCTTTCGATGCCCATTGCCTTCTCGGCGACAAAGCGGATAGTGCGCTGGAGCGCTTTAAGGACTCCAGGGCTATGGCCCATGGGTCTCTCGGCCCGCGCCCTGCAAACTTCCGCTTTTCGCCCCTTTCGTGGCCAAGGGAGGGGCGCCCCCACACGTTCGTCCAGCCACAGGCCGCAGAACCAGCCTCAACGCGGACGTGGATTCCGCCGTGGCGGAGCAGGGGGACAGAGAGCCAGTTAGTCCACATCTGCTCCCGCAGCATCTGCCTCAAAGCCTTCCTAGTCCGAGCTTTCAGGCCCATTCAACACCAGTGGGAGGCAGAGTTGGCCATTACCTGCTCCACTGGCGTACAATCACGTCGGACAGGTGGGTGCTGCAAATCGTCCGAAGGAGCTACTCCCTCCCCTTCGAGGCGACCCTTCCAGCCATGCCACCGCAGTACCACCGCATGTCGGGGGATCACTTGCTATTTCTGCAAGAGGAAGTTTCGGCCCTCTTGGCCAAGGGGCCATCAAGCGCGTTCCAGGCCCAGAAGTAGGACGAGGTTGTTACTCCCACTACTTTCTCGTTCCCAAGAAGGGCAAGGGGGTCCTACGCCCTATCTTGGACCTCAGAAGCGTCAACACCTTCCTCCGGAAGGAGAAGTTCAAGATGCTCACCTTAGCTCAGGTTCTGGCTGCCCTAGACCCTGGAGACTGGATGGTAGCGTTGGACTTGCAGGACGCATATTTCCACATCCCTGTCCTGCCGGCCCACCGGCGTTACCTGCGGTTCACGGTAGACCACAAGCACTTTCAGTTTACCGTGCTCCCCTTCGGCCTCACCAGTGCCTCTCGGGTGTTCACGAAAGTGATGGCGGTGGTCGCAGCGCATCTGCGCAGATTAGGGGTTCCAGTCTTCCCCTAACTTGATGACTGGCTGTTGAAGGTGGGCTCGCCCCAAGCAGTCGTCTCTCACCTCCAGACTACGGCCGACCTCCTGCATTTGCTGGGGTTCTCCATCAGCGTGCTGAAGTCGCATCTGAGTCCCTCCCAGGAGCTCCTTTTCATCGGAGCGGTTCTGGACTCGGTACAGTTTCAGGTCTATCCTCCCGAACAGCGGGTTTGGGATATTCAGGCTCTGATTCCGATCTTTCAGCCTTTTTCCCGAGTTTTGGTCAGGATGGTCCTACGGCTGCTGGGTCTGATGGCCTCCTGCATCCTGTTGGTACATCACGCCAGGTGGCGGATGCGGGCTCTGCAGTGGGACCTGAAGTTCCAGTGGGCTCAACATCAGGGCGCCCTGTCTGACCACGTCCTGATTTCAGAGGGCACTGCAAGGCAGTTGCAGTGGTGGCTCATGGACTGCTATTGGGTCTGCGGCAGATCCCTCTCCCTACCCTAACCGGAGCACGTAGTGGTGACGGATGCGTCCCTCCTGGGATGGGGGTGCCACGTGGGAGAGGCGGAGATCAGAGGCCTCTGGTCTCCAGCGGAGTCCCGGCTCCATATCAACCTATTGGAGCTGTGGTCGATCCGGCTTGCACTGAAGGCATTCCTTCCCTCTGTCCAGGGAAGTGTAGTGCAGGTGTTCACGGACAACACCACTGCCATGTGGTATTGCAACAAACAGGGGGGGGTGGGTCGTGGACCCTTTGTCAGGAGGCTCTGTGCCCCTGGACATGGCTGGAACATCAGCGCATCACCCTGGTGGTTCAACACCTGGCGGGTTCTCTGAACGCCAGGGCGGACGAAGTCAGCCGCCGGTGCATTATGGATCACGAATGGCGTCTGAACTCTGACGTGGCGCAAGGCCTCTTTCGACAATGGGGAGTGCCTTGGTTAGATCTATTCGCCACCAAAGAGAACGCACAATGTCATCAGTTCTGCGCGTTGGAGTTTCCAAGGCGGCACTCGCTCGGAGACGCTTTTCGTCACGAGTGGAGTTGCGGTCTGTTGTACGCCTTTCCGCCTATACCACTTCTGCCCAGAATGCTGAAGATCAGGCGCGACCGGGCCCAAGTCATCCTTGTGGCTCCGGATTGGGCTCGAAGATACTGGTATCCCGAGCTACTCAGTCTGTCAATCGATCTCCCGATTCGACTGCCTCTTCAGGAGGACCTTCTGTCGCAGCAGCAGGGGACTGTCCTCCACCTGAACCTGTCCAGCCTCCACCTTCATGCGTGGAGATTGAGCGGCGGCAGTTGATGCCATTTGACTTACCTCCTGAAGTCTGTGATGTTATTCTGGCAGCCAGGCGTCCCTCCACTAAGACGGTGGAACAAATTTGTGGCATGGTGTACAGCAAAGGCTATGGATCCCCTTTCCGCCCCTCTTTCTGAAGTTCTCCTCTTTCTTCTTTCCCTGACCCAGCAGGGCTCTGCTCTGGGCACCGTCAAGGTATATCTTTCAGCTGTTTCTGCCTTCTTACGGCTTCCTGATCAGCCTTCTCTTTTCAAGTCCCCTGTTAATAGATTCTTAAAAGGCATTACTCCCGTTTCCTCCTGTCCCCTTCGTAATGCCTCAGTGGGACTTGAATCTGGTGTTGACCTATCTGATGTGCGCTCCTTTTGAGCCACTTCATAACTGTCCTCTTCGTCTTCTGACTCTTAAGACTGCTTTCCTGGTTGCCATCACCTCTGCCAGAAGAGTGAGTGAGCTCCAGGCTCTTTCATCTAAACCTCCTTTCCTTTCTGTCCATCCGGACAAGGTTGTTCTGAGGACTCGCCCTTCTTTTCTTCCTAAGGTGGTTACTGCCTTCCACATCGGGCAGTCTGTTACCTTGCCCACCTTCTTTCCGCATCCCTCGAAAGAGGAAGAGAGGCTCCACCGTCTGGACCCAAAACGTCCTCTCTCCTTCTATCTGTACTGAACCAAACCGTTCCGGGTGGATGACCAACTCTTCGTTGGCTATGTGGGTGCTAAGAAGGGGTGGGCAGTGCACAAGCGGACCATCTCTCAGTGGGTCGTATTGTGCATTAAGGCCTGTTATTCCTTGGCTAAGAAGGATCCTCCTGTGGGGCTGAGGGCCCATTCCACTCGGGCCACAGCGGCTACTACTGCCTTGGTACGGGGAGTCCCTCTGCAGGACATTTGTCAGGCAGCAACGTGGGCCTCTCTGCACACGTTTGCCAAGCATTACTGCCTGGACAGCCAAGTCCGGAGAGACGGCTTCTTTGGCCGTTCCATTCTCCAGGACTTCCTCGTGTGATCTTGGTTCGCAGACCCTCCACCGGGGTTGGTATTGCTGGGGTATCTATTCTAAGGTAAGGAATCTAGCTAACGTGTTTCTTTCAGATGAACAATTTACTTACCTTTGGTAACGATATATCTGTAAGAAATATTAGTTTGTTTCCTTACCGCCCTCAACCCATTCTCCCCGTTCTGTGAACTGATATCTAGGGTTAAGGTCATCCCTTTCAGGGCCCTAGTTTCATGGCACCCATGTCGGTTTCTTGCATGGCTCTGCGTTCCTGGCGCGGAAAGCTATGTACAGAACTGACGTCGGTGCGTGAGGGCGGCGTCTAAGTACTCCGACGTCATCCCGGCGATCACGACGACGGACGCGGAGTCGCAGACGATGCCTACCGACGCGCAAGGGTACTGCAGATGAAAAATCTTTCCGGATCCAGCCTGACGCTTGGGGATATTCTAAGGTAAGGAATCTAACTAACTAATGTTTCTTACAGATATATCGTTACCGAAGGTAAGTAACTTGTTCTTTTATACAAACAAATTGGTCTGAGTTCAGTCTTTGAGTGTGTGACATCATTTGCTGCATGAGTGTGTACAACAAATGCTTAACACTCCCCTCTGATAAAGCTTTACTGCTCGCCCACACTACCACAAATAGAGAATAAGGTGCTATCTACTTTTAACTCTGCCTACCTTTGGGTTTCCACTAGACTCTGTGCACACTACACCTCATTTTGATATAGTATATGTAGATCCAAACATCAAGGAGTTACAGGGGGAAAAAACAGATTAGGTCGCCCCACTCAAAATCAGCAATACAACAACAAAGACCTAATCTGTCATCACGGCGATTTTTTATGTTTACTTTGTGAGTGGGAATGGAAGTTTATTTTCTTCCTCCACAATCTACCTTCACTGATTTAGGAGAATTGTCCCTCCTCACAATAGCCGTACATTTTATTCTAAAATAACCATCCTACAAGTCAACAGTCTCTGGGTTCACAAAGAAATACCCCATACCTTAACGGTGTATATAACACGACAATGTGTGAACATGTGAAAAAAGTGCAGGGACAAGGTAGCAGCTCACGTGCGCACCACCACAGTGAGCTTGCTGGTTAAATATCACCAGTTATGCCCACGTTTATCATCATAGGTTGCTACCTTGTAAAAAACAAAACAAAATGGTGTCCAGAAACCAGTGAACTTGGTGAAAATATGTGACAGAATCACACCCTTCAACCCCGTGTAATTAAAATGGAGATAAACCCACAGTCACCAGCAGACCACTTTATTCACAACTCGTGGGCTTATTCAAACTAAAAACATACTGCATGTATATGTAGAGCCAGCATCCTACAATAGGGTCACTTTTTTATTTTCTTTAATTGTGCATATGCCCTGGGTGTAATATAGGATTGCTTTTTTATTTAATTTAATTGGACTGCTGGGCGTCACACAAATGGTGCGCAGAGGCCCGGGGCATGATAGAGGATCACCCCCTTGATCTTATTTTTTAGTATAAAGGAGCTTTCTTAGGGACTGTCGGTTTCTTAACACTGACAGTGTCTGAAAGAAGTGAAGAGGTGTTTTTTGCTTGGACTTGCTGGGCGTCACACAGATGGTACACATGACCCCTGGGTGTGATATTGGGCGTTATTCAAATGTTAGGGGAAAACTCAGACCTTGGTAAATAAGGTGTACCGTGTGTCTGGCCAGGGAGGGACGATAATTGTCAGGTTGTTCTTTCTTCTCCATGCAAAACATTGCTATTTTTGTCCCTGAGCCGATACTGACAGACTATTGGGCTCAATGGGAAAGCAGCTTTCTGAAGAAGAAGCTCGGATGACCGACATGATGTGGAAGATTTTGAAAACCACCAGCGCAGGAATCTCAGATTTCTTGGTATTGCTGAGAATGCGGAGGGGGGTGATATTCGGGCTTTCACGCTGAGATTGCTGAAGGGGGCCTTCCCTGAGCTGGGTCATTGGGATTGGGAGGCGGAGGTGCAGAGAGTGCATCAGTTTCCCCTCATGTAAAAAAAAAAAAAAAAAGATGGCAACCAGATCCAGATGAGAAGCCTGGAACCATCCTGGTGTTTTTTGGGAACTTCCTCCTACGCCAGGCGATTTTTGAGAAAGCCAAACTAGAGGCCAAATACACATTTGATGGTCATACTTTTTTTCAGGCCGTACTTCTTCCATGTGACGATGGAGAGAAGTTTGCGTTTGCGGCAATTGATTGGGCCTTTCCAGGGACTTGGCTGTGAAGTTTATTTATTGAGCCCTGCCCGCCTCAAGGTTATTTTTAAAGGAAATCCCTGGGTATTTTCATCTGAAATTCAAGCCGAAGAATTTTTAGAGGAGATTTCGACTTGGAAGAGCAGTGTATAATTGAGGAATATACAATTGACTCGCATAGGATAAAATCTCCAAATATAAGCAGTATATAAATTGTGGTATCTGAAGTTGTGTGGGGATTTAATTAGTTTTGCGGGTGCGGCATAGTTATGCCAGTCTGATTTGGGCCAAATTTGATGATTTTCCCTTTTTTTCTCACTGGTTAGAGGATAGTCACTAGAGTGGTGCAGGTAGGTGTGACAGGGCTGGGGGTGGCCGGGGGCGGCATGAGTGCAGGAGGCATCACAAGAGTAATTCTGACCTATTTGCTCACAGCTTGGGTGGGAAGTGCAAGGAGGATCGGGGGCATGGGGTGGGTGGTTGGCGATGGGGACATTCCAACCATGCTTAGTAGGGGAGGTAGTTATGGGTAGGATGTATGACAAGTGTTGGCCGGTAATAACTAAGACGTAGATGAGTAACTTGAGAATAGCTTCAATAAACATCTGTGGGTTAAATAATCCCTTAAAATAAAGAAGGGTTAATGTGGACATACAGTTTTTGAAAGCAGACATTGTCTGTCTACAAGGGATGCACATAGAGTCAAACAGACGGGAGGTATTAGAACTAGAGGGGTATCCACTCGTGACAAACACCACACAAGGGAGGCGCACACGTGGGGTAGCCATTATGGCTCGCAAGGGGAGGGTTAGGTTTCCAAGTAGCATGGAGGAAAAATTTGGCGGATGGGCTATTGTGCAATACTGTGTTAATAACAATGTGATTCAGAGGAAAAAAGGGGAGGTTACAAGGGCGAATGCTGCAATTTTCAACTTTGCCGCAAAGATGGGTAAGCGCCCATTTGCGGGAATGGTGAAAATATATCAGGCCAAAAGTGTTGCTATAGCTAGCTATGGGAGCGAAATTTGGGGCTATGCAGCAACTGATGCTCTGCAGGTGGCGGAGAACACCTTCTAAAAACGTCTCCTAGGAGTGCCCATTGGAACATCAAACCTGGTGGCACATGAAGAACTGGGGTTGGCATTTTTATGTGATACTTTGGCCATGCGCCCTTTGTTGCTTTGGCTTAACTGTTGGTTAAACAAAGATTTTGCTCTCAACCCACCAGATCTTAAGAGAACATATGAGCCTCGATCATATGTCACGCATTCCATGGTTAAAATACATTAAGGGTTGTTTCGAAGAGCTGGGGCGGCCGGATCTTTTTTAAAAGCCTGACTCTATTACTTTGAAGGATGTGGAATTTGTAAAGAAAACTTTTACTACCCTAAAAAAGCATTGTAGAGATGATCTAGAAATTGGAAAATCTAGCGTCTATAAACATGTGATGCTTAAAACAATCCCATACAATGAGCCATATCTTTTGTGGCCATTGACGTCCCATGAGCGGTTTTTATTGATCAGGTTCCGATTGGACTATTTCCATCTGTTACTTGCTGTCCCAAAAGGGAGCTGCAGAGGCCAGGTGATAGCATCCTGTGGCTGCGACGGAGTGTCTACTCAGGACTTGCTACACTTTATGTTTTTCTGTAAATGTTATGAAGTACCTCGCAGATATTTTTTAACACCTCTTTTAAAGAAGTTGAATTTTACCCATGTCCGCCCAGCTCTTTTTTATTTACAACTGCTGAAACCAGATTGTGTAACTTTTATAGTAGGCTTTCTGAAATCCTCTCTGAGATCTAAGATCTGTATGGAGAGCTAGTAAACTTTCAACGTTGGTAGGCACCCCCCATTACTACCCATATAGATTAAGATTTGGCCTCTGGCTGTGTGGTTTTTTCCCCCCTATTATTCCTTGCATTAGATGTATATACTTTTGTATTTTAGGGGACCATCTGTGTCAATTTTATTGTTATGAATTGTATGTTTTAATTGCTACATAGAGTTGTGTAACTTTTGTGGTTTTTATTTTAAAGCCGAATAAAGTATTTTGAAATTGAAAATTGAAACAATGTGTTACATTATGTTCTGTATATGGACCAGTGGCCGATGATCCGACTATTTTTGATTGGCTTAATGAATTGGCCGCTCCCTCTTTTAATCTGTGGAGATTTTAATAACATTAATACTAACAGGGGTAGCTCTAAAACAGGTGAGGAACAGTTTCAGAGCCGCAATCCAAGGGTTTCTAGATCTCTGATGCACTTATGTATGGCCCATGGGTTATCCGATGGTTGGGCCAAACAGGAACCACACTCTCCGGTATTCACGTTCTTTTCTGCTCCACATCGGGTCCATGTTGGGCTGGATTACTTTTTCATGTCTCATGTACTAGTACAGACAAGCCGAATACATAAATATCCCAGGGTCATGTCTGACCACAACCCTTTGGTGTTGGAGATGGAGGTAGCTTTTCCCCCTGTCTCTAGCTGATCATTCAAAAGGGCTTTGATGTACGATGAGGAATATATTAAGTACATGAATAATTGGATTCTGAGGTTTATAGTGAGAATATAGGGAGCACCCGGATAGATGTTGTCTGGGATACTTTTAACTCAGTAATATGTGGGGATACAATAAAATACAGCTGGTCGCATCAGAACACAGGGAATAAAACTGCTGCAAGAACTGTATGAGAATTTATTAGCCGCAGAAAAACAGCTAATTACGGCTAAAACTTGGGGCGAAGAAATTTAAAGGGCCGAATTGAGTGTTGCGGTTGCCAAATCTGCGAGAGTTGATATTTCTGCTAAAAAAGCTGCTGATAAATACACGGTCTGGAAGAGCAAGATGTATGAATTTAATGAAAGGGTGGGGCATCTGCTGGCTGTGCGCACGAGGCAGAAGATGACGAAGGGGGAGATCAGGGAGATTCATTATCCTCAAAGTGGGATGATTTCTGACCCGGCCGGAATACACTCCTCCTTCAAAAAATATTATCTGCAGCTGTATACTGAGGAGATTTGCCAGGTGGGCCAAGAAATTAATGAATATTTAGAGGGTATGTCACAAGAGAGACTAACCATAGAAGAACAAGAGCTTCTGGAACACCCAATTACGGGTCGAAGAGCTCATTATGGCCATCCAATCGATACCGGCTGGGACAGATCTTATCCCTGGGGAGTTTTATAAGATTACCTCCCGCTTGCAAACTGTTATGGTGGAGGTCTTTTTAAAAGCACCATCAGGGGGAGAGGCACCAGAGTCGGGCTTCGGCCGATAGAATAGTCTTTCCCAAGAAAAGGAAACCTGCTCAAGAACTAGGATCTTATCGGCCAATCACTTTGGTCAATAGTGATGTAAAAATTGATGCTAAAGTCTTAGCTGTGAGATTAGCCAGGGTAATCAAGAAGTTAGTCTTCCTTGTTCAGCATGGGTTTATCCCTGGACGTAACACAATTGATCATATATGTTGTGCGATTACATTATTTGATGGCCGGAGACCCTATATCACTAATTCTGCTTGATGCGGAGAAAGCTTTCGATAGGGTCTCCTGGGTTTATTTCAGTAGTCCAAACTTTATATCGCAACCCAGTGGCCAGGATTTCTGTGATGGGTGGTATGTCCTGGGTGGTATGTTCGACAGGGTAGCTATTGGACGCGGTACAAGACCGGGGTGCCCCTGCTTTTCCTTACTGTTTGCCCTTGATATAGACCCATTGATTAGGAAAATTAAAGGCAATGCCCTTAATTTTACTGCGACACGGTAAGGGAGGTTAGACGAAAATCTCAGCATGTGCTGATGATTTAGCAATTGCTACCCCCGAACCGGAGGGCTCCATAAGAGAAATTGAGATGGAGGCTGTGAAGTTCGGGCAGCTGTCCGGGTACCGGTTAAATCAAAATAAAACACAAATTGTTGTCAACAGGGTAGTTCAGTTAAGTGATAGACGGGTGGTAACGTATGCAGTTTACCTTGATGTGGATATCACCACAAATATTGAGAAAATCGTGCAGAATAATTTGAGTCTGCTGATTCAGAGAACTAAGCTCAACTTTGCAAGAATGAATAATCGTAGGCTTACATTGATTGGGAGGAGCAATGTAGTAAAAGGTTTGTTTTTACCTAAAAGTTTGTACTTTTCTAGGGCTATACCCTTGGAGGTAGAGGGCTGCTGGTTTGAGGTACTAGATAAGATGATTTCAAGATTCTTGTGGACATATTCACGCCCCAAAAAAGGTTTGAAGCTTCTGACACTCCCTAAGGAACGTGGCGAATGGACTGTGCCAAATCTCCAGCTGTATTACTGGGCCTCTGCCCTTTAACAAATGATAGTCCTGTTGAAGGGGGAAGGAGAGAAGGGATTAGGCAAGGATGACCCTTCCTCAACATATGAGCTACCATTGGGAGGTGAAGCTGGGGCTGCCTTATGCGTCAACTTGAGTTTGGATGCTTCAAAAGGGTCAAGTTCAAAATACTGATTTGTGCTTATAGAGTATTGACGAGGGTCAGGGAGAAATTGGAGGAAGGTCGCTTGAACTGCTAAACCCATCTGTATAATAATACCTTGCTCTCTGATATCTTAAGGATGCTCATGTCAAGCACTGTAAAGAACTCGGCCTGTCAAATTTGGGTGATTTTGTGGTGATGCGGGTATTTGCTCATTTGAGGAGATAAAATGTAAGTTTGGGCTGGAGCATAGGAAATTCTTCAAGTACTTGCAGATCAGAGACTTTTTGAGGAAAAAAGGTGTGGGGACTAGCGGGTTTTCTAGGGTTGATGTGATTGACTCTGTTCTTAAATGTAAGCTTCTTAAATCAAAGTTTCTGTAATATAAGGGTACACTTTATAGGATGTTGATTGGTAGAATGGCAGACGACCTAGCCAAATATACTAGAAGGTGGGAAGAATTGCTGCAAGTGGATACAGGGGAGTGTGAAGACTCTTTGCATTTTGGTCATTCCATCTTCATTGCTGCAAATATTGATGCAGCATTATAAGACATGGTTTCATCTTTATATTACTCCAGCGAAGATCGCAAAATGTGGAGGGACTGCAGGAACTTATTTCCCCACGATGTGGTAACTGAAGGAAGTGACCCGATTAGGGCCACCCGGATCACTCGCGACCGACTCTCAGCCTTCAATACAAATGAAAAATCGGTCAGATAGTAGAGAATACAAACCAAGTATATTTTATTCAGGTACACTCGAGCAGAGTCCAGTCTGACCAGCCTCCTGAGATTGCTGCAGAGGGACTGACTTCAGCAAACATAGAGATACATCTGAAAGAGACACGTTAGTGATAGATTCCTTACCTTAGAATATCCCCAGGCATCAGACTGGATCCGGGAAGTTTTGCTAACAGTACCCCTGAGCATCATTAGGTGGCGTCGTGCGGCTCCGCGTCCGTCGCTGGCATTGTATGCGCCGGGATGACGTCATGGAGACTACTTAGGTGCCACCCATGCGCGCTGACGTCAGTTCTTCTTTTTTTTTATCCGCGCCAGCAAGCGCAGATCCAGTTAGAGCACATACCTTAGTCACTTTTTGACTATTATTATTTATTATTTTAATTTACAGGGCGCAACAGCTACCCAAAAATCTGTTTCCCGGCACCAAGCAGACTAGGTGTAGCTAATAAAAGGCAGTAATAGGAGGGGTTACTGTTTAAATAACCAGGTTTTGAGTGATCTGCGGAAGCGTGTGTAAACAGTCTCTTTGCGTATGGCGAGAGGAAGGGTGTTCCACAGTGATGGACCTAGGTAAGTGAAAGATCTTCCCCCCCCATCCAGGATAGTTTGAACCTAGGTACTGTGAAATATCCGAGAGTGGTAGATCATAGATGGCGAGTGGTGGCATAGGGACGGACAAGAGAGTTAAGATTCTGTGGTGCCGTTCCCATTTTTATCTTGAACATATAGCTCAGGGTTTTAAATTTAATGCGGGTCTCCACCCTGAGCCAGTGTAGGTTACGGAGGTAGTCAGATATCGGGGTGGCTTTGGGAACCTTGCAAAGTAATCTTGCTGCAGTGTTCTGTACTAACTGCAGTCTTCGAGTCACTGCTTTGTTTGAGCCAAGGTAAAGGATGTTTCCATAGTCCAGCCGAACGTACGTCAACCGTAGAATTGGATGTGGGTGGGTTGGCGCATAAGAGCTTGTTGAGGACACCTATATTCAGTTGTTTCCAGTCTCTTTTGGGGACCTTGAGGGAAGGGAAAAAATGGGTAGGGGATGAAAGGGGCGTTAGGCAGAATTTGGATATAAAGTGATCTGACCAGCATATGGGTGTTGCCGGGGCACAGTGGATGTGAGGAAGGCTCGAAAAGATGGGGTCAAGCAGGTGGCCGGCTCTGAGTGGGGCCTGTATTTAGTAGGTTAATATTCATAGATGCGAGGTCAGAAATGAAGTTGCTGCAGGTAGAATTAAGGGGATCGTCAAGATGTAAGTTTAGGTCGCCTAGGACTGAGAACTTCTTGGAATTTAAAAGGAAAGGGGTTATGAGGTTGGGAAAGGATGAGGTCCAGTTGGTGGGGGGTCCTGGCGGGCGGTAAACTAAAACACCGGAAAGTGTGAAATTGGGGTTGAGGGATATTTTAAATAGGGCGGCTTCGCAGTTGGGAAAGTCTGACGGATCAAATTTGCATTGAAAAAGATTTTTAAAGATGATGGCTATCCCCCCCACTTTTTGTCACTCTGTCCTTCCTGACGATGGCATAATTGGGAGGTAGTGCTGCTGCCACATCAGGGCCGGCACTCTCATGGAGCCAGGTCTCTGTGAGGATCAAAGCGTCAGGTTGTTCGTCTAGAAGAAGGTCAAGGATCTCCATTTTATGCTTGGGGAGTGATCGGCAATTTAGACTGAGGAACGTAAAATCTTTGATAGGTCGGACTGACGAGTGAGGGTAGGATTCAGTACCAGGAGAGGAGAGGTGGAGGGACTGTGAAGTGACATGGGCAAAGTTGCAGCAGGGTCAGACCTTCACAGCTAGGCTGTCAGCAGTGAACCGGGTGCATTTTGGGTTAACTGGGGGGCGGAGAGCTAGGAGTTGTTTAGAAGAGAGATTCAGCCGATTTATGCACTTTTGACCAGGGGTCGTGGCCCCTGGCCCCGTTTGGACGCGGACGGGCGCAGACGGGCTTGCCTTCGGCGCGGCAGCGGCGCGCCCGCTGCGCGCGTCCACTGCGCTGGAGAAGTGGCATTGGATTTAAGTAGAGAGGAGCTCTAGGTCACGTGACCGTCAGAGCGCCGCCTCCCCCAAGCCTGAGCAGCTGATAGCAATCAAGGAAAGCGTGCACACGCCCACACCCTCCACAACAATCAGGGTAGAAGCCCTGCGGTGGACCGAGGTGAGAGCGGGAATTACCACAAAGTGCAAATAAAATGCTGAGTGAAGTATGAGGTTATATTAAAAAACAAAGGACAGAGATTCGTTTTTTTTTTAAAATCGCCAGAGCGCAACAATTAGACTGGAGCAAGCCTCCACTTTACTTTCAGGATCTCACCCTGCAATTACTGCGCGCGTCCACTGCGCGGGAGAAGTGGCAATGGACTTAAGTAGAGAGGAGCTCTAGGTCACGTGACCGTCAGAGCGCCGCCTCCCCCAAGCCTGAGCAGCTGATAGCAATCAAGGAAAGCGTGCCCACACCCTCCACAACAATCAGGGTAGAAGCCCTGCGGTGGACCGAGGTGAGAGCGCGAATTACCACCTTTTGAGACTTTTTGTCTTCCCCCTTTTTTCTCCTGGTGCACGTAGGGATGCCTGGATTTAAGTCTTGTGGGGCCTGCCGTCCCAATATGTCGGCGGTGGACCCCCATGATGTTTGCCTCTACTGCCTGGAGACCGAAAATGACTCCCAGTCCTGCCGGGACTGTCGGGCCATGGCCCAGAAGGCCGTAAGGGAGCGGCGCCGGAAGCTGCTGGAGGTCCGGCACTCATCCCAGCGTCGTTCCAGATCCAGGGACCGTTCCCGGGATCGCTCGCGTGGCCGCAGTCGTCGCTCCTCGGGCTTCAAGTCTTCGCCCTCGAATTCCGGAAAGCGACGTCATAAAAAGGTTGAAGAAGCGTGTTTACTCTCCGACGTCCCACCGTCAGTCCTCGGATGCGGAGGAGGGGGACAGGGGCTCTGCCTTGCAGCTCCTTTGGAGCCTGGGAGTCCCGCGGCCTACCCGCCTTACCCGGGTCCGTCGGCGACTCCCGAACAGGTGCAAGAGTTTCTTGCCACCATGGACCGCCTTTTTAGGCCTCGGTCTCCCGCCGGCACGCCTTCGGGCCCCGCGGTCCCATGTCCAGATCCTGTTGGGTCGTCGGCTCCACCGGCGGATCCAGCTTCGGCACCACAGGATCCTGCGCTGTTGGCTCTGACCCCAGCGCCACGAGGTCCGGCGCTGCCGGCTCTGGCCCCAGCGCCGCCTCCGGCGCCACAGTGGGTGCCGTTCATTCCGCCCATGCCCCGGTTCCAGGACCATTTTGTTCCTGCCTGGGATCCGCATTGGGAGATGGTGCCGGCCCGGCCGGAGCCGTTCACAGCGCCGTATGTTCCTGCTCCGGCTCTGCCGCTACAGCCAGTTCCTCCTGCAACGGAGGTGGAGGATGACTGGGAGCGATCCGAGGACACTCTTGCCCGTCAGTGTGACTCCGAGCAGGACTGGGTGGATGACCTGGAGGACGCCGGCGACCTCGATGTCTCTTCTGACCCGGGGTTTGCCTCTCCCCCACCTACTATGGAGGAGGGCGCTTCCTACACGAAGGTGCTCCGTCAGACTGCTGAGGTCCTCAACCTCAATCTTCCTACGGTGGCCCTCAAAACTAATCTCCTCACTGAGGTGCTCCAGACGGTGTCTACTTCTTCGGAGCCCCTGCTTCTCTTCAACGACACCCTCACCAACGTCCTGTTGGGCACTTGGTCGAGGCCGGTTGCGGTGGTCCCTGTGGATAAGAATGTCGCCAGGCACCACCGCACGGCGCCTGGTGACCCCGTGTTTCTGACCACTCATCCCACGCCTGAGAGTCTGGTCATCCAAACCTTGACGTCGCAGAGTGCCATTCCCACGGCTCCACCGGATAACACCACCTGCTTATTGGGCTGCTTTTCCCACGCGGTGTGGGATACCGTTGCTCAGGTGTTGCTTCAGGGTCCTGATGAGGTCCATGGTGTACTTTCCCTGGCGGTTGCTGAGGGTAAGGATGTGGCTAAATAAACCATTCGGTGTGGTTTGGGCACCACTGACTCGTTGGGCAGGTCTCCACGCCTGGCTGCGATCTACTGGGTTCTCGCCCGATGTCCAGAGCTCGCTCACGGACATGCCCTTTGATGTCACTCGCCTGTTTGGCGATAAGGCTGACTGTAGCGTTTTAAGGACTCGCGGGCCACGGCCAAGTCCTTGGGACTTTCCGCCAAAAGCACGGCCACTCCTGGTTTTCGTTCCTTTCGTGGCCACGGCAGAGACGCCCAGGCACGTTCCTTCAGCAAACCTGTGCAGAACCAGCCTCAGCACGGCCGCAGCTTCCGCAGGAGCAGGTCTGTGAATCAGCGTGGTGGGGTCAGTCCACCTCTGCCCCCCCTGCTTCTACCTCCACACCCCTCCTAATCCGAGCTTTGTGGAGCACCCGACACCGGTGGGTGGCAGGATCCGCCACCACCTCCCCCACTGGCGCGAGATCACGTCGGACAAGTGGGTGTTGCAGATCATCCGCAGGGGTTACTCCCTGGCCTTTCAGTCCTCCCCTCCAGCCATGCCACCTCGGTGCCACCGCATGTCGGGGGATCACTTGGTACTTCTCCAGCAGGAAGTCACGGCCCTCTTGGCAAAGGGGGCCATCGAGTGCGTTCCTTGGCCGGAAGTAGGGAGTGGTTGTTGTTCCCACTACTTTCTGGTCCCCAAAAAGGACAAAGGGGGGCCTGTGCCCCAATTTGGACCTCCGGAACGTCAATCGCTTCCTCCGGAAGGAGAAGTTCAAAATGCTGACTCTGGCTCAGGTCCTGGCTGCCCTCGACCCTTGAGACTGGATGGTAGCGTTGGGCTTGCAGGACGCATATTTTCACATCCCCGTCCTGCTGGCCCACCGGCGTTACCTGCGGTTCACAGTAGGCCAGGACCATTTTCAGTTTGCCGTGCTACCCTTCGGCCTTACCAGCGCCCCTCGGGTGTTCACGAAAGTGATGGTGGTGGTCGCAGCTCATCGGCACAGGTCAGGGGTGTCAGTCTTCCCCTATCTAGACGACTGGTTGTTGAAGGCGGGCTCGCCCCAGGCGGTCATCGACAACCTTCAGACTACGGCCGACCTCCTGCATTTGCTGGGGTTCTCCATCAACTTGCCGAAGTCGCACCTGAGTTCCTCTCAGAAGCTCCCCTTCATCAGAGCGGTTCTGGATTCAACGCTGTTTCGGGTTTATCCTCCCGAGCAGCGAGTCCGGGATATTCAGGCTCTGATTCCGATCTTTTAGCCTCTGCCCCGGGTTTGTCAGGATGACACTCCGGCTTCTGGGCCTGAAAGCCTCTTGCATCCTGCTGGTGACACATGCCCGATGACATATGCAGGCTCTGCAGTGGGACCTGAAGTTCCAGTCGGCCCAGCATCAGGGCGACCTGTCCGATCATGTCCAGATCTTGGCGGGAACTGCCCGGCAATTGCAGTGGTTGCTCACGAATCGCGATTGGGTCAATGGCAAATCCCTCTCCCTTCCCCAACTGGAGCACACAGTGGTGACGGATGCGTCCCTCCTGGGATGGGGAGGCCACTTGGGGGAGGCGGAGATCAGAGGCCTCTGGTTCCCTCGCGGAGTCCCTGCTCCATATCAATCTGTTGGAGCTTTGTGCGATCCGACTTGCACTGAAGGCATTCCTTCCCTCTGTCCCGGGAAGTGTGGTGCAGGTGTTTACGGACAACACCACCACCATGTGGTATAGCAACAAACAGGGCGGGGTGAGGTCCTTGACCCTATGTCAGGAGGCTCTGCGCCTCTGGACATGGCTGGAACATCAATTCATCACCTTGATGGTTCAACACCTGGCAGGTTCTCTGAACGCCAGGGCAGACGAACTCAGCCGCCGGTGCTTGATGGATCACGAATGGCGTCTTCACTCGGAAGTGGTGCAAGGTCTCTTTCAGCAGTGGGGAGAGCCTTTGTTAGATCTATTCGCCACCGAAGAGAACACGCAATGTCTTCAGTTCTGCGCATTGGAATTTCCGAGGCGGCACTCGCTATGCGGCACTTTTCGTCGCGAGTGGAGTTGCGGTCTATTGTACGCCTTTCCGCCTATACCACGTCTGCCCAGAGTGCTGAAGAAGATTCGGTACGACCGGGCCCAAGTCATCCTTGTGGCTCTGGATTGGGGACGACGATACTGGTATCCTGAGCTACTCAGCATGGGGACCGACTCCCCCCCCCCCCCTGATCCGGGAGGGTCTTCTGTCGCAGCAGCAGGGGACGGTCCTCCACCCGAACCTGTCCAGCCTCCACCTCCATGCGTGGAGATTGAGCGGCGACAGTTGACAACTTTTGATCTTCCTCCCGAAGTCTGTGATGTCATTCTAGCTGCCAGGCGTCCCTCCACTAAGACGGTGTGCGCCTGCCGGTGGAGCAAGTTTGTGGCATGGTGCACAGCTAAGGCTGTGGATCCCCTTTCTGCCCCTCTTTCCGAAGTCCTTCTGTTCCTTCTTTCTTTGGCCCAGCAGGGCTCTGCTCTGGGCACTATCAAAGGCTATCTTTCGGCCATCTCCGCCTTTTTACGGCTTCCAGATCAGCCTTCTCTTTTTAAGTCCCCGTTTGTTAACCGTTTCCTAAAAGGCATTACGCACACGTTTCCTCCCGTGCCGTTCAAAATGCCTCAATGGGACTTAAACCTTGGTTTGACATATCTGATGTGCGCTCCCTTCGAGCCCCTTCATACCTGTCCTTTGCGTCTTCTCACTCTTAAGACTGCTTTCCTTGTAGCTATCACCTCTGCCAGATGAGTGAGCTCCAGGTTCTTTCTTCCAAACCTCCTTTCCTTTCTGTTCATCCGGACAAGGTGGTTTTAAGGACCCGTCCTCCTTTTTTTGCCAAAGGTTGTCACGCCCTTCCACATCGGGCAGACCATCACTTTGCCCACCTTCTTTCCGCCTTCGCATCCTTCAAAAGAGGAAGAGAGGTTCCACCGTCTGGACCCAAAACGTGTGCTCTGGTTCTATCTGAAGCGCACACAGCAGTTCCGGGTGGATGACCAGCTCTTTGTTGGCTACGTGGGCGCCAAAAAAATACGGGCCGTGCACACACGGACCATCACTCGGTGGGTCGTTCTGTGCATCAAAGCATGTTACTCGTTGGCTAAGAAGCCTCCTGTGGGGCTGCGTGCCCATTCTACCAGGGCAACGGCAGCCACTACTGCCTTGGGACACGGCGTTCCCTTGCAGGACATTTGTCAGGCAGCTACGTGGGCCTCGCTGCACATATTTACCAAGCATTACTGCCTTGACGGTCAAGTCTGGAGAGACGGCTTCTTTGGCCGTTCTGTTCTCCGTGAATTTCTGGTGTAATCCTGTTCGCAGACCCACCACCGGGGTTGGTATTGCTGGGGTATCTATTCTGAGGTAAGGAATCTACCACCAGGGTTGGTATTGCTGGGGTATCTATTCTGAGGAAAGGAATCTATCACTAACGTGTCTCTTTCAGATGCACAAGTTACTACTTGTGTAATGATATATCTGTAAGAGACATTAGTTAGTGATGGATTCCTTACCGCCCCACCCATCCTCCCCGCTCTGCGAACTGATTCTAGGGTTAAGGTCATCCCTTTCAGGGCCCTACTTTCTTGGCACCAGTGGTAACTTTCTTGCATGGCTTTGCGTTCCTTGCGCGGAACGTCTTGTACAGAACTGACGTCAGCGCGCATGGGTGGTGCCTAAGTAGTCTCCATGACGTCATCTCGGCACATACAACGCCAGCGACGGATGCAGAGCCGCACGACGCCACCTACTGATGCGCAGGGGTACTGCTAGCAAAACTTTCCGGATTCAGTCTGACGCCTGAGGATATTCTAAGGTAAGGAATCTATCGCTA
This sequence comes from Triturus cristatus, assembly GCF_964204655.1. Lineage (NCBI taxonomy): Eukaryota > Metazoa > Chordata > Amphibia > Caudata > Salamandridae > Triturus > Triturus cristatus. Next base: position 915,750,093 of record NC_140580.1, on the reverse strand, counting down.
ACTAATGTCTCTTACAGATATATCATTACACAAGTAGTAACTTGTGCATTATGTACGTTTCCTGAATCAAGAATGTCCGCCTCTAATGGAAATCTACTAGCAGGTGCAGCTAAAACAAATAAGTACACTAAGACGAGTCTCGACTCCGAGGCCGGGCACACATTATCTCTGGAGCAAGGTCATGCTGTTCATGTCTGCTACTGGACTAGTGTGAGAGAGCCTCTATCTATGGAAATGGAATGCATTAATAAGAACAGTGTATTCATTAGCAGAGCGAGGCCTAACCTTGGAGAAAGGAACATTTCCACAGCCTACTTCTCTAGTCAAGGAATACATAGCTGATGACATGATTCAAAATGGCGGCTAAATCTAAAACCGTGTATGCAAAGACAACATGTGAAAAAATACCAGCAATCAGCTAGAAAGATAAGGATCTTCCAACCCCAGGACGTGAACATACCCCAGAACCACCCCGAGAGAGTCCAAGCACCATTTTCTTGGGGTATGTTAGATGAGTCTATGCAATTTCTGTATATAAGCATATACATTTTGGGCGTGGTCAGGTATATACACACAACAGCTACTGCCAATGACGTGACAGGCCCCACCCCTATCTGTAAGTATGACGTCTAACACCATCCGGTTCTGCAAGGTAACTAACCTTGTAGCCTGAAGCTCAGCAGTGGCGTTTGTCAGTATACCAGCTGTTGTATTAATAACCCCTTCAACAACGTTTGTTAACCCACACATTTTAAGGCTATTAGACATGGGGCCCCAAAAGGGTACGATACCCTTCATGGATTCCTCAAACTGTTGCAAAGTGGTATGTGTCTGGTCTATATCTTATGTGTCAATGACCCTCCTGACTCTGGGGAAGTATGCACTCCTACGCTGCAACCGATGATCTTTATGGTAATTGGACAGTACTATATAGACACGGGGAAGGAGAAAAGAGAACACCGGCCCGACCATCCCCCGGGAGCCAGACATAAGCTTGGGATCCGCAAACAAAATATACATTAGGGGCGGTATTAAGGCCGGACTATCGTCGTTCTCAATCTGTATGTGGAATTGCATCTTCTCTCCCCCACCTTTATCCTTCTGGTCCCCTGGACACAGAAACTAGCTGTTGTGTTGACCACTGACACTGCTATTGGCTGGTCTTCGGTAAAATTACCAGCCTAGAAAGACTGGAAATACTCTGATGTGTTAAACACCTGGAAATCAGCCATTTCCATTCAAGACCATGTCTCGTTCTTGACTCTTTTGTATGCGTTCATACAGGGCATTAAAAACTAATTACTAAACGCCTCTGGTCCTGTCGACTTTCGTGGGGGAGCCCTGTGATGGAAACGTACATTCTATACCACAGTGCGAGAATCAGCAGGTGTCCTATTCAGAGTATAGGATCGGGGATGGGGGTGCACCATACTGAGCCATTCAAACCAACCCTCGCAACTACCGATGTATGACAGTGGCATGGACAACAAATTATCACTTTTATGAGACACTGAGGGAAGCAACCCATAAACCCAGCAATTGGTTGTATTCAACACCTCATGGGCCTGATGCAACATTTGTACAAATACATTATCTTTATAAGACTTTGTGTTTTCCTTTGGAAGGGGCCAAAGTCACAAACAGATGTTCATGGGTAATGGGTGTTGTACCAACCAAAAAATGTACAGGATACTTCTCCTCTAGAAACCAGGATATTCCCAATACAATTATTAACCCAATCGCAACTATTGATGCAAAAACAATGAAACGGATACATTATGAAGCAAAGGGGGAATGCAGTAAAAAGCAATAACGGGGGCAAATGTTCCCAGTGTCCGTCTGAGCCTGACTGATACAGGCTCCTATTGTTCATTAACATTGCCGCTTTTGAGCACCGGCGGTGGAGCTGCTCAGTCCTAGCTCTTGAGAAATCCCACGTTGCACAGGATAATGTACCCCCCCTTCAAGGGAGCACATTTGGTATATCCTGTCCAACGTCAGAAAGGTGCACCAACCTGGCCTTTTCCTCAACTAACTCCATTGGTACTATAGCACTGTACACCCTGACTTGCACAGTTCATCCCCAACTAATCTGACTTCTCCTTTGATGCACCATCCTTCTGCCGACGATGAAAATTGTACCAAGTGACTCCAGGCACAGAGGGGATCTTTAAGGGCTCTGATCTCATGGGGTGGGGAACAGCTGCATTTAGTATGTCGTTTTCAGCATCCGTTTGGGTCCATATAAGCTGCGCTTCGCTGAAGGGGACAAACTGAGGTATCTTCTCACCCTCCTTGTCCCCGATACCATCCCTCACCCATTCGTCATAGGGTGAGGGATGGTCAGCGACTTTCACAGCTGTCCTGGTGGCGAGGAGGACCAACTCTGGCCCCTTCCAACAGGGCTCCAAGCTCTTTTTCCGCTGAAAGTTCTTCAGCAACACCCAGCACCCCGGATGGATATTATGACCAGGCCCCTCTGGAATAGGTGAAAGGGACTCGTGAATCTGTTGGTGAATAGAATGCCAACCTTTAGTTAACTCATACAAGTAATCTGTCAACAAAGGATACTCAATTTCCTAGAATCTACGCGGACGCGGGAAGCCCCAGACATTCGCCTGGCGTCTGAACACGACCTCGTAGGGTGACAATCCTGTCCTGTTCTTGTGGACAAAAGAGCTAGCGGTAAAGCATCTGGCCATTGCAACCCTTTGGTCGCTTGAATCTTTGCCAATTTCAGTTTGAGAGTACCATTGTACTTCTCAACCAAACCTGGGGGTGATTCGCAGCATGGAACTTCTCTCTGATGTGTGGTATCTCGCAAACTAGCTGAATAACCTTGGCATTGAAAAGACTTCCGTTATCACTCCAGATCAAACGGGGCAAGCCGAAGCAAGGAAAGAACTCCTTCAGGAGTATCTTTGCAGTCCCAATGGCTGTATTCTGTTTAGTTGGATAAGCCTCAAACCATTTACTGAACACACGAACCACCATCAACACATACTTCAAATTATTGACCCTGTCCATTTCAATAAAGTCCATTTGAAGGACCTCAAAAGGGAAAGTGGGAGGTGTAAAATTACCAGGTGGTCAAGGGGTACACTTGCCAGGATTGTGCATCATGCACACCATGCAGTATTATACTAAATGTGCAGCTGTCTTGAAGATGTTGTCATTTTGCCATACGGGGTCTAACAACTTGCAAATACCCTTAGCACTTAATTGAGCTGGCCCCTGAGCCATAGTGACTACAGGAAGAACATATGCATCTGACAACATACATCTCTGCTTTCCTGACTTGTCAATCCAACATCCTTCATCATTCAAATTTGCTGTACTTTCTTGCCACACCGCTAATTCCTCCACCGTGGCCTCACTCTGTATCTCCTTCACATTTTCTGGTGTATACTCAAACATGGAGAACTGGGGCACCCACCTGGCGGGACCTGCTACAAACATTCTTTTTATCTTTGTTCGGGCTGTTTCCTTAGCTGTCTGATCTGCAAAAGCGTTCCCCTTTCCCACATAGTCAGTATGGACGCTGCACTTCACTATTATCAACTTCTCAGGGAGTGTAAAAGCAGACAAAAGCCTATGTATAAGAGGGCCATGTTGAATTCTCGTCCCACGGAAAGTAAGGAACCCTCTCTTTGCCCAGAGCCGCCCAAAATTACGGGCGACTCCAAAGCCGGACTGGCTGTCAATATAAATATTAACAACCAGTCCCTCGCTCAATTCACAGCCTCGAATAAGGACAACTAGCTCTGCAGCTTGAGCTGACTGATAGGGAACTTGTGACGTCTCAACTACCATGCGCAGTGTTGTAATTGTGTATGCAGCAGTTGTAGTGCCATCTGGTAACTTAAAACAAGAGCCATCGACATATTTCTTGGGGGTCAGATAAGGCGACATCAGTCAGGTCTACCCGTCCTTTCGTCTCTTCTTCTGTCTGAAAATACAATCATGTATGTCAATCTCCTCATTCTCAGAAGAGAGGGGTAGTAACATAGCTGGATTCAGAGTGGCACAGCGTTTGATCGTTATGTGCTTTTGAAAGAGTTGGCTCATAACCTGTCAGACGGGCACTTGTGAGGTTCTGCGTCCTTGTCTTTTTCAAAAGTGTATCCAGAGCATGGGGTATCATAACTGTGAGGTCAGTATTGAGTACGAGTCCCACAGATCGTCTTATTGAGACAACCACAGCAGCGACTGCTCTTAGACAGCTCGGGAGGGCTCGGGCGACAGGGTCAATCATAGCAGTGAAATAAGCACACAAACACTGCTTATTTCCAAATTTTTGTGTTAAAACAAAGTGCACAACCACCCAGCTCATGGACGTACAATACGAAGCATTTTGCGTAATTAGGGGTACCAAGCACTAGAGCCGAGCAAAGCGCAGTTTGTAATTGTTCAAAAGACTGCTGACACTCTGGCGTCCAAGGCAGGGGGTTTATGCACATCCTTTAGTGCTAGCGCAGGGGGGCGTGGCTAAGCAAGCCACGATGGCGGTCCTGCATTGCTGAGGCTTTGCGTCTGGGCGCCTCTCTGAAGCACTACGGAGCGTCATCACGGGTGCTCATCGGTGCAGGGGGCGCCGGAATGTGGCTGCACGACGGTGTGATGCCGGTGGATGCCTGGGCGCATCTCTAGCCTTAGGAACGGGACTTCGCCCGGTCGCAGCCGCCGGCGCTGCAGCCACAGACCTAAGATGGCATCGGAGCTCCCTTAAATGAGACGGGAGATGGTGCGGGAGGAGGCTTCGAGCACAGCGGCGCATCGTACTTCATCTGCACTGACACCTGAGTAGTGTAAGCCGGGAACGGACCCGAGAAGAGCGGCGCGGAACGCCGCGAGGCGTAAGAGCATCGCCGCCCCTGGCTGACCCGCCATTTTAGACGCAGTGAGCCCGCCGTGAGTGGACCCCGGTGTAGCCCTCGAGCGCCCCAGGTACCTCTCACAGCTGACTCTTGGGGGCGCCGAGGGGGGGCGCTGGGTTCCGTTGGGAACGGCGAGACTTGGAGGCCCTTCGACCCTCTCGTGCAGAACCTGCCTGACTTCAACATGGTCGCCCAGAGGACACCGGACCCTTCCCAGCGCCGCTGGTGAGGCCTCTGTTTCCGTGACCGCCATAGCGACAGCCTCTTCAGCGACATCCGAGGGAGTTGATACGCTCTCAACTGACCCGCCCGCCGCCTACCCACAACGAGCCGCCTGAGAGCCCCCTGGTGCCCCGGGGGGCCCCGGAGATTAGAGAAGTCCGGCATGGTGCGCGGTAGCGATGAGCCCTACACCCCGAAAGGGGCGCCCGAGGTACCGGGCGTTGTGGACACACAGGGAAACACGAAGAGGACAGTGACTCTGGGGGGGTGTGACGTGAGCCCGAGCTCCCCCACCACTCACAGCGGGACCTCGTTGAATACACACTGAGGGACTTCAGGGGCCTCGCCTCTGCTGTGGGCTCCTGGAGGGGGCTTGGCTATACGGAAGCCACGAAGATAGTTCTTGAATCCTGTGGGGTGTCCCCCCTCATTTCTGGGAACGCCGCAAGTGATTTCCCATAGCCTCGGCTGCGGACGTGGTCTCCGTGTGGGTGGCCTGCTACTGGGAGCGTCCTGCCTGTGGCTTCTTGTGGCTGACATAGGCGACACCTGTACCTAGCCGGCGGAGGGAGACCCAGAATACCGGCCCGGGCTGCTGTTTCCCTGTGCGGCTCCCCCACCGTTCATCACCACCGCGCCTTCCGCGGACCCCTGGCGCCACTGAGGGCTCTTGCGACCTGACCGACGGCACCGACCCTTCCATTCCAAGTGGAGTCAAGATGGGGAAATCAAGGTCCGCGCAGCACCAAGCGGTCCCGGAAACAGCCCCGTAGAACATGCCAAAGACCTCGACCTGGTCCCCCAGTACGGTGCCCTCCACAGACTTATCAATCTCGGATAAACTGGATAAGGTCCTCGCCACCATCGAGCTATCCCGTTTGTCTATGGAGGAACGCCTTGGTACCCTGGCGACAGATGTCAACCTCCTCCGCGATGATCACCGTAAATTAGCGGACCGGGTGCGTACAGAGGAACAGACACTTGAGGAAATACAGCCAATGCTAAAAGAACACCAGAGGACGCTCCAGGGGGTCCTTACTCGCCTAGCCGCGGTGGAGGAACACGCACAAGATTTGGAGGGCCGCTCAAGACGCTGTAACATCCGAGTGCTGGGACTGCCAGAGGGTGTCGAGGGTGGAAACGCCATAGACTATATGGACACATGGCTGAAATCCTTTACCCCACCATCAGACCGTACAACATTCTTCTCCATGGAGCAAGCACACCGAGTACCAGCCCGAAAACACCCGCCTGGTGCGGCTCCTCGGCCACTCCTCGCTAAGTTCCTACACTATCGGGATCGGGATGCTGTGCTCCGAGCGGCGCGACTGGCGGCGCCATTGCGGGTGGAAAACAACCAAATAATGATCTTCCCGGATTATGCCCGAGCTGTACAACAGCAGAGATCATCCTTCCTGGACGTAAAGCGGAGACTACGGGACAATAAGATTCAATATGCATTGCTCTTCCCGGCCCGCCTCAAGATCCTCTACAACGGGTCTTCCCTCTTCTTCACATCCGCGGAAGCCGCGCAGGACTGGACAGATCAGCATTGCCCGCGGGCACCCACTCCTCATCCCCAAAGGGGCTTGCCTCTCAAAACTTTCCACACCCGGAAGCGGCCCAAGAAGCTACGCAATATCGAGTCAAGAACAACGAACGGCTCCCATAACTCGCCCGATCTTGAACAGATTATGCGAGAGAGACGCGAAGCTCTGCAAGCAGTGATCGATCTGCGCACCACGCAGCCCTCGGAATCTATAGATCGACCCATGCACCTGTTCTCATCAGAAGGCGAAAACGACAGCGATGGCACCGTCTCGGGGGAAGACCTGGCGGCACCCCCCCACGCCACTCCGCAAACTGCAGATGGACTACTGGACGGACTGACCTCTCCTACCTCGCCCCGAGGCAACTCAGGCATACAGACTGCCACACTGTATCCTTATATATAATGTTCACCTAGCACCCATTGCCTCAAACACAGGGACTGACACCCTGCTCATGACGCGCACTGATCCTACTGCATGCCCACTCAGCGGGTGGCCTCGCACTTGCATATCGTCACCCCCTGTCACATAAAGCAGTTATCCCCCCTCGTGTTACGGGAGGAAGTTTGGACACATCGTTTCCTAAACGATGAGTCCTATGTATTGGGACAGTTTCCCGCATCCCCACACGTTGTTTAAACCCCGGTTCACACATGTCTCACCTTGCCATGGAGCCTCACACCACAGAATATCCGATTGCCCAGGCTTCCCATCTGCCTGCTCCCCTCAGACGCAGCGCATCCCTAAGGGACCACTAAACGATTTATCTAACGGGCACATCACCCAGCCCCCACACGGAACCGACTATTCATGGCGCGGCTGATGACCAACGCAGACATTAACGTACTCACACTCAACACACGTGGTCTACACACCCCACGTAAGCGCTATGCGATATACGCCTACGCGAAGCGACAGAAAGCGTCTATCCTCTGCTTATAGGAAACCCACCTTAATTCAAACGAAGTGGGCAAACTACGAGTAAAATGGCGCGGACTCATCTGCGCCACGACCTACTCCTCGTTTGCCCGGGGGGCACTGATATGGATCCGCGCAGGAAAACCATTCCGGGAACTTAGACGGGTGGTGGATGATGAAGGCAGATTTGCCCTACTGGAGGGACTTTTAGATGGGAGGGCTATCCTCTTGGGAAGTATATACGCCCCAAATGTCGATCAGGATAAATTCTGGGACCGACTCACAACCTCTCTGGCCCAATTTACGCATGTACCCTGGCTACTAGGCGGGGACTACAACTGTATCCTGGATCCGAGACTGGACCGCTCGCACCCCCCACTCCCACACTCCCCCACCTACAGACAAATTGAACGATTTAAAGCATGGGTCGCACACTGGTCACTCACAGACGCATGGAGACTGCACCATCCCCAGGCCTGCATTTACTCTTTCCACTCCATCCCTCACAACCTGCGACCAATTCTTATGCACCGCAACGCTTCTCCCGCAAATACGTCACTCGGATTATCTGGGCAGAGTCGTTTCAGACCATGATGCACACCTTCTCAGCCTCCAGTGGAGACCCCCGCAACCCCCTGTCCCCACGTGGCGATTATCGCGGGACTGCCTTACAGACCAGATCTTCACACACGAACACCAACGTAGCATTCAAGACTACTTTACTCATAATACGGGGACCGCATCGTCAACCCTGGTCGAGTGGGATGGCTTCAAGGTGGTAGCCCACAGGGAATGCATTCAACAGAGAGTCGGGTGAGACACACCTTGGAGCAAGCCCTGGAGAAGGCGGAACAGCGACTGGCCGCGGCCACTAAGGCCGTGGATCAATCGGTAGCGATGATGACCCAAGTCGCCCACGCCAAATCAGAGTATCAAGCGGCATGCATGGGCCTTCAGCGTCACAATTTTCGGACATATGCAACCCGAATGCACAAGGACCATGAATAGACGGGCACACTCCTGGCATGGCTCGCTAAGCAAGATACTGAAGTCCGGCCCATCACCGCAATTATAAATCCCCAGGGCACCCTGATGCAATCTCAGGATGAGATCCTCCAGGCATTCTATCAACATTACTCGGCAGTCTACACTGTCCCCTCATCTCTCGATCCAGGGGCCGTAGACCACTTCCTAGACCCTCTCCCCCTCCCCCAAATCTCTGCTGAAGACCAGAAGGGGTTGGACGCAAAGATACACACCACTGAGATTACAAGTGCTGTACGAGCACTGGCCCGCGGCAAGGCCCCAGGCCTTGATGGGCTCCCACTTGAATACTACGCCACCTTTGCCCCACAGCTGACCCCTCGCCTATCAGCCGTACTGGACTCGGCGCTCAGAATCGGCGAACTGCCTGGCTCCATGAGAGCGTCGGTGATTGTGACATTCCCGAAACCCGACCGAGACCCCCAACTCCTAGCCTCCTATCGCCCCATCACACTACTCACAGCCGACTGCAAAATCCTGGGGAAAATTTTAGCGGACAGATACTCACAAATCATACGCCCGCTAGTACATCCAGACCAATGCGGTTTCGTCCCGGGAAGAAATACTTCTCATAATATCCAGCGCCTCTTTCACATCCAGGATCAGATTGGCGAACGATTTCCTCGCACGGCGTGTCTGATCTTGGACCTTGAAAAGGTGTTTGACACCCTAACATGGCAGTTCCTCTTCGCCGTCCTCGGACGGGCGGGCCTAGGCCCCACACTCATAGCCTACACTCGCCTGCTCTACACCAACCTTACATCCCGGGTCCGCCTTGGTCGCTACATCTCCCCGGAATTCGCAATACACAGGGGCACACGACAAGGGTGTCCCCTTTCTCCCTTATTATTCACGCTTGCGGTGGAACCCTTGGCTATCCGGCTCCGTAGGGACGGGCAAGCCTGGGGTATCCCACTAGCGGACGTTACGCACTGCGTATCCATGTACGCAGACGACCTCCTCATATACATACGGGATGTGATAGCGGATCTCACCATGCTCGAGACCGCCCTGACGGAGTTCACGGAGGCCTCGGGCTTGAAAGTGAACTGGGACAAGTTAATGGTGTACCCCATCCATCCAGGCGCCTCCTCCCAGGATATCTGGATCGATGACCGGAAACTGCATTGGGCGGCAGAAGGTCCCCGATACCTCTGGAACTGATTATATCATTCCCCAGTCGACATCTTTGAGGGTAACCATCGTAGGGCACTTGCAGGGATACTATCCTCCATTGGGTTCTGGCGGAGCCTCCCGTTGGCCCCGATTGGTCGGGTAGCCCTTGCAAAGATGATGCTGGTCCCGCGGCTTTTATATTACTTCACCAATCTCCCAGTA